>NC_060130.1:533258181-534458181 GCF_021461395.2 Schistocerca americana
CAGCACCAAACACTATAAATAGCAAAATTTGTGTATTACAGTTACGCATGTTGTCTCACGGAAAGAAAACTTCACTCAGTTCTCAATGACAATAGTACCAATCATTAAAACTTTCTAAGAAATGTCGTACAGGTAAAACACTGAAATTGTACACACATTTCTTTGAGCTACGTTTTTGAAATTACTTCCTACACGCTGCAGAAACTTCTTTCCCCCGTCTCCCAGTACTCAATGCTTAAAAATGAGTAATTTATCCATTAATTATACAAATTAATAAGTATAAAATACATGTAACAATCCTTCGTAAGTTTGTAACTAATGCAGTATCGCATTTTTATAAAAATTTTAAAAAGTATGTTGTCGAAAGTGTGAAACTCTTGTTCCGGAAACGAATTTACAGGATCTAAATAAACATTACCAGAGGCTGACTGGCTGACCATATAGGTACTACAAGCAGACCTCCGTGGTACTGTTAGAAGTTACTAGGCAGAATTCTTAGTATGCCTTTGAGCCTGAAACTGTCGACTTGAACACGGGGAATATCCGTCTTTGGAGGACGACTGCGGTGGAGTAGACTAAATGCACTTAAGATAATGCAGAGGAAGTTTACAGGAACCTGTCCCTAGGACACTTGGAAACGAAACGAAACAATGCCGATCACAACGTTTCTGTATGAATTTTGTCAATTAAGTGGTAACTAGTGCAAGCGACGAGTTTGTAACACCAAACCACTGCTTGGAGAAATACACAAATGACACTATAGGGGCAAAGAATAGGGGCAAGAAAATGCTGATAAAGCTACCCAAGCAAGATACTTAAATTTTGATCGGCTTTGAATATGTTGCAATGTAGTGTAAGATAATAAAGATGTGCCTATAAGGCCGTGAAGAGTGAAAGCACCCTCTTGGAAAAAGTTTGTTTCCGAATGAATACTGTTGAAACGATATCAGATACTTCAAATACGTTCTGTCGTTTATATGCATTACAACGGAGCATTCAGATTTGTCCAAAAAGTATTTTGTTACATCCTGCGTGCTTGGTGCGCAAAATAAGTGCACTCAGCGTATTTTACCCCAACATTTCTACACCACCTCATTGTTGTATAGCCAAAATAATGTTAAAACGTAAAAAATTTCAAATGAAAATAAATCTGAATCTTACAGCTAGACAACAAAATATAGCAGATGTAAAAAAAATTCAATAAAAGATTAAAAGAATCATTAAAAATATAGAAGTTACGTATCGGGTGATCAGTCAGTATAAATTTGAGAACTTAATAAACAACGGAATAATGTGGATAGAGGTAAAAATTGACACACATGCTTGGAATGACATGGGGTTTTATTAGAACAAAAACAAAGTTCAGAAAATGTCCGACAGATGGCGCTGGACAGCAAAACGTCAGTGACTGGGCATGGCAATCGTGTATAAAAGGAGCTGTAATGAGAGGAGGATCAGATGCGCCAGCAGTCGCAGCATGTTGACGTTACCTGAAAAGGCGCTTTCAGTGAAGCTGTATTATCAGAATGGGGAATTTGCTAGTTCAGCGTTACGATCCTATCGCCATATGAAGGGGATTCGAACGGGTAAAGGTCCGTTAACAAATGCAGCTGTGGCGAGAGTGATTTCGAAGTTCGAAGCCAAGGCTTGTTTAGACGATAGAGCCCGTAGTGGCCGACCGAGCACACGGCGTAATGCTGCGGAGACAGTTCAGGAAGAAATGGATACTGTAGCGGGTTCGTCTATGCACGGGGAAGTCAGCGCTCGTGCAGTCGCACGTCGCACCGGCATTCCATACACTACTGTTTGGTTTGCCCTCCGATGCTATCCGTAGAAAATCCATCGGCATAATGAACTGTTACCTGGCGATTTAGTGAAGCAGAGGGCATTTGCGGTGTGGGCGTTTCAGAAGATGGCGGAAGATGACGATTGGTTGAATAACGTTGTGGACCGACGAGGCTCATTTCACGCTCAGAGGGTCTGTCAACGTCCACAACTGCAGAATTTGGGCTACAGAAAATCCTAAAACTGTCGTGGAAACTCTATTGCACGACGAGAAAGTCACGGTAGGGGTTGGATTTACATCTACCGTCATCGGGCCTTTTTTTCTTCTAGGAAATGCGTGATTCTGGTTTTCTAACTGCTACCGTGACGGGTGAGAGGTACGGCGATATGTTACAGAATCGCATCATCCCCAGCCTCGCTGGTAAACACCTGCTGGAACGTAAGATGTTGATGCAGGATGGCGCTCCACCCCATATTGCTAGACGCGTGAAAGATTTCTTGCGCGCGTCGTTTGGTGATGATCGTGTGCTCAGCCGCCATTTTCGTCATGCTTGGCCTCCCAGGTCCCAAGACCTCAGTCCGTGCGATTATTGGCTTTGGGGTTACCTGAAGTCGCAAGTGTATCGTGATCAACCGACATCTCTAGGGATGCCGACAGAAAACATCCGACGCCAATGCCTCACCATAACTCCGGACGTGCTTTACAGTGCTGTTCACAACATTCCTCGACTACAGCTATTGTTGAGGAATGATGGACATATTGAGCACTTCCTGTAAAGAACATGATCTTTGCTTAGTCTTACTTCATGCTAATTATTGCTATCATGATCAGATGAAGCGCCATGTGTCGGACATTTTTGAACTTCGGTATTTTTTGGTTCTAATAAAACTCCATGTCATTCCTCGCATGTCAATTTGTACCTCTCTATCTATATTATTCCGTGATTTATTGAGTTTTCAAATTCATACTGACTGTTTGATCACCCATATAGCATATTTATCTGGAAAATACACTCCTGGAAATGGAAAAAAGAACACATTGACACCGGTGTGTCACACCCACCATACTTGCTCCGGACACTGCGAGAGGGCTGTACAAGCAATGATCACACGCACGGCACAGCGGACACACCAGGAACCGCGGTGTTGGCCGTCGGATGGCGCTAGCTGCGCAGCATTTGTACACCGCCGCCGTCAGTGTCAGCCAGTTTGCCGTGGCATACGGTGCTCCATCGCAGTCTTTAACACTGGTAGCATGCCGCGACAGCGTGGACGTGAACCGTATGTGCAGTTGACGGACTTTGAGCGAGGGCGTATAGTGGGCATGCGGGAGGCCGGGTGGACGTACCGCCGAATTGCTCAACACGTGGGGCGTGAGGTCTCCACAGTACATCGATGTTGTCGCCAGTGGTCGGCGGAAGGTGCACGTGCCCGTCGACCTGGGACCGGACCGCAGCGGCGCACGGATGCACGCCAAGACCGTAGGATCCTACGCAGTGCCGTAGGGGACCGCACCGCCACTTCCCAGCAAATTAGGGACACTGTTGCTCCTGGGGTATCGGCGAGGACCATTCGCAACCGTCTCCATGAAGCTGGGCTACGGTCCCGCACACCGTTAGGCCGTCTTCCGCTCACGCCCCAACATCGTGCAGCCCGCCTCCAGTGGTGTCGCGACAGGCGTGAATGGAGGGACGAATGGAGACGTGTCGTCTTCAGCTATGAGAGTCGCTTCTGCCTTGGTGCCAATGATGGTCGTATGCGTGTTTGGCGCCGTGCAGGTGAGCGCCACAATCAGGACTGCATACGACCGAGGCACACAGGGCCAACACCCGGCATCATGGTGTGGGGAGCGATCTCCTACACTGGCCGTACACCACTGGTGATAGTCGAGGGGACACTGAATAGTGCACGGTACATCCAAACCGTCATCGAACCTATCGTTCTACCATTCCTAGACCGGCAAGGGAACTATCTGTTCCAACAGGACAATGCACGTCCGCATGTATCCCGTGCCACCCAACGTGCTCTAGAAGGTGTAAGTCAACTACCCTGGCCAGCAAGATCTCCGGATCTGTCCCCCATTGAGCATGTTTGGGACTGGATGAAGCGTCGTCTCGCGGTCTACACGTCCAGCACGAACGCTGGTCCAACTGAGGCGCCAGGTGGAAATGGCATGGCAAGCCGTTCCACAGGACTACATCCAGCATCTCTACGATCGTCTCCATGGGAGAATAGCAGCCTGCATTGCTGCGAAAGGTGGATATACACTGTACTAGTGCCGACATTGTGCATGCTCTGTTGCCTGTGTCTATGTGCTTGTGGTTCTGTCAGTGTGATCATGTGATGTATCTGACCCCCAGGAATGTGTCAATAAAGTTTCCCCTTCCTGGGACAATGAATTCACGGTGTTCTTATTTCAATTTCCAGGAGTGTACTTACTAAACAACTCAGCATGACAAACGGCGTCCATGTGGACATATTTCTGGCTTTTTACTGACAAATGCGTGTTTGGAATATCACTTCACATAACGCTGAATCTGGTATTAACGATGTTTCTGCCTATGTGCGTGAGTGTAAGTAAAGTACTTCAGCTTTCGGAGGAGAACGTTGGAGATTGAAATTTCGTGAACAGATCACACAACTAAAAACGCCCTTGTTTTAACGATTTTCATTCCAACTATCTTGTCATATCCGTGATGCTCCGCCCTATTTCACCATACTAATAAACTCAATGTTCTCCTTCCTTACTTTCTGGTAAGGATCCCATGTAGCATAGCAGTACTCCAGTAGACGCTGAACAAGGGTAGTGTGGGCTCTCTCTTTAGTAAACCAGTTGCATCTTCTAAGTGGTCAACCAATAAAACGTAGTATTAGATTTGCCTTCCTTGCGACATCATCATGACCATTTCAATTTGAGTTGCTCGTAATTCTAATTTCTAGGCATGTATTTGAATTGTCAGCCTTTAGATTTGCCTGATGCATCGTGTAACGGAAATTTAACGGATTCCTTTCAAAATCAAGTTGGTGACCTAGCACTTGCCATTTTTCGCACAATACAGATATCTTGTCTTAATCATTTTGCACTTGATTTTGATCTTCTGCTGACTTTACTACATAATAAATCACAGCATCAGCTCCAAACAATCTGAAGATAGTCTCTTAAGCTCTTCTGTCACTCCACCCACCAGATTCCTCCAGAAACACGTTACGATCAAAATTTTCACCTTCCCTTTTCATGTGCTTCTGGCCATTAGATCCCATTTGGGAGATGGAAGTTCGCGTAAACTGTTTCGCAATTCTATCTTCATTGCATTTGGTCCGCTCTGCCACAGCAGTCACCCAGTGAGGGACATTTCCGATGTTAAAATGGACAGCTTAGGTCTCAAAGGCATACAAAGACATCTGCCTATTAACAGCTAACCATCAGCCCCAAGATCTGCTTGTAATGGCGGTATGCACCCGATGTTTTTGCTGAAACTCTAAAACCATCAAAATGAACTTGCTGTAGATCAGGACCAGGAGATGACGTACATTTCCCCTGGGAACACCAGACATCACTTCAGTTTTACTCAATGACTTTCCGTCAGTACGAATAGTGACCTTTGACAGGAAATTAAACAGCACTATCTCGACTTATTCCCAACGCTCGAACAGAACTGTGTTCAGAATTTTCTTGCGCTCCTGTTCTTTATCCCCCCCACAGTTAAGTCAATGGTTCATTCGTATAAATCTACAGACAGTGGTTTGGCATCTTTTGATGGCTTTTATTTCCTGTAAAGTTAAGACACTGACATGTGTGTTTGTGTGTGTGTGTGTGTGTGTGTGTACACGCACGTACGCGCTTATACTCCACATCTTTGGTTAGGGCCACCTCCACGTCCTCTATCACGAATGGTTCTTGGCAAGATGGAATAGTATGGACCTTCTCATCTGTCAAACTCTTAAGCGTTCATTCTATGACATAAAAAGACAAGTACTCATACAAAATATACACAGATGAGATCTGAAATGAAATCTTTGTCACGCAATATCTTCCTTATAAATTTTCTAAGTAAGCTCCTGAAATCTAAAACTACTTACAAATATCGATCAGGGATATATTCCTATATACACTGAAGAGCCAAAGAAACTTGTACATCTGCCTAATATCATGTAGGGCCCCCTCGGGCACGCAGAAGTGCCGCAACACGACGTGGCATGGACTCTACTAACGTCTGAAGTAGTTGTGGAGGGAACCGACACCATGAATCCTGCAGGGCTGTCCATAAATCCGTAAGAGTACAAGGGGGGTGGAGATCTCTTCTGAACAGCACGTTGCAGGTCCTCCCAGATACGCACAGTATGTTCATGTCTGGGGAGTTTGGTGGCCACCGGAAGTTTTTAAACTTGCAGTGATTCTGGTGCTGCAGTGTAGCACTGTTCTGCTGGAATTGCCCAAGTCCGTCGGAATGCAAAATGGACATGAATGGATGCAGGTGATCAGAAAGGACGCTTAAGTACATGTAACCTGTCACTCGTGTCTAGACGTATCAGTGGTCCCATAACACTCTAACTGCACACGCCCTCACATTAGAGCCTCCACGAGCTTGAACAATCCCCTGCTGACACGCAGGATCCATGGATTCATGAGGTTGTCTCAAAACCCATACACGCCCATCCGATCGATACGATTTGAAACGAGACACGTCCGACTAGGAAACATGTTTCCAGTCATCAACAGCCCAAAGTCTGTGTATATGAGCCCAGGCGAGGCGTAGAGCTTCGTGATCTACAATCATAAAGGGTACACCAGTGGGCATCTAGCTCCGAAAGCACATATCGATGGTGTTTCGTCGGATGGTTTGCGCGTTGACGTTTGTTGATGGCCCAGCAATTTGCAGAAGGGCTGCACTTCTGTCACTCTGAATGTTCCCTTCAGTCGTCGTTGGTCCCATTCTTGCAGGATTTTATTATTTTTTTTTTTTTTCGGCCACAGCACTGTCGGAGATTTGATGTTTTGCCGGATTCGTGATATTCATGATACACGCGTGAAACTGTCGTAGAGGAAAATCCCCACTTCATTGGAGATGGTATCTCATCGCTCGTGCGCCGACTAAAACACCACGTACAAACTCACTTAAATCTTGATAACCTGTCATTGCAGCAGCAGTAACCGGTCTAACAATTGCGCCAGACACTTATATTACGTAGGCGTTGCCGACGGCAGCGCCGTATTCTGCCTGTTTACATATATCCACATTTGAATACGCATGCCTATGTGATTCTTTTGCACATCAGTGTATTTCTCCCTTTATAAGAGAATTTCTGACTCTTCGTATTACAACAAATTACAACTATGTGCTATGTTTTGACCTCATTTAGTCCAGTGTACAGATGGAAGAACTGAAAGGCATAAGTTTTCTATGCATAAGGAGTCTGGGACTGTGTATGAGTTCTGACCCACGACACATTACGCTCCTTACGTGGCCTTTCCCATCAAGAATTCGCGAACTCCATCAATTCTTTCCTGTACAGGCTGCTGTTATGTAGTGGATGATCATAATATTATCTCCAAATAACTGGTCAGCATTCTGTGCTACAATGGACCACTTCATTAAGTCATCTTTAAACTTTGAGCATGTGCATTACTCTCATGTTATGACTCTCGGACACAAGAATATGAAAGTTGGTCAACGACTGTTTCATGTATCTCTCTCTGATGTTCAATAGCGGGTACCTTATCGAAGACAGGCTCACATTCATACCTGCCTTTTATAGTCCTCCCATTCAACGTGAAGCAAATACTGCCTGATAAAATAAGTGAAACGTCGAGGAGGAGAGGAGGAAATGAATTGAAACTTCAAAACTTGGGAAGGTATGTGATACTATTCCATTGACAAGATAGTCAAATATATAAAGAATTTGTCAATATGAGCCCACTTATCAGTATGGCATTAAAGACCCTCTGGCCTTGATACATGCAGCGATTTGCTTGGGAAGGGTTTCAAGCATCCTTTGCACTCTCTCCTGAGGCCAGTTGACTTTCAACGGATATAGCAGCTACTTTATATCCTCCATAATGGCAGTGTGACACGGTTGACGCCCAAACTAGTTTCATGTATCTTCTATTGGGGATCTTGCTGACCATAGGAGTACCTCAACATTACGCAGACATTTCATACACACACAGGGAGAAACTGTACTCTGGTACTGTCGCATGAGGACTCAGGGTGTCAACACTCTATTGTTGTGCTGTCAGTTCCCTCACTCAGTACTGACTGTGACCTGAAGGTGTATGTGATGTTTCTCCACACCATGACTCCAGGAGTAGCACTGCCCACTGCCATGTCGCTCCAACACCTGGAAAATGGGACCTCCTCAGGCTGCCGCCACACTCGCATACTATGGTCATTTGGGGCAGTGCAGAATCTCAATTCATTACACAGAACACAATGGGACCTATTCATCAGTTCAAGCTTCATGGTCAACACACCACTTCAAAACATCTGTTTCTGTCGTGGTGTTAACGGCAGCTTATGCATGGGGCTCTAATTCCCTACTCTGGTTGCTGCTAACTGCCGTCCAGTGGTGCAAGATAATACAGGATGTTGCAGGGAGTCCATTGCGTGTTCTTGGATTCCAAGTGCACATGTGAAGGAGTTAAGATGGTCTTGGTGCACAATAGGGCGATCTTTCCTTGTGGTGATCAGATGTGATCGACTGGAGAATTGACAAGTACTCCTACCCTTACTTTCCCTTGCAGTCCGTCATCAGGCCATTGTCACATAGGAATGCCCAATAAGTCTGGATATTGCAAGATCATAGTAGATGGTCTCATGGAGACCCACAATGATGCCCATATCAAACTCTGTAATGTGCCGATAATGCTGTGTCACACAATTACCAGGTATATTCGTGTCTCTCACGGCGATAACCTCTTAAGTCCCATTTGAGAGGACGACTGATTTGGATCCACATCCAATCATCCAGATTTAGGTTGTCCATGATTTCCCTAAATTAACCCAGGCTAATGCTGGGAAGGCTTCTTTGAAAGGGCACCGGCGATTTTCTTCTCCATGCTTACAATAATCAGAGCTTGTGCTCCGCCTCCGTCCTCTGTCTACTGGACATTAAACTCTGATCTTTATCCCTTCATTTTTTCAACATCTGAAGCTATTCACTTGCATTATATACCAGTGTGACCCAAGCTGGAGTCGTATTATTGTCAGGAAGTCGAGCGAAGAGTGGGGGTGAATTTAATACCTTATTTTTTGGGCCATAAAAAATTAGATAACTTTAGTTGCTACCCATGTACGAGGCTAGGAGGGTAGTAACCTTCAAGCAAATTTTCATCCGTCACCCCCGTTTTCTTTTACCAGTAACAAGCGTACCATTATGAAGTATTAATGCGATAATAAGGGACAAAATATATGAGCGTGAAACCATGAACTCACCCATACATGACGAATGAAAAGAAAATCGAAAAATACTTGTGTTTCCAAATTTTCATAACAAAATTAAGGGTGCGTCTTATCGTCTTAAAGTTCTCTGCCTTGTGGTCTGAAAAATATACGAGGGTCACTCCAAAAGAAGTGCACACTCTTCTGTAAAAATAGTTTTCATTCTGCATGTGTGAAAGTTTTACAGTGTGGAAGTACATCCTTCCCGCTTGTCTTCAAACTTAGTTCAACCTGTGCTCCCGTGAGTGGCGCCATCACAACATGTCTTCAAGGTGGCTGCTACTCTTGACGTTCGTCAGAAGCAACGTGCTGTCATAGAATTTCTGTGCTGTGAAAACGAGAAATGGGAAACATCCACAAGAGGTTGAAAAAGGTGTATGAAGATGCTGCTGACAATCGCAGCACAGTTAGTCGGTGGGCAAGCAGGTTACGAGATGAAAGCGGGCACGGCAATATTGAGGATTGTCCTCGCAGCGGCAGGCCTCATACTGCACACACTCCAGACAATGTGCAGAGTGTTAACGAATTGGTGACTGCTGACAGATGCATCACAGTGAACAAATTGTCACGCTGCGTTGGGATAGGGGAAGGAAGTGTTTGCAGAATACTGAAAGTGTTGGCGTTAAAAAAGGTTTGTGCCAGGTGGGTTCCCAGGATGTTGACAGTGGCTCACAAAGAAACAAGAAAAACGGTATGCAGCGAACTTTTGGAACAGTACAAGAATGGTGGAGATGAATTCATTGGAAGAATTGTGACAGGTGATGAAACATGGCTCCATCATTTTTCACCAGAGATGAAGAGGCAATCAATGGAGTGGCATCATGCAAATTCAACCAAGGAAAAAATAATTCAAAACCACACCTTCTGCTGGAAAAGTTATGGCTATGGTGTTTTTCAGTTCCGAAGGACTCTTGTTTGTGGACGTCATGCCAAGTGGAACCACCATAAATTCTGATGCATATGTGACAACACTGAAGAAAGGTCAAGCTAGACTGAGTCGCATTCGACCACATCGGAAAAAGCAGGATGTTTTGCTGTTGCACGACAATGCACGGCCACATGTCAGTCAACAAACCATATAAGCGATCACAAAACTCGGATGGACAACACTGAAACATCCGCCTTACAGTCCTGACCTGGCTCCATGTGACTATCATCTCTTTGGGAAACTGAAAGACTCTCTTCATCGAACAAGGTTTGAAGATGAGGACTCCCTTGTGCACGCTGCCAAACAGTGGCTCCAACAGGTTGGTCCAGAATTTTACTGTGCGGGTATACAGGCGCTGTTTCCAAGATGGCGTAAGGCAGTTGAGAGGGGTGGAAATTATGTGGAGAAATGAAAATATTGTTCCTAAATGATGCATCTACACCCTAAAACTTTCAAACATGTAGAATAACAGGTGGATTTTAAAGAAAGTGTGCATTTCTTTTGGAGTGACCCTCGTAGTTAAAATATTGTTCTTAACCAATTATTTACGCATATGTAGCTACTGCAATAATGCAGTTTTTTCATCATAATACTGTTGAGCTATTCTCAGCAGATTAGGACAGACAGAACACATGATCAGTGAATATCAGGCAGGCTTCCGCCCGCATCGATCCTGCGCACAACAATCTGGAACCAGAAGATGATACTGCAACACCGTCAGTCGAACTGCACAGTAGTCGGCTTCATAGATTTCTAGAAAGCATACGACTCCATTCGTCGCACCAGTCTGTTCAATACACTTCGTGAATATGGCGTAGATAATAAAACTACTTCATTATTTGAGCAGACTTTAACATACACATCCGCAAAAGTAAAACTCATGGAAGAAGTTTCTGAACCTTTTTATTTGTTGCAGGGACAACCCTACAAAGGAAATGGAAGAGCTTACAGGCCAGTTACACCAGAAAGTAATTAAGACAAAAGACCGAAAAAAGGTATGTTTGTGCAGCAACTGGTAGGAAGAAGTAAACCTCCTTCGATTGGATGGGATTCTTAACAACTGACTGTAAGAGCACTATCTCTAGTACTGAGAATGATGATTAGCAATATTTCCTTTGCAGATTCTCTTTTATCTATTTGCACCAAGGATTTTGCAGTATTTCCTCTAGATTTAATGCCCAATAATTCCAAAACATCAAGTTTTCTAATTAAACCATCATTGAAGCATAAAATAGCATCATAACCCCAAATTTGAGGTTTGTAAGCTGATCAAATACAGTTTTCAGTAACTGGTTCCAAATGACAGAATTTACACATTCATTTAAATTTTGGGTTTTCCAATGAAGACATTTCATCATCAAGGTATCTTTACAAAGGTCTGTAAATATGGGTTTAATTTCATTCATTACTGAAGCAGGTAAAGAATGTTCGTGGTCATATCGGGAATACAGAAGTGTCCGATTCCACCCATCTCCTTTGACCCATGATGTCACCAATATGGCGGAAGCGACCATTCTCAACGTCTCCAATATGGCGCCTATGACGTCATTACATAAACATGACAACAAACACCTCCCTTTAAAAATATAATCAAACTAACGGGACCAGCACTTGGAAATTGGGGGTATTTGGGTGGGCACAAAGTAAATATAAACACATACACACAATATGATCCCAAACCATACAAAATGACGACATGAAAACGCCACAAAATTCCCAAATTCCGCTACACTTACAATATCGGCCACTTCCCTTCACCTTCACAGCTCAACCGCAACTGTCGATACCACAAAACCAACATCTAAAACAAGAAAAATTGGAATCACATTTCCCTTCACCTATATAGGTAAATAACATCCCACAATACCAAAACAAACATACCTATGATGACAAATTGGAATCGGTCACTTACACACACACACACACACACACACACACACACACACACACACAAAGAAAAACACAACCAAAACAAACCCCCAACTCGCATATTCCACTTTCATGCGCCGCATTTCACTATCTCCGCCACAAGCCCAAAACGTTGCAGAATCTTCATGACGGACAACATGTCGTCCACCATTTCAGCCTACAGACGTGCACAATTAAACTTAGAAGTCATATCCATACCTAACAAAAGAAGCTACAAATTGAATTAGAAGACTTACTGCAAGACAAACAGCAAACGAATAACATCAAACGACACCGCAATATCGTAAACACAACGGAAACTTAATTCTTAACTCACTGAAACTAATTTCCGTTCTTCTACAACAGTCACAACCGATAAACGCACACTTCAAGCACCGACACCCAAATGAACCCAATATACCACATAACATGCGGATCATACACGCACACACCACTAGACGACACCACCAACTGCAACAAGATGACGTCTACAAACACAACACACTTATAGACTAAACTCCGCACTGTCATGACATCACACACAACACCCTTACATCATAGGACAAAGCCGATGGGTTGGATCGGGTGCCTCCATTGACCATCATACCTGGCTCTTCTCCTGTATGTGCACCAAGTGTCAGGATCATTAGGGCAAAGACCGTGCACTGGATTTTCATTTGTGTAAAGCTTATGGAAAAGATAGCCCATACAGCTTTTCTCATGTTTTCTAAATTCCCTACGTTTATCCTTATGGCCAAGCCATAATAATTCCGTAATCTATCTATTTAAAGATTTGTCAGCTGACCTTTACCACCTGTCTCCTTACCACCTTCCGATACTATTTTTTATTTTTCTTTCAATAATCTTCTCAACCTGGACCTCATTCTCTTCTGGACATGCCCAATGCACTTTAATTTAGAAATTGTGACATTAGAACCATAGGGTTTTTCTGCACACACCCAGTCACAAGCCTTGCTGTCACCATCCCCTAAATACTGTGTGTATCTGACACCTCTGTTTGCCACTGAACGATTAAAAATCCTGAGAACTCCTGCTACTTTCATCCCACCACTTGGAACAGTATAATTCATCTAACAGTTATGTTCATGCTCTTTCTCAGTTCCACTGCCACAAGTTTTACAGCACTTATTTGGAATCTATACATCAATTACCTTGCCGGTATCAAATGATGTAGCTGCCACGACACCAGTTAGTGAAGTGCGTCCACGTTTCTGCTAGCTGCCATCAAAACATGCACAAATATCACCACTTTCACTGTCATCACTTTCCTTGAGTGCTTCTTCAGCTGCTTCCTTCGCTGAGATGTTACAAACATCAGCAAAAGCAATACCAGTAATATTATTGTAAGTCATAAATTTTGCAAGAGGATTTGGAATGTCAAGTAATGCGCATAAGACTTTTCCTGGCTCCATCCCTTTACCAACTGATCCGAGACCATAAACTATCCTTATGTTGTTTTCATATAAATTATTATTTGCTATTTTTGATGTCATTGTTGTAGCAACTACACCACATTTTGTACGAGTCAATGTCAGGTTGACACAATCACTTTACGAAGATGCTGATTCTCACCCAAAGAAACGTCACCACCATATATTCTGCGCACAGTATTTTTGGAAATGAAATCACACAGTATGATAAGGTTCACCATAATATTTTCGAACGAATGTCCATCTCGCCACAAGGTGACTGGGAGGATATCCCTTGAAGACACTGGAGTTTCTTTCTTGATGTGCTGATTTTCTTTATGCCTAACATTCTTGTGTCCTTTCACCCACTAACCCCATTTACCTTTACGTATTTATTTCCTCTGAATTTTAATTTAGGCGAGAATTTCTTTATTTGCGGCATTTTTATGAAAACACGCGGAACCAAAAAAAATACAAATCAACACGTATTTCACTCGCAACAAAAATCACTAAGTACTACCATTATAGCTCGAAAACAATAACAAACACGATCGGAAAAACGAGTATCGATGGTAGATATCACAATCTAGCATAACAGTCGCGACACTCACTGCTGTAAAAGTTGTTACCGTTCGACAAATGGAGCGACACTAGCGCTCCAAGTGGCGAGTAAGGTGAACATCAGAGGCGTCGTAAGGATAATGCCTGTTTGGCATCCACTTCCTACGTAATTTACGAAATATTTGAGTTATTTTCTTGCCTCCAAGGGTTTGTGTAGTATGAGAAGGCATATATGTGTCTAAAAATGATTCTAAAATAAGCACAAGTAGTGACAAAAACCATGAATCGAGTGGCAAGCTACAACACATTCGTGAAGAAACACTTGTGACGTTGGAGAGAATTGCAGCTTACCTCGTTGATATAAAAAGAATATAAACACACAGATTCACACGTAAGAAGCACAGACATGTACCTCTACACGCAAAAGCGATCAACAGTTCATTTATCATTCTGTAGGCCTGCTGTGTTTGTCATGGTCGCCTGTTGCCACAAGTACGACCTTCATCTTTATATTATTCTAAGTGGGACAAGCAACTGCCAAATAGTGGGTGAAATATGTTGAAAACATTATGATCTGATTACATTACACTTCATGCAAAACCAAATATTTGAATAATTTTCAAAAAATCTGTCGGTGAACAAGGTCCTAACAAAATAATGTCATCACACGAAGGAAGCAAGGAAAATAAGTGACTAACAACAGAAGTGAATGAAATACATACCAAACATTACGCTTTTGTAAGACACGAATAACTGCATTTAATAACCACTTCATCGTCAAAGCAGGCCTGTGTTGACGATTCACACGAATCTGGCACTGATACATCGAGAGCTGAACTGGCTGCTTCTGTCATAGGACTGTTTCACAGCTTTAGAAGCATTGTCGAATCTTTGTGGCAGTTTCCTCTTCGTCAGTTGAGGTGGCTTATTTGGGATGTCAAACAGTGTGGGTACTGCATTCCACACGAGTTCATTATTGTCTGCGTTCATGAACTGGTTTTGTTCGAAATGTAGCGAACAAAACCTAATATTATTATACAGTTAAACTGGGTCTTTTGTCATAAGGTCTTCTCGTCTGCTATTAACTAGCCATTTTCTGCTCCTAAAACGAAACATTAATCATTAATACACATATAGTTTGCAAGTGAATCCTGACGGTACAGTTTAGTAACATGATGTTATATACCTCTCAGGATGCTTAGGAAACCTAAAAAAACACAGCTGTGGTGTCTTCTTCCTGTTGTTGCCGCATTTCATTGCGCTACAAACACTCCCGCTTGTAAAAACCATTGTAGAAATCAAAATAAACTACCGCTATTCGCTTTCACGATCTCGCCGAACTCACAGTTTAAGTTACTGGCCGCTTGGGGCGCTGCTGGCGCGGTAGGCAACAGAATCGAGGCGAAGTGTCGCGACTGTTGTTTTAGTCTGTTGTAGATATAGGGTAGGAAACATTGAAGCGATAAAACAATAAAAGCATGAAATAATATACAAGGAGTAAAAGAATGCTGTGCATTATACGTGCATGGCGCAAAAACGAGGGCGTGGCATTTAAATGCCAGATTGCAGAAAGCGTCATGAAAACCATCATATCTCACGAAAAAGTTGTCGTATTTATATAAAACAAAAACTGTTTCACGCAGGAAAGACCTGGCATTTCAAATATGCTAAAATTTAAAAATCGAATTTTTGAAGCCCACTTGCCTTCCGACTCCCCTTAATGTGACAACAAGTTTTTCCTTTGCTTCTTTCACTTGTCCTAGCACTTCATCAAACGAAGTTTCCGACATTCGAAAATACTGAAAAAAACTGCTTCTCATCTTGTCTCAGGTCGACATAAAGAGTAGAAAACAATCCTTTCTCCAGCAAATCACGTAGCAGTGGATGTACGTGTAACGAACGGTTGTCTTCACTCTCCTCCTCCTCTTCCTCCTCCTCCTGCTTACAAGTATTGCCTCTGAGCGCTATGCGACTTAACTTCTGAGGTGATCAGTCCCCTAGAACTTAGAACTAATTAAACCTAACATCACACACATCCATGCCCGAGGCGCAATTCGAACCTGCGGCCGTAGCGGTCGCTCGGCTCCAGACTGTAGCGCCTAAAACCGCACGTTACAAGTATTAACAAAAGTTCCTCCTCGCTCGAGTCCATTTCACTAACTAATCAGCTGGCAATATCTGCAGTGTCCAACACCGGTGATCCAGGAGTGTTCACCACAATTACCAGTGACCGTCACCAGTGTGTGAAACAGACGTTACTCAGCCATCAAAACATGGCTGTTTGCCACAAAACACACTGGGAACAGTCAAGTCAGAACTTGCGCCTACGCGATGACACAGAGGTGCGGGGAGACAGGCTATTGTCAATGATGGCAACTCACTCTTGCTGAACTAGTGAACTGTGAACTCATTGCGCCATACCGATCAGCCTGATTTCGTTCGCAGCTACGTTTTCCGATCGCTAATTGTCAGTAAGCTTCACTGCATATTTAGTTACAATTTCCTTACATAATTGGTGAACAGCCCATGTTGGAGTCAGTTTAGATTGAACAAGGTGATAAAACGTGTATTTAACTCAGCTATTACTGTGTCTAGTACATTTTTCAAAACAGTAACATTAAATTGTAGACTGGCAATGGCAAGGAAAGCGTTTCTGAAGAAGAGAAATTTGTTAACATCGAGTATAGATTTGTCAGGAAGTCGTTTCTGAAAGTATTTGTATAGAGTGTAGCCATGTATGGAAGTGAAACATGGACGATAAATAGTTTGGACAAGAAGAGAATAGAAGCTTTCGAAATGTGGTGCTACAGAAGAAAACTGAAGATTAGATGGGTACATCACATAATTAATGAGGAAGTATTGAATAGAATTGGGGAGAAGAGGAGTTTAGGGCACAACTTGACAAGAAGAAGGGACCGGTTGGTAGGACATGTTCTGAGGCATCAAGGGATCACAAATTTAGCATTGGAGGGCAGCGTGGAGGGTAAAAATCGTAGAGGGAGACCAAGAGATGAATACACTAAGCAGATTCAGAAGGATGTAGGTTGCAGTAAGTACTGGGAGATGAAGAACCTTGCACAGGATAGAGTAGCATGGAGAGCTGCATCAAACCAGTCTCAGGACTGAAGACGACGACGACGACGACTGCAGCAACAACAACAACAACAACAACAACAACAACATTAAATATTTCTTTCCTGTTTCGAAATGGGTGGTCAGAAGCTAGTTTATCAAAATGTTTTTTTTAATTTCTCTTCCCGTTTTTGATGAAAACTGGGATCTATGTCATATGTTTTTGCAGTTTCACTGGCTTTGCACTTGAATGATTCGAAATCATTTCTATAAAACATCAATTTTTCCAAACTTCTGCTGAAGCTCTACTTCCCTTGTCCAAATCGATATCACGATTTGTAAAATTTTTGATGCATAACTGATGTCATTCAATAGCATGAATTCGCAAAGTAATACGAACTCGAAATTTAGCATTTCTGTTTTAATACATTCTCCTTCTTTACAATCATCTTTACTGAAACTCTTCAGTACTTTTTCTGATAACGCATTTCTTTTATCAAAGGATGTTTTATTGTACATGTCATATTAACTTCACTAGACCATGTAATTGGATTAAATTTTTTTAGAGTGGCTTCTCATTCGCCAGTGAACTTCGACAGTAGATCCCAACGCTTAATGTTATTCCCGAAAAAATTACACAAGATCCGCATAGTTGCGAAAAAAATTCGTACATCCACACAAATGCTAATGACATCATTTATCACTAAATTCAAATTATGACTGGCGCAATGTACATACTTCGCATTTGGCCGAATATTCTTAATCTGATGTAATTCTTCAGGCTTTCCCAGCGATCTGTTGACATTTTGAAAAGCGGGACTTCTGCCGGATGTTCGCGTCGTTCTCGCACAATATTTCGATGGCGTAACTCTGTCTTCTTCAGATGCTACCCGAGAATGGTCCTTGGGCGGATCGAGTCTAGTATTTATGCCTGTAAGGTGCTGGGCGTTCCCTAGTCGGTCCGTGCGGCATCGGGTGTTCCCTCAGCGGTTCCCGCCCGCATGACGCGGCTCCCATGGTCCTCTCTGGTCGCTGGTGTTCCGACTGCCGTCCGCGACCGGCTCGGCTGCTCTCTGGGGACGCGGTCGTCATCTGAAGTGTTTGGTGCTCTGTATCCTGGCTATTTCCTTGGTCTCATCTTCTATTTCTTGCTAGGCACTGCGTAACTGGTCCGCGCCGCATCGATTGCTTTGTTCGCGGTGCACGCACGCCAGGCCCGACTACCATGGACCCCTCTGGTCACTGGTGTTCCGACCGCTGTCCGCGGAGGACTTGGACGTCCTCTAGGGTAGTAGTTGTCATATCGGGAGTGTCAGAACAAATCTGTAGTGTCTGGTGCTCTGTCTCGTGGCTGTTTTATCGGCCCCACGCCTGTTTCTTGTGAAATCTCGCTGTGTTTTGCATTGAGCTTTCAGAAGTTCAAGACTCAAATCCCAGGCCATGCTGAGCTGGTATCCAGTGTCACAAGTGACGAGATTCTCCGTTATCTTGATCTTGATGGACTCTTTTATGACATTGTCCCAACACCTAGGGGTCAGTGTGACAATCTTGGTGTCATTGTAGTTCATCGAGTGAACAAGCTCTAGACAGTGTTCTGCTATGGTTAAATTTGTTGCCTATCTGAGTCTGCTCTGCCTATGGTGTTCTTTACACCTGATGTCCACAGTCCTGGTGGTCTGTCCGATGTATGACATCCCACACTCGTATGGTATGTTGTAAATGCCTGGCTTCAATGACCCCATCCTATACATCCCCCAATATTGTCCCAATCTCAGTGGGTGGACAAAATACGCTCTTGAAGTAATGTTTCATGAGAATTCTGTTGATCTTAGCAGAGATCAGTCCGGCATATGGCAAGTATGCCACCCTCATCGCATCTTCTTGTTCTTCTACTAGATCCTGTGGTTGAGTAGAAGGTCAAAGTGCCTTCTGGATGTCTCTAGATGAGAATCCGTTCTTACTGAAAACGAACTGTAGGTGTTCTATTTTCATCGCCAAACTGTTGGGGTCTGACAGAGTACGTGCTCTGTGGACTAGAGTTTTGAGCACTCTGTTCTTCAGTGCCGGATGGTGGCAGCTGTTGGCTTGCAGGTATAAGCCAGTGTGTGTCTGTTTGCGCTACACATTGTGCCCAAATGTGCCATCAGCCTTCCTCTTGACTAATACCTCCAGGAATGGGAGTTGTCCATCCTTCTCTAGTTCCATTGTGAATGTTATATTTGGGTGGCGTGAATTTTGATGTTCCTGAAGAGCATTTAGTTTCTCTCTGCCATGGGTCCAAATGACAAAGGTATCATCCACATATCTAAAACAGCACGTGGGTTGATATGTTGCCAATGTAAGTGCCTCCTCTTCAAATCTTTCCATGAATAGGTTGGCAATCACTGGTGATAGAGGCGTCCCATTGCCACTCCTTCCGTTTGCTCATATAATTGACCACCATGTAGGAAGTGTGTCGAGGTTAATATACGCCTGAATAAGTCGAGGAGAGCTCCATTGAACTCCTCTCCAATAAGATCGAGTGAGTCATTCAGTGGTACATGGGTGAAGTGAGACACCACATCAAAACTGACCATTATGTCAGAGTACACAATGTGTAGTTGCCTCAGAGTAGGATAGGTGGCAGCGTCGATATTGTTGACAATAGCTCGAAGAGGAACCCCATTCTTGTGAACTTTCGGGATTCCATAAAGCCTAGGTGGTACCGGGGCTTTGGAACGCAGCAGTTTGATGACTTGTTCAGGCAGGCCTGTCTACTTCTGCAGAGGCCTGGTCTTTTTGCCCACTTTTTCCATGGGCTGACTTCCTATTGGCTTGTGTGTAGGATCCTCCAGAAGTTGTTGCACTTTTCTGTCATAATCTGTCTTCTTTAGCATGAGTGTGGAGTTCCCCTTGTGTGCTGTCATCACCACAATGCTGTCATCCTCACAGAGTGGCCTGAGTGCCAACCTTTCATCGCTTGAGATGTTGTGGCTTGGTTTTGGTGAGCGCCCTGTACATCTCTCTACAGATCTCTTCAGCCATACTGGATGGTGGTGTGTTGTTCGCTTGCCCAACTGCACTGATGAAAGCTGTGACAGGCACGTTCCTGGCTGTCACTGCAAAGTTGAGACCCTTTCTGAGTACTTTTAA
Source organism: Schistocerca americana (assembly GCF_021461395.2). Lineage (NCBI taxonomy): Eukaryota > Metazoa > Arthropoda > Insecta > Orthoptera > Acrididae > Schistocerca > Schistocerca americana. Next base: position 533,278,437 of record NC_060130.1, read on the forward strand.
GGTTGCCTCGTCCAGCTGCTTGTCACTCATGTCGATCACCGTACACATGTCCTCATTCTGATGCTCCTTGTAGTTGAGGTGCTCAAACTTGGCTAGTTGGCACGCCGTTGACTTCTTCCTGATGCATGCTGCTTGAGACCAGGAGGCGCCATCGACCTGGTCCCATTCTTGTTTGGTCAGGGAAGCTGCTGTGGAAACATGGATATACAGCAACTCCCCGGGCGTCCCATCTAGTCGATGGTGCGTTTCATGCACTCTCTTCCTTACCAGCGCGAGTCTAGCTCATTGTTTGATCTTGTTCGCCATTCTGGAATTGACATGGTGTTTGATCCTGGAAAATACTGGAACTAACTCTCCCTCTCGGCAACTCAGCAGAAAACTGAGAGAACTCAGTATTCTCCCTTTCCTTTGATGAAGCATGTCCAGTGTCTTGATGTTGCGGTACATCTCTTCCCCATAGAGTCTTCTGATGTGATTCTTCAAGCTTTCCCAGCGATCTGTTGACATTTTGAAAACCAGGACTTCTGCCAGATGTTCGCGTCGATCTCACACGAAATTTCCGTGGTGCAAACCACTGTCTTCTTCAGGTGCTACCCGAGAAGGGTTCTTGGGAGGATCGAGTCCGGTACTGTAAGGTGCTGGGCGCTCCCTAGTCGGTCTGCGCCGCATCGGGTGTTCGCTCCGATGTCCGCGCCCGCCAGACGCGGCTCCCATGGTCCTCTCTGGTTGCTAGTGTTCCCTCTGCCGTTCGCGCCCTCGTCCGCTCTCTGGTGTCGCGGTCGTCATCTGTAGTGTCTGGTGCTCTGTATCCTGGCTATCCCCTTGGTCTCCACTTCTATTTCTTGCTGGTCTGCGACGTGTCAGTGTCCCGTTCGCGGTCCACACGAGCCAGGCCCAGTTCTCATGGTCCCAGCTGGTCGCTGCTGTTCCGACTGCCATCCGCACCCGACTTGGCCGTCCTCTAGGTTCGTGGTCGTCATCTCGGGAGTGTCAGGATAAATCTGTAGTCTCTGGTTCTCTGTCTCCTGGCTGCTTTCAAGGTCTCCACTCCTGTTTCTTGTGAAATTTCAATGTGTTTTGCGTTGAGCTTTCAGAAGTTCATGAGCCAGATCCCAGGCCGTACTGAGCTGGTATCCAGCGTCATGGTTTATGAGATTCTCCATGATCTTCATCTCGATGGACTCTTTAATGTCACTGTCCCAATATCTAGGGTCTGTGTGACAATCTTGGTGCCATTGTAGTTCATCAAGTGAACAAGCTTAGACAGTGTTCTGCTATCTTTGGTTTCTTATCTGAGTCTGTGTGCCCCTGGTATTCTTTACACCTGATGTCCACAGCCCTAGTGGTCTGGCCGATGTATGACACCCCACAAAGCGCCAGTACCACCTAGGTTGTATTGACTCCCGAAAGTTCACAAGAATGGGGCTCCTCTTCGACCTATTGTCAACAATATCGACACTGCCACCTATCCTACTGCCAAATACTTAAAGAAGATGCTGACATCACATGTGGGGCAAATGTGTGCACCACATTCAGAATTCGGAGGACTTCCTACAATGGCTGAGGCAACTACACATTGTGGACTCTGACATAATGGTCTGTTTCTATGTGGTGTCTCACTTCACACATGTACCACTGAATGACACTCGATCTTATTGGAGAGGAGTTCAATGGAGCTCTCTTTGACTTATTCAGGCATATATTAACCTTGACATACTTCCTATATGGCGGTCAATTTTATGAGCAAAAGGAAGGAGTAGCAATGGGCAGCCTCTATCACCAGTGATTGCCAACCTATTCATGGAAAGATTTGAAGAGGAGGTACTTACATTGGCAACATATCAACCCACGTGCTTTTTTAGATATGTGGATGATACCTTTGTCATTTGGACCCATGGCAGAGAGAAACTAAATGCTTTTCAGGAACATTAAAATTCGCGCCACCCAAATATAACATTCACAATGGAACTAGAGAAGGATGGACAACTCCCATTCCTGGAGGTATTAGTCAAGAGGAAGGCTGATGGCACATTTGGGCACAATGTGTAGCGCAGACACACACACACACTGGCGTATACCTGCAAGCCAACAGTTGCCACCATCTGGCACTGAAGAACAGAGTGCTCAAAGCTCTAGTCCACAGAGCACGTACTCTGTCAGACCCCAACAGTTTGGCGATGAAAGTAGAACACTTACAGTTCGTGTTCAGTAAGAATGGATTCTCATCTAGAGACATCCAGAAGGCACTTTGACCTTTTACTCAACCACAGGATCTAGTAGAAGAACCAGAAGATGCGATGAGGGTGGCATACTTGCCATATGCCGGACTGATCTCTACTAAGATCAACAGAATTCTCATGAAACATTACTTCAAGAGCGTATTTTGTCCACCCACTGAGATTGGGACAATATTGGGGGATGTATAGGATGGGGTCATTGAAGCCAGGCATTTACAACATACCATACGAGTGTGGGATGTCATACATCGGACAGACCACCAGGACTGTGTACATCAGGTATAAAGAACACCACAGGCAGAGCAGACTCAGACAGGCAACCAAATTAACCATAGCAGAACACTGTCTAGAGCTTGTTCACTCGATGACCTACAGTGACACCAAGATTGTCACATTGACCCCTAGGTATTGGGACAGTGTCAGAAAAGGGTCCTTCGAGATCAAGATCACGGAGAATCTCGTCACCCGTGACATTGGATACCAGCTTAGCGTGGCCTGGGATCCGAGTCTTGAACTTCTGAAAGCTCAATGCAAAACACATCGAGGTTTCACAAGAAACAGGATTGGGGACCAAGAAAACAGCCAGGAGTCAGAGCACCAGACTCTACAGATTTGTCCTGACACTCCCGAGATGACGACTACGACCCTAGAGTACGGCCAAGTCGGGTGGAGACTGCGGTCAGAACACCAGTGACCAGAGGGGAGCATGGGAACTGGGCCTGGCGTGCGCCGACCGTGATAAAAACACTCGATGCAACGTGAACCAGTTACACAACGCTCAGCAAGAAATAGAACGGGAAACCAAGGAAGCAGCCAGGTTACAGAGCACCAGACGCTACAGATGATGACCACGATCCCAGAGAGTGGCCAAGCCAGGCGCGGATGGCAGTGGGAACACCAGCAACCAGAGAGGACCATGGGAGCTGCATCTGGCATGCACTGTTCCACATCGTCTTAACCGCTATAGGTGTGATGAGGGAAAGTGATATTCACCCTACGGCATTGACTACTAATTCTGTGTGTTGTTAAAAGTAACTTCAGGTTTTGGAATGTGTCTTCTTTATTTTCCGATGTTGATGTTCAACTGATTTTAGTCGTCTGTTGTTGGGGCACTGCTGGGAGCATTACCTGTTAAGCAGTGCTACAGGGCATTGGTATGTGTCTCAGTTGACTGATGGAACACCTATGTTATTTAGTAACAGTTTTTCTGAGACTTTGGCTTTCTCATATAATTGTCTGGCCTTCTGTTGGAATCGAAAAATAACCTCAGGTTGTTGCAGAGCTACTTGAATACACTGAGATGGAAACTGGGGATGTACATGCACAATTATTCTTAAGGCTTTGATTTCAAGCACTTGTTCAAATGTTCAAATGTGTGTAAAATGTTGTGGGACTTAACTGCTAGGGTCATCAGTCCCTAAGCTTACACACTGCTTAACCTAAATTACGTTAAGGACATGCGGACACAAACACCTATGCCCGAGGGAGTACTCGAACCTCCGCCGGGACCAGCCGCACAGTCCATGACTGCAGCGCCATAGACCGCTCGGCTAATCCCGCGCTCAAGCGCTTAAAGGCGCTGCAATGTCTGTTTGCTGCATTGCCTGAGGTTCAAAAAATGGTTCAAATGGCTCTGAGCACTATGGGACTTAACTTCTGAGGTCATCAGTCCCCTAGAACTTAGAACTACTTAAACCTAACTAACCTAAGGACATCACACACATCCATGCCCGAGGCAGGATTCGAACCTGCGACCATAGCGGTCGCGCGGTTTCAGACTGTAGCGCCTAGAGCCGCTCGGCCACTCCGGCCCATTGCCTGAGGCAAAGTAGTCATAATCCATAATCAGACGGACAAACAGCCTGTAGCTGAGGAGGTCATTCGCAACAGTGAGTGAGGAGCCTTCATTGAGCAGCGGATAGAGTGCACCCAGGTGCTGCTCGACTTTCCAGCGAGTTGCCAGATTAACTGATGATTCATCACGACTTAAGATATGTCGCTGAGGGTAGCCATTCAAGTTTCCTCCATATAACTGGATTTCTGGCACTTGCTGTGGTCGTCTACTGGTGAAAATGACGGCTTGGCTCGTCTGCGAGTTGAAGAGGATCCTCCACTTATCGGACCATTATTCGAGGTCAGAGCATGCATCCTGCAGCCGGTGGTGTATTGCCTGGGGTCATCTGCTTCATGTGTAGATCGCAGTGGCATCGGCATACATCGCCTTTTCCACCCTGGGGGATGTGGGGATGTCCGATGTGAAGATGGAATACAGAATCGGACCAAGGACAGATCCCTGAGGTACTCTGGCACTGATGGGCCGGATTGTCGAATGGGATTCAGCGACTCGAACGGTGAAGGTTCTCCCTCGGATGTAGGTTGCCAGCATCTTAACCATGGATCGGGGAAATCCTTGCTGCTTCATCTTCCAGAAGAGTCCCTGATGCCAAACGCTGTCAAATGCCTTTGTGATATCAAGAAATACTGCCCCACAGTATTCCTTGTTATTGAAGGCGAGAGTAATTTCTTTGACCACTCAGATGACATGTTGTTCTGTGGAGTGACCACACCAAAACCCAAATTGCTCTGGCAGGAGAATCCTCCATTGGTCCATGATGGTGTGGAGCCATTGCAGCAGCAGCCATTCGGATACTTTACCGATGTGGGGGAGCAGACTAATAGGTCAGTAGTTTGCCGGCTCTTTTCTGCTCTCCCCAGGTTTTGGTATGGGAATAACTTAGGCGTACTTCCATGCCATGGGATACATAACCAGCCGGAAGGTGTTGTTGAAGACAGCAGCCAGCCACACATAGGCCGCAGGTGGGAGCTCTTTCAGTGTTTTGTTGGGGATGTCATCTGCCCCTGGTGCCTACTTGTTGTTCAAACTCTTGTTGCAGGTGCGGACGTCGTCCATCGTGGTGGGCTGTATGGGCTCCTCATCTGCAGTAACTGGTTGGTCCAAGTAGCATTGAACTACTTCTTCAACTTGCTGGATGTGATACTCATCAACCGGGTCGTTTACCAGGCGAAACTTGCTTGGAAAACGTCAGCGATGGCGTTGGCCTTGTCCTCTGGAGTATAGGCGATCCCTGCTGGAGTGTCTAATGGATGAATGGTCGTCCGACGTTTCGTGAAAAAACGAACCATGTCCCAATTGTTGGCGTCAGGTGTAGAAGACACAAATTTCGTGGCCCCACTGCTGATTCTTCTGGGCAATTAAGGCGGCATTCATGTCGCGCCGAAGTTGGTTAACTTGTCTCATAAGACTGGGGTCTCTGGCTAGACACCAGTCCTTGCATAGACAATTGTGGAGTCTGATGAGATCCTGGATGTCTTGTGGGACGCCTGGTCGATGTGGAGGTAGCCATCTTGAATGAGGTGTGTACTACCTGAGAGCTAAAGTGATGGCATCTGTGTATGTCTCCATGGCGTCTTCAATGGGTGCATCTGTGGGAGTCGATTCCAGTGTGCCAGTAATCTGATCTCGATAGCTATCCCAGTGAGTTTGTCTAAGATTCCACCATGGTGCCTGTGGAGGATAAGGCACATTCAACCGGAAAATAACTGGAAGGTGATTGGAGTTTAAGGCCTCACTTCCGCTGTCATGATATGGTTAGGCCCCTTAGTAATAGCGATGTCGAAGAAGTCTGGGTTGCCTCTAGAAGGGTAGCACATAGGCTCCTCTGGTCCACAGGTGTGGGCGCCAACTTGCTCGAGGACTTGCAGAAGTCGTCGTCCATCTTAGGTGGTGGTGAGCGCATTAAAATCACCAACGAGGAACAGCTTTCCTGGAAATTACAACAGGGCCCTCGCATCTTCAACGTCGAGGTGTGGATTGCCCGCAAAAGTGACAGTGCCTACCAATGTCTCGACGGCCACAGGTGTTGCTTCAGTGGGTCAATTGTCACGATAACAATGATAGTTTGCAATATTGGCTAGCAGGTCTGGCTTCAGGTGTGTTTCACTGACAAGGCATAAGTCTACATGCTCATCCTCAAGAAACTGGCGGACCTCCAGTAGATCATGATAGACACCATCTATGTTGTAAGTGGCTATGCAGAGGTCTTCATAATGTCGAGATCTAGCCATGATGAGCAGCTGAGACTTCGTTGGTTGCTTGAAGCATGCTTCGAATAGTTGCTTCAACTGCTGCGGCAAGCACTGTTGGGAGTATTTGGATAGCTTTGCTCATCTCTGTTATGGCTGATATCATGGTATTCATGAGTTCCATAAGTTGGGCGATGTCTGCTGCTGTCGTCTGTGTTTGGGTACGTCCGGTATCGTCGATGCGCCTGTTGTGTAGTGGTCGAAAAGACGCTGCATCAAGTGCAAAGGCTGCTTGTTGGGGAGGGGGGGGGGGGGTGCCATAAAGGCACCATCCCGCATCCTGCAAGACATCAAGACATCTGCTGCCGTTCGAGGTTGATGGACATATGCCACACCTCGTTGCATCAGTGGAGCTCACGCCGGCGGAGGTGCATCAGTGAATCATTTGCTGGCAGGTATGCTTCTGATGACAGGATTCCCAGCTCGTCTTGTTTTGGCATTGAGAAGAGGTACTCCTCTCTGGTGTCGGCTGGCATCTTTGTGTTTCTGACATGTACGGTAACTTGCTGGGAGACTGCCTCCACAGAGTAGGTTCTTCATTGGGTAGAGGATATTGGTGACTGTCATGTGGTCCTCCACACTTCACACACAAAAATGGCATAGTGCAGAGGCGGGTCACATGATTAAATCCTTGGCAGCAGAAACATTGAGCCACGCCTCTTGATTTCTGAAGCTTCTTGACAGAAACAGCCAATGCAAAGATTCTGCTGATTTTAAAGATGTCTCGATTCTCAGGTGGTGTAAGTAGGCTGTTTATGTTTTCTCTATGTAAGTAGGCTGTTTATGTTTTCTCTATGTAAGTAGGCTGTTTATGTTTTCTTATTGGCAATGTTACGTAGCGCTCAATATGAAAATCACTGGCTGTGCTGTGTGCAGTCTGTGGCTGCTTTGCATTGTTGTAATACTCGCCATTGTAGTGTTAGGCAGCTGGCTGTGAACAGCGCGTAGCGTTGCGCAGTTGGAGGTGAGCCGCCAGCAGTGGTGGATGTGGGGAGAGAGATGGCGGAGTTTTGTAATTTGTCATGAACTGCTATATTTATATATGATGATACCAAGGTAAATACATTGTTTGTTCTCTATTAATATCTTTCATTTGCTAACTATCCCTATCAGTAGTTAGTGCCTTCCATAGTTTGAATCTTTTATTTAGCTGGCAGTAGTGGCGTTCGCTGTATTGCAGTAGCTTGAGCAGCGAAGATTTTTGTGAGGTAAGTGATTTGTGAAAGGTATAGTTTAATGTTAGTCAGGGCCATTCTTTAGTAGGGAATTTTGAAAGTCAGATTGCGTTGCGCTAAAAACATTGTGTGTCAGTTTAAGGACAGTCGTGTATAATTGTTCAAAGGGGACGTTTCATATGTCGACCCTTAGCCTAGGATACCTCACTGGAATCTTCTGATTTTTTTCTTGTAGTTTGTGTAATTAGTGTAGCCTTTGTTTATTGCTAGCGCGTAATTGTAGAGAGAATCTCCTTTGTAGTTGCAGTCTTTCATTGTGGTACAGTAAAACAGTTGTAGCATGCATGCAGTTTTACACCAAGTATTTCTCAGCAGCGCGTGCAATTAACTAGATATTTTTTCTGTGTTATGTTAATGTGTTCTCTTATTTTTGCTCTTCAAATTGTGCTTTTCTGTGTTGTCGTGTGAAATATTGTGACAATAATGGCGTGTGAAAAACGTAATACTAGGCTCCAAAGTAAACTGAGAAATGACAGTGAAGACGAAAACAGTGTGTTAGCGCCGCAGAGTAATGAATTAACAGACATTCAAAGTAGTAATTTGGTAACTGTGCATAGGGAAATGGAGCGGGCGGCAAACAATGGCGTGGACAGTGAAACAATTAGTGAAGAGGGACGCATTATCGAACGATCGGTCGCCAACAGCTCGCCTCAGGAATCCGAAATGACAGGAAACAATCTCGCAAATACTGTAGATTCAGGTTTTGGTTCCTCACCGTTTTCTCAAATAAGTCAAGACACATTTTCTGCTTGTCAAAATGTGAATGTTGCCGGTGCAAATTCACTGCCGAAAAGCACTGAGGAACATGTTCCAGACACCAGTGCATTGTTATTACAATTAATACAGCAAATGGGACAAACACAGCAAAAGCTTCAAAAGTTAGACACAATGGAACAAAATCTTCGAAAGTTAGACACAATGGAACAAAATCTTCGAAAGTTAGACACAGTGGAACAAAATCTTAAAAAGTTAGACACAATGGAACAACATCAGAGACAAACACAGCAACAGTTAGACGCAATGGAACAAAATCTTCACACCACGCTTGAACAAACACGTGAAGATTTAACTACTGAGTTACATAACATTGAATCGAAATGTCAAAAAGTCTGTAATGACGTAAAAACACAAATTTGTGAGCATTTTCAACCTATTTTTTCGCGGCATGAAAATGTATTACAGAATCACGAAGCAGCCATAAAAGAACTGCAAACCATTGTTCATGAAAATCACGACACCTTGCAAGCTAAATTTGACTCAGTTGCATCTACCGATTCGGTTACGCAACTTGCAAAAACTCAGGATAACTTAAAGGACACAGTAGATTCGATTTCAACACAAATGGACACTCTGAAACTTGGTTCAGAAAAACACACTGAGGAAATGTGTTCATTATCAGAGAAAGTAGTTGAACTTTCGGATCAGCTAAATAATTTATCTACGAAGGTAGATGATAATCTGAATGACGCAAAACCGGTAGTCTTTAATGACACAGAACAGAGCGAACAAATTAGGAAACTGAAACAAAATCTGAATCAAATTGATACGCAACACCAAAGAGAAATCCGGGAAGTACAAGATCAGCTGACACAGGTAATACAAGAATTACGTATTTCAGAAGACACTCGCGCTCCAACACGGGAAGAGGAACTTAGAAATACGCAAAAGCCACAAAATAATAACACAGGGCATTTCGGTAATTATGAAAGAAATTGGCAAGGTACACCGAATTTTGAGATGGAACCGCCGACACGACGTAACTGTGACCGAGATGCTACTCGCCGACACGATGATTTTGACTATAAGCTGTTCATTACTACACGTAAATTCAAAACGTTTAAGAATTCTGGCAACGACATTCATCCACAAGCATGGCTCCATCAATTCTCTCATTGTTTTCCTCCCAACTGGTCATTGGAGCACAGATTAGAATTTATGTGTGGCTACTTAGAGAATGAACCAGCTGTAAGAATGCGATCGGTAATTCACGATTGCCACAGTGAAGGAGAATTTTACCATGCCTTCCTCTCAGCATATTGGTCTCAAGCCACACAAGACCGCGTAAAACATGGCATCATAATGATGAAACATTTCGAACAATCTGAATTCTCCAGTCTTGTGAAATATTTTGAAGACATGTTGCACAAGAATCGGTACCTGTCAAACCCATACAGCCCCTCAGAACTCATCCGCATTTGCTTAATCAAATTACCTGAACATTTACGACATATTATTTTGGCAGGACGTTGCAAAGACGACATTGAAGCTTTTCAGGGACTGTTACAAGAACTGGAAAGTGACACTGACAATCGCGGAACACAGGAGCACAACAATTACAGATCACATCAGTCGCAATTCCGCGCTGAAAGAAATAATAACTGGACGCGACAAGGCTATTCTCACAATACAAATCGTGACCGAAACAGACACCACCCGTATTACAACCGTTGGCAGAGTAGTAATAATTACAGGGAAAGATCACCTCTCCGCGGTAGTGACTATCACAGAGACAATCAGAGAAACAGACAATTTGGGAACCAAAATAATTATTATCAAGGGAGACAGAATAACTTTAGACGCAACGGTCCAACCCGCAGTTACGATTCAGGGAGAAATTCTCCACCACTTAACCGACAAGAAAGGAACTACAGGAACTACCGACATGACGACAGACGATGTGATCGTAACGACAGACCTGAATTGCATCAGAACTGGCGGGATTTAAACAGGGCAGGGCCCTCTCGTCACGGTGAATTTGTAGGAGTTAGGTCTCCAAATCCCAATAACGACGCTCGCCAACAAAGAGACAATAGGCAATGACTCACACCGCTGGCAGCCACAAAACGTTCTTATGACACTAACGACGCAGCTGCCGTAGCTAGTAATTACGTAAAAATGGAAGACATTAGGGACATCTTACTCCAGGAACACGACATAAAACATAACAATATTGCATATCCTGTGATACACATTACAGTAAATGATGTAAAATTTACGGCAGTACTTGACTCTGGCAGTCCCATTTCAGTAATTAGTGAAACAGCCTTTAGCAAATGCAACAAATCGAACGATTGTCCCACACTTCCGTTACGTAAGATTAAATTATAAGGTGCAATCTTTGGAAAAAGTGTAGATGTACGCCAACAAACCAACTTAGAATTCTATTGTCAAAGCCACAGCTTCTCTATGAGCTTTCTCATTGTTCCATTATTGTCGACGGAAATTATATTGGGAGTAGACTTTTTGAATGAATACAAAGCAATCTTAAACTTTCACGATGCTGAAATAGGTTTAGAGAAGGAAGGTAAGTCAATAGCTTTGAAATTTGAAGATTGGCTCTCAAACCATGACGAAGAAATCAATCGGCTTTACCTTCTGTTAGACAACAGTTCGGAATTTTCTACGGAACTAGACACTAACAATCACTCTGCAAGTACTGACAGGGATGATGTCGACGGCGCATTTGACACTTAATAAGTTAATTCAGAATAAAATTCAAACAATTGAGAATTGTAATGACACTGATAGGCAGGACCTTTTTGAGATTTTACAAGAACATTCCACAGTTTTTACTCATAAAACAGGAACAATCAAGGGATTTCAATACCAATTTCGTGTTCGTGAGCATACTAAATTTTGTGTTAGACCATATGTAATTCCAGCACATTATAGGGACCGTGTTAGAACAGAAATACAATCTATGCTCGACGAGGGCATTATTGAGCCTGCAGTAAGCTCATACAACAATCCATTACATGTTGTTGAGAAGAAAAATGGATCGATCAGGCTTGTCTTAGATTCGAGACAAATCAATACTATCATTATTCCTGAAACAGACAGGCCGCAGACGATGGAAGAACTTCTTCAAAATTTTAATGGTGTAAAAGTGTTGTCTTCCATTGATCTCAGATCCAGCTTTTATCAGATCGAACTTCATCCAGAATGTAGAAAATACACAGCTTTCCTTTGTTTCGGCGTTTGTTATCAGTTTCGGAAACTTCCTTTTGGTTTGAACATTTCTTCAGCAGCATTCATTCGCGGGCTAAATTCGATATTACCTGAGTTCTTAAAACGTCACATCACCTTATATGTGGACGATATTCTAATAGCAGAAGCTTCATGGGAACTACATAATCGCATCCTCAACAGTTTGTTAGGTATTTTTGCAGAATCTGGAATCACAGTTAACTTGGAAAAGTCTGAATTCGGTAGGACAAAGGTGAAGTTTTTGGGACATATTATTTCTTCTGAAGGCATTCAGCCGGATCCTGAAAAGTTAGAAGCAATCAGAGCCATTCCAGTTCCATCCACAAAAAGACAAGTCCGCAGTTTTCTAGGTCTCGTAAATTTTTACCGTCGTTTTCTGAATATGCAAATTCTTGTTACACCAAAACTTTGTTCTCTCACTGGAAAAAATGCTATTTGGAACTGGGACGAACAAGCACAGTTGGAATTCAATTCTTTGAAAGAAGCGTTACTTCACGCGCCAATCTTAGCTCATCCAGATCTGTCACAAGATTTCTGCCTTAGCACGGATTCTTCTAAAGTCGGTCTTGGTGCCCATTTATTTCAAGAAGCCATAGAAAATGACACTACCGTTCAGAAAACCATTGCTTTTGCTAGCCGAGTGCTAACAAAATCTGAAAAAAATTATTCCGTTACTGAATTAGAAGCTTTGGCTATCGTTTGGGCATTTAACAAATTCCGTTTCTTTCTTTCTGGTAAGCACGTAAAAGTATACAGTGATCATCGTGCATTACAATTTCTTATGTCTTCAAAATTAAATCATGACAGGTTAAAACGTTGGGCATTGTTTCTGCAAGAATTCCGCTTCACAATAGTCTACATTGCCGGCAAGGAGAACATTGTTGCGGACGCACTGTCACGCGCACCGGCTGGGCTTGAGAAAAGTAACAAAGAAGGCAACCTCGAGAAAAATTTCAGTATTCTTTACATTCAGAAAGTCGCCTTTGAAAACTTCATCACCACATCTTTAAAAGACATTGCTCATGAACAAGATAAAGATCCGATTTGGAGAGACATCAAAAGTAAATGGCATGAAAAGACACACACTCAGATTCGGCATTATTACCTGGTTAGAAACAACATACTCTTCAAACGCTGCACTGTTGATGACAAGCTATGGGTACTTTGCATTCCCGACGATTTTGTTAATAAGCTCATTTGGTACATTCATTTCAGCTACGCACACTTTGTCAAAAGGCGAAACCATCTACTATCTCCCATAGTGCTCCGCTGTTTCCTATCATTCCTTCTAAATTAAAAGAATTTGCTGCTGTTGATCTCTTGGGACCGCTTGTCAGAACATCTAATGGATTTTCGTACGTTCTAGTCGCTGTTGAACTTACTTCAAAATTTGTTTCTTTCACACCGTTACGTAAAGCCACTGGACGGTCTGTATCCAACGCCTTTGTTAAAAATTTCTTACGTGAAGTTGGACACGTTAGTAAAGTCATTTCAGATAACGGACCGCAATTCAGATCTGCTGTTTGGTCACGCATGCTTCGCAACCATAAAATCAAACCTGTTTTTATTTCATTGTACTCACCACATTGTAACCCGTCTGAACGGATTATGAAAGAAATCAATAAGCTTTGCAGACTTTATTGTCACAGAAAGCATCAGCATTGGGACAGATATTTACACTTATTTCAAAATGTGCTGAATGAAATGCCTCATGATTCCACTGCTTTACCACCTACTCTTGTACAAAAGAATGAAGAACCACCGAACAGAATCAGAGAGCTTGTACCTTTCCCAAATACACGTAAACTTCGACACAGACATAATTGATTTGGCTCTTAAAAATATAAAATCTGCAGCAGACAAAAGGAGAAAACTACACGGTAAAGCAAATGCAAAGAAATTGTATATTGGTCAGAAAGTTCTCATTAAAGCTCATTCATTGTCACATAAGAAGAAACACTTGAGTCACAAATTCTTTCTAGTTTACAATGGACCTTACAGAATCCGACGTATACCACATGATAATTGCGTTGAAGTTGAAACTCTGCGTACTAGGAAGAGTAAAGGTTTACACCACATTTCACATGTAAAACCGTTTATTGAAAGATAATCTGCTTTTTAACTTTGTCTTTGCCATAAAACTTTTCACTTCACATTTCTAGTATGCTTTGTCAGATTTAGAATCTGTTAACATGTAACAATGTTTGAAGTGAAATATCCAGTCAAGAACCAAGAGAACTTATTTAAACAGAAATTACGAATGCATTGTTATAATGAACAGACGACACAGTGTTGTTAATTGTACATTCTTGCTTGTTAGTTGCACGGTTACGTAACGACTATCAGGCTTACGTGCTTAGTACACATACTGGTACTGCTAATGAGATTTTAATGCAACTTTTGGTTTACTTGAAAATACATTCTGGGTTTAAAGTACTTTCTGTGAGATACCAGAGGACACAGTGGTTAGTTTATGTGACAGCTACACGATGTTATCATGACGCTACTAATGAGTGACAATTCACAATGTTGCTTTTGCAGTGTATCTGTTTTATATCTGCACAGTTTTCTGAATTCTTCTAGGAAGAAAAACATGTTTTAGTAGTAACTTTTGTGGTATAGCAACAATGAGACAGCCTTTTTCGTGGCATAACAATACGTTACTGTACAGTACTTTCTTCATTACAACAATAAGCGTAATAACTACGATATCTATACGCAAAGCATTTCACTTTTGTGTATTATGAGGTAAGTACATTGACTTATGCAGAACTTAGCTTTCGGAGGACGATAACTACGACACTTCCACACAGATTATGTTGCAACAAGACGCACATTTAGCGCTACAGTACACGTATTTGAGTGATTAATTTTGTACTTAAAACATTTATTTTTAAAGATTTTTGAATTACAAAGAAAGTTTTCCGTGATACATTTCATTGCATTGCTGTAATCTGTAACACCTGAGGGTATAATTACATTTATCCTCAGGAGGGTACACGCCTACTTTGTGTACCATGTGTGTGGCAACCACAAGGAACCCTAGCTAATATGGTATTTGCTTATACAACTTTACACATCGGTACCATATTTCTCTAACACACAAATTACACAGCTATCTGATCATTTAACTGAGACAGACAAACGTTTTTACTACATCAGTGACAGATGTTTACGTAATTACACAGTTGGATAACTTCACACTTATGAAACTGTATTTTGTCTGTATTTTGTCTTTGAGAAACGCTCATATTTTTCGGAATCATTGTGATACTATGAGAGCTTTGAATGACGTATTTCGTATGGGGTCATGATTTTTAAAGTACGTTTCAGGCAGATGACACTATTGATATGAGCAGAGAATTTTTTAGGTTTTGAAATTATTGGAGGAAGCCACGACGATTTTGAGATTTGACTGAAGTGTTATGATGTTATTATTATGACGACGATGTGTATTATACTGTTGAGGTATGTTTATGATCAATAAGATGATGCTACCGTATATGAGGAATAAGAAGTATGTTGGAAACCAAGAATCGTACTTTAAGAGTTATTAAATGTGTGTAAATGTGTGACTGTATCACAATGCTGACGAATTTTTTTGGACACTGTTATATTCATAGGATTTTGTTTCTACACATTTGCAAAGTAAATTCTCGACCTGTGAAATTTTGTATATATGACTGTCACTGTAGCGGAGACTGCTGTCGTAAATATTTCCGTACGAAAGTTAAGTGACCACCTGCACATAATGCGTCGTGGGCACCCAGGTGTGTCAGACGCCTGGAGAACAAGCCATTAGTGTGAGTGCTTCGTCAGAAGCACAGGTAGAAAAAAAGAAAGGGAAGGCCATTGTCCGCGCTACTGACATCTCCTTGTTGAAAGCATACTGTGGAGCTCGTAATTTATGATATTTACTGAAATGCCTAATGAAACGATGAGAAACATTTCACAGCTATTGCCTTGCTAGTTAAGAAAAATGCCATATGGCTTGCTTTATGTATTTATTTACACATTTTGTTTAATATCAAGTTTCTAGCTGCACTGCAGCATTGGTTAAAATAAAATTTTATAGATGTACTAATATAAATATTTTCTGTCTACACATCGAGTATATAATAATTTTTTTCAAAAAAATGAGGGAGCACAAAGCGACATTTACCTTCACAGGAACTGCATTCATAATTTTCTTTTCAAGTACTTGGTAATTTCTTTTGTAGAATAAATTGTGATGCATCACTCTAATGTTAAGATGTGACATAGGTATTAGACATGGCCATTTTAGTGTAATATTTTTTCTGCTTGCGCTATGTCATGTTTAGGTATAAGTTGCTGCTGTTTGCCAGGCATAGTGTTATAGAATTTGACTTTTGCTCATTTATGCTGCTAGCTTTGCCAATTTGCATTTTTTGCATTGCTGTTTGTGTTGATTTGTTATGTGATGCTGCATTGCCTCGTCCCTTAGTTTAGCATCTGAGCTCAGTAGATTTAAGTTAGCTTAAGAGTAGGTAGCCTCTAAGAGAATGAGTTTCGATGAATTGGAAGAAATGCATTGAGGAGTTATACAAAAAAAGGTACAGAAAACAGGTTTAGGTAGGATTTTCTTGGAAATAAATGTTGAGGTGAGAAATGTGTGAACATATAAATACAGAAAGCATGCTTAGATAGAATTTTTTTGGTGGAAACAAAGGACGAAATAAGAGGAAAGATATATGAAGTTTTGGGTTGGACTGCAGTAAAACAAACCCTGTCCTTTCCTTTTGTGTTATCCCACTATGTGTTTGTGTACCCTTGTGTATTTGTTTTCTTCCTGTCTCTGTGTAGTTTCATAGAATTTTTTTCTCTTTTAATATTAAGCTACATTCACTATGATGAGGAATACTGTTATCCTCAAATATAATTGGCATTAATAATATGTTATTTACTTTGTAAAGATGTTAGACATTATTCATTCTGTTTTAATGCTCATGTGTAAAGTTGATGTTTCAAACGTTATTGTGATCTTTTATGTATGTACTCATGTCATAATTCCACTGATGTATATGTTAGTTCGATTCTTTTGTAAAGCCTGTACTACAAATGTTATCTGTATTGTTATGTTTTTAATGATGTATTTTGTACCTTTGTTATTGTATTCTTATGTTATAAAATTGTAATTGTCACCAGTTCATGATATTATTAACTTGTTAGTTCCATTTCACTGCACACGTTTCTGTTGGTCGTAGTATATGGACAATATGTAAGAAGTAGGGACTGTTAGTGTTTGCACGTGTGTTGATAATTCAGCAAGGGACTGGATAACAGCATTGCTCGTTCTAAGGACAATTTCAAAAAACTTTGTGAGTGCACAAGTGGTGGTTTATGGACTTGCTATATTCTCCGCAAGACTCTTCAATGGTGAATGTGCACCTGCACAATCGCAACAGGTGGCTGCTGGCCATCTCTACAAGGACTACAGTGGGTCTGCACCTCTGGTGGCCCACCAATACCATTATCTCTACAAGGACTACAGTGGGTCTACATCTTTGATGATCCATCAATACCATTATTTCTACAAGGACTACAGTGGGTCTGCACCTCTGGTGGCCCACCAATACCGTAATCTCTACCAGGTCTGCTCTGTGATGACCTACCTACCAATATTCATCAAAACTTCGACTGACTCTGCAGTGGGTTTGCTCTGTTGTGACCCAATACTTGTCTGCATGTCGAGAGTCAGCACTGTCTTTCCGTTGGAAGGACAACACTACTTCTTCAAGACTGCATGGAAATCCACTACTTCCGTGTGCATTTTCTTTTACTGCTCAGACTTTGAGAAAAACACTGCTATTCTACTGTAATGAATGATCAGGACTATCTTTATGGACTGTGAGAAAATTTTAGCTTTTGACCAACATTGTATCAATAAGTGTGTGCATTTGATTTCTTTGTTATTGTAATTATGAAAAATTTTATCAAATCATTATTGGCCACTGCCCAAAAAAATTTTGTAAAATTTTTTGTGGGGAGCATGGGGGCTATGTAAGTAGGCTGTTTATGTTTTCTCTATGTAAGTAGGCTGTTTATGTTTTCTCTATGTAAGTAGGCTGTTTATGTTTTCTTATTGGCAATGTTACGTAGCGCTCAATATGAAAATCACTGGCTGTGCTGTGTGCAGTCTGTGGCTGCTTTGCATTGTTGTAATACTCGCCATTGTAGTATTAGGCAGCTGGCTGTGAACAGCGCGTAGCGTTGCGCAGTTGGAGGTGAGCCGCCAGCAGTGGTGGATGTGGGGAGAGAGATGGCGGAGTTTTGTAATTTGTCATGAACTGCTATATTTATATATGATGATACCAAGGTAAATACATTGTTTGTTCTCTATTAATATCTTTCATTTGCTAACTATCCCTATCAGTAGTTAGTGCCTTCCATAGTTTGAATCTTTTATTTAGCTGGCAGTAGTGGCGTTCGCTGTATTGCAGTAGCTTGAGCAGCGAAGATTTTTGTGAGGTAAGTGATTTGTGAAAGGTATAGTTTAATGTTAGTCAGGGCCATTCTTTAGTAGGGAATTTTGAAAGTCAGATTGCGTTGCGCTAAAAACATTGTGTGTCAGTTTAAGGACAGTCGTGTATAATTGTTCAAAGGGGACGTTTCAGTGGGTCTGGTAAGACCACTGCACGAAGTCCTGATTTTTGCTGCATGCCAGGCATTCGATGAAAAGTCCACAACAGTTGCCGCAAATCCAAGTGATTGCAGTTCACTCTTCAGGGTGTTGTTCAGTAAAGAGTCGACGACGCCTTAAATTACCACTTCAGAGATGGTGGTTGAATGATGGGAAACGTGTAGCAAGGTATGCCCCCTGCTCCCATCATGTCCATAACCTTCACGTAATCGTCAGTAACCATCACAGTTAGTTTCAGCTTATCTCCTCAAGCCTGTTTAAAGCACTGATTTAAATTTTTTGTCAGCCAATCGTATAGCTTTCGATAAGTGACTGGGTACTGCATCACTATTTGTGGAATCTTGTGCTGCTGTTGCTGCTGTTGTGCTGCTGTGGTGCCACAGTATCCGTTTGCGCCGCCCCACCATCTTGTATGACGTCATAGCGGTAGCTGACAGGCGCGACCGGCGCTTCAACCTTGGCCTGCTTCTTTGCCTACTTCTTCTTCAGCAGATGAATGAATCTTTCATCGGTGGCCGCCACATGGTGTTGTCCAGGCCCAGGGTCGCTTCGTTCTGTCGAAACTGTGCTGTTCATTGGTGAGCAGCGTCGTCTTAGACCAACGCGTCTGTATAATAATCCATTGCCATGTCCGCGTCCCTTGCCGTTGTCATCAACAGATCGTTTTCCTTCCACCTTTGCCGAGTCGTCATCGGTGGAGCAACTGGCAGGGCCAGCATGTCCGCACGCTGTGGCATACCACACTCGAATGCGTCTGCCATGCGCAGACCGACTAGGGAACGCCCAGCACCTTACAGGCATAAATACCAGACTCGATTCAGCCAAGGACCTCAGGGAAGTAAGGGGTAAAGCGCCTGGTAGACTGTGCTTACTATATACCCCTTACTCAACCCAGCGACGACCCTGCCCCCACACTGCGGCATTACTCTGTACCTGATACTAATCAGGCAAGTGTTAGAGTACACTGCTGTGATGTGGGTCAACACGGCCGACTCGTCAATTGCAAAGCTGCAGACGGTCCAGAACAAGGAGCTTAGTTTAGCGCTTCACCTGCCACGAGACTTCAGCACCGGAAAACTCCACAAAATGGCAGGAATCCCGCTGCTAAAACACCGATTCCGTCAAGCAGCGCAACATTTTTACGCGGCCGCGTGGACGTGGGAGAACGCCCTCATCTGCGACTTGGGCAACCAACTGCACTGGCGCCAGACCACAAGATGGCCAGACCAGTTGCTGGTATAATGGAACGCCGCAACGCGAGCAAAGAAGACCTCTGAGCAGCCATGCAAATAAGATGAAGATCCCAAATGAGAGACCACATGATACACCCCCATGGAGAAGTACGAAGAAAGGCGTGATCCGCCCATCCTACAACGTACCAGAGCATGAAGTTTCGCGAATTTGCCATGCGAAGCCCAAGGACCATTCTCGGGTAGCACCTGAAGAAGACAGCCAGTTACACTCTCGAAATATCGTGAAAGAACGACTCGAACATCTGGCAGAAGTCCAGTTTTTCAAAATATTCTCAATCTGTTTTTGTTCACAATTATAAACATCACTCTTCATACTGGCTCCACCATAACCTTGCCCACAGCCTTTTTTAAATCATTAATTTTGTCAATACAAAATAATTTAGTCATCTGCTTGATAAAAACTGCTGCACCATGTTTGATGACTGCATTAAAACCTAGAAATAATTATTTTACATCTATATCGATTGGTTCTCCATTTTCTGATCTGGTTATTACTGCATATCTCAGACCAATGCTTAGCTGATCTACCTTCGATATATCCTGTATTATGTTCATTATGATAGCGAAAAACAGTGATGCTCTAATTTGTTCTAGCAGCTTATTTTCAAGTTTGTTTCCTAAGCACACAGTCATTTCATTTTGAATTTTTGGACTCACATATCTCACAGATTCTAAAAACAAAAAGGTGTGATTTTGAAAATGTTTTCAAATGTAACAAGTCAAAAAAATAAACAAAAATCATTTTTTAAAATAATTCTTTGAAGTGAAAACGATGAACTTTGGGCATAGCCAAAATTTGCCGCAAAATGTGATCACGCCGGGAGACAAGCACTGCAATGGACAGAAAATTGCGTAGTATCCTTCCTTCTGACTTAAGTTCTCTCGATGTCATCTCAAAGCCGATGAACTTTTTGATAGAGTAAGTATGATATCGAATAACCTTGTAAGAACCATTTTCCAAAGTAACTCTTCTTTACGAATATCATTTTCTACTTTCTTGTCAACAGTGTAATTTTTTTTCCAAACTTCGTACACAGCACATGCTTCCATATGGCCACTCAAGAACCTGTGTTCTTTAGTTCTTTCTGAAAAGTGCTTCCAGTCCTGGTTACCCGTACACCGTACATTATTCCTTTTCTAAGAAAACAGCACCAAGAATTTTGGAATAACACAACAAAAACCATTAACTGATCCATACTTAGAAAATGAAACATAATACGACGTTGAAAAACACCTGTTGTTCTTATGGGGATCTTTGGGAAATAGTCGCGAGAGCTGTAACGGCACCATATCGAGAATAAGACGTTTTTCTTTATCACTCAGTGTCTGGTTTGTGAAGTTTCCCATGTCATACGAAGTTTTATTTACCTTCTCGAAGATCGTGTAGGTTGACATTTCTTTCCCTGTTTCGTATGCCATGCAGATGTTGTAGACATGATCGGTGGCGTCGTCGTGGCCGGTGTTTTTAACTGCAGTTATTGTCGGATCGTTTTCAGTGGGCTTCTCTACAGATACCACACTATCTGAGTCACAGTCGACACAAATGTTTGCGCCAAAAGTACTTGTAAAAGTTTGAGTAAAACATTTGTCAAATTTTGTTTACTCACTTCTTTTTCGTGACGTTGCTTTCGCTTAAACGCACCACTGAGTCGACTTTTTTTATGCATGATTTTAGTTCACTTCAACGGAAACCCTGCAAACCAAACAAACAGTCCTAATGCTTGGTTACACGTATGTGCTCGAATCGAATACTTACTGCACTGCGTTGACTTTATACGTTGTTAAGAATAAACCCGAAGAAAACATTGCACATGGTTTGCTGGTACCTCAATGGCCCGTTGTTTTACCTTGAGCTTAAAGAACACGCCCGCTAGAGTACACTAAAGTAATATGATAATAAGAAAAATTGTGCTGTGATGTCACTGATAAGACCGAAATATCTCACAACCGCTCAAATACTACCAGCACATTTGCACTGGCTGGCCATATCAAGAATCGTTAGATCGGTTACTGCTGCTAAAATTGCAGGTTATCAAGATTTCAGTGAGTTTGAACGTGGTGTTAATAGTCGGCACATCAGCGATTGGACACAGCATCTCCGAGGTAGCGATAAAGTGGGTATTTTGCCGCACAACCATATCACAAGTGTACCGTAAATTTCAGGAATCAGGTAAAGCATAAAATCTCCAACATCGCTGCGGCCGGAGAAAGATCCTGCAAGAACGGGACCATCAACAACTGAAAAGAATCATTCAACGTGCCAGAAGTGCAACCCTTCCGCAAATTGCTGCAGATTTCAATGCTGGGCCATCAACAAATATCAACCATTCAACGAAACATAAAATATCACTATGGGCTTTCAGTACCAAAGATACACTAGTGTATGCTTCATGACTGTACAACACAAAGCTTTACCCTCGCATTGACCTGTCAACACCAGCATTGGACTGTTGATGACTGGGAATGTGTTGCCTGTTCGGCCGAGTCTCCTTTTAAATTGAATCGAGTGGATGGATGTGTACGGGTATGGAGACAATGTAATGAATCTATGGACCCTGCGTGTCAATGAAAGACTACTCAGACTGCTGGAGGCTCTGTAATGGTGTGGCATGTGCAGTTGGAGTGATGTGGGACCCCTGATACCTCTAGATATGATTCTGACAGATGGAAATGGAAATGAGCGTTTGGCGTCATTGGCCGGGAGGCCCTTCGCGGGGCAGGTCCGGCCGCCATATCGCAGGTCTTATTACAGTCGGCGCCACGTTGGGCGACCTGCACGCCGGATGGGGATGAAATGATGATGAACACAACACAACACCCAGTCCCGGAGCGGAGAAAATCTCCGACCCAGCCGGGAATCGAACCCAGGCCCAGAGGACGGCAATCCGTCACGCTGACCACTCAGCTACTGGGGCGGACATTCTGACAGATGATATGTACATAAGCATCCTGCCTGATCACCTACATCCATCCATGTCCATTGTGCATTCCGATTGACTTGGGCAATTCTAGCAGGACAATGTGACATCCCAAACGCCCAGAATTGCTACAGAATGGCTCCTGGAACACTTTTCTGAGTTTAAACACTTCCAATGCCACCAAACTCCCCAGACTTGAACATTATTGAGCATATCTGGGATACCTTGCAACATGCTGTTCAGAAGAGATCTCCACGCCCTCGTACTCTTATGGATTTATGGACAGCTCTGCAGGATTCATGGTATCAGTTCCCTCCACCACTATTTCAGACATTAGTTGAGCCCATGCCATGTCGTCCTGCAGCACTTCTACATGTTCGTGGGGGACCTACACGATATTAGGCAGGTGTACCAGTTTCTTTAGCATGTCAGCATCTATTCATAGTGGCTCATTTTTCTGCTAAATGTAATGTTTTCATATTACTTTCATTGTTATCACTGAATGGTTTTCCTCTGCAATGTGGGCTGCAAATGTAGATTTATTCACGTTTCCAAACCTTAAGACATCAAGGTGCTCTTTGTAACTAACCTGCAAACTTCTGCCTGTCTGGCCAATGTAGAATTTTCTGCATGAATCACATTGGAGCTTGTATATTCTTGATTTACTGTAGGAATCCTTGAAAGATTTACAGAATGGATCACTTTTTCCAGTAATTTATTGTTAGTACAGAAGCTAATATTAATATTCTCCTTTTTAAACACGTTTGCAATTTGGTATGCTATTGGGTCTGTGAATAGTATAACAGTATATTTAGGTTCGGCTTCTACAGAAGGCTGATTTGTTTTCGATTGAATGCTGCGTGAACTGCTGTTCTCTGGAGCTGTGGCATTTGTTTTAATTTTGTTGTGGAGTTTGTATATTATTATGTGGTCATAGATATTATTGTGGGCAACTGTTTTAATTATACTGATTTCATTTTGTTGATCTGTGTGATTCATAGAAACGTTCTCCATTTGGATATCATGGCTCTGAAGTATGCCATTTTGTGTTGGCTGGGGTGACATGAGGAGTTGCCAAAGGTGACGTCTGTGATGGTGGGTTCCCTGTAGATGATAAACTGATTGATGTTTATGGTCAACATTACAGTTTTTAAGATCAAGAAAATTTATGCTCTTATTTGTTTCAAGCTCAAATGTGAATTTAATATTTTTATGCATTTTGCTGAGGTCTGTTGCCAATGTATCAGTTCCAATGTTTGTACCATAAAAAATTGGGATTGTATCATCAATATGCCTTTTCTAGTATATTATTTTGTTTGTGATTAGTTGAGAAGTATTTTTGTTATACATGGTTGATGTAAATGTCTGCTAATATACCAGCTAAGCCAATGTGTAATATGTATTGATGAAAGCATGAAAAACCCATCTGATGATGTATTGTAAAAAATTTGAAATCATTAATGGCACTTTTGAATAAAGTAACCTGAAACCAGTATGTGGCTGGTTACTGTACACCATCAACAATTTATTTATGTAACAGCTATATGACAAAATTGCACATGTTGAATGGCTTCATATTACCTTTTGTGGGAATACATTAAAAAGAATGGTATCAGATGCTGGTGATACATAAGGAATGTCAAACGTATGGTGCACATCTTGAAGTTTATTCTTTCATTTATCACAAACCGCAAATTTATAAAATAATTATTGATAATTGTACAAAGACTTAATCCCACACCTGTACATTAGGACCTTATCATATTTATATATGCTCCAAATGATGTGTTTGTGTGAGGTGTCACCTGACCCATGTGCTGCAGTGATAGTACCACCACACTGCTCTTGTTCCACTTCATACCATACACAAGGGAGAATACTGCTAGTGGACATTAGTAAAAAAACAAGGTGGACATCTTATTCACTGGCCATCTGTGCTCAATGATTAAATATATCTTTTAATATTAGCTGCAGTGCCAAAAAAAGTTTATTTTATTTTTAAAAACTTGCAGTACCTACATTTCCTATACTGTAGAGTTAACTTAGTCAGATCACACTGCAGTAACTAAAACTATTGTTACAGAAAAAAGCCATTCAAATATCATGCACACAGTGCATGCTTGAATTACTAAATGGGGGAAATGCAGTTGGCGAATTTACTCTCCATCCTCAAGCATGATACAGAATGGATAGCTTTCCAAAAGCAAGTTGTGTACCTGCTCCCACAGCAACAGCAACCACATCACATTACTTTCGCATCAACGCATAGTTTTCTATGACAAAATCTTTCCATAGTAGATCACAAAGGCTCAGAATGGCATTGCTGACAGTCATGCACCTGCTTGTATTGAATATCATAGGTGCTGTGGCACTCATGTATGGTACCTTGCCAGGACTGCTGTATGAGTGTCTCTCAGAGGCAAGGCAGCAGTTTGCATATGTCTAAATTCCTACACAGGAAAGACACATGACATTAACTATACATACAATTACACTATTCCACATGACTGCTTCTGTTAAAATGGAGTGACCATTTCCTTCTCTTCAGGAACAGCATAGGTGAATCCACTTCCTTATACTATTCCATATGTGATGCTGATGGATTCACTCTCAAACCGAATGTGGGTGAATCCATCTAGATATAGTATTATGGATGTGAAGTTGGTGGATTCCCATCCACACCAAATGTAAGTGAATCCAAATCTGCATGATATACTGGATGTAATATTTATGGATTCGCTTCAGAACCCTAACTCTGATGTTGGGTGTCCCCCACAGGTAAAGTAGACACATGGAATAGCATAACTGTATATATGATTAATGTGCTATGTGTTTTTTGTAGTTACATACTTGGACATCTGCAGCCTTCTTCCCAGGCTCTGTCACATGTGCTCACACAGCAGCTTTGGTGGGGTACCACATGTGCCAGAGTGCCTATTATATTTATTTATAGTCAATTATAACACCACTTTTAATGTATGCCCATATTATGTCATTATAATAAAGTTACCCACCGAAATTCATTTACCATAAATAAATCAGACCCATAGAAACTATGCAATAAAATTATAAACATAACTACAAATGAAATTACCACAATAGATAGAACAGAGTCACTTTACTCATTCCCCAAACCCACATACAGTATACTGTCACAAAAGCGCATAAACAAAATATGTTTATGTAGTCCTCACTTAACTCTATGAATATTATCAATGCACTTCAAGTATAAAAGTCAAAAAAAGGATGATCATTCCACTTGGGACCTGTGAAAGGTACATTAGCTTATTTGTTTTAGTTGTAAATATCTGTCACGTATTATTGTTTTTCTGACATGTTCTACATCCTGGAGGACCTCCTCACTATAGATCAATTGGAATGAAAGTTAATCTAATCTAATAGTGACTTAAGCTTCAAATGTCTCACAGTATTCACATAGCTTTTAATTTCCATAATTTGTTTACTCTTATGGTCTAACAAGCCTCTTTCTCTACTAGACTTTCCTCCCACCATAACACAAGGTTAGAAACAAAGTTGGAAAAATTTGCTAAAAATTTAACACCTCCATTTCCCATAGCTATCAAATTGTCTCACTAGTACTTCAGATCTTATCACAATACCCATATTTACCAGCTGTTTGCAATCACAATTTAAAAAACAGTAAAATTTTAAATTTGACTTCACATCTTGTGAAAACCAAATTTCTTCTGAAAATTGCACAGAAGTCCTCCAACAGCAGTTAAAATTCATAACCATTTACTTTTACATGTTTCAAGATAACCTAAATATAATGTACCTCAGTTTTGTCTAAATAAACCAGACCAAATGTAAGTTTCGTTTGAAAGGAGTATAAAAAATTTTCAACAAACAATGAAGTTTTCTTCACATAAACTTCATGAAATTCAAAATGCAATTAATGGTATTTCACATCCCAAAAGTTTTGAACATAGGCAGTAACAGACAATATTTATTTCGAAACCTCAGAATTTTTTTTCCACTTCAGTCACAAATATTTATTTTTTTTCGCTTCTGACAATTGTGAGGTTAACAACTCATTAGCTCTGCACTTTCACTGAATCATTTCTTACCTACTAAAGAGAGGGTGGCAGATTGACAGTGTAAGATGATTTGAAAGCTTAAATAGATGAGTTGAAGAAATCATGTGCCACGGCAAAAAGAAATTTCAGAATTAATACTGATTGAGCATCGAGGCCCTGGGTTCACCATATCCAGATCACAAACAGAACTCATGTCCCTCTGGGGATATCTTCATTAGTGTCCCTATCTTTGTCATTTGATTGGACCTCATATGGTTCACACACTATCATGGCTATATGTTCTAACACTTTCCTGTTCAGTACCTTCACCACATATTTCCAAGAAAGACATATACTTTTCTTTAACTAGACCTACTGTGAATCTGCAAATGACCACATTATTAGCAACGCTGTCTTTGCACATACTTTTCCATCTTGTACTTTTTCAATTTAGTCAAATCATTATTAAAGTCAAAATTCTCACAAAAATCTACTGCAGGCAAAGTCTTATTATTGTGGATCTCATTCCTCATAAACATACTATTATCATTTGTCCTACATACAGTTTCAACATACAGTTATGCTTTGACGACTATTGCTTTGTAATATTTCTGTATGTGTAATCTGAAGTTTTGCTATTTTGAACAATAGATAGGTTTATGGTTGGTGAAGTTATGTCAACATAAGCACTGTTCAGTTCTAGTGTCATTTAAAAATTTAAGCTCCATTCGAACAGGCCTTGGAAATCCCAGTGGTACCAATTGACCACAGGATACTGATGAAGAGGGGCATGTAGTCAGCACATTGCATGCTCTGGCTGTTGTCAGTTTACATGACCAGAGCTCCTGCTCCTCAGTCAAGCAGCTCTTCCACCGGTCTCACAAGGGCTGAGTGCACCCCACTTGCCTACAGAACTTGGCAGACTGATTGGTCACCCATCCAAGTGCAAGCCAAGCCCAACAACACTTAACTTCAGTGATCTGATGGGAACCTGTGTTATCATTGCAGCAAGGCCATGTAGTGTCACACTATGGTTTATATCCTTATGTTGTCAAAGAATATAATAGGTTACCTCAATTTAATGCTTTTCTTCAACAAAAAGACTATGTTGAATATCATTCACATTTATTCTAGTCTTCAAATAGGTTTTCGTTTCTGTAATGTGATTAGTGCCAATGGCCCTGACGCAGTGGTAACACCGGTTTCCGTTAGATCACCGAAGTTAAGCACTGTCGGGCTAGGCTAGTGCTTGGATGGGTGACTGTCCAGTCTGCCAAGCACTTTTGGCAAGCAGGGTGCACTCAGCTCTTTTGAGGCAAATTGAGGAGCTACTTGATTGAGAACCAGCAGCTTCGGTGTCGGAAACTGACATACGGCAGGGAGAGTAGTGTGCTGACCACATGCCCCTCCATATACAAATCCGGTGACACCTGCGGGCTGAAGATGACACGATGGCCAGTCTGTACCTTTGGGCCTTCATGGCCTGTGCGCAAAGAGTTTAGTTTAATGTGATTAGTATTGGCCCATACTTTACCTTTAATTGTTTTCAGTTGTTTCCCATTTCCCTCTAACTGTTTTCTGATGTTATCTTTAAGTACTTGTAGGTGCTTGTTAGCATTTGACACTAATCTGGTGTCTAGTTGTTGGTGGAACTCCCATTTGTTCACTTATTAGGAATGAAAATGTTTTTATCCCCCACCCTCACTCCACCCCCACCCCCTGCTTGATTTCGTGTTTTTCCAGACTCCCCAATTTTCTTGCAAAACAGTTGAAGCAAAATTACCAAATTCTGATATTTCAATGATATTTATCATGAAACTTCTTCTGAAACTCAACTTGACTGTCTTCTGTTGGTTTTTAACTTACTTTAAGTGCCAGTGATTACTCTCAATACACACTTAAACCATACTGTAATCCCCCATGTTATTTCCAAGTTACTTCCAGTCCATTCGTTCTCTGCAGCCAATTTTCACATAAATTTTAAAACATGTATATTTTTTTCCTTTATTCATTTTAAAAAGAGAGTTCTACTAGCTTCATAAGATATTTTTAACTGACCCTGACTGAGCATTCATGTATGATGTTCCACTTTCCTTCTTCTTTTACAAAATAATTGCTCTTGTAGTTATGAATCTGAAATATGAACTCTTCTAGCATCAGACAGTACAAGTTAAATTATAGGAAAGGATGACATTAACTGAAGTTTATAAAAGAATTAGAACTTGAGTAATTTTTTTTACTCATCTGTATAGTAGTTTCAAATATGAGATCCATTGTCTTCTTTGTTGGCAGATAAAATAGAAATCCTGGGTTTTATACTTCACACTAAAAAAACTTTTTTACAATGACACTGCACAATGGTCTTTTGACTTTTCTGTTTCTTGTTAGAACATCAAACTTTCACAGTAAAGAGTCTTGTTATACCAAAGAGAGCTTCTCTGCAAGTGCAAATTTTGCATGATAAACATGTTTTACACAGTACACATATCAACACAATTTGCACATACATGTTGCCAACTACTGACTGAGACAAAGAACAAGTGCTTCATGGACAAGTTAGATGTCCACTCAAAAATAACTGTAAACCAACTGACTCAATTGGCACAGATTGTATTTCTATATATTAGAACATGATCTTTTGGAAAGTTCTAGAAGCAGTAATGGTTCAGATTAATATTTGTATTGCTTTTCTGTTTTTCAACAGTGAATCATTTAATCAAAGTCACATCTTATGAAGTTTGCAAATATCTAAGGATAAAATTAGTAACATAGATTGTTTTACATAATTATGACATACATTCTTTGAAATTTTCAAGTCGGTTTTGTATGTAAGACAATAAATACTTCACTTTTTCTACCATGTGGATGTATTTATGAAAACTTAGATATGATTTTGAAACATAACAGTTATTTCTGTTTATTGAATAAATAAATTTTGGGAAAAATTATGTGAATAACATTCTGGCAAATATATGAAACACATGGTGTTTTTGATAACTCATGTAAATTGAAATCTATAGGATAACTAATTTTTGTAGTGCAACATTAATACACAGAAATATGCAAAGTTATTATTATGTTGTGTGCAAATTTCTGACGGTAAATGGTTCAGAAAATGCACCAGTATATATCGTAAACGTTTGGGAAGCAAGAACCTCATAATCTGTAGCTGAAAATAAGGTAAATGTTACTGGAAAGGTGTTGCAGTGAATCTTGGTTCATTATAACAGAGAGATGATAGATGAGGAGATGGACAGATAGAGGGAGTGGGAAGAGGAGATGGATACAAAGAGGGTGGCATGTGGAGGAGATGGACGTAAATATAGGGGGCAGGAGGAGATGGAAATGGGAGGAGGACATTGACAGAGAGAGAGAAGAGAGAAAGCGAAGATGCACATAGAGAGAGGGAAGAGGGGGAGATGCACATAAAGAGATGGGGAGGAAGAAATGAACATAGAAAGACAGATAGGAGGAGGACATGGACAGAGGGAGATGGGAAAGAAGAGAGGGGGAGAAGGAACAGATAAACAGGAGATGGACAGTGAAAGGGAGGGAAGGAAGGGGAGATGGACAGAGAGTATAATGAATTTCCTTGACAGGTGGAAGCTTCTGTCCACAAATCAGCATGGTTTTAGAAAGCATCACTTGCGTGACACTCAGCTTGTGCTTTTCTTACATGATATCCTGCAAACTATGGATGGTGGGCTAACAGGTAGATTTCATATTTCTAGATTTCTAAACAGTGTTTCAAACAGTATTCTACTGCAGACTGTTAACAAAGTATAAGCCTATGGAATAGTTTTCCAGATGTGTGAGTGGCTCAATGACTTCTTAAGTAACAGGACCCAGTATGTTGTCCTCAATGGCAAGCGTTCATCACAGACAAGGTCATTGTCAAGAATGATCAGGAGAATTGTGTCCCCCAGTATTGTGATTGGCTAGAAGACTTTTTAACTAACAGGACACAGTATTTTGTCCATAACAGCTAGTGTTCATCAGAGACAAGGGTATTGCCAGGAATACCCCAGGGAGGTGTGATAGGACTGCTGTTATTCTTCAATTTAGGAAAATGATCTGGCAGAAAGGGTCCGTGCAATCTGTGGCTGTTTGCTGATGATGTTGTGGTGTATGGGAAGTTGTCATTATTGAGTGACTGTAGAAGGATACAAGATGACTTAGACAAAATTTCTAGTTAGTGTGTTGAATGGTAGTGAGCTATAAATGTAGGAAAACGTAAGTTCATGCAGATGAGTAGGAAAAACCAAGGACCTTGCTGTCGGTGGGTGGCTTGCATGCTTCAGTGATACAGATAGCTGTACCACAGGTGCAACCACAGCACAGGGGTATCTGCTGGGAGGCCAGACAAATGTGTGTTCCTGAAGAGGGGCGGCAGCTTTTCCAGGTGTTTTAGAAAAGAGAATCAGTTGCATGAATATCAAGAACTTAGATGGAGAATGAGTTCAAAGCAAATAAGGGAAAGTGTAAAGTTGGAAGGAGTATGTAAAAGATCTACACAAGAGAGATGGACTTGAAGGCAGTATTATAGAAAGGGAACTGGATGTAATGAAGATGAGATAGCAGATATGATACTGTCAGAAGAATCTGACAGAGCTCTGGAATATGTAAGTTGAAACAAGACACTGAGAGTAGTCAATATTTTCTCAGAACCACTGATAGCCTTGGAAGAGCCACCCATGACAAAACTCTTTCATCTGATGTGCAAGATGTATGAGACAGGCAAAATACCTCAGACTTAAAGAAGAACATAATAATTCCAATTCCAAAGAAATCAGTTGCTGACAAGTGTGAAAATGACCAAACTATCATTTTAATAAGTCAAGCTTGCAAAATACTAACAGAAATTCTTTACAGAAGAATGGGAAAAGTAGTAGAAGCCAACCTCAGGATCAATCAGCTTGGATTCCAGAAAAATGTAGGAATACACAAGGTACTGCAGAGCTTATGACTTATATTAGAAGATAGGTTAAGGAAAGGGAAACCTAAGTTTGTAGCATTTGTGGACTTACAGAAAGCTTTTGATAATGTTGACTGGAATATTTTCATTGAAATTATGAAGGTAGAAGGATAAAATACGGGGAACAGAAGGCTATTTACAACTTGTACAGAAACCAGGGGCATGAAAGAGAAGCAGAGGTTGAGAAGGGAGTGAAACAGGATTGTAGCCTTTTCCCAAAGTCACTGAATCTGTACACTGAACAAGCAGTATAGGAAACCAAATAAATATTTGGAGTGGGAATTATAGTCCAAGGAGAAGACATAAAAGCTTTGAAGTTTGTGTCAGAAACAGCAAAGGACCTGGAAGGGCAATTGAATGCAATGGACAGCGTCTTGAAAGGATATAAGATGAATATCAATAAAAGCAAAACAAGGAAAATGGCATGTAGTTGAGTTAAACCAATTGATCTTAATAGAATTAGATTAGGAACTGAGACACTGAAAGTAGAAGATGACTTTTGCAGTTTGGGCTGCAAAATAACTGATGATGACCAACGTAGAGAGGATGTAAAATGTAGACTGGCAACAGCAAGAAAAGCCTTTCTGAATGAGGGAAACTTTTTAACACCGAATATAGATTTAAGTGTAACAAAATCTTTTCTGAAGATATTTGCCCCAAGCATGGAAGTGAAACATGGTTGAAAAACAGTTTAGACAAAAATGGAATAGAAACTTTTGAAATGTGGCACTGTAGAAGTGTGTTGGAGATGAGATGGGTAGATAATGTAAGTAATAAGTAAGTAATGAATAGAATTGGGAGACAAGAAATCTGTGGCTCAATTTGACTAAAATAAGGATTCAATTGATAGGATACATCCTGATACTTCAGGGGCCACCAGTTTAGTGTGGGGAGTACAAATCATAGGAACACCAAGAGATGAATACAGCAAGTAGATGCATAAGGATGTAGGGTGAAGTAGTTATTCACAGATGAAGAGGCTCACACAGGATAGAGTAGCAGGGAAAACTGCATCAAATCAGTCTTCAGACTAAAGACATCAACATCAACATCAACATCATCATCAACAACAACAACCACAACAGTGTTTGAATACAGCATTAATTGTGTGCTATTTGACACAGTCAGGTTGATTTATCTCTAGGCACTATGTTGCAAAGGGATATGACATGGAATGAACATGTAAGAATTGAAGAGTGAATGCAAATGGTCAACTTCAGTTTACTGGGAGAGTTTTAAGAAATTGTTGTTCATTTGTAAAGGAGACCTCACATGGCACACTAGTGCACACCATTCTTGAATACTGCTCAAGTGTTTGGGATCCCCACCAGGTTGAATTAAAGGAGAACATCAAAAAATTCAGTGTCAGGCTCCTAGATATGTTACCAATAGGTTCAACTAACACATAAGTATTACAGAGATGCTTTGGAAACTCAAATAGGAATCCCTGGAGGGAAGGTGATGTTCTTTTCAAGAAATGCTATTGATAAAATATAGAGAACTGGTATTTGAAGTCGACTGCAGAATGGTCCTACTGCACTAATGTACATTTTTCATAAGGACCACAGACATGAAATAAGAGAAATTAGGCCTCATATAGAGCTACACAGGCAGTAGTTTTTTCATTGCTCTGTTTGCGAGTGGAACAGGAAGGGAAATGACTAGTAGTGGTGCAACATACCCTCCACCACACACTTGAGAAGTATGTATGTAGATATAGATGTAGAAGTGAGAGACAGAGAAGGGCAGAGGAGAAGAAGGGCACAGAAAGAGGGTGGACAGAATGAGCAACCAGTGTATTCTAAAAAACATAATTATTTTAATGTGATTTATATGATCTTATGTTGTCACTCAGGTAAATATTATGGATTTTTCCACTCACACATCATTAGTGATGAAGTTAGTTGCACCAGAAAAGGTAGATTTTTTTGTTTTGTTTAAGAAACATTATAGTAGACGTTAATTTTTTGATGTAATGAGATTAGTATTCTTCTTACTGAAGTTACTTGTAAAGATACTCCAGGGCAGGATTTAGTGAGCCTGACAACCACATCCCATCAATGCATCACATAAAATGCCTGTTAAGAACTTCATCTCATCACACACAGGTTTTATCTGTGAATCATTTCCTGTCAATGCTACCTACTCTTTTACATATCTGATTTTAATAATTTTGTCCTTCACTATATTGTAATTTGTCTTTATTTAGTGGTCTTATGTGGTTTTCCTTCTGTCATAAGTCCTTTGCTTTGAGGTCTGGATTATGTCTTCCAGTATTTTGCAGTACAACTTGTTCTGCAGAGCTATAGTATTAACTGTCAGATATATTTTCCTTTTTCTGCTGAAATATATTTTTGTGTCTTGTGTAATCTATTTGTTTCCATTTTTGTTCAGTCTTAACTCTATTGGTATAAGTGAAATCAGTTTTCATATAAGATGAAAGCTTCATTAAAATGTGTTGTATTTCTCAGGCAGTACATAAGCATTGTAAACATCTCAGCAGTTCATGTTTTTTAACAGTTTCCCAAAATATTCAATTTTTGTCTTATTTCTGGCTCTCTTATGTATTAGTCTAAAATACAGTGAAATTTCCTCATATGTGAGACTATTAATATCTTAATGATCTATGTGAAGCATTCACAACAAAGTCCCAAAGGTTGCAGTACTCTTAAAAAGTAGTAGAGCCCACATAATACCAAATACAGAGACTTTTTCTGTAAATCCAAGTGTATAATAAAAGGGTATGCTAATGGGAAACAAAGCTAGTTTTCAGTAGACAAGGAACTTAAATTGACCAAAATAGAAACTGAAGCTCATGTTAGATTGTGTGGGCAATACTCAGTTTTAAATGTGGACATAAGCTTCTAAGTGGGTATTTTTATCCATCACCAGACTCACACCACTGATTTAACCAAAAAGTTCAGTCTGTTTGTATGAATATCCCCCCCTGTCAGACTATCATTGTTGCAGGAGTCTTAAATCACATTACAGTTATTAAAATTTTGTTAATGGTGAGCATGCTAAGACATCCTGTGAACATTCTCTAAAGCTTCAGTCAGTGAATATCAATGCAATTTCTTCAAAGCCCAGTTGTGCAGATTACCAGTCTCAAAATATGCATGCAGATGAACACTGTTGAATACAAGCAATTATGAATTGTTAGGTGAGCCTGAGTTCTGAAAGTCACAAGTAACATTTTCTGGGTATGGGGAACATGACGTTCCTGTGCTAGATATTTTCAGCATACATATCACTGTTTGTATTATTACCAAGACAGTTTTGTTCATGATTTTGTGCTCATATGAAAATGGCTGAACTGTGTGAGGAACTTACAAGGAGACTTATCCAAGCGTCAATAAATGATCTTCACAAAAGTTGGTGGGTGTGTAGAAGGTGCAAAATAGTGCAATAAATGTTTTTTTATTGAGCCTAGTAGGAGTAAAACACACCCCAAAAGACAGTTTGGCATTTTAGGTTTAGAGGGAATATCTTCTAAATGATGATATATAAAAAATGTTTTTCGTACAAAAGTTGATATGTAATTATATAAAAAATGTTTTTCGGACAAAAGTTGATATGTGATTAATGTTCTTGGAAAATGCATAATCACAATTTTTGCAAAATGCCCCACCTTCATTTGTAGGTTTAGAAAAATGAGAGCTTTTGTTACAACATAAATAAAAGAAGCTTTCAAGCCATGTACATCTCTGTGTAATGAAACTGGTTCCTGAAATACTGTTTTTGGAAAATAAGCTGTTCACAATGTGTTGCTGGATTATTTTCAACAAAGCTAATTAAAATTCCTAAACATTCATTGCTGTTATTTATTCTGGAATTTCACATATGTGTATTTTGTTAACTGAAAGTAATAAGTAACTCATTATTATGAAGGTAAGTAATCACAATAATGATAATATGTAAGGAAACGCTTAAAATGTAACGTTTTTTTATGCCATGCACTTAAAATGAATGAAATTTCTTCATGTAATATACATGATGTGGAAGACAATGTAAAACAAAATTTGTCAAGATTTTAAACTGTCACAGGTGACCTTCTAAATATCCTAACTTGTATCAGGCTTACTTCAGTATGTTTGTAAGCCTTGGCAAACAGAACTGATTATGTTGCTTCTCAAGTGGAGATTGACATCATAGCCATTCAAAAGAAGTAGGTCTGAAAGTCTTCACACAAAGTTCTTCCCTCATTGAAAGCGGTATACACCCAATGACTGTACCTGTGCTATTGAGCCCTTTGGGATAACCAGATGAACAAGTTCCTCATCAGGTGCAATGCTCTCAATAGTTTTTTTCACATTGACCACCACAAGAATTTAACAATAACAGATATTTCTTTCACTGGGAGAGAAAACAGTTTTCAAATATCTTTTGACCTGTTCAATTACTTGTTTATCAGATTTCAAGAATTACTTTGAAAAGAGATTCTTGAATTCTCAGTCCAAACTCACCAATAGTTTCTTTCAAAATTATGAAAATGAAGGTGGTCAATGTGGAAAAAAAAAAAAAAACGGTTCTGAGCAACATAGCCAAGGACAAGAAATACCTGGTCATCCCAAAGGGCTCAGTGGCACAGGTATAGCCATGGAACACATATGGCTTTCAATGTTGGAAGAACTTTTTGAGAAGATTTTTAGCTGTAACCCTGTTGAATGATTATGATTTCAGTCCTCACTTGAGAAACAATACAACCTAGCTGCAGTCACTCACATATAAACAATTCTCTTTTCCAAGGCTTACCAATGTACTAAAATTTGCTTGATACACATCAGGATATTTAGAGTGTGACCCATGACATCATATTGTCTCCTCTGTTGTGTATATTACACAAATAATTGTCATTCATTTCATGTCCATAGTGTAAAAAAGTTATGTTATTTTTTAAGTGTTTCCTTGGAGATCATCATGATCTTAATTATATTGTACCATACTAACGAGTTACTTATCTTTTTCAGTCAACAAAATACAAATATGTGAAATGGTAAGTATATACAGTTCCACACAGTAAATGGAATGACCTCATTGATAAATATAGACTTTGATCAGAAATCGGTAGCTAAGGTAGAATATTCAAAATTTCTAGGTGTATGCATTGATGAGGGGTTGAACTGGAAAAAAACACACTGAGGATCTGCTGAAATTTTTGAGTTCAGCTGCTTATGCAATTAGGGTCATTGCAAATTTTGGCAATATAAATCTGAGTAAATTAGCTTACCATGCCTATTTTCATTCTCTGCATCATATTCTGGGGTAACTCATCATTGAGTAAAAGAGTGTTCATTGCACAAAAGTGTGTAATCAGAATAAATGCTGGAGCTCATCCAAGATCATCCTGCAGACACTTATTTAAAGAGCTAGAAATCTTCACTGTAGCCTCACAATATATATATATTCACTTATGAAATTTGTTATTAACAATCGGAACAAATTCAAAAGTAATAGCAGTGTACATGGGTACAACACTAGGAGAAAGGATGATCTTCACTACTCAAGGTTAAATCTAACTTTGGCTCAGAAGGAGGTAAATTATGCTGCCACAAAAGTCTTTGGTCACTTACCTAATAGCATCAAAAGTCTGACAGATAGCCATATAGTATTTAAAAGGAAATTAAAAGAATTTCTTAATGGCAACTCCTTCTACTCATTAGATGAACTTGGGATATAGTAAGTGGGTAATTTCCCAATTCCAAAAAAAAAAAAAAAAAAAAAAAAATATTGAGTGTCATGTAATATTTTGTCTAATGTAATATCTTGTATAGACACCTTTTATTAACCTGACACATTCCACATCATTACGAAGTGTCGTATTCATGATTTATGGAACAGGTACTAATCTAATCTCTAAACTAAAAAAACACAAAAGCCATGAATGTAAAATGTAAAATAAGAATTTAAAATGTAAAACAAATGCGAGTAAAATAAAGAATTATTATGTTTTTGAATTTTACATATTTTAATTAGGTATGTTGAAAATACTCTAACAGCACATTGTGTATTGCTTATTTTCCAGAACAGTATTTCAGAAACCAGTTGTATTACACAAGGATGTATGTGGTTGAAAGCATCTTTAATTTATGTTGTAACAAAAGTTTCTATTTTTCAAAATTAATTAATGGTGGTGGGATATTTTTTGTAAATTTTCAAATTATTACAAAAAGTTGATTATACAGTTTTCAAGAACATTAGTTACGTATCAACTGCTATTTGAAAAAAAAAACACATTTTTCATGTATCACCATTTTGAAGATATTCCTTCTAAATCTAAAATTCCAAATTACATTTCATGGTGTGTTTTATCCCTTAAAAGTGAAACTGAGCACAGACAAAAAAATGTTTTGTAATATTTTGCCCCTCTATACACCCCCCCCCCCCCCCAACTTTCATCAAGATTGTTTATTGACACCTGGGAATGTTCCCTTGTTAGTGATTTTTCCAAGATGGCCTAGGCAAAGCTTACAATTTTGAGGCTCACTTTGACACACAAGACAATGCAGAACAATGGAATTACCAAGCATGACCTGTCCTTCACACTATCAGAGATCAGGTGGCACAGGAATCATTATCCTGGCTGGACAATAGTGTGACTCCCCCCCTAGTAGCTAGTCAGTGGGCATAACCTTTAGTAATTATTCAGAAATCTTCAGGAAAGTTATGCTTTAGTTCAGATTTTAAGGTAGCAGTAAATTCACAGGCTGTGATTGACTCCTTTCCCTTGTCACAGCCTGAGGAAAACTGGGAACAGGTCATTCCTTTTCCGAAGCTGATCTCCGCAATACTTATTAGCATATTTCCTTTGATGAGCAGTCATGACAAGTTTTTTTAATGAACACCAACATGGTGTTATTTAAGTATTTGAGGTTACAGTTCCTTATTGTTCGAATTATTTGGATGACATAGTCATTTTGGGTCATACTCCCAATCAACATCTTTCCAATTTCAGGAAATTATTTGAAGTGCTCTCAGATGCCGCATCAAAGTGTAATGAAGACAAGTGCTCCTACTTCTAGACTGAGATTAAGTATTTAGGACATGTTATTAACAGTCATGGTCATTTGGTTCATTCCAAATGCTGTGCAGATTGCAGCTCCATTGTATCATCTTCAATGAGAGAATGTTCCATTTGTGTGGACTACAGACTACAAGTCATATTTCAGAAAATAAAAAGTGTTTTACTGAGCAGCATTTTGATCATGGTAAGCCTGTTGTGCTGGCAGCTGACATATCAACTTATAGGAATGGCACTGTTCACTCACACATAGCTGGATCATTGGAGAGGACAATTACCTTTGCATCTGAACTCCTCAACAAAACACAGTGCTACTATTTGCAGATTGAGAAGGAAGTTCTTTCTATTGTGTATGGAGTGGCCAGATTCCAACAATACTTTTGTGGCAGAAAATATTCCAATTAGTAATGGATCCCAAGCCTCTCACCTCATTGTCCGCCTCTTCAAAGCACAGTCCCTCCAACCACAGTGCAAATGTTGTGGTGTTGGACTCTGCTCCTTTCAAATTATCAGGCCAACAGCTAAGTGTTCAAATATGGACACTCTTTCTCACCTATCAGTCAGCACAGACTCAGGGTTCGATGCCTCAGAGGATTCTTACTTCTACATTAATATTCAGGACACTGAAACACCTGATGGTTTTCCCATTGACCACCAACAGACAGTTCAGGCAATGGTTGTGGATACCAGTCTCAAAATTCTGTTGTAGTCCTCTGCACTAGTTGGCCACATTCAATTAAGCAGCCTTGTGATCCAGTGGGATGCTATTATTTTGCACGTCCGTACACATTATTTGTTCAACAGGGTGTTATCCTATTACATACAGAAAAATACCAATCACTTGTGGTTGTGCCACATTTGCTTCAGAAGGGAATTCTTCACCTTCTCCATCAGGAGTGTTGGGGCATTGTATTTACTAAGCAGTTCACCTGACACCATTGCTCATCAATCAGCAGGACACACAAATAGAAAATATGACTGCGCAATGTCTGGCAAGTGCAGCACTCCCAGCTGCACCACAACAGAAGTTTTATGATTGGTCCAAGCCCAGTGTCCTTTGGAAATGCCTGCATATAGACTTTTTGGGTCATTACTGGAATTCTCATTGGCTTATTGTGTTAGATGCCTTTAGCAATTTTCTGTTTGTGGTGCTTGTCCAATCCACCACAACAGCTACTCCTGTTAAGACTCTGATTTCTATTTTTTGTGTTGAGGGTCTACGAGAAGTGTTGGTTTTGGGAAATGGGCTGCAGTTCACATCAACAGTATTTCAGCAGTCTTGTGATGTCAATGGCATCAGCCATGTGATGACAGAATCTTTCCACACTCAATCTAGTGTTAAAGCAGAAAGTTTTGTCAGGACATCTTTCAAGCAATATATCAACAATTTATAACACCCCCCCCCCTTCCACATTAATGGGATAGGCTTTAGTGCTCTTCTTCTCATCCTACAATTCCCAGCCAAGCAACGGCAAATCATCAGTGGAACTTTTTCATGGACACTGACATTGGAAACCGCATGAGTTGCTGCATCCTTTTCAGTCATTGGCCAATCCTCCACAGTGTTCTAAGTTTAAGGTGAATGATTTAGTCTTTTTCAGAGTTATTGGGAGAGGCACTGGGAATGAGGTGGTATTACAGAAATCTTGGGCCACTTTTTGTTTGTCTTACAGGGTACCACCAGACTGCAGAAGTGTCATCAGTATCAGCTTCTTTTTTATGGGCTGTGTGATCATGCTGTTGGTTTTTAATTTGCAGATTTGGGGCCCAGAAGGACACAGCAGCTTCAGCTGCCTTCACCTCCCTTAGATCCCGTGCTGCCAGCACAGGACGGGGAGCTGATGGGCACTGACGCAGAGCCATTGCCATCGCCACAGCGCCAGCAGCCCTAACCACAAATGGTGCTGCCTTCCAGTGGGCCACTGTGGACCCTACACTCACTGGTGCACCTCCACCAATGGAAGAAAATGTTCCAACCCTAGGTGTAGGTGTGCACCCTGTGGATGGTTTTATGGACAATTTTTCTGGCCATTTGCAAGATGACTGCCAGGGTGCAGGAGAAAACTTGTCACTGGCTGCAGTTTCAGCTTCTGCCTCCTCAGGGGCACCTTCACCCAGACTCCTCTAGCACTGTCAACTCAGGCAGTAAAGGTACATGACAATGGCAAGGGGTTTTTTGGTGGTGGGGAATGTGATGTCATACACTATTACACTGTCAAAACCACGCCAAGTAGCCCACACCTAGAAGTTACTGGTAACTAATGTGACACCCTCGCTAATCTGCAGCTGACCCCAAGGCACACCCTCTGCAGCATGCACAGCTAGCACCACCACAGAGCCAACTTATGAAAATGCAGCACTGACACCAGCCTAGTCAGTTCATGAAGCTCTGTCTGTGCACTTGAACCCTTAGTAGTTAGCCTCTGTTTTTATTGTATACGATGAATTTGCCTGTCTCACAGAACTGATGGAATATAATTGGACTTACTGAACTAAAGTTAAGTAAACCAAAGTTACATATGTATTACATGTGCTTCTCATTATTTCTGCTCTCTGTCTCAGCACCCACCTACTCCTTGGTATACAACCTAGGCCAGCCCAACAATACCAAGTGTTTATTACATGTTACTGATATGCAATTTGAATTACCTTTATATGATTTGAATTAGTCACACAATAGAAACATAACACAGACATGCATTCTCTCATTTATAAAAGATTTGATAGGCTATCATATTTTTATAATGTGGTGAAGAATAGGTGGGATTATTCAAGTGTGAGAATGACATTCTAATGAAAGTTGTTTTAATTTCAGCCAATTGGTATACCACTAAAATTATTGCAAAGTATTTTTTATGAAAATCAAAGCAATGAACCCTGAGATGGATGTTTATATTGACCTAACTGTGTGCTGTCTGATGCAACACCAAGTGAGGTGGCGCAGTGGTTAGCACACTGGACTTGCATTCGGGAGGACAACAGTTCAAACCCATGTCCGGCCATCCTGATTTAGATTTTCCGTGATTTCTCTAAATTGCTCCAGGCAAATGCCACAATGGTCCCTTTGAAAGGGCACGGCCAACTTCTTTCTCCGTCCTTCCCTAATCCGATGAGACCGATGACCTCGCTGTTTGGTCTCTTCCCTCAAACAACCCAGCCCCCCCTCTGCTGTAAAAATACAATTGGTGGACTGGAATGATGATGCAACAGTGAGTGGGGCTACAGATAAGTACAATTTTAACATTTTATTGTGATTCTGGGCAGTAACTTTAGGACTCATGAAATATTTTTTTATTATTGAACTAAAAAAATCACACCAAAATGATTAAAGAAGGGCTAATTTCAAAGAATGTGGTGAGGGACAATTCAGGGTTCTAATAATGTTTCACAAGTTCCCAGGGGAAATGTGATGCTCAAATAGATTATGAAAATGTTATACACTACAATAGGTGAACTGAGCAAAAGAAAAATCAAAAGTTGAATAAAGGGATGAACTAAGTAACAGTGTTCAGCAGGTACTGAAACCAAAAGTCAAGTGAAAAAAGGAATATGTAACCAAATACCACAATCAATTAGTGAACTGATCATTAAAATTGCTGAGTCCAACAGTGAACTGAACTGTAAGGCAGCAGAAATAAATCAATAACAAAATTCAGCAAGTGACTACTAATGAATTAAAAAACTGAGCTGCAAAATAATGGTGCTCAGGTCATGGAATTAAAAGAGAAACATAACAAATTAAAATTATGCTGTAGAGTTGTGGTAAGAATGCCTTAATGCTCAAGTGAATGTAGTTGAGTGTAAAATTGTAAATGTGAGATCAAATCTTTTGTATGAAATTGTAAAAACCAAAAACAATTTTGAAATAGTTCACACTGCCATGAAACTGCAAAATCAAATTTTTAAATCAGAATTAACTTTTATTAAACAGAATCTTGAAGAGAAAATTGTCGCTTTAGAGTTTAAAACAAATAGTCTGATTTAAATAATCAGTATTAAAGTTGTAGACCTAGAGAGAATAGTTACTAGTGATGTAGATGCATTAAAAATTGTGGGAGATGTTGGTAAGAAGCTTTGTTTCGTTGCGAGAAAATACTTCTGTAAATAGTTTTGTCAGTAACCCTGATGGCAAGTGGGCTAGTATACCTATAAATAGCTTTCCTGGAGAATATAAACTGCACCCAGTTGATTTTATAAAATTCTAATGTGGCAATTTTGATTCTGAAATTACTCATAAAATTAAAGTTGTAAAAATGGTTAGGGATGATAATGGACTTCCATGGGCAAATCAGAATACCCATACAGATACATCCTACAGTGAATT
The DNA here is from genome assembly GCF_021461395.2 of Schistocerca americana. NCBI lineage: Eukaryota > Metazoa > Arthropoda > Insecta > Orthoptera > Acrididae > Schistocerca > Schistocerca americana. The sequence continues at coordinate 533,321,189 of NC_060130.1, forward strand.
TTAAAAAATGTTATAAACAAATTGTGGGCAAAATCAGCACAAGCTAGAATCAAAAGTGAGTTTTGGGGTGGCCAAAGCTGTAGGGAGCAAAATGGTAGTATGAAGGAATTTTTGTGAGAGGTAGGAACTTTGATGAGCTAACCAAAATTAACTCTTTAACGGAGATTATTTGAGAAAATTTGGTGGGTTAAGTTCACAGAGCAGGTGACTCAACAGAACAGTTTTAAAATATGTTGACATATTGGATTGAGCCTTAGAGAAAAAAAAGAGACAGAATTTTAATCATGGAGGGGTAATTAGTTATCAGCATAGGGGTGGACTCAAAAATGTAATAGAGAAAATTATGAGAGTAGGGATGTAGGAAACTACAGGAATGAAACTAACAGAGTTGGAAAAAGAAGGTCTTTCCTTTGGAGTGAGACAATAGAAATGGGACCAGTGAATTTGAAATCAAAGGCAGGTCATAATAGATTGTAGGATACAAGAAGACAAGATAACGGGGGGAAATTTCAGGGAAACTGATGGTCATCCGTTGGTAGCCTGTCTGATTGGAGAAAAATCTATGACCAAAATCAGGCTAATAATTACAGGAAAACATTTCAGAGGAGGAGAAATTCTAGATCTTAAGGGCAGAACAACCAAGGAGCATACCAGATGAACTGATTATAATTTGACACAGAATTTTGAAAAGCACTGAATATTAATCTGTCTGATGGCAAAATGCACAACAGAACATATTATGGGGAGTTAGAGATGAATGCAGAGGTGCTGATAAATTTATATATTCAGTCAGGAAATGATATTTATGAATTGGAGGAAGTGACAGACACTAGTTTTGATGAGTGTGGTATAAATAAGATACTGAGTAACAAGGGAGTAAACTGATCTCACTGATCATTACGTTCTCAGGTGGGTTTAGTGATCATGTACTGCAGGGATGAAGGGACTTTACCATATAATTTTAATGTGACTGATGTTGAAGTTGTTGATAAAACTAATGGTGATGATAGTGGTGAGATTAACTATGATGAAGAAATTGATGGATGATGGGGTGGTTTATGTTGAAGTCAAAGAAAAAGCAGTGAATATAGTGATTTAGATAATAATGAAGGTAGCTGGGGAAATGAGGTTACTGATCAAGGGATCCATGAGAATTAGATTTTGCCAGTCTGTATTAGCGCATCATTAATCATCAGTGAGTGTAAGGGAGAATATGAGAAGAATGTAAGACTTGCAGATTTTAGGGTGGTTTGGAATAATTATCATGACAACAACAATAAAATTTGACCTTGTTTAAAAGAAGTTTGTGATAAGATATATTGAGACTGGTGGATTGAAATGAATACTAGTTTGAATAATTTGAGAAAACACAAATGCATTATCAATAAGGACAGTTACAATAAAAGGGAATCTGATATGCCTGTGAATGAACTACACGCAACAAATGAAGCACTCATAGAAACTTGGGGTGTAAAATAAGGGTTTTAGTAAAACAAGATGATCTGTTTCACAAAGAGGGCAATAAAAATGAATTCAGGATGCAGGGAAGTGCCTACATTTACATTCAAACAGGTACATAGGAATATAACTCTTAGTGGATACTGACAGTCCATCAGTGAGTTTTCTGAAAAATCAAGACACAAAATTAAACTTGTTCCAGAATTCATTAACATGAATACAATAGACACTGAAACAAGGGGAACTTACTGGGACACATTGTAAACATGTGAAAAATCAGGTGCTCCTTTTATTTAAAATGGGGAAAATAAAATTTATATAGGCATGAGTTGTAATACTGGGTTTGAGAGAAAGTATCTTTATTGATATTGACTGGATTGTAAATGGTAGAGTGGGATTTGGTTTGTTGAACAAAGAATTAGTATTTACTAGCCCCAAAAGCAAAATTTCATTAAAGGCCAAATTGATTGCTCTGAATTGTGTTCACAATAATAACCAAATCAGCAGAGTGACTTATGCAAAGAAGAGCAGATATTTTGAAGATGAAGGTGATTATACCGAAGAGGGCTTAGTCATTAAATAATAGCACAATAAGGTAGAGACAAAATTGGAGGCAGAAAAGCTAAATCTTGAACAGAAAGAAAAATTTGGAACTATTGTGGGAATATTATGACATTTACAATGCAAAATTTGGAAAACTAAGAAATTACTTGTTTAAATTATAATTGAAACAACATAAACAAGTTTTCAATAAGCCAGTGCTGTATTATTCAAAAAATTGGGAAGCCGTAGACAAGGATTTACATAAAATTGAAACTTGTGATATAATTGATACAGGTAGTATTGAGTGAGACACTCCTCTTATTGTTGTGGAGACACATTTATGACAGGAGAAGATGTGGATGGGAAAATGGAACACAAATCCGTAGTATTTTCCACTAGAACTTCAAAAAAACATTAGAATTTATGGAGTTACAAAAAAAAAGAACTATGCTTTGGGAATTCAGCAAATTTCAGAATTACTTAGTTCATCATAAAATTACATTCCATTTTCACCACAAAGCTTTGAGTTATTTTCAAGAGGGCAAACAGATTAGGCAGGTGAGTATTATTTCTTCGGCAATTTTATTATACCATTAAATACATGAGAGGAATGTGGAACTTAATATGCCAGTGCTCTGTCAGGACTAGCAGTGGAAATTGATTCTGAACTTATCAGTGTGTAGTGTGAAAAGGAATTTAAGATAATGTGTTTTAAAGGAATCAGAGAGGAAAAGGTGGTGCAAAGATAAAAAGGAACCAAAATCATTATCAAACTTGAAGGCTTTGTCTGGATTCCAATTGATTGTATTGCACAGATTTGTAAATCTTAGAAATGACATATTGCATTATCAAATAAATTGGCAAATAATTATTATTATGACTAGTATTATCTTCTAATATTGTCTCTCTTAGGAGAGACACCCTGTATGTATTCCATTCAAACTGTTGGTTCAAAATTAAATTTGGATCTTTAACATAATGCAAAAAATATCTAACTCTTCCATTACATCCTATCTTCAGGATTATCTGCTACATACTTTTGATCCTCTAAATGTGAAGCAAATTTGGATAGATTGCTTTTGTTGGTATTGCTATAATACGTAATTCAGAGAAAGATAAATATATGGATGTAACGAAAGAGAAAGAAATTTTTTCACACTATGCTCAACATCCAAATTTCATTTTGGAAGAACAATTTCAACTGGGAAAAAAATATATTGACAATTTTTGTGATTAAAAAGATAATACTAGTGATAATGGCAGTGCTTTGCCATTTTATTTTACATATTATTTGGACAATTGTGTAACTGACATTCCATGCATCTACCTTTGCACAACAAAAAATATTATTGATAAATATATATTTTGTCATTTGTTTTATATACATACAGATGTGACAAAAGTTATGGGATACCTCCTAGTATCATGTCAGACCCCCTTTGGCCTGGTGTAGTCCAGTATCTCTAAATGGCATGGACTCAACAAGTCATTGGGAGTGCTGTGCAGAAATATTGATACATGCTGCCTCCATGGCTGTCCATAATTGTCAAACTATTGCCAGTGCAGGATTTCGTGCAAGAACTGACCTCTTCATTATGTCCCATAAATGTTCAATGGGATTCATGATGGGCAATATGGGTGGTCAAATCACTCACTCAAATTGTCCAGAATGCTCTTCAAGTCAGTCACAAACAATTGTAGTCTGGTGACATGGCATATTGATATCCATACAAATTTCACTATTCTTTGGGAACATGAAGTCCACAAATGGCTGAAAATGGTCTCCAAGTAGCAGAAAATGACTATTCCCAGTCAATAGTCAGTTCAATTGAACCAGAGGACCCAGTCTATTCAATGCAAATACTGCCCACCCACTACGGAGCCACCACCATCTTGCACAGTGCCTTGTTGAAAACTTGGATCCATAGCTTTATGGGGTCTGTGATACACTTGAAACCTACCATCAGCTCTTGCTGACTGAAACTGGGATTCATTTGACCAGTTACAGTTTTCCAGTTATCTGGGGTCCATTCAATATGGTGAAAGCCCAGGAGGGGCACTGCGGGCAATGTTGTGCTGTGAGCAAAGGCACTCGCGTCGGTCATTTGCAACCCAAGGCCCATTAAAGTCAAGTTTCACTGCACTGTCTTAACACATATGTTTGTCATATGTCCCACATTGATTTCTGTGGTTATTCACACAGTGCTGCTTGTCTGTTAGCACTGACAACTTTACACAAATTCCACTGCCCTTGTATGTTATGTGAAGGCAATTGGCCATTGCATTGTCTGTGGTAAGAGGTAATGCCTGAAATTTGTGTTTCTCGGCACCCTCTTGACACTTTTGATCGCAGAATATTGAATTTCTTAATGATTTACAAAATGGAATGTCCCTTGTGTCTAGCTCCAACTACCATTCCAAGCTACAGGTCTGTTAACATTTCCACATGAATCGCTTGAGTGCAAATGACAGCTCTGCCAATTTTGAAACATCCTCTTTGCATGAAAATTGTCCTGTGTTCATAATGTATCACAACAGGTACTGGAAAATTATTTTTGACCAAAACTGGTCACACAACTAAAAATAAATTATGCAGCTGCTTCACGTGTTAAAATATGTCATTTCTGCACTTTTTAAAGAGTTGTTTATGTAATAAGGGAGACAAAATGTTGAACAATAAGGGCCTACCGTTAAGAAGAAATAGGCCTGACACTAACAATTGGAAATTATGACTGACGTAGCAATTTATTGATGTATTAATAAAACATGTATTAATAAAAAATGTCTGGTACCACGCGCCATGGAATTTCTATCCTCGTCAGATGTCATAGACATTGAAGACCCCTAGAGGTCTCTGCACCATTGCACCGTAAGCTGTGGCGGTGCCTGCCTCCTGGCCTGCTTTTAGTGTGACGGTGCCACAGTGGAACACGTGGTTCCAGCGGCCAATAGCGGGGCCCTGATAGAGTATTTAAGTGACTGCCTCTCACTCAGCCAGCTAGTCTAACCTTGCGTACGTCTCTGGACACATTGCCTCGTCTTAGACAGCTTATTTACTTTCTTGTTCTGTGTACGAGTGGACGTGGTTGTTAGGTTTTCCTGTGACTTCGTTGTTTCGGTCTTGTTGTTGTTCATCCTGTCTTTCATTGGTCGTGTCCATCCTCTCCTGTTGTGTTGTTGTTCACGGGCCACTCTGCGGGTCCCACCGCACTTTCCGTCACTTCAACCCTGCGACCCTTCCAGTCGCCATTACAACAAAATGTTTCAGTCATCGTATGGGTCAAAACTACATTTGGAAAAGTCAGGAGAATAAATATTTCTACAATTGTAATGGAAGAGTTAGAAAGAAACTAGCAATGTGTGACAGATGCCATAGAGTGAAAGTCAGCAAAGATGTAGGGGGCGTATGCAGAACATGATATCTAAGAAACAGATGGACCTAGTGAGTGTACAGGTTATTGGACTGTTACCAAAAGCAAAAAGGGATGTCTGTTATATTTTTGTTGTGGTAGATCTATTCTCAAAATTTACAACATTATATCCACTTATAAAAGAAATCAGTAAAAATATAATTTGAAGAAGTATTTTCTGAATGTGGATACTCCCAAAAGAATTCTTTCTGACAATAGGGTGTGATTCACTTCAATAACTTGGAAAAAATTTCAAGAGGGGAAAAGGAAAATCACATATTAATTTTGGTACATCACCCTTGAAGCAGTCCTGCCAGATATATATGAGGAAAATTGGGAGGGTATGCAGAACATATTGGAACAAAAACTATTCAGACAGGATGGAGTGTGTTAACAGTTTTAAGGATGTTTGAAATTGTTTACAACAAATCTCCGTTGGTTTCTCACATCATGAAATTTTATGTGACAAGTAATCTGACAACCATATAATCAAATTAATAGAGTATCCTGCTTGCAAAAGGCCCACAGCACAGAAGAGCGAAGAAATTGTTAGCAAGCTATGGAGAAGCGTGGAGAAAAGAGAAAGCAGAGGCACTATAAGAAATTAAAAGTAACACTATTTGTAGTGGATGATTTGGTTTTAGTGAAGACTAATGAAAAATCAAAATATATCTGTGGTGAGCTTAAGAAAGTTTTGACATTTACCCTGGGAATTTTGAGGTGCTCAAGAATCCACATACAAATGCTTATAGGACAGCTCTCAACACATGGAGCACTCTCTCCTTCAGCATGGTAATGTCTTACACACACAAGTGCTGTGACATCTACAATAGTCATAGATCATTCTCCATACATTCCCAATTTGGCCCTATCTGATTTCCATATGTTTCCAAAACTTAAAGAACACCTTCAAGAATGTCACTTTGATAGTGATTAAGGAGAGCAAGCAAAGGCATGGTTGTAATGCCATCAAAAAAATCAAGTATTCTATGACGATGGTATCAACAAACTGGTCTCTCCTTGGAGAAATGAGTTCATCACCAGAGTGACTATGTGGGGAAATAAATATGTAAACATGAAGATTAAAGATATAAATTGTTAATAAATTTTATTTCATTTAAATAACTTTTAGAGTTTTCATATAAAAATTTGGAGGCATTACTTTTCAGCATGTGCGCATAGATTGATACACACAAATTGAGACCAACTTTTAGGTTTGAGAAGTGTAGCTAAACTAACAACATTTTGCATCCAGGTGACTGACCTGGTTAAGTAATATGTGTGTACATTTCATGGTAATCTCAAGTCAAAATTCTATTCTGTGACTTGTTTTCTAGCATGAAACTCTCGTATTTGACTTTGAAATAGCTAAATAAGCATTTAACAAGCAGTGACTTAATTATTAGAAGTTGCTTACTTAGCTATGTTCCTTTCTTTATAGTCAGGGTGACTGCTAAAACTTGCTTCACTGCCGTTCTGATAAGATTGATACTATATGCATGTAGGACATTGGATACACACTCTAATGAAAATAATGTACCCCGAGTTTTGATCAATTTCCACTCGTTCCCATAACTTTTCACCAATACACCAGTTCTGATAAACAAACTTGTATTGCATGCTGCCGTAACAGTTAGCTGAACTGATTTGAACCAACAGCCATAATAAGCTTCAGTAACTCAATCCCACTCAGGCACCCTGTTGTTTGTAACAGGTGACAATGACAGTTTTTGTATGGCAATATTGACGTGATTGATAACAAATTTACAGTTAACTTTTGCAACTATATAATAATCAAGATATAGCATTTTGTTCTTTATAACATACTATCATAATTCATGTGAACCAAATTTTGACAGATGCACATTTGTAACATGAAGTTCAATAAAATACCTATTTGAAACCATCAGCATAGAAAAGTTGTGATTTCTGTTTCAATTACAATATAATTCTTTATGTTGTCATATTCATGGACTCATATTTTGGTAACAGACATTATATAACTGTTGTTACTGAAATAAACATTTTGGAAGTCCTATAGAAGGAACTACTATTAATCCAGTTTTCTTAGATATTTCAACAAATTAGTTTTATTTAAAATAGTGATGATTTGATACTCAGCAGTCAGCCTTTTTTTAAGTGTAATGACAACAGTAAGCTAACATACTGGTGAAATTAAGACTGTCAATGTTAACAGTAATTTGTAAGACATATATTGTATTCACAGCTTGAGTATCTGGTTGTGCTTCAGTTTTGCCATCAATCACTTCACTATAGTGTTTTCTGGGCTGCCTCCTTATAATGGCATATGTTAATATGGCCTAACATTAGTTAAAAGATTTTGCAAGCATTATGTCACACACTCTGCTGTCATCTACTGAGCGAATCAGGAGGAAATGTACATGTTGTGAGGGATGATAGTATTAGCAACTGTGAACAAAAACCATCATATGAATATATGTCCTGTTCTTAATAGTTTCTGAGGAAACTAATGAAAACACGGGGAAACAGGCTAAATGTGTGTGATAGTAAATGAATGATTGTGCTCTAATGTTCTGTTTAATTTTGTACATTTTCTCACAAAAACGTTCAGTAAATATACCATGAACTGCAATGCACCCGGCAGCCTTGCAGACAGCTGTTGTGTTGCTGATCTGAACTCATCTGTATGGTCCTTAACTTGAGCACAAGCATGTAAAATAAGAGTGAGAAGATCATTTCACAATAAGGCATTTTTGCTACAATAACACACACAGTTTTGACTGTACATGTAACAACACTGTATTACACTGGCGCAACCAGTGTAGTACTGAACTGTGAGGTAAATAGCTTGTGCACTTGCGGGACTCGTCACCTCACTATGCACATATGAAGTGCATAGTAAGTGGTTGGTAAAGATGATACTATGTAGCCTAATGTTGCTTCGGTTGCATTCCCATGTTAGTGCTAGTGATAAAGGACATGCAGCTGATGCCTATGTTTTCAAACAGCTGTACATCAGATAGAAGGAGGCATATGATCTTTTGAAGTTTTTTTATTCAGAATCACCAGTACTGTCACCCATCAAATTATGTAGCTTTCACTCACTCTGTGTAATGCCGTATCAGTCATTTTTCATGTAATGTGAAATTACTTGGTACCTTTGTTGACATTATTCCTGATATGTGTCTATATTACATTTTGCAGATCATCGAGTTGTCGAATAGGACATAATATGTTACACTACTGGTGATAGAATTTATAGTATTCTGTGAATATTAATGAACTGACTAAAGATTATTCAATGATATATTACTAATTTTTACCTAAACTATTTAGTTATTTGCCTTTTTTGCAAAATGATTGATGTTACATTATGATTACTTAATTCTTTTCCCTTACTTATTACCTATACTGAAAAATATGTAGGATCTTATGTTGTGTGATAGTTTCAAGAAATGTGATGATTATGATGAACTGATAATGACTTCTGCAATGTAATGATTAATACTAGGTAATGTGAACTGGCATGTTATGGCAATTTTAGTATCATCAAAAGTAAAGACTATAAAGAAAGTAATATGCATGTGATACACTGTTTAAAGAATGATGGCTGCCATGTAACAGTTGACATTCATGAAGAATCAGCTCTGTATACACTGCACTTCATGACCATAATGGAATCATAGCAGGGTGGTGGATATTACGAAGGATCTTGAAGCTCAAGTCCAAATATGTTACAGATATCTGCAAAGGCCTGGTCTCTGTTCAAGTATCTGCAAGAGTGAGTACCTTGAAAGGATTTCATGAACTGACTAATGATTATTCAATGATTTATTGCTATTCCATATCCCAGAACTATAAAAATCAATGAAGCTTCTGTCACCAAGGTAGATACATTCAGTACCTATGTTTTTGACTACAGAGTGTTAGCTACATGAATGAAGATGTGAGAGTAAGAATCAGAGCAACCTGGATGCAGTTCAGTGACTTCCTTGGTGTTCTTTGTGATAAGTAGATGCCAGTCCACCTAAAATCAAAGATATACTGTACAAAGATGAGGCCAGTGGTATTATATAGTACAGAGTGTTGGCCTGCACCTATAAGTGCTGAGCAGGTCATGGATATGACAATGAGATCATTAGGCATTTCTCTGTGTGACCATACCAACAGTTTAACATTTCAACAACTAGCAGGAGAGACTACAATCAATGGAAGATGGAAGAATGTAAACTTCATTGATATGGATACTTCATGAGGGAGCTGCCCCATTCAGTCATCAACTCAACCCTTTACTTCACTGTCAAAGACCAGGGACAGTGTAGAAGACAAACTGGTGAACAATGTAAACACAGATCTCGGATCAAGAAACCTAAATCCACTGAAAGCATTAGATTGTAAGAAATGGCTTGTGTTGACCAAAAAACCAGACTCTGTTCTGATGGAAAGGTGCCAGTAAGAAGAAAAAGGCATTGGAGGAAGACAGTTAATATGAATATGCCTCTGTGATGATTCTAAGGAAATACATACATAAATTAGTGTGCATAAGGAACAAAGTAGGTTTGTGTAAATTAAAGACAGGCAATGTAGGAGCATAAATTTTTTTAGAGCTGTTTAAGAAACAAGGTTGGGAAAGAGTGTTACCTTTTGTGAAGTTTTTATGTAATGAATGTTTATATTACTATCAAATTATAGGAATAAAGTGAGAAGTAATTATGATGTACTGCAGTGAAACATTCATTTAAATTGAAGGTTTTTGTGAAATGAGGTAATGATGAAGCTGAGTTATGGTTTTTAGTGAGTAGCATTGATTATAATGATACTATTTATTTATTTATTTATTTATTTATTTCGCCATCCATGGACATTTTAAAATGTATGATGATGATGATGTATTAGAGATTATTTGTGAGAAGTGATGATGTAATATGAAAAGTAGGATAATGAAGTTATAGTTATGGCTATCTATGTTACCTTAAAATGTAGTAAAGCATATCATGAAATTGTAACAGAGTATTAAAATGTGGAAAAAATGTATTGCCTGTATAATGATGACGCAATTATGTTTGAAGTACTGTATCAACTTGGTTTCAAGCAAAGGCAGACCACATAACAAATAATTGTGTGCTAAGTAACTAGTCTGATTATGGGACTGTGATAATTTTAAACATAAGTATTAAGAAAGAAAGTGAAATATGTATAAACATGTCATTATAATTATAATTAATAATTACTTGGAAATTGCATATATGAATGTACAAAAGAAATTGAAAACTGGTGCTATAAGAAAAGTGGAGAATCCTGTTTGGAATCAAGCTAATGCAAGTAATTTTGTAACCACTTCCCATTTAAAATAGCCTGCAGATGTTTATATCAGATTGTATATGATAGCATCAAGTTACTTAATATTAAGAACAAATGATATATGCTCTTGATTATGTATTATCTATTTAATTCCTTTCAGTTCTGTGGTCATTAGTGTAGTGCTGAAATCCTTATTAATTTACTGTTTTGTAAATATGTAAAGAAATTTTCTGTCCTTTTTCTATTTATATGTATAGAGTTGTGGCACATTTCATATTTGTTTCTTTCTAGTATCTATGCGCCTACATTACCACATACTTTTGCACAAATTCTGCGCAGTGGTTAGCACACTGGACTCGCATTCGGGAGGACAATGGTTCAATCCCACGTCTGGCCATCCTGATTTAGGTTTTCCACGATTTCCCTAAATCGCTCCAGGCAAATGCCAGGATGGTTCCTTTGAAAGGGTACGGCCGACTTCCTTCCTTGTCCTTTCCTAATCCGATGAGACTGATGACCTCACTGTTTGGCCTCTTCCCCCAAACAACCCAACCTACAAATACTGTATATTTTATGTGCTTAGGAATATATGTGACAGGCTTATGTTCTACAGCAGTACATGATGAAAAGTTGTTTAGTGTTAAATGATAATTTTAGTTTCCTTTAGACAAGTTTTTGTACTTATAGCCTGCTTGAGCGTTGACTTGCTGCTTACACAGACAGTTTTTGCCCTATCAATTAACTTGAAAATTTATTGAGGATTTCTTTTATGAGAAACTTCAGAAAGGCATTAACACATTATACAGTTTCTTATGTATACATTAGTGACGTTTCAATTGATTGTTAGGTGAATCATTATGACACTGTAATTTCACTATTTGTAGTCTTCTATTTTTGTAACAACAAGAATATTGTGGTAAAAATATGATTACAAATTGTCAGTACAAGAGACTACTTTACATAATGGTGCCCCGATATTTAATATGTTGTGTAATATTTTGCAGAATATATTTTGCTCTGATCAAGTCAAAAACTATTTTAATGCTTAACTAATAATTTTCTTCTGTATTATAGCTAGGTCATTTAGTAATTTCTCCATTGTGTAATAAGTTTTAATTCTTGCTATGTCATTAATCCCTTTTCATAAAGTGCAGCATGGAATGGGAATCACTCCTGTTGCAAAATACAAACAACAAAAGGAAGGAAAGAAGATTAGGGTTTGATGTTCTGTTGACATTGAGGTCATTACAGAAGAAGCACAATCTCAGCTTGTTTCAGGGATGAAGAAGGAAATTAGTAATGATCTTTCAAAGGAGCATGGAATGGTTTAGGGAAATAATAGCAAACCTAACATCCTCCTGAATGCAAGATCATTTTCATTTTATTATCTTCCTGTAAATCATTTACACGATCAGTGTGCTAAACACTTCACCTCTCCTGGTACAAACAAGAGTCCTTGCTATGAAATACTCGGAAGAAATTGTTTCTATGTTTTTTTTTTTTTTTTTTAAATTGTTACACTTTGTGCTTTTCCCCATTCATGCTCAAGGATAATTCTTATGCAAGATTTTTTATTGGGCGAGGAGGGGGGATGAGAGTTGGGGGAGGGGGGGGGGGCTGCAAGGGGGGAGCGCAATGTGGCAGACCAAGACACACTATACAGAAGTGACTGATGCCACATATTGCATACACACTAATCCAAATTTGTGTCCTATTACACAAGTGTTAAAATTCTTGGATATGCTTATGCATACGCCTTATTTACTAGTACATTTTAAACAAATTTATGCCGTATAACAATTGTTTTATTTGATTTACAAGAATTAATGTTGTCAGTCATGTAAATAATATAGTTTTTTCCATCCACACATAATCTGTGGTGAAGCTAGTTACATTAGCAGAGCTCGCATAATTATATAATACACAAAAGTCTTACCATTTTTGATCATAAATTAATTGATTCATTAATCAAAACCTAACAACCACACATTGTTAGTACTGTCTATTCTATACATTTCAGATATAATTCTTAAATGTTTTCATGTCTATAATAGTCCACCTGTAATCATATAAAAAAAAACCTACTCACCAAGCAGTGGTAGGAGAACTCATACATATAAAGGTCAATGTAATTTGAAAGCTTTTGGAGGCAGAGGTTCCTTCTTGCAGAAGAGGTGAAAAGGAAGGAAAAAATATGAAGATAAAGAATTAGCAAGACTTAGGAAATGTGGAGATTTTGGAAACATTACCCAGAACCATGGATCATGGAATATTGCCGGATGGAATGAGAAGGAAAGACTGTTGGGGATTGCATCAGACAACATTTGAAAACCAGAAACGGAGTCGGAAGATAGGGTAATTAGCACACCAGAGATTACTGACAAAACATCATGCAAGAGTTAATAAGAGCAGATAGTTAAGTGTATTGTACACTGCAGAGGTGGGGTTGTGGGAGAAATAGACTGGTGAGAAAATAAAAGATGTAGAAAACTAAAAGGGACTGAAGAAATGAATAGTTAATGGGAAGAAATGCTGGCATAAAAGACAATAACATAAATTAAGGGCAAGGGGGTGACAAGAACCAAGGACATATTGTAATGCCATTTCTCACTTTGAGAACTCTAAAACTCTAATGCCTGGGAAAGAATCCAGACCCATGTGCTGAAACAGGCACCGAACTGAGGTCATAAATGTTGTATTGTAGAGCATGCTCTGCAACAGGGTATTGTGTATTACCAGTTTACACCCTCTGTTCATGTCCATTCACCTGACTGATAAGTTGGTGGTAGTTATACCAATGTAAAAGGCTGAACATTGTTTACCTAACAGCTGGTACATGAGAATTCATTTTACAGGTGGCCCTCCCTTTGATAGTGTATATTCTGCCAGTTACAAGGGTGGTATAGATGGAGGTAGGAGGGTGTATGGGGCAAGTCTCTCAGAGAGGATGGTCACATGGGTAGAAGTCATAGCTCAGGGAAATTACAGCAAAAGAAGTTTAGGGTCTGACCAGTATATGACAGATTGGGAGGGAGGAGGGCGTGGCGAGGAGACAATGGAAAATTATTCTAGGTTTGGTGCGCAAAATATTGGGCATAATGGCCCTCATTTCAGGGCATGATTTTAATGAATTTAGGAAGTCATAGCCATGTCAAAGTAGCTGATTAATTCACTCAAGATGCAAATTTTAATTGTTATGATGTTTGTAGTGGCATTGGTTCAAGCAGGCCACAAGTTCACAAGCTGGCAGCTAGTTACAAAAGTCCAGTGGCAGGCACTAAAATACTGCTTCAGCATCCTGCACTCCACAGCCTGCCTTACAACAGGCCACTAGCCTGCTCCACATACAACGTCTCAGGTAGCACTTGTCAGGTGGGCATGACAAGTGGCTACATATCACAGGTGACTGACAGGTGGCACTTAAGCATCCTGTCGCGGGGACCCTACACAATTTTAGGCAGGTGCTCCAGTTTCTCTGGTTGGTTGGTCTAGGGAAGGGGACCACCAGTGAGGTCACCGGTCCCATCGGATTGCGACAGGGTGTCGGCCGTGCCCTTTCAAAGGAACCATCTCGGCACTTGCCTGAAGCGAATTAGGGAAATCACAAGAAACCTAAAACGGGATGATGGCCAGGGCGCAGGTTTGAACCGACGTCCTCCCGAATGCGAGTCTAGTGTACTAACCACTGCACCACCTCGCTATGGATTTTCTCTGGCTTTTCCTTGTATATGTGCTGTGTAGCCTACGTATCATTTCTTCTACAAGTTATCCCCCCCGTCATACTTAAACAGCATTTAAAGCAAAATTGAAACTGCCACCATTTAATGCGGGTTTCATTTGAAACTCTTTTGTAACTTGACAGAGGTGTTTCAATAAAAAATTCCGCATCTAACGCTATAATGCGCAATTTTCTAAAAAGTCGTTAACGTTTATAAAAACGCAAGACAACGTATCGAACATCGCTTCAATAAATCGTCAACTTTACATGAGACTAGTTTGTTATTCATAAATTAGTTTCGTACTTAACAGGAAACTCTTGCCTTTGACGTGATTAACCTATTGGGACATAATAGCAATATAGATTTTATATGTTGGTGCATATAAACTGTACTTGCATCAAAAGTAATTGCAGTGGTTATATAAAAACAAGTTAAGCGATCGACTAATTTTTATTAGTTCTGAAATTCAGTTTACAGTTTGTAAGGGTGCGGAACAGACTACACAATGGACTAATAAATATGCAGTTTTAATTACGTGCAAAAACAAAGGGAAGTCGTCGGCTCGGTTTCTCTCACACTTATTTTCTACCAGTCTTGTCAATACCGATGGCAAGCGTACCATTTCCTACCTTATCTATTTACTGTACCAAAAAGACCCGACTGTAGTTTTGGTAGAGCGCCACTAAGTGTAGCCCACGACGCGAGAATACCCATAATTTAGTCATCAAGTATTTGAGAATGGCAACACTTGGATACTTGCAACAAACTGTACACAATTTCCAGCTTCTAAACTTATCCCTTATTACATTTATCCAGTCCATGGATTAAGACTGCCACATGAAGCATGATTTAATGTATTACCCCTTTACTAGTAACTACGCGCAACATTTCGTAGAAGTACCCACGTATAATGCTGACTACTTAGAAACCTATATCGTTTTAAGGTACATTGTTCAGGAGACATGACACCACTGACAGATGCATGAGAAACTGACGCATTACACATTACGTTTTAACTTTACTTTTTTACTACTAACTATTCATAATAGATTTTGCAGGCAGTCACATACCACTGGATGTACGTGCAAAAATATGTCATTGTACTGAACATGGTTCAGGACATGCGACGTAATAAACATTAAGATGCAGGGGAAAAAAAGAAGCTACAGGTGAAATATATGTACAAACAGTCGTAAAATACAATTAAATATCGTTGAAATATATTTTACATGTGCATATGCTGGAAAAGCCACAGGTAGAAAGCTCATCGTAAACGGCTGTAAGCATTTCAGTCAAATTGGTACATATATTAATTACAATTGGGAAAGAAATACTGTAGGAGTAAGAATCAAGCTTTTGTTTGGGGTTTTACTGCGTGGAGAGCGAAGGGAGGACTAGGGGAAAGGAGGAGATAGGCAACGGTAAGAGGAGCAGGACATGGACAGAGGTACGGGAGGGGAAGGTAGAGAGGGGGAGAGAAGGAGAGATATAGGAAAAAGGGGAGGGACAGAGACAAGGGCAGGAAGAGGCACGTGGAGAGATGGGGGAAGAGAACATGACAAGCAGGAGGAGGAAAAACAGGGAAGAAGAATGGACAGAAGGGCGAGGAGGAGATGGACAAAAATTGAAATGGGCGTGGGGGGGGGGGGGGGGGGGGGGAAGATGAACAGGGTGAGGGAGGAAATGGGTAAAGAATAGGGAGTTGAGGAGGTGGCAAGAGAGGAGGCTGTAGAGATGGAAAGAGGTTGGAGGCGATGGACTAGAAGACTGGAATAAATACATACCCAGGCAATCCTGTGTACTCTGCTAGTTGTGAATAAACCTGGTAGCACTGCAAAATTATTCCAAGTGCAAGTATTCACAGTCCCATAATACCGGTATTATCAGTTCTAACTGGCTCCACTCGTGAGAGTAAGTCAGACTACCACTCGACGAAATTAAGTTTCGATGGAAGCCAATTTTCTGAGTCAGTTCTGAACAGCCATATTGAAGGACAAGTTTTTGCGTCTACCGTTGCGGAATCTAACTCCACGAAATCTTATGGATACATCACTGTCCAGATAATTACAAATCTCACACACACACACACACACACACACACACACACACACACACACACACACACACACACACACACACACACACACACACACACGTTCGTTCATGACTGGTCGACCTAACCTGGAATTTCTACGAATTTACGTCATTCAGCAAGTGAGAGATTACAGCAGTGTGAAATTAAACTTGATTTATGCGTGCTATCTTAGAACTAGAAGTTTCAGAAGTCACGCGCAAAACTCCATCTCAATTTTCATTGCAACTGGAGTAAATTACTGGCATCCCTAAAAATTTTACGTCCTCATTACTGGAAAGTAGACTTTCACGTTCCTGCAACAGTTCCACGACGATGCCTGATCTGCAAGAAGGGCTCAGCCTTACGATGCGAGCTAACAGAACTTTGTTCTTGTGGGCCTGACGGCTCCACGTCCACCTTCAGGACTCACGTGAAATGTTACAATCAGCCCCACCCCCACGTCTGCACGTAAATAGGCTTGTGTGTTCACTGTGATTATTCATTATAAACATTGAAGAGAACTACTTACCTGCCAATAGCTAAATTGCAGTTGGATGAGTGGCGGGTAGACCTAGAGACCTTTCACAACTCTCGATGGCAAGTAAGTGGAAAGTGCTGCTCTGAGAAATTTGTAGAGGGTTTGTTTCTGTTTAAAGTTCATGAACAGTACAGTAAACGAGTTTCGTCCATAGAAATCTATTAACTTGTCACCTGTTGATTTCAGTCATCCTGGGTTGAACAGCCTAGATTGTCTCAATACAGTAGCCGCCAAGCCAGCAAGTGGACAGCAGATCGCAGGTAACAGGTTACTGGACAATTTTCCAAGAACGACCTAATGTGTTCCACTGCCTCTTGTTGAGCAGGTATCGAAATTTAAGTTTACTTACACTTAACGATGATTACGACGCTACAAGTAAGCAAGTTACAATACAACCAGCACTATCCCAGACTTTCAGTTATTACAGAACTCAGGGCTTTTAAGTACGACGCATAATATACTCTACCGTTGTGCAGTTAAACATGGCCTAACTGGGCTGGCGACCGCTAAATAATTTGTTAGATTGCTGAATAGGCACTATGTGAAGCCTACTGTACATGTGAAATCCGTCTGTCACATGTGAATGGTAATCGTGACAGACTACCCAGGTTCAGATCCCGGCACTGCCAGTAACTTTTCCCCTTGGTAGGAGGGCTAGAACGGTGTCCACTCAGCCTCGTGATGCCAGTTGAGGTGCCACTTTCGAAGTAGTGGCGCCAAGCTCTGCAAAGACGGCCACGGCCGAGAGCAGTGTGGTAGCGCCACGCGCCTTTACAATACATTGAAAAGGCCACTGGCTAATGCCAGAATTGGCCAGTACGGTCCAGCCTGGCCAAGTTTACCTTACTGTATGTGTGTCGTACTATCACTTAACTTGAGCGTTCCGTTGAACATATGCACGATCGATTTAAGTGGATTTGCGAGTGGCACTTCACGAAATTGTGTCGTGTTAATTCGAATTATTTGGGAATGAACAAGGCTAGGGCATTTCACACATTGCCACGTACGTGGGTGTGTACTGCGCACAGTGGACCCCACTCCATTGATGCGTCACGTCATTGCAGGAATTATTGGCTTGAAGTTCAGCCATACTTTGAACTATTGCTGAGGCGACACCTATATTGAGAGCTGTTGCCGGAGATGTATACATGTGTATGCATGTAGTGTATGCGCGCGCGCGCGCTTCCAATATCAACGACTCATCGAGCGTTGTTAGTAACGTCAAATTTGACTAACGTATCATACGTTTATGTCTTTCAGTATTTAGGATTCATTTCTTATTTGTATGGTTGTGGAGTGAACTGCGAATTTAAATGCCCTAACTGGATCTTTTAGAGCGAGCGACCGCCTGCCTGCCTGCCTGCCTGCCTGCTTGCTTGCTTGCCGTATCACGTCGGCAGCCAGGACGTCTTGAGATTGGCACCTACGACAAGCTTACGTCGTAATGAAGTAACTGAAGTGAAAATGATACGTCAACCTATAGTAGCAAGGGCGGAGAACCACGGAAATTATTGAACTAGTGATACGCCAATGATTTAAATTTGTCTTCTTCCAAGCACGCAGAAAATTTCGTTTACTGAAGCAGCGCCCTCTGGAAAAGAATTGTGAAACAGCCCAGCTGAAGAACGGTATGTACCTGAAACAACTGCACGTTAAGAATATTCACTTATGTTATATGAACATAAAAAGGGGGGGTGTTGTGCCCAAGTACTGTGATTTCGAAGGGTCGGGTGAGACTTTCTTGTGCCTATCCTAGCTTTAAGATTATCTAATTTTACTAGTCAGCAGATACTAGCTTTCGACATGCTGAATTTATTGAACGTGGACAACATTTAAAAATACACTGGAGCATAAAATCTCAGTACATTGTAAATGTTTCACATTACTAAAATTTTACATCCATTATATGTCCTTGCCACGCCTAGCGAAATAGGCGAGTTCTAGTATGCATTCTCTTAACATCAGGCTTAATTAGGTTTACACACTCGTCCACAAAGTTCAGGCAGAAATTGGACAATGCCATGTTGTCAAGAGCATTACATTTTTGTTCCGTGCTTATACATTCCGTTCCGCTACCCCTGAGGCCATGCCAGAAGCTTGGCCTGGAGAAGCCCTACTCTCTGATGCATCCACAGGCTCTTCTCGTCTGAAGTATTGGTAGACGATACCCGCAGCAACACCGCCTACGCACGGTCCCACCCAGTACACCTGCAAAAGACGGCCGAACCAATACTAAGCAAAGCTTTGACAACTCACTCTCATAATGCATTTCACACTTTTCATTTGATACATACCCAATGGTTTGTCCAAGATTCAGTAACGAAAGCAGGTCCGAAAGAGCGAGCCGGATTCATACCAGCACCAGTATACTGCATCTGCGAAAAATGAAGGTCATTTAGTCTTGCACGATACCTCAGATATTTCCGCGTTACATTTGAATCCATCTGAATAGTGATTTACAGCTTATTGAATTTTAGGCGGTCCTTTGTCATTTACAGGTGCGTCCTGTGGCTGCTTTTTCAGCTACCATCAGGGTTTGCTCTACTGACCTACGAAGTGAATTTTCTATCGTTGTCAATTTCTGGGTAGCGTTCTACGAAACCGTAAATTCAACTGATACATCGTAAAGTAGTTTTACCTTCCCGAAACCTAAGTTATGAAGGTGCGCACATATCTTAACTACGTGTTATTGCGTTTGGGACGATACCTTCACGTTTAGTTGGGCATATACTTAACGTAAATGAGCCACTTTCATTGTAGCAGTGCTTCTGGTGTGTGAAGATCTCTTTACCACTCTGATGACAGTCACCTTATGTCTGGACAAGGTCGAGCCATAAGCTTTCTATAGGGCGTTAGTCCACATTCCAAATTTAAATCTATTTGCACAGTTTAAATACTTAGGTCACCGATTACTTTTATGGCTCAAATGGCTCTGAGCACTATGGGACTTAACAGCTGTCGTCATCAGTCCCCTAGAACTTACAACTACTTAAACCTAACTAACCTAAGGATATCTCACACATCCATGCCCGAGGCAGGATTCGAACCTGCGACCGTAGCAGTCGCACGGTTCCGGACTGCGCGCCTAGAACCGCGAGACCCCCGCGGCCGGCGATTACTTTTATACGAGGGTAGACCAAGAGGCGGTGCCCTGTATCAAGTTTAGTGATTGAGAGAACAGCGGAATTAGTAGATTATAGCTTTAACTGTCCTCTACACACCTCCCTTTTTGCACTGTCGCCAATGCATTCGTGCCTACCTGCGACATTACTGAACCAAGCCTTGCTTTTTCTTATGTTTCGGCTGTTACGTTCACGCAAGTCATTTGATCTTTAACAGCGTATGTTGCTTTCTTAAGACCTAACAGTCAAATGGGCTGTAGTTTGCAAGATTCACCACTGACCAGTTTCATTTTACGATCGCTTGATGCGAAGAACAACGTTTGGGGGCGTGCGTTATTGGCTCCCTAAGGCTCTTAACTCTGGTTACAGAAGCGTCGCTGTTTATCGTGAACTAAAGCGTATTTCTTGTTTATCATTACCAGTATGTCTTCGATCCCTATCTAATCAATGTCTGCCGGCAGACATGCGGAATTTCCGAAGTTTTTCACCTAACGCCACACATTGTCCATATGCATTACAGCATACCCACACACCAACATCTTTGAATTCCTGTCAGGAAGAAGGACCCCGTGTTATTCCAAGCTTGTTCTGATACCTAGAATTAATTGGACAAAATTTATACAAATGTATGGTGAGTTTTTAACGGTCGTGTTGGTGGTGAACAGTTCAGGCTGTGGTATGCATGAGCTTCGCTGCTGCATTTTTATTGAAATTTTTTGAACACAGGAGTTATTTTGTTTGTCCAACACTGAATTCAGATCTGAAGGGCTCCTTCAGCAATATGATTAAATTGTGTTCCGCGTCGCATTACAGATTTCCAGGTAAGAAACCTGGCTCAGGAAAAACTTGTCGAGGCCAGAGAAAAGAACGGGTTTTGTAGACTGGCCAGAAACTGCCGGAAGTCGCTTCGGTCCGCTCCCACTCCTTTGAACGACCCTGATTCTCCACTTAGCTTGCCTTCGCTGTTGGGTAGCTACTATCAGGCTTGGGTATTTACTGCCAAGATCTAATGTAGCGTGCAAAGAAGGAAGTGCCGCATATTGATATTTACCGGATGGGAGTATACCGAAATGACCACGTTCTAACCCCACCGTGAGAACTACTAATCACAGAAGTTCCGTTTACCGTCCACATACCCAACAGGCACTTCACATGCTTAATAGCCATATATACAGCTTTAGTTATGGGCAGTTCTTGCCTAAAACCGAAAGGTAGGTTATTCTGACTTTCTCGAACTAGCTGCGAAGCTGTGTCATCACGCAATTCGAAATTTGAAGGTGGTAACCGAAGATCCAGTTTCAAAACGCTGAAAAAGTAACTACTCATGACGTCATATTAGGACGGATTATTATCGAAGGTGGGGTGGGGGCACTATGGTACTTACTTCACTACATGGCGCTGTAAGACGCAGAATTTGTTAAACAGAAGACACGGGGTACACAGCTGTGAGACGCTCGGTATGACTATCCATGCGGGATGGCGCGCTGGTGGTGAAAGTGTCTTGCAAGATCGGTGACTCAGATCTGCTGAAGTTCCTGACGCTTAAGGATAAGAAAAAAAATTGGGCGCTGGCCCATTGTGAAGGGTCTGGAGGAAGGTATAATTCCGTTAAGACAGGTTTTTTGAAGGAAGAGAGCAATTGGTCCGACTTCAGCACATGTTGCTACAGCATTACAGGAGGGAGTGCCAATATGCAGTGGACGGCGATTTAAGTGAACCTTAGAGTTGTGAGGACTGCAGAAAGTTCTGCGGAAACTTCCAGCATTGCTCTCCAAAATTAATCATGTTCAAGAGTTGCTTCATGTTGACCTTCCAGCAAGGCAAACGTTTCGTCTAGCATTTCCTGGCAGCATCGAACATACGAAGCCTATTTTTCCATCTTCAAAGACACGCCACTACGCAGAATTGCGGAATGTGTCATTCAAATTCTGCTCTTACATCAACCGGTGCCGTGGTGGATCGGCCTACCTGACAGTGCCTTAACTATTTAATGCCGAACTCGAGCAATCACATTGCCGTTGGTTTTTATGCGCAACTCACACGGTGGCCGTAGTATTACCCGCCCTGCTATCATACCCTGTGTAACCACAGATCGTAGTTATGAGGGACCGTTAACACTGTTGGCGCTGTTTGTGTCGCTTATGAAACTATCAATTCTTCCTTAAAACCCAACTGATGCAATACGTTAATTGTTAATTTCCTGAACTAGATGCGTTGGTAAAAACGGGGGTTTTGAAAATTTAGGGACGTATCAATGTATTTACCAAGTTAATAATGAAATTGGTGTGCCGACTTCTACGCTGCCGATTCTGCACCTAGGCCGCTTAAATCAGGCACCTCCACAACCAAGTCTGCGGCTGTATTAGCCTGGGTCTCAACGTCCGCACAGCAGCTACAGACTTATCAGTCATTGAAATTAAACCTCAGAGCACCCATGATCAGGGATCTTGGGCCCCTGGGAAACATACCGCGAACAAGTGGCAGGCTGTTATAGACATGCCGACAGTGAAGGGTCCTGCTGCCGCCGCCGCCGCCGCCCCTGTGGCAGCGCTGTACACGGCCATCACGAGCACGAATGATATGACCATCTCCACGAAGCAGCCCTGCGTCGGCGTCACGTGCCGATTCAAGGCTGTAACGCCCAGCGTTGCGACCGTCTCGTTAGGTGTCAGGGCCTGCAACAACCACAACATAAAGCTGCCAAGGTACCTTCCATCTCACTGGTACTACATTTACATTTCAAACCATTTTGTGGAAAGAGCGAACAAATTTACTACAGTTAACACAGCTGGACGAAGTTTACAGTCCCTCTTCACTAATATGGCTGTTTTTCAGTTCTTCGACTACGAAGATTTGAAAGCCTTAGTCGCTGCTCTGACAGTTGCTATACAACTCCGCGTTCTGTACTATTTGCTGCTTTAAGGCGTCATTCTTTGGCAATTAGTTGCCATGTACAGTTATTCTCAGATTATAACTCGTCAAAATTCCAGACTTTACTGAACAGTCTACCGCGTAGGTTTGAAACCATGTCCTTTTTTACCATTTAACTAACAATTGTTAGAACGAAATAACCACTTCAACAGGCCAGCTACGAGTACCTGGAGCACGAATGAGCCAGCGGTGGCGCCCACGCACTGCGCCGTCACGTACAGCAGAGCCTTCAGCGGGCCCAGGAAGCCGCCCACCACCAGGCCCACAGTCACTGCCGGGTTCACGTGAGCGCCACTTACGTAGCCCAGCGTCTGAAAGCAAACATTTTGGTCAATCACATTCATCTACTTCCACATACAAATATTTCGGTGCAACTACCCCGAGTTTAAGTTAAGTGGAAATGGATACGCTTAAGTTAGTCATGTTCTTGCAGTGCCTCTTCACTCGTTTATTGGATATCCCAGGTGCCAAACCATACAGAATTTTTCGAAAATGGCCTCAGGAAGACTTGCATCGTCTTCGTACCAAGACGTACTTACCTCTGGTGTCAAGAATTTGAATCGTGTGAAGTCGTTTTCGTTGACTGCTTTTCTACCAGTGAAGAACCTAATCCTCTCTCTACCAGCTTTATCGCAAGTGAAATCGTGCCTCAGTATTAATGGTACTTCCGACAAAAACTGTTCCGCTGTTTTGCCGCAAATGGATATTGCGACTGCACATCTGTTTAGTAGTTTTAGTTTGCTAACAACGAATTTCATATAAATTTAAGCAACCGATTGTTGACTGTCTGAAACCTGTCATCGCGCTATTTGTGAGAACAGCGTTTTAGTAGCCAATTGCCGCGTGCTCTTTAGGAGAACTTGTAGCATTGGCACGTTGAACCTATTTGTTCGAGTGGCACTGACCATTACTTCTACCCTCCACTTTTATTCAGACACACTCAATGGCACCTTTCTAGCCATTCCTGCAGCGGATGTGTGAAATGCTTGCATTACAGCAAGGGGAATGAGTTACAAACCAGCCATTAAGCTATTCTGACATAGAAATGCATTAAGAAAGGTCAATACGAGTGAGCCTGACGAGTTAAGCTGCTGACATTTAATTATCTCGTCAAATTTTCGTTTCCTAGGGACCGAACACTTCAATACTGTGCACAGGCGAGCACCTCTAGTTGCTACCGCCATACACAACCATCACATTTAAGCAATGAGATTCATTAGGGGTTTATTTTCACATTCTAATTGTTAAGTCACTGCGAATCCTATCTTGTCCCGTACCTTATAACCAGTTTAAGACCATTGTCAACGCCGTGAACATCATGCGCATAATACGGATCACAACGGCTCTGCCGCGAACTTAGTAATACTGACAATTATAGCTGAAGTGTCTGGCCTTAACCCTAATATGGAGCGAATGTTCTTCTGCCCACAGCCGTTACATGGCCTGCGAGCTTCCACATCTTGTGACGTTTTCCACGAACGAGACACTAAGAAAGCACAGACAGCCAGCACACACCGTCTTCCAACTGCACTTTGCGCCCCTACTATCTATGTACGCCGCTGAAAGAGCGGCCCCAACACGCCATGACCAGGTACTTTCTAGTCAGTAGCAGTCGAATCTACCTCAATTCCATTTGCGATACGCAGCTCACTACACTTACTATTATTTCCCCCCGTTACTAGCAAGCTTAACGAGTGACCATTTCTTGCTCTCTAGAATGCGACCAATATTGCGATACCTACCTGCACGATGCATGCGACAGTAAGTCCAAATGTCAGGGCCACCTGAACAGTCGTCGGCTGGTAGCCTTCCGACCACGCCGTTGTAGTCGAGCCACACCCGACGACCACCAGCAGGAACGTGCCGAGGAGCTCAGCAGCCAGCTGTACCACCACTGTTTTCCAGGGCTTCATCTCGTCTAACCTTATCAGGTCCAGGACGCCTAGAACATAAGCACAGTGTCACTTCCGAGACATGGCATTGCAAGTTTCAAGAATCGAGGTGAATTTGCAATGGTCTTGTGGAAACACTAGGTAAACCATACTGTCCGCCGCTTCAACGGCTGTCGTGCTGAGGCACCCTCCGTCCTCAACCATGCCGTTTCTTCTAGCTGAACTGCCACCTGTTTTCATACTGCAACTGTCGCAGCACTATACTATGTCTCCTATCTACAAATTAAGACGGCGCCCCTATTCAAACGCAATGAGTATTTACAGGATTTATCACAGTAATAAATTTTAGTTCCTCTTAGGCTAGAGTTCCTCTATCTACATTATCCTTTCATACACCTTTTACTTAATCTCGTTTCGTATCTTTTCCCCTTGTGTCAAAGAAGCACAGTATGCGCAATCATTTTGTATTTCGTTTCAAAATGTCATTTGTGCCTCGTCCGCGGCATATACATCCTGTTTATGCTTGCCGCTTACCTGAACTAGCGAGTGACTTCGTTTCCTGTGCGGTCAGTAAGCTGTTTACACACACTAACTGCGAGGAACTAGCTTCTCACCCCTCTGAAGAAGTGTTAGCTAACATGGGAAAGAAATCTTGAAATTAGGAGAACATATAGTCATTTCAGACGCAGAAAGTCAAGAACTATCCTTTACGCTCTAAGGATAAGGGTCCGAACCCTTTCATAAGGTTTATTAATGCAACCTTGTGCAGGGTGGCGCAGGAGGAATGAGTGACATTACGATCATTTGAATCAAAAACCTGGGAAACAAGCTGCATAATTCACACCTTAAGGGCTGTGAATACCTGTTCAGTAGAAGCGATTTGTGCCAGTAGCTATGATCTACTACCTCTGAAGTTTTATTTCAACTGCAATTTCTTCAAATCACGAAGTGATTTGAATATTGACCCTTTCTCCTAGGACACATTGTCTACCAGACCTCTGTGACAGGCTACTGAAGAAAGTGACACGCTTCTTCAAAGTATCGATTAATGGAAAACCTCAGCTGCGTTTTTACACATCTGTTACGACCAGTTTCGTTTCTTTATCTACAGGTCGCCAAGCTGTACTGACGTCAGGAACTAGATGGTCTGGTATGTAATGTTGCAGATCCCATCGACGTCACTTCAGCCCAATTTGGCAACCTGGATGTACTCTAAGAAATTAAACTTGTTTTATCGAATGAGGATTAATACAGCCGAGGTTGGTTTTAGTCACTAGCAGTGAGCTCAACATGATAAACATTAAGCGCTGCTTTGTTCTCACATTGGGGCTTGTTTCTCATGACGTACGGAGCTGTACAATGAAGATATATGCCGCGAAGCCTCGTTAATTCTACCTAAATTAGAAGACGGCTGGAATGTTTTACCAATATGTGGCGTGACGGAATCGCTCATTCCAACAATAGTGGATATGTAGAAAATAATAAAAAGCGGAGGGTTGGTGGTGACGATCATGTCTCATCGTGTTTCCTATAGTAACGAGAAAATTTAACTCCCAATCTTTCAGAGACTGCTTGGAGGTATTCTTAAATTGGGATGTTATTGCGCATTTTAGCAGAGATGGGACGGCGGTCAGCAGCTTTTTCCATGGGGTTTTACGGGTTACTTGTGGCCGCAAAAGCGAGAAGTTGTACATGTGACCGACGGACGCACCCTTACATTGCCAAACTGACTTGGCATATTTTGATAAACTTAAGCCCTGATACTGTACTCTAGCGTTCATTTCTTTGCCCTAGCCTTTATTTCAAAGTACAGGATTTCTGAGGACAATCTGAATTTTCCTCAAAGCAGACGATCAAGTATTTTCAATTTTTAACTATTCGTAAAGGAAAAACTTCCATCACAACTTTATATTTGCTCTTCGAAGACAGGCACGTTTTGATTTTCTATTTCAGATAATTTTCGTCGTTAAATTTCTGAAAGGAAAACATGATAACTGCCGATTACGTATTAAAAAATTAAATAACGAGGTAACCTGTCGTTATAAATTTATAGAAACGTACGCGGCGAAGACACGTAATTAACTGTGGGTCTATACGTTTATGAAGTTTCGTATGAAGGATCTTTTAGTGCAGGCAGATAAAGATAACAGCCTTCTGAGACGCTAAATCCGAAGACGAAGTTCAAAAATCACATGCTGAAACACCTCTAGAACATGTTTTAAACTGTTCCATCTGACAACGCGCTCATCTAACTACCATGTTTCCTAGAGTACATCGCGTGGAAATTAACGATTAGTGTTATGACAGTAACCACGGTCACGTTGACTTACTTGGTCGGAACCCACGGAAGTTTCCGCTGTGGGATTTAGCGAGTGGAGTAGGAAGAGGTTGATTCCCACCACTATTTTGAAACTGTGGTAGCGTAATGTCTTCGTTGCGTTTCCGAAATAGCCACCTTTAGTGGCTATTTCCCACCCCCATCACAGTTCTGACAAAGCCGCTATCTGGTCAACCGCTTACAGAGAAGAGTAAATATGAAGCCAGCAACATGGTGCTTTTTTTATCGAAGCAGCTGCCGCACGATGTTGCTTGACTTGGCATGCAACGTATCTACGCTATACGCTCTTCGTAATCCCATGTAGATTTACCATTCCTAGCTGATTGTGGCACCTGCCGCAGTTTTAAGCTGTGAAGAAGCTTCGCTGTCAAAAATGCTCATCACGGACCTGCAGGACGGGAAGGTGATCGATTAATGAGCAACAGCCGTCTGAGACATTACGAAGCACTGAGGTGGCAGTCTGGACTCGTTTGTACCATTCGCGAACAGCCATTCGTTTCTAGCGTTTAGCCTGACGGTCACTTACTGTCTCGGGTGCAGCATCAAGGAATAAATTTATGGAACGAGCTCGCTCTTTCAGAACTGCCGTAATACATGCTACATTTAACACGTAGATTTTTCTCCTGCTTACCCCTTGCAAGACAAATAGGTGAATAAGCTCAAGCAACATTAGTACGTGTACGGCAGCAATTACATCGACAGTTTACGAACCAAGTAATTCGGAACTTATTAGAACGTAACATTTCCACTAGCTGCATAGGGCGTCTTAACCCACACCGATAGTACTGGGAAATTGTGACAAGTTTTTTTTTACAGCTATGCTAATAGCTAAGCCGGAAGACAGAATACGTGGTTCGCGTGCAATATGTAACAGAACGAGCGGAAAGGGGTGGTGGGCATTCTTAAGTAAATTACGTGTTTGATACGCCCACCTTACTTCATTTTTAATGTTTAAGGTGTTGACATAGCTACAAATGTATCACAAAATTTTGTTGCTTTGGGAGGATGGAAATGCTATTGAAAGTTTTCTGCATTTTTTTACTCTCGCGTGTGAAATTTTTCAGCCAGTTTGGATCAGGAGCCTACAGCGGCCATGGAAAATTTCAGTTCCTCCACACGTTAGTTAATACATTGGATCCCAAAGTATTTCCCGAAAATACTGCGAAGTTCAAAATTAGATTAGAGCTTACATGGAGGCTTACTAGAAATTGTTCTCCCGTGAACCAATCTGTGTCTAACAAGGGAAGAGAAACGGCAGTGATACACAAGGTGGCCACCACATAACTGACGAAGCGTGTTATATTGAATGGTCACCCATCTCTGAACTACGCTGGGAGGTTCTAGCACCAAACTCATACCGAAGTTTAAAATAGATTACCAAATTTGTACCGAACAGAAAGCGACCCAACAAACGTCCACTCTTATAGTATGGAATTATTCACGCAAATGAAAAACTCATAAACTGACGTAGCCATTATGTTAAAAATGGTATGAGACTTTATTTAGAAAGTTCTAGCTTCAATTGATGAAGTTTCTGAAGTGAATCTATTGGACAGCTACAGAATAGTGCACTACAGTCTGCAACATGGCGAGTGCGTTCAGTTACTACTTACGTAGCCTTAGCTCCCTGCTTCCCTACACAGCATTGACCGGACACCTCAATCCGTTGCAACGAAAGTTCGAACAGTGATGACAAAATCGTCATGAATAAAGCAGAATGACGTAACTGAGACATAAAAATTTGATCGGTATGCGTTCCTCTATCTACCACGAAATCTTACCTTTTATAAGGCAACTAGTTTAATTACTACTGGATCTTGAAGCATCCAGCATCAAAAACTAGAAATTACGTGGAAGATACACAAACACATCGACGTTCACAAATTCAGACAAAAACAAGCCTAAACTGTATAAGACTTTAAAGCTATCGGTATTATACACATGCAATAGCTCTTCCAACTTACATTGCGGAGTAAATGGATGCCTCAGTGCAGACAGACACATGGCTGTGATGTTCCACAATATCAACAAGACCGGCGCTGTTGGCAGACTCGCACTACAAATGGGCAGGGCGGCTAGTCTCACATAAACCTCTAGTAGACCAAACACTGTCGCAGCAAAGACGGCACACTTCAAGACAGCAGTCACCGAAGAACATGCTACACTACAGTCTCTGTCCAATCTATGTATTACAATTTCTTTATTTTTTGACATAACGTCACGTCTACAGTACTTAAGACATTACGATAATCTTACAGAGATACTGTAACACTTCATGGAATTTAGTTTTAAAGTCATGCTTTATTAGTTTACTTTTCAGTGTACCAATGAGATGTGTAGCCTTCGAACTTCAACATTTCAGTTAACAGTAGAATCTGCGAGCAACTCCTCGTCCAGCGATAGCGTACAAAATTCTAGAAAAATAACATCATATGATTTAACAAACTTGCACTGAATGGTCGAACTGAATTTAACGTTGATGGCATCTAGGCAGTAACATCAAGACACAACGTGTTAACTGTTCTTTCGCCACTGCTTGTGGTTCTGTGTGTAACATCTGATAGAGGAGAAAGAGTGGACGGCAGTTTTTTGGAATTTTATGGTAACGCCGGACACCGTACTGACTACATTTGTCTGTAGTCAGTTTGCTTTTGCAAAGCGTGGAAAATTTTAGCAACTACCACGAACGTTGCATAGTTCTCTACACCCTCGTCTTTACAGCTTCTTTCTTAACTGTGAATCAAGAAGTTTAATCCAAAGTGTCCTTAGCTGATGCCAATGAAACTGTTTGTTCTGCAGATGTTACTGACAGCAGAAATGATTTATATTCCTGGCAGGAGTCTAACGCCTAGGATTGTTTTACTCTATACCTCAGCACGTACACCCAAAGTAACATTGATATGTAACACAGATATGTCACTTCACTTCTTATCAGTAGTCCATCCGCACATTTCGTTCCATTACAACTGTATTACTCATATCTTCACTTGGCCACTCAGCCACGGGAAAAGCAGATAAATCGCACGGGAAAATTAAAATCACTTTTGGAGAAAAGGAAAGAAGCTACACGAATATCAAGGGCGCAGATGGGAAACCAGTAGTAAGCAAAGAAGGGAAAGCTGAGAAGCGGAACGAGTATATAGAAGGACAGTGCAAGGAAAAATTACTTGAAGGCAATATAAAAAGAAAAGATAACCTAGGTGAAGATGAGAAAGGATGTAAGATACTGCGAGAAGAATATGGCAGGCCACTGAAAGACGTAAGTTGAAACAAGGCCCTGGGGTAGACGACATTCACTCAGAAATACATATATTCCTGGTTGAGCCAGCCATAACAGAACTAACTCGTGTACAAGGTGTAGGAGACAAGCGAAATATCCTTAGGCTTTAAGAAGAATGTAATAATTCCGTTTCCAAAGAAAGCAGCTGTCGATAGATGTGAATATTACGGCACTGCCAGTTTAATACGTCATGGTTGCAAAATAATGACACAAATTGTTTACAGAAGAATGGAAAAACTGGTAGAAGCAGACATCAGGAAGATCAGCTAGGATTCCAGAGAAATGTAGTAACACGCGAGGTTATACTGACCCTACGACTTCGGTTAGAAGATAGATTAAGGAAAGGCAAACGTAATTTATAGCTTTTGTAGATTTGGATAAATATTTCCATAATGTCGACTGCAATACGCTCTCCTAAATTATGAGGGTAGCAAGCGTAAAATACAGGGAGCGAAAGAATATATACGAGTTGTACAGAAGCCAGAACGCAGTTATGTGTCGAGGTGCAAGAAAGAAAGCAGTGGCTGGGAATGGAGTGACAAGGTTGTAGCCTGGGTGATTCAATCTGTACACTGAGCAAGGAGCTAATGAAACAAAAGAAAAATTTGGAGAAGGATCTAAGGCTCAGGGAGCAAAAATAAAAAAATGTGGACTATCATTGGCATGAAAAGCGTTTCTGAAGAGGAGGAAGTTGTTAACATAGGCTATAGATTAGGTGTTAGGAATCCCTTTGTGAAGGTATAAGGGGTGGAGGGTGAAAATCGTAGAGGGAGACCAGTAGATGAATACAGCAAGCGAGTTGAAAAGGATGTTGG
This sequence comes from Schistocerca americana, assembly GCF_021461395.2. Lineage (NCBI taxonomy): Eukaryota > Metazoa > Arthropoda > Insecta > Orthoptera > Acrididae > Schistocerca > Schistocerca americana. Next base: position 533,352,592 of record NC_060130.1, read on the forward strand.
CTGTAGGCTTGAACAGGAACGAGTAGCGTGGATAGATGCATAAAACGAGTCTTCGGACTGAAGACCACAATAACAAACACCCTTATTAATTACCAATGTATCCTTCGCGCCTGCGATTCCTTCATGTTAGTGCTGTGAAGTGAAATCATTCTTTCTTATTTTAATGACTGCCAACGATATTTGTGTTTGAAAATACATATAATGGTTTTTAGCACCTTAAATGTACAAATGCACATTTTAACAGGTAAAGCAGACGTATAGATATTTTACCATTCTAAAATTGTTTTCGTTTATTTTCGTAAATGCTCTCTGCTGATAAACCGCAATTGCATCGCTGCCATTCCACTCCCATTCTTACGGGTATGGGAATTAAATTACAGATAAAGGAAACTAGGTCCCGGCGGAGGTTCGAGTCCTCCCTCAGGCATGGGTGTGTGTGTTTGTCCTTAGAATAATTTAGGTTAAGTAGTGTGTAAGCTTAGGGACTGATGACCTTAGCAGTTAAGTCAAATTAGATTTCACACACACCTGAACATAAAGGAAACTACCCTTAGTTCAGTATACTACTTGAGGTAAAAGATAACCGTCACGTTTCTGAAATATTTGGCAGAAACAGCTAACATATTCTAGCCGCTAACTGCTGATAAAGCTTTCTTAGTGGTATGTAATAACATAAGATCGAACGAACTACTGTTATTTACCTTATCAATACTTTGCAGATATTAGTTGAAGGGATAACAACTTAATGGGGCAGCCAGACAGCTTCCGTAGTCTACAGTATGAACTTTGGATCGAAAGTCTTTGTTGATACCATGGCTTTTCACCACCTGTTCCTGGCCGCCTTTGATTTTTGATGTATTCCTGGGTTCTGAAGTGGTATATACTGATGGCTGTATGATCGACGGACGAACCAGTTTTGCCGACACACATGCAAGATACAGTGAACTACGCTCCATGCCAATCTGATGAAGTGTATTGTCTGCTGAAGTGGTGGCCATCACGCGACCACTCGGGTACGTTCGTTCTTATACCAACGAGACGTCTTAAGGGGCAAGACTCCCTGAGTACTCTTCAGGCTATCGGCGAGTGCTACCGTCGACACCCACTGATTGTGACTCTCCCGGATCTCCTCTCTGACCTCAACCAAGCTAGACGATCGGTAATCTTTGTCTCGACTCCAGGTCACACTGAAATCCCAGAGAACGAAAATGCTCACTGGTTGACCAAATTGACTACCAGGATGCCGAGTCTGGATGAGGGAGTACAGGAATTGGACCTTCGGTCAACCCTATGCCGTCAGTTGTTGGAGGCTTGGAACACAGATATGTGGACCCTAGTTTCTGTGAACAAACTGCGAGTAATGAGGGGGACCACGACCAGGTGGTAGTCTGTCTTCATGCTTTTTGCAGGCAATCTACCGTTCTCTGTCTGGTTTCCGCTGGCCACGTATGGCTGACCCATGGTCACGTCCTACGACGTGAGAATCATTCAACTGACACTATCCTGCCCATCTGAAGGTGGCACATATCCAACTGGACTGTCCTAATTTGTCCACATTACGGCGAAACCGTTAACTTGCTGACACGTTGCACCTGTGCTAGGGGACGACACGAAAGCGGCGCCCTTGTAGGTGACAGGTTAAATTCTAACATCCTACCATTATTTGTTACATAATATCCAAGTTCTCGTCAACAAAATACACAAGCTGACAATCCAACTGAATCACCCAGAAGACGTGGTTCAAGTGGTTCAAATGGCTCTGAGCACTATGGGACTCAACTTCTGAGGTCATTAGTCCCCTAGAACTTAGAACTAGTTAAACCTAACTAACCTAAGGACACCACACACATCCATGCCCGAGGCAGGATTCGAACTTGCGACTATAGCAGTCAAATGGCTCTGAGCACTATGGGACTTAACATCTATGGTCAGCAGTCCCCTAGAACTTAGAACTACTTAAACCTAACTAACCTAAGGACATCACACAACACCCAGCCATCACGAGGCAGAGAAAATCCCTGACCCCGCCGGGAATCGAACCCGGGAACCCGGGCGTAGGAAGCGAGAACACTACCGCACGACCACGAGATGCGGGCCGTAGCAGTCTCGCGGTTCCAGACTGCAGCGGCTAGAACCGCACGGCCACTTCGGCCGGCTTGAAGACGTGGTCTGATGTTACTTGTACACATACACACCGTCAGCAGGAATGTAAATGATTACAATTGCAGTGCTCTATGACATGTAGAACGAACAGTAGATTGTAATATTGTTGTTCGTGTTTAGGGTTATTACCAGGCCTGGCAGGGGATAAAAGTTGCATGAAGATAGACAGATGTTGAATAATCATTGTTACGGACACATACACTCCTGGAAATTGAAATAAGAACACCGTGAATTCATTGTTCCAGGAAGGGGAAACTTAATTGACACATTCCTGGGGTCAGATACATCACATGATCACACTGACAGAACCACAGGCACATAGACACAGGCAACAGAGCATGCACAATGTCGGCACTAGTACAGTGTATATCCACCTTTCGCAGCAATGCAGGCTGCTATTCTCCCATGGAGACGATCGTAGAGATGCTGGATGTAGTCCTGTGGAACGGCTTGCCATGCCATTTCCACCTGGCGCCTCAGTTGGACCAGCGTTCGTGCTGGACGTGCAGACCGCGTGAGACGACGCTTCATCCAGTCCCAAACATGCTCAATGGGGGACAGATCCGGAGATCTTGCTGGCCAGGGTAGTTGACTTACACCTTCTAGAGCACGTTGGGTGGCACGGGATACATGCGGACGTGCATTGTCCTGTTGGAACAGCAAGTTCCCTTGCCAGTCTAGGAATGGTAGAACGATGGGTTCGATGACGGTTTGGATGTACCGTGCACTATTCAGTGTCCCCTCGACGATCACCAGTGGTGTACGGCCAGTGTAGGAGATCGCTCCCCACACCATGATGCCGGGTGTTGGCCCTGTGTGCCTCGGTCGTATGCAGTCCTGATTGTGGCGCTCACCTGCACGGCGCCAAACACGCATACGACCATCATTGGCACCAAGGCAGAAGCGACTCTCATCGCTGAAGACGACACGTCTCCATTCGTCCCTCCATTCACGCCTGTCGCGACACCACTGGAGGCGGGCTGCACGATGTTGGGGCGTGAGCGGAAGACGGCCTAACGGTGTGCGGGACCGTAGCCCAGCTTCATGGAGGCGGTTGCGAATGGTCCTCGCCGATACCCCAGGAGCAACAGTGTCCCTAATTTGCTGGGAAGTGGCGGTGCGGTCCCCTACGGTACTGCGTAGGATCCTACGGTCTTGGCGTGCATCCGTGCGTCGCTGCGGTCCGGTCCCAGGTCGACGGGCACGTGCACCTTCCGCCGACCACTGGCGACAACATCGATGTACTGTGGAGACCTCACGCCCCACGTGTTGAGCAATTCGGCGGTACGTCCACCCGGCCTCCCGCATGCCCACTATACGCCCTCGCTCAAAGTCCGTCAACTGCACATACGGTTCACGTCCACGCTGTCGCGGCATGCTACCAGTGTTAAAGACTGCGATGGAGCTCCGTATGCCACGGCAAACTGGCTGACACTGACGGCGGCGGTGCACAAATGCTGCGCAGCTAGCGCCATTCGACGGCCAACACCGCGGTTCCTGGTGTGTCCGCTGTGCCGTGCGTGTGATCATTGCTTGTACAGCCCTCTCGCAGTGTCCGGAGCAAGTATGGTGGGTCTGACACACCGGTGTCAATGTGTCCTTTTTTCCATTTCCAGGAGTGTACGTCACGTACTTGTGTGTGACATTGGACCACATTGTGGGCCTCCACGTCACTGGCTGACCAAATCGCCCAATATCCAGATTTGTGGGGCTTTCTGATGTAACAGTGGCACGTTGTTGCACGACATGAGATCGTGAGGGCAGGCATACTTGTCGTCAAGGTTCGAGTCTAACACGTCTGGCCACCACCAATTGTGTACCATACGCATCATAACCCTTCACAATTACGTCTGCCATCCAGCAATGGCCTCCCTGCAACATTCTGTCACACTCCACCATTGGCTGGAGACTAGCAACAGCCGGACCAGTGAATAACCGTCCCTAGCATGCACTTCCATTAACACCAGAGCACGAAGAGCTCAATAGTGCCAGGTCTGGAAAGCGTGGAAAGCTGATGAACGGCATCGCATTGCTTAAAGTGATGAATCGCAGTTCTGCAGTACACTGGATAAGCGTCATCAACGTGTATGGCAGCGACCTGAGGGGAGGTCCCAGTCTTCCACTGTTTTGGAGAGGTACAGCGGTATCACGCCAGCCGTCGTGTTGTGGGGAGCTATTGGGTATGAACTCAGGTCACAGCTAGTAATGACTGGGGGAACTTTTATGGCTCAGCAACATATTACAGACACAGTGGGTCCTCAAGTGTAGTGGAGGACACGTGGCCATGCAGATCTGCAAAATATCTTAAATTAGGATTTACAGGTCGTAATTTAAATGAAAGCCATCTGAAAATATTACGTGTCGGTGTAAAAGAAAGGAAAGTCAAATATTTCGTCAAAAGTAAAGTCTCTTATGAAGTTTATGATACTGTTAATGCCATACTGGACAATTTTTAATGCAACAGCTTCGTTCCATTGCGAAGCAACGTATGTTTACTAAGTAAGGTTTCCAGTATATAGGGTGACATAGATTTAATGATCATTGTAAGGTGAAAGTCCCTTTTGATTCTGATTTATTAAAGAGAAATCTACAAAATCTATCAGAAATACAGCCATCTTTGTAATCTACCATAGAACTGGGAGTTCTGTGGCACACATAATGACGGTTGTTGGTGTCGCATTCGATGACAGCTGGGACCACTCTCCTTCTATAGTCTAAGGAAGGTGGTGTGTCCTATCCGTACACGTGCCTGGTAGGCTGCTGCTGTGACAGAAATATTACTCTGGTATGTCCATATCGATCAGTATCAATTTCTTTCGCGAACCGGCTTCCAAAAGACTCCACTGTTTGACCAGTTTCCTGGTAACTTAGCCCACGAGTATGCAGCCAATACTTTAATTACTTTAATTGAAAATTATCACATGAAATAAAGACCGCCTACATTTCTGTAAAAACTGTCCTACAGCAGTAATACAGCAGGGTTAAAATAAGTATAATACAACAAAAAACAGCTCGTACTGCTCACAGCGAAGCTCGTGCAGGCTCTTCTAATTCAATACACAACACCAGAATTAAAACAGGCGAGAAGACGTAACTTCTTTCAATTCTGTTCGATGGAACTTGAACATCGATACTCATATGAACATTGCTGCAAAGCGAGGTATCTGAGTATTACAGAAATTACAAGCTTGACCAGGACGTCCTTTATCTTATTAATATGAACAATAAGATATTACTTAAAAGATATCATAGTCGCCGTTGACTGTTTAAAATATTTATTGTTACTGTTGCAATTTCGGCCTTATGGCCATTTTCAAGTAAAACTGCAAAGTCACATTCTGTCAGAAAATAAAACTATCTGACATGAGTACATGTCGTCGTCAAAAGGCTGCATTTTAACGACGACGTGTACGCATGTCAGATAGTTTTATTTTCTGACAGAATGTGACTTTGCAGTGTTACTTGAAAATGGCCATAAGGCCGAAATTGCAATAGTAACAATAAATATTTTAAACAGTCAACGGCGACTATGATGTCTTTTAAGAAATATTATATGACTGTGAATCCCAACCATAAGAAGTTAATCAAATAAGATATTAGCACGAGGCGCTATTATCAATATACTCTGAAATAACTCAAATAATATTTTGTGAAGCCAGCACAACTTTTAGCAGAGTATTTCTGGAACTATATTCACTGATGCTTGTTTGTTTCTCTCAGTGCATGATCACAAGCTGCAGAGATCGTTAACCGAGGAGCATCAATACACTGCTGGAAAAAAATTAGTACTCCCGTTTAGAGGCTTCCAATTTATTCTATAGTTATTGTTGCAACAGTGCACATGGAGTACATGGAATTATTACATTTACAGATCAACAGGATAGCTGTTATGGGGTACCAGGTATCGATCCATGCTGAAAAGCCCTTGTTAGTATGTGATATAGCCTCCATGGGAGGCAATGCAGGCGCTGATTCTCACATCCAGTCCATCGTACAGATGGGGAATACTGCCCTGTGATACTTACTTACTTTACTTTTTCGTGTCCCGGAACTACAATTTGTTTGCCCAGTATTGGGCAATGTCCAATGCTTCTTCTTTAGCCAGGCATAGATCGTCGAGGGTGCATCTGTGGGGGCAGGCAGGGCATTGTAGAAGATGTTCCATGTCCTGTCGAGTGCCGCAGTCGCATTTGTTGTCATTTTCGTCCAACAAACCCTATTTGCTCAGATTAGATTTCACAGAAGCCACCCCAGTTCTGATGCGGTTAAGCATTCTCCAGGTTTTCCTATTACCAGAAAAGCCGCTTGGTGGGTCCTCTCTTAGTGGATAGTAGATGGGGGGCTCATCCAAGGCGCAACTCAAGAAACGGCATCTGGATTTGAGTCTGCTGGGGCCACACTCTAGGCCAAATATTGAGTGACGGGCATCAAAGGTTTGTTTTAGCTTCTCGGTATGTTCATGGGCTTTCCCACGTTAGTCAGGGTTTGTGAAACCTGCGGCCCTGTGGAGATTTTCTATGGGGGTTGGTTTCATGCAGCCTGTCACTGTCCTGCATGTTTCATTCAAGCTAATATCTACCTTTTTTGCGTGGGCGGATCTGCACCATACCGGGCAGGCATATTCGGCAGTTGAGAATCACAAAGCTTGGGCTGAAGTTCTGACCACGGTAGGTTTGGCACCCCATTTGCTATTGGGCAGCTTTCTTATTAGGGAATTTCGTGCATCTACTTTTCTGTGTGTTTTTTCGCAATGATATTTGTATGTTAATGTTCTGTCCAGCACGACGCCAAGGTAGGTGGGAGTATCTGTGTGTTCTAGTAGTGTCCCAACCCAGGTAATATTGAGCCTGTACTCTGCCTGCCTCGAGTTCAGATGGAATGCACTGACTTGAGTTTTGGAGGGATTGGGTTTTAGAGAATTCTTTTTGTAGTAGGTTGACATTGTAGAAAGGGCGGTTTCTAGTTTCTCTTCGATGGCTTCAAACCTGTTGCCTTGAAATGTTATTCTCAGGTCGTCTGCATATACAAAAGTTTTGGTTTTGTCTGGAGTTGTTTGGTCATTTGTATAGGTGTTGACTAGGATTGGCGCCAACACGCTCCCTTGGGCGAGCCCATTTTTCTGATTCCGCCGACGACTCTTTTTCCCCTGAAGCATTACGAAGAACTGTCTATTTTGGAGCAGGAATTCGATATTAGTAAGTGTAACCTACTGCCTATAACAAGGCGAAAATCCCCATTAATGTAAGAATACAAAATAAATGCCCAGTCTTTGGAAGCGGTAATGTGCGTCAAGTATCTGGGTGTAACTATTCGAAATGATCTCAAATGGAATGATCAGATTACACGAGTATCGGGTAAGGTGAACTCTAAATTGTAGTTTATTGGTAGAATCCTGAAGCCATGCAGTCCTTCAACAAAGGAAATAGCTTACAATACGTTAGTTAGTCAGGTCTTGTAGTATTCTTCGTCTGTATGGGCCCCTTACCAGATGGGTCTGATTCAAGAGATTGAGAAGTTCCAAAGAAGAGCGGCAAGATTCGTGACTGGTACATTTAGCCATCGTGAGAGCGTTACGAATCTCAGAAAGTTTGAAGTGGGACACATTTGCAGATAGATGGTGCGCTATACAGAAGGGGCTGCTCACTAAATTCCGAAATCCGATCTTCACCGAGGATGTAGAGTATATATTATTACTACCAACTTTCAAATCGCGCAATGATCACCATTCAAAGATAAGTGAAATAAGAGCTCGTACTGTGGCATTCAGACAGTCATTTTTCCCTCGTGCGATCTGCGAGTGGAACAGAGGGGGAGGGGGGGGGGGGGGAATATGACTTTGGCACGAATTGTGCGCTCCACCACACACCGCTTGGTGGCTAGCGGAGTATATATGTAGATGTAGATGTAGATCTTGACTAGGTGGTAGTCTTTCAGGGTCTCGTAGGTTTTATGCAGTAGTGTCCGGTGATCTACTGTATCATAGGCGGAACTTAGGTCGACTAGTGCCAGCCCGGTGATTAGTTTATTCTCAAACCCATCCTCGATATGTTCCGTCAATGCCAGAATTTGACTGATACAGGACTTTCCAGGTCTAAAACCTGCTTGGTGTGGAATTGGCTTCGAGTCAACGATCTTCTCTATTCTGTTGAGGGTCAATCTTTCATAGAGCTTAAACAGGTGGCAGAGAAGGGTTATGGGTCGATAGCTCTTCGGAGACTCTGGGTCGTTCCCGGGTTTAAGGAGAGCCACCACTTTTCACTTCCTCCACAGTTTCTGGATTTGAAAGGTTTCACGGCACACGTTAAAAAGTCCAAGTATCCAGTCCCTGGCACCAAGGCTCAAGTTTTTAATCTGTTCCACGCAAATATCATCAAACCCAGCGGCTTTCCCATTCTTCATGGTATTTATGCCGTTGTTCAACTCTCTCATGGTAATTGGTTTCTGAAAGTTGGTGTTTTCCGTTGGCAGTAGGCGCGTGATTTTAGTTTTCTGCTGTTTGGAGCTGAACTTGCCGTTTACAAGGAGTTGGTTGGCCACCTGGTTTGGAGTTACGTTGGCCGGGGCCTTGCTTAGCCTTGGGTCTCCATCCAGTTTCTTAATCAGGTTACAGGCTATTTTGCTGCTGTGGGATATATCCATTCTTTCTATGGTTGCTATCCACTTCTTCTCGCGTGCCTCGCTGAGGGCTCACATTAAAGCTGTGCTGCACCCTGGCAAGCACGCTCTCCGGAATTTTCCCAGTCGAGGACGTCTGGAATATAGCGGACCGAGAAGTGACCTGTCCGACTTGTAAACCAACATTTCTTACGGAACTACGTGAACAGGCCGAGCCCTGTGATACGTTATACCATGCCTGCTCGACCTGTTTACGTAGTTCTGTAAGAAATGTTGGTTTACAAGTCGGACATGTCACTTCTTGCTCCATTATATCCCACACGTGCTCGATTGGAAAATTTCCGGAGAGCGTGCTTGCCAGGGAAGTTTTTGCACGTCTTGGAGAATACGTTGAGTTTCATGGGCATTGTGTGGGCAAACATTATCCTGTTCGAACAACACTTTACCTTCCTGTTGCAAGAACTGCAAAGGGACGGGTCTAACACCATTCTACACGTACCGAGCGCTGTTTAGCGTCCCTGCCAGAAAAACCAAACGTGATCGAGAGTACCCCAGACCACGGCGCGGCATTCATCTTGCAGGTGCCCTCTGACGGCACCAGTCGAGTGGTGCACGTCGATGCTGTGACCTGAGTGGAAGAGGAGCTAGAGGTGTGAGTGCCTGTAGTCCCACTGCTAATAACTGATTCAACAATTCGTGTTGACACGGCTGACTTCACAAACCCTCTTGTCTGTGCTGTGTCAGTTGTACGATATGCCACTTCTTGCCTTACACTATGACGATACCGGCGGGTGTATGTGTTGCGTACATGTCCAGAAACTCGTCTGAGGGTGTGAGAATGTTCACGTGACCGCTGCTACTAGCATCGTAGCAGAACTTACGAAACACTTTCAACTTGTATTGTAATTCTCCGAAAGGATCATCCCGCCTCTAGGAGGCCCACAATTTGACTCCTCTAAAACTCGCTCGTTTGGCTGTAGGAACCGCAAGTGCGTCTCTGTCGCATGCTTGCCTGCTTGTTTCACACGTTTGCGCCAGCCAGTAGAGTGCGCGATTCGGCAGTGTATAAACCGCAGTGTGCGCGCGACTGGGGCATCCACACCGGCCGCACTGAAGTTGGTCGATCGCTCTCCGACATGGTTTACCCCTTCGGCGGCCCCACCGGCTAGTCCAGTTACGAAGGACACGGCGACATGGCAAAGGCGGGACGACCATCGACGTTGACGACCCAAGCTATGGAAATGGTTTACGAAAGGCAAGGACGGACGAACAACAGAATGTTAGACTCCACGGGTAGGACAGCCACAGGCGCCATACGAAAACAGAAGATTGTCAAACATGCGTCTAAACCGTATCGAGATGTCAGCTTCACCACTTGCCAAGAGAAACAGAAATAAATCTGAGAGGGAATACAACACGCCATCCAACAAGCAAGACAAGACACCGATAATCCTACAGCAGCTTCCAACAAGCAACCACCAGCAGAGGAACAACAACGCCACAACCCGACAACGAAGCCGTCATGGAGCAAGATTACTCAGAAGTAGAAGATGTACCCTCAAATCGTGATGAGAAGCGTATCACGACAGTGCACTACAAACAGAGCGACAACAACCATAGTGAACGTGAAAACTCGCGGAAAAAGATGAAGGAAGCCATGCAGACGACAAACAGCTACGTGCCAATAACGCCGCAAGAGAAAACCGTTAAACGACGAGGTTGAAGACAAATAACCGAATCAAGAAGACGAACAGGAACGTAAGCGCAACGTAATCCAGAAGGTCCCACTGGCCACCATTTACTACACAAAACATTCCACAGAACCCAATAAAGTGCTCAAAGAACAAGAAAGGCAATCTACCAAAACGATCGCATTAAATACCATTTCGTGACCTCTAACGAATAGAGATGGATACTCAAATTCTTTCACGCATCAGTCATCTGAAAATGAGGATGCTGGAAGTTGTCATCAACCATTTAGCTGCAGAAGTAACAGAAGAAGAATTGCTTCGAGCACTTCAAGAAAGGGTTCAACGGCTTACAAGTTTATCAGTTTAAAAATCGTGACGGAAAAACAAAAGAGCTCAAACGCCAATCATTTCACAGAGTCATCCTGGTGCAGGAAAGGACAGTGACAAGATCTATGTCAGCTATCTCTTGTACACAAGAGTGCGAGTTGATGCATACAATAGCAAGAACGGTCCAATCCAATGTCGACATTGCCATCGGTTCGAACATACTGCATTATTGCAGTATGCTAGCAAGATGTGTCCGTTGTGGAGGGAATTACAGATGAGTGGAATGTACCCACACAGAAAAACCGAAATGTGCAAACTGCGGAGAGGCACACCTCGCAACATTCACATGACGTCGAAAATTCCAACGATTATTTCGTAAATACAAGCGGAAGACGTCAGCCAAATCACCCACACGACGTACGAGCATCATCAAAAATTCAGTAATGCCAGAAGTACAAGCTGCCCAACAACAATTTACACCAGCAGTACAAAAAGTCTCATCAGCACAAGCAGCACCACTCAGGAGGACATCACGACAACCCAAACAGCCAAGACAAACGGAATCATACGCCAACACCATCTACGCAAGACACCCAGTCGCATATGCTAATGAGATGCCGACAGTCCTGCCACAGTCTACCATGCCAGCACTGGCGGATATCGCCAAACTACTCACCGCATTGCAGCAGACACTGACAAGTATCCTCTCTCTAGATGAGACTGTTCTGAAGGCTTTTGTCGTTCCGTACCTCATATTTTGCATTTGAAATGCAGGTGGACTGCACACCAAGAAGACTGACTTCACAGATTTCATACACTGCCTCAGATAGACATCTCCCTCACTTCGGAAAGATATTTCCGAGAAACAAGCGAGCTGCCGATAAGAAACATTCATGTTTACAGGACAGACCAACAAGGACAACGAGGCGGAGGGGCCGCCGTCATAGTCAAGAGAGACATACACCACCATGACGAACAGCTCCCACGGCTGCGAACACTTGAAGCCAAGGTAGTCACAATCCAGACAGCGATAAGCAACGATACCTGCATTACTGCCTGTCTGAGTCCACAGAAGAGCCTCATCCCAGATGACAATCATACAGTCTAAAACAGTTCTGACAGAGTCCTCCTAGGTGAGTATTAAACAGCAAAAACGTAGCACAGAACTCGCGAAAAACCAACCCAAAAGGACATGTCCTGTTTGGCCTCAAAGGAGACGTCAACGTAGCAGTTCATGGACCCAAAGAACCCATGAGGACGCAGAACTTAACTCATCAGGACCCCGATGTGGTGGACACTGCAGTAAAGAAAAACATAAATCCTACCCTGCTATTGGGAAGAGTCGACGACTTATCCTCTGATCACAAGCCAGTACTTGGACTCATAGAAAGGGCGGCTACCCACACATAACACAAACGTAGTCGAGTGGCTGCAATACCAGGCGTACTTAAACAACAATATCCGTCCGACATAGGACACATTCACCTAAGAGGCTGTCGATATCGCAGTTCAGACATTGACAAAGAAAATTAAAAAAGCAAAACTAAGAGTAAATAATCATGCAGAACTTCTTCCCAGGCACCAACTTCGACGAATTCTCACCACTACTTCAGGATCTGAAGACACAACGAAAGAGAAGTCGAGAAGGATGCGCTCGCTTTCGTAACCCGGAAGACAGGAGAGAGACCCACAGAAAGACTCGTGAACTCCAGGAAAGGGTCAAGGAATGGAAACAACGATCTTGGGAGGACAGAGGAATGAAAATGAAAAATTAATGGCCGATAGTAAACAACATCCGACAACAGTGACACCCTGAAAGGGCGATCGAGAACCAGATGGGCTCATTTTGGACTCGCTCGACCAGGTGGAGCTCTACACTGAAACTTACCAGCAGCAGATCTCAACTATCCCAAACCTGCCTGAATACAGTCACCTCCGCTTCACTGAAGTCGAAATCATGAAACTATGGGATACAATCAGAAAAACTTTAGCCCAAGACCACCCTCTATTGACTACATGGCGGAAATCAAAGGAGTTATCAAAAATACGAAGAACAACTCACGTGGCAAAGACTGCATCAGCAACATCGACCTAAAGAACTTACCACAGAAATCGATAATACAACTTACAACGATTATCGGCTGTGGCTTGATGTTGGGATAATTTCCTGAGCCGTGGAAGGTGACCAGGGTAGTCCCATACTCAAACCAGAAAGAGACCTCTTCCAAGGGGAAAACCGCCGACTCACAAGCCTACTTCCGACACTGGGAGATGTACTCGAGGGACTGATCTCAAGGAGGATTCAGGGTGTTCTTATTACTCACGACGTTATACGACTCGAACAGCTTGAATTTCAGGAAAAGTTCAGTAGAATTGCAGTTACTGCAGATGACCGAAACGCTACAGGAAAATTTCAACGAGAAGAACTCGACCATCGGAGTTTTCCTGGGCTTAGAAAGAGCCTACGATAAACTTCGGCGCCACAATCTTATGATCAAGTTACTACATGACACGTTACTTCCGTCAAGATAATCAACAACTTTCTCTAATACAGAAGCCTATATGTCCGCACCGACGACCAGAATTCAACAACTCGACCTGTTGCTGCAGGAATTCCCAAAGGCTCAGTTCTCCCGTCACCAGTTTTTGACATACATATTGATGACATCCCCACTGTACCACGGGTATCACTGAGCTTAATTGCAGACAAGGCTTCATTAACTACTGGAAAAAAGGCTAGAGCGAATGCAACGCCAACTAGACGTCATGAAGCAGTGGGCACGTGATAACAAAATACATGTGAACATGAACAAGAAGGAGGTCGTCATATTTACGAAGAGGAGACCTATCATTAATGACAGACTCCAGTAGGTCAACCAATTCCCTGGTCGAACACGGTCAAATACTTAGCCGTCCATATCGACAAGAAGCTGCTGTACACAACACACATTCGTGAGAAGAAGACAACTGGACTGAGGATGATGGGAACACCAATCCTATTTCTGAGGTGTACAGATCTGAATCCGTCCACGCACAACACTACGACATACACATACACACGCGCACACACACACAAAGAAAACAACCTTTGCACTACGGCTAATGGCTGTGAGCATCTCCTGTAAAACGGTAGACACACATTGCGTCCTGGTAGCTGTGTCACAATGGTATCTACTAGCGGACGACGTCGAAACCATTATGAGTACATCTACTATCCCCCAATTGGCATATGCCGTCATCTGATTAAAATCGACGTCGTCTTTCCAGGTGTGTTAACTTTTTCCCCGTAGTATGATTTGGAGAAACAGTGGAATAAGAAAGTACTCATGAAATACCTACAAATTGTGTTCAGCATAGATGAAATACTAAAGAGTACATCTAGTCACCAGCTGTTGGGAGTGCGACAGAAATAACTATCATGATATGAAGATTACAGAGATACCTTTATTTATAACAGCTTTCGTAGATTTATCTTTAATAAATCAGAATCGACAGGGCCTCGTGCATTTCATGCGATCACCCAGCAATGATCTTTAAATCAGTTACACAATAATTCACGACATATCTTACCTAGTAAATTCATTACAATTTTAGGTCCGTAGGTTTTTGGCTGCAGTGATGAGTAGAACATAAAACATTGCCAGCAAATTGTGAATAATATTGACTCAGACGTACTCTTCCTGATGCTGCTGCAAACAGTACACGTTAAAAATCCATAGATCACGTATTTCACGCAAGAAATCGTACTAATCATTTGGAGAACTGATTTATCAAATGAAAATATATATTTTCTACGCAGCTTTTAACTGTGGTTTAAACTAGAATTTTTAATGGTCCTGGAAACAACCCAGTGAGTCCGCACATATAAGCCTCGTACACCTGAATGTACTTTCCCAGAATCATTTCCTTCAACCGCATGTAACTCCTTTAGTACCAATGACGTATGGAGGGGTGGACCTTCGTTGAGGTCATCAGTATTCTATAACGCAGAATTTACGTTCATGTATCAAATGTCAACAGACACTGAATCGTTTTCGTGAAGAGCAGGATTAAAATCTCTATTAGGCAGTCCAAAACTAGCTTTTCTATAGATTTTTCAAAATATTTTGTCTAAGGCTGGGACACTTCCTTCGAAAGGGACACAGTAGGTTTCCTTCCTCATCCTCGTCGAGGTTGTACTCCGACGCTAACGACTTCGTCGCCGACGGAAGATTAAATCCTGACTTTCTCACTTCCTGACAGTGGCAATTACATAAGAGTGATATAATTTTGTTAAAATTGATGAATAAAGTAAGAACTAGGAGAAACACGACTAAAGGTAGACTGTAACAGAGCGTCGGATAACAAGTTTCTTGGAAATTTGATTTCATATAGTAAAAAATCTTAACAACGGATTCGAAAATACAATCACATTTCACATAGAAATATGTGTTATACATACAGAGCTATGAAGTTAAGTCTGCGACTTGGCATGCGTCATTTTCTTGGTGGCTATTAGCATGTCGTGAACAATGAAGAGATGGTAAATGGGCTACAAAGCAAGCCGATAAATGAAGGAGAATGGAATCGACCATCCAAGGAAGCGGTTTTCAGAGTAAACTCGGAAAACGTGCAATAAGATGAACCAATATGTGTTATGCCATAAAGATAGAGTCAAATAATTTCCTATGAAACAAAAGAGCGTAACTTTCAGATCAATTCAATATATTTCTTCGTCATCCCCCAAGCATTCGACAAAAAGTTTTGAATTCTTAGTATTTGTTATATGCGCCCTTTTAAGAAATGATTCAATTGTACCAAATACGAGACTAAGGAAAAAGTGTTGCTTATTTAAAGGAGGAATAGGCAAGCAAAAAATAAACCATCATTCAGTCATTCAACAGAAGGGAAAAGCCTTTGTTCAACACTTTCAAGTTGCAGAGTGCGGCTTAATGTCACACCACCCAAAAATTATGAACGAGTCAGATCATTTACCAGGAAATATTGTAAGTTTTAATTTGTGTAATTTTTGAGTAATAAGCTGAATCAATGGAAATGGTCTCCAGGCGTTACCGGTGATGTAGATGATGTTGATGATGATGATGATCATTTCAGACGCTGAACCTTTACGACGAATTAAAATTATGTGCTAGACGTGAAGCGGAACGAATATTGTCGCCCTTAGTGGGCGAAGTCGATTAACTGAGTTGGTCCAACTCATTACATTAATCTTTCAGAATTAACTATTTCAATTTTGATTATGCTACAATATAACGTTATTTGTAGGGCTCGATAACTTTTACAACCCTGCTCTAGATACGGCATTTCCTTAAAAAGTGTTTGGTTTTATAAGTTGTCGAACATTCTTAGTCGTCTTCAGCTTGGTCCGAGCAAGACTGTATAGAGATAAGACACTAGACATGTACTCGAGAGGGTGACACTTCAGATTCCCATCCAGCCAGTAGATTCCTCAAATCACTCAAGGCAAATGCCAGAACGGTACATTTGGAAAAGACGTAGTCCAGTTACTTCCCAATCCAGATTTGCGCTCCGTCTCTAATAACGTCGTTATCGAATGAAAGTTAAACACTAATCTTCAGTTTGGTGTAGAGAAGGGAAACGTTTTAACTGGATTTCCCTTTTCGAAAATAATATCGAAATATTTCTTCCAATTACAGACCACGTTCAGCAAGCAATTGTGTGTTGGGTGAGGCAACGATGAACATATTTGAACCTGTGAATTACCTCAGGATACCATCAACCAAAACTCATAAGAAATGCAATTTTTTATTTTACATAATTAATACACTACCTACAGATTTTTTCTTGATTGTAATTTCATTCGCTTACCCTTGAGAACAGGAATGGAATGGCAGTGATACAGTTGCAGCTCATCAGACGAGACGATTTACAAAAGTATACAAACTTAATTTTAAAATGTTAAAATATCTATACTTCTGCTTTACCTGTTGAAAAGAACATTTCTAAATTTAAGACATTAAAAACAGTTAGATGTATTTTAAAACACAGATATCGTTGGTAGCCTTTAGAATAAGAAAAAATGATTTCACTTCACTGTACTAAGATGAAGGAACCGTACGGGGAAAGGATAAATTGGAGTATAAAATTTGTTTATTGTTGTGGTCTTCAGTCCGAAGACTGGTTTGCTGTAGCTCTCCACGCTACTCTATCCTGTGCAAGCAAGCCTCTTCATCTTCGAATAGTTACTACAGCCTACATTCCTTTGAGCCTGCTTACTGTATTCATCTCTTGGGCTCGCTCAACGATTATCATCCTCCACACTTCCCTCCAATACTAAATTCGTGATCCCTGAAAGTCCCAGAATCCTATCAATCGGTCACTTATTATTGTCAAGTTATGCCACAAATTTCTTTCTGCCCAATTCTGTTTAGTACCGCATTGGTTACATGATCTACCAATCTAATCTTCAACTTTCTTGCCGGCCTGTGAGGCCGAGCGGTTCTAGGCGCCACAGTCTGGAACCGCGCAACCGCTAAGGTCGCAGGTTCGAATCCTGCCTCGGGCATGGATGTGCGTGATGTGCTTAGGTTAGTTAGGTTTAAGTAGTTCTAAGTTCTAGGGGACTGACGATCTGAGCAGTTATGTCCCATAGTACTCAGAGCTGTTTGAACCATTTTCAACTTTCCTCTGTAGTACCACTTTTCAAAGGCTGACACTCATTTCTTCTCTGTATTGTTTATCGACCACGCATCGCTTAATACAAGGCTGTACTCCATACAAATACTTTCAGAATGGACTTCTTAACACCTAAATCTATTTTCGGTGTTAACAAATTTTTCTTCTTCAGAAACGTTTTTCTTGCTGTTGCTAGTCTACATTTTATATCCTCTCTACCTCTGTCATCGGCAGTTGTTTTACTGCTCAAATAGCAAAACTCACCTACTATATTCAGCGCTCCTTTCCTAATATAATCCCTTAATCATCGTCTTATTTAATTCGGCTACATTCCACTGCTCTTGTTTTGCTTTTGCTTGTGATACTCTTATGTCGTCCTTTCAAGACGCTGTCCATTCCGTTCGGCTGCTCTTCCATGTCCTCTGGTGCGTCTAAGAGAATTACAGTGTCATCGGAAACCTCAAACTTTTCATTTTTCCTCCTTGAACTTTAATTCTTCCTTCAGATCTTTCTTTGGTATACTTTACTGCTTGCTCAGTGTACAGATTGAATAACACAGTCTTCAACTCTGTCTCACTCCTTTCCCAACCACTGCTTCCCTTTCGTGCATCTCGATCCATATCTGACCTTCTGGTTTCGTACAATTTGTATATATCCTTTCCCTCCCTGTATTTTGTCCTTGCTATCTTCAGAATTTAGAAGAGCATATTCCAGTCGACATTATCAAAAGCTTTCTCTAAATCTACAAAAGCTATAAAAATACGTCTGCCCTTCCTTCACTCGTCTTCTAAGCGAAATCGTAGGGTCAGAATTGCCTCACATGTTCCTACATTTGTTCGAAATCCAAACTGATCTTCCCCGATGTCGGCTTCTACCGGTTTCTCCATTCTTCTGTAAATAATTCGTGTCAATATTTTGCAGCCATGACGTTTAAACTGATACTGCGGTAATATTCACACCTGTCTGCATCTGCTTTCTTTGGAATTGGAATTATTATGTTTTTCTTGAAGCCTGTCTCCTACACCTTGTATACCATGTGGATCAGTTCTGTTATGGCTGGCTCACCCAAGAATATCAGTATTTCTGAGTGAATGCCGTCTACCCCAGGGGCCTTATTTCGACTTAGGTCTTTCAGTGGCGCGTCAAATTCTTCTCGCAGTGTCTTACATCCTTTCTCATCTTAATCTATGTCCTGTTTTCTTTCTATAATACTGCCTTCAAGTAATTTTTCCTCGTACTGTCCTTCTATATACTCCTTCGACTTATCAGCTTGCCCTTCTCTGCTTAGCGTTCTTTTCCCATCTGAGCCCGTGATATTCATACAGCTGTTTTTCTTTTCTCCAAAAGTCTCTTTAATTTTGCTATAGGCACTATCAGTGTTTCTCGTAGCTGAGTGGTTAAGCCGTGGTATGAGTAGTGGAGTGCTAATGGAACCAAATGTGCGGGTGGACTGCTGATAAGAAATGAAGTCATGTATACAGATCAGTGTTACTTTGGGTGTACGTGCTGAGATACAGAGCAAGAGTAAACTAATCCTAGGAGTTAGATTCCTGCCAAGAATATAAACCTATTCTGCATTCAGTAATATCCGTAAATGAAACGATTTCATTGGCACCAGCTAAGAACGCTTTGGATCAATCTTTTTAATTCGCGGCCTGAGCTTAAATCTGTATAAGGCGAGTGTGTAGGGAACTATGCAACATTCGTGACAGTTACTTAAGTTCGCCACGCTTTGCAAGAGCAAACTGATTGCAGACAAATACAGCCAATATAGTGTTCGACGTTGTCATAAATTGCCAAGAACCAGCCTTCCACACTTTTTTCTCTGTCAGATGTAACACATAGAACCACGAGCTGCCAGGGAAGAAAAAATAAAAGAAGTTGTTTCTTGATGTTACTGACTAGATGCCATCAACGCTAAATTCTATTCATCCATTCACTGGAAGTTTATTAAATGAAATGGGGTTATTTGCTAGTATTTTTCACGCTGTCAGTGTACTAGGTGTTGTTCCTAGATTCTACTGTTAACTGAAACGTTGAAATTCGAAGTCTACACATCTCATCGGTACAAGGAAAAGTCAATTAACGAAGCATTACTTCAAAAACAAATTCCATGAAGTGTTACAGTACCGTTGAAAGATAAATGTAGTATCTAAAGTGCTGTGGACGTGACATTATGTCAAAAAAAAAAAAACAGAAATTGTGGTATATAAATTGGACAGAGACTATAGTGTGGCATGTTCTTCGATGACTCCTGACTTGAACTGTTCTGTCTCCGCTGCGATAGTGTTTGGCGTAGTAGTGAATTACGTGAGACTAACCAGCAGCCATCCAGTCTGTTTGTATTGCGACAGGGCCAACGACGCCGCTATTCCTATTATCGTGAAGCACAGCCATTATGTGTCTGTTTGCGTTGAAGCCGCTCGTTACTCCGCAATGTAAGCTGCTGGAATTACCGTCTCTGTGTAATACCGATTTCTCTAAAATCTGATAGCGTTTAGACTTGGTTTTTGTCTGAATTTGTGAATGTCAATGTATTTGCGTATCTTCTACGTTCTGTTTAGTTTTCGATATCGCTTGCTTGAAGATCCAGTAATAATTAAATTTGTTGCCTTATATTTTGTAAGATTACATGGTAGATCGAGGAACGTATACCGTACAAATTTTGAGCGTTTAACTATATCAGTATTGCTTTATTTGTTCAGACGATTTTATCACTGATCGTAAACTTTCACTGCAACTAACTGCGGTGTCGAATTAATGGTTTACCAGGAAACGCAACATTAAGGTATGTAGGTGATACCCGAGCGCACTATTATTTAGCTCTACAATATATTTACTTTCAAAACTGAGCTAAACAATCCTAAGAAAATTGTCCCATAGTATTTTAACACAATGGCTGTCAGCTTACCAGTTATACTTACCACTGGTATTTCCCCCTTTCCCTAATCCAGGCCAATTGGTTTGGGAGAGAACAATTTCTGGTCAGCTTCCATATTAGCTTGACTCGAAATTTTTAAAATTAGCTGTTTCTGAGAGATGCTTCGGGGACCAATACACTGGTTACCTCATGCGAAGAGAACCTGAAACGAGCAGGAAATTTGTCCATTGTAATCCCATAACTTAAAACGGTTGGAAAAAGTTAGTCAAAGCGGAAAATTCCTAGTCTGTAATATACATCTGAAATTTTTTCCTATCCCTACTAAGTTACGAAAGTTTGATCATGACGCCTATAACTTCAAAAATACTTCTAAAGTTAGGAAGGGAATAAAGTGGGGTGCATAAAACACGTAATTCATGCATGGGTAACACCCTCCCAGTTCTCAGGACTGTGTTTAATAATATATGAGGGTAAGAATTTATCGTGTTCTAGTCAGTTTTGAAAATCTCTTTGCGTCAACCGTATATGCGTGTTACCGTGCATTTACTCATGTAATTTGAGCTTACTGGCATTACGCCAATTTCTTACATGTGGAAATAGAAAAAAAATCCCTGTATGTTGATAGTAGCATGCATTACTAGGGCTGCAAAAAGTAACTTTTACATTAATTTGTCGAGACTTTTGATGCAACAGTTTTTCTCCCTGTTGTTTTTAGCTGCTGCACCAGACAAGTGGCCGTCAGATTGAATGCTAGAAACGAATGGCTACTTGAGAGTAGTACAGCAGATTCCAGGCAGCCAGTTCACTGCTCCGAAATTCAGGAGTTGGCTGTTGCTCACGAAACTGCTTGCAGCTCCGTGATAAAGAGCGTATTTGGCAAACTTTCAAGCAGATCAAAACTGCATGGCAGACGGGGATCGAAACCCGCTGCCAGTCTCTGGTGAGATATTGTCACCGATCGTACTATCCAGGTCCCCGTCCCATGCTCTCCCAGCTGCACTTCTGCCCGTACCTACTATTTTGACCCATATACCTTGCTCAGCTAGCATTCCAGGAGGATAGAAAGACTTTACTGTGCCTATGTTTTGACGGTTCATAACTATGCACTGTGAAAGAATAAGCGTGGCAATATGCAGAACAGTGATGAACCTACACACAAATGCCATAATACGTAAAATTTTCAGTCTGGAGACTGGGGCAAACCGTGCTAGATACTACGCTAAAAAGTGCACCATCGTTTCATGCAAGTCAAATTTCAGTATAAAGTGAACTAGTTGCTGTGCGTAGCTAAAGACTTTCGCCTGGATTCTTGGGTTGTAGAAATTGAGCGATCCACTACAGCTATGCGATACTACATTCAGAATGCAGTGTAGTGTAATGTAGCTACCAGAATGCTACAAATTGCATAGCTTAAACACGTGACTTGCCGAGCCACGCCACTTAGGGAGGCAGCTACTCGGAAACTGTTTAGATAAAGCGGCTCCCAGTTGCTGGCTTCCTATCTACTTGCTTCTGTAAGCGGTTGACCAGATAAGCTTCGTCCCAGCAATGATAGGGTGGGAAACAGCCACCAAACGTTACCATCCCAGAGACGGAATGAACACATCCAGCCACTGTGTACTAAGATAGCTGTGCGGTATTAGCCACTTCCCACGTCAGTCAAAACGTTGTCCCGCGGCTAACACCAGCTAATCATGGTTAATATCTAGTTAGTGACTAGATGAACTTGGTTATAGTAATAACGTTAATCGTGAATTTCTGTGCACTACAAAATAGAAAATATTATGGAAAACAAAGATGAATAAATTAAAATAGGTACGACCAGTGTGTTCTCAGACGTAATTAGGGAAAAATTTGTACTATACGTGTTTCAGCTTGGGATTGCTAAACTTTATCTTATTTATTTTCTGAGAATACCGTAAATTTCCTCTGCCTGCACTTACAGAACCTTCATTTGAAACGTATTTAAAAGGCATTGTTTTATGCAGAATGATACCACACTTAAACGTTCTTGCCTGTACGGCATGCAGAGTTCTATAAATTTGTTTACCTACTTATCTCTTTTGTGGTACATGATCTGGAGTTATACAACAAATGGTTTATTCACTTCGAGAAGCGTTCTTCGAATTAGGAAAATTCTCTAAAATTTAAAGCGCAAGCACGCCCCCCCTTCGAAGAGCATATTTCAAATAGAATATTTGACTTCTTTCTGGAAACCGTCTTAAATGGTAAATTTTGTGCTTGACACGATTTTTTCCTTTTATATCTCCTATTTCATAGGAACGGAAATGAAATGCAAATAATTAGTAAGCCTGCTAAAACGCTCCATTCAAGTCGTGAGGCCTGTGACGTCACTGACTAGTTCGCTGCTCCTGATGTCACAAAGCTAATTCAATGTTTTGTTTTGGAAATTACGTTTCAGAAAATGGATTACAAATGGTATGAAGTACCACAGCGGGCAAATGCAGCCATAAAAATCTTGATAACTAGTGTTCCAGAGAATGAGATGGTGCCTAAAAACTGGTCGCACTTTAGTGGAGAAATGCCACCACGTCGATGCCAAAGTTCCCTTACTTAATTCAAAATTTCTTAAACTCCGAAGTTAACATTAATTCGCCTCAGAGATACGCTTTCGTCCTGTTACAATGGACAGCATAAGTCGATGAAATTGTAGTCTTGCTAAAAATTATCGTTATAGTCCCTTCTTTTTGCACACCACTAGTAGCTTGGTTGGTAGAGCCGTGCATTGTCGAATATGAGATGACATACATAGGTTTCTGGTTCGAACCAAGCCTACATCATCATTTTTAACTACGCGCACGCGCACTGTTAGATTTTCTAGTTAATGTGACCGTTGTCCTACACCTCGTACTGCGGGAGTATGGTAATATTTTAAATACTGCCATGTCTTCCAAAAAACGTAATTGTTTGGAAACACAGTAGACGCATTTATCCTCGGTTGTCCCATCATCGAGACAACTGCTACAATGAATTCTGGATAACGCTATTTTCATATTTCGTGTAAAACTTTTAAAAACTGTTGACCCTTCCATGAGTCGAATCTACATTATCTGTAGTTGCATGCGCTATACGTTGGGCCACATAGGTCGTGCTTGTGACAATTCCTTTGCTGAGTATCCTGTATAGCGGAAATCAGCACTAAGATTTGCCAAGAATAATTATATTTTGGGTCGTATTTCATGACTTATGCTAGACAATCTTTATATAAGGTACGAAACCATTTGCGAAAGTTTCACAAATCCTTAATTTTGAGCGGGTTTAATGGTGTTGCAGAGAACGAGGAAAAGAATGTCAGTCCTTTCACATACTACCACTCTAAGAGTGGAGCATAAAGCATAAATTTTCGCAAGGCTTCCAGTATCAGCTCTCACAAAACTCCTTTCTGTTGTTAATTAAAAGTTGTAAATGCGTTTTCGATTACTAGACTGCTAAAGTATTTGCAGAAAAAGTACTTAAAAACCTAGTAAGTATGTATAACACTCGTGTGAAACATATACAGCTTCGTCTTACTCCTAGAATGTGACATCACAAGAACGTCAGCCAGTAACAGAGCGTTTTCGATTACGTGACCAAATCTTGTTCAACGATTTTTAAGCTTCAGTTACATAAAAATAAGATTTTGATATAATATTGACCGTAAATACGATTTGAAACTTACCACTCCGAATAACAATCCAAGCCATATTTTTAACATCGGAAAATAGCCTATTGTGAAAGAATCTTTTCCTCTGTATTTAAAAATATCAAATACTTGCCGTATGCTTTGCAACAGCTTCGGATTTAATGGTCTCATAAGTATCAAATTTTCTTAACAAATCAAAATTTGGTACTAAAAGCGCAAGTAGCCTCTGGGCTTAATGTTTTATGCAAAAATGCCTGTAAAGTTCAGCAATGCGAGGATTCGTAATCTACGTAAAATTCTTTCAGATATACATGTAAAATTTCTCGCTCTTGATTCCTTAATTAGCTCGTAAAGCTCCATGGAGAAGCTGCCGACAGCCGTCCCATCTCTGCTACAAAATGTACAGTGTACCACTGCATTTTCCCATTACCTCTGTGTAGTATCTGAAAGACAGGAGACTTAATTTTTCTGGATACAACTGTAAGAACTACCATGAAATATGTGCTCTCAACCACCAATACTCAGAAGTTATTAGTTACTTGCATATTACGTTCATTTTTGCTTCAATGAGCCTAGTTTTGTCATTCCAAATGTTGGTGAAACATTCCACCCATCTGTTGCTTCAGGTAAATTTAATGAGGCCTCGCAGCTCAAATTTTCATTCTGTCATACCCTTGTCTGTTCTGACTTTCGTGTGAAATCATGAGGATAAGAAAACAGGATTTAAAGCTCCATGGCTTATTTTCAATTTAGACTATTTTTTGAGGCAATAGCTGACGTGAACGATGAATGAAAAGCACCTCAGCTGTAGTAAACATGTTACGACCGGTTTAACTTCTTCGAACAGCTTAAAGTTGCCAAATTCATCTGAAGTAAAGACATGAATGTGGTCTTAAACATTATGTACAACTAGACCATCTGAGTCTTCAGCACAACTCGGCAGCCTGAAGATGTCAAACGAAACGGGTCGTAACACATGTAAAAGGCAGCTGAGATTTTTCATTACATTTATGTAGCATATGTATTTCTTTAGTAGTCTATCGAACTGAATGTTTGTTGCACAAGGTGTGACAGGAGGAATGGTAAATACGGTATTACAGAACGATCATCCGAAGAGCCTCGCAAAACTGGACTCACAAATGCATACCTTAGGAGCTAAGAGAATGTCACATGTCACACGTCTCTTCTGAAAAGGTTTTAGTAGTTCTTACGGGCTACATTGTAGAGCCTATGTTAACTAGATTTTATTTTTCGTTGAAGCGGTACTGTCGTCACTTTAAGCCCTTTGGGACTAACTCCATCCAAAATTGTCGGAGTAATACTGAAAATATGGGGTAACACAACTAAATTATTTATAATAACTTTCCGACAAATTGACCATCTGAACATAGAAACGAAATGTCTACTGTACTGCTGTATTATTTTTGTCAGATTTCCCATATTCCATCTTTACCTTCTCCGTGGGTGCCAGTGTAAAGAGTGGTTGGTTTTATTACAACAGATCAAATACAGTTCTAACCAAAGATGAGTTGGTCGTGTAGACAAATCTTTGAATTAGGCTGGATAGAGTTCAACAGAGGGTGTGTAGACAGAATAAAGTCCTTAGATGGCGCAGCGAGGAATCTGCGAATGGGAGGCTTCTTCCTCGAGCGGTTTGAACAGAGAACCTTTGTGACTGAAGTTCGCCACCTTAGCCACTATAAACCTCACCGGCCTGACGACCGGACATGTTAATGGTGAGCTCTCGGTATGGTAAGGAAACTTCGCACAAAATGTTATCATTATGGATTATGATAGAAACGCGTTTTTCAAAGTCAATTTATGTCGAGAGATGCCAGGAGATAGGTAGCCTGATTTTGATGAATTAGGCAATTTAGAATCGTGTGAGTGAGGCTATTATCACGTGTTCTAGTCGTCAGCATAGCACAGTCGCTAACTGGAGAGTAGCCGAAGCTACGTAATTAGTACAACGGGCAAAATTCATTTTAATACGCTGTTTATAAAACTTAGTTTCACGCCAGACACACAATGTACGGTGGTACTTGAAGTTTAGTATCAGGCTAACTTCAGTGACCATTATTAATCTCCTCGACTATGTATAGTTCTTGAAATTTAATTCGCTTGATATAGGTTTGTATGTTTTTGAATCTTCATGGGAGCCAGTAACTACTTAATGCTCCATGCTGCACAGAGTAATTACTATTCCCATAGTTCATTGTAGTAATGGTCGCATAGTTCACTTAATCGTACTGAGCTACATTTATTTTAATTTGTGAATTTTCATGTGTCAAATTGTGCCAATTTTGAGGCAACGTGTCACGCGCCGAAAGTGACGGGCTGTGCTCAGTGCAAATTTATCCGTGTGAGTATAACATAAGAGTAGCTTTTGCTCTTGAAGTATGGGAGATGACGAATTTTGGATGTTTGATGTGTAGTGCCAGCTTGTAGCTGAACACGTGGGTGAAATTTCGCAAGTGGTATCGGCATTCAAAGGAATACTTACTGCGTGATGTGACTAAGTAAATAATTGTGGGATATTATGTTTGATAGGATGCTGAAAAGGTTTAACTAGTAATAGTTGGAATTTTGGCTGTAATTGATGAACGAGAAGTTGTGCTGCTCGATTTAAGTTGTATATAAACAGTAACTTCTCAGGGAAATTCTAGACAGCATTTTCACACACGATCAAATGCTCACAATAATTACATAGCTAAGTAAGGTGTGAAAGTCTTCCACAATTTTGATTAACAAGAAGTAATGATGGGATCAATCATTTTCTGTTGATAGGTTTCCCTTTGCTACTGTTTTGGTGGGATAGTACATCAGCCGAGTGGTAATAAATTCACTATAAAGCATGTCTGCTCAGCTCTTCTGCAAAGCATTTCCGACTTTGTTACTGTAGATACACACATACATCGTACGTATGCAGGTGAGCCCTTTCTCCTGTCCTTAGATAACCCTTACGCAAGTGTGAGACGCCATTCTGACTCAATTTACTAAGAGATCATTAATTCAACGAATAATTAACTTATTAATGTGGATCATTCAATGGACAATTGGCATTTTGATATGGTTTATTCGTTCAAGTTTTGTACGAATATTATTCAGGCTTTCCCTTAAGTAGATTGAACCCATCAGCCAGCCACTTCCTCCCCCTCCCCCAGGAGGCTCAAAACTTTCATGAGTTCGTGTTTACTACGGGGCCCCAGTCTTTGCCTTCTGCTGTTCCTTTTTTCCGTCTTGGGAATATCTCAGATATTTTTGGGAATGTGTTCTGAAGTACCAATAGCCAAGGATTTCAAGAATGTCCCAGCTGGACATCGGTTCCTTGTGATGTGCTGGAGGTCAGTCCTTTGGTATGGTTAACTCGTTTATTCAGAAATTTGTTGGTACAGCTACAGGCCCTGTAAAATTCTCTCGTATGCATTTGTGTAATGGCACTTTGCTTTTGGAGACAAATTGCTATTTCCTAGCCCAACAACTGCTTGCAGCTTCGCTTCTCAATGGCTGTCCTGTTCATGTCTAGGCCCATTGCACGCTGAATTCCTTGCGTGATGTTACTTACACTAGGCTGCTCGATGGTCTAAGGCAGAAATCCATACTAACCTCTGATCAGGGCGTCACTGCAGTCCAATGGGTAACGAAATACCTTGATGCAACATTAGCGCTTAAACTTTTTCTCAAGATAGATAGAACAGTGATTCCAATAAATATGAAAACTGGCTATGAAGTCATAAAGGTCCGACTGTACATTAAAAATCTGATGCGCTGTTGCCAGTGTCAGCGCTACACACACACACACACACACACACACACACACACACACACACACACACACACACACACTGGAATGCCTTGTCGAAACATTGCCAAAGGGGTTACTTGCTATAGGAATGCTCAAGAGGGTGATTGCCCACCTCCCACTCCCCATTGTATCTGTTCCAATGGCGGCTATGCAGCCTCATCCCGAGAATGTCCAGTGTATCTAGATGAGTGGGCTCTCAAAGAGACGTGGTTGAAGAAAAGATGCTGTACCCTGTCACTCGCAAGTTGCCCGGTTGAGAGTCTGTATGCTGAAGCTGCTGAACTACCTGTCGTACCGCCGGGACTTCTTTCTCAGCAGGTATGCATGCCACTTGTATGCCATGTGTGGCCACCCTCTGCCTCCTTCTTTGATACCTTTAGTCAGTATGGGACTCGTCCTTCTGTTATCTCCTGGAGTCCGCTTTCTGCACTTGCTACAGCGGCTTAAATTCACACTACCAGCACTTTTCCCGGTGGTTGTGAACCCTTCACCACCCTGGCTTTTTGAAGCGGCCAATGTCAACTGTGGCCTTCATTCGCTTACTGAGGACGCCTGAGGGTCGGGTGTGGCTTTGTCATTGGCACCCGTGTCTTTCGATATCTGCATCCGGCACACTCCTCAGTATTTATAGCAGAGTTCTTCGCCTTGTATCAGGCCACGGAGTACATCTGGCGACACAGCCTTCACAATTGTCGTCTGCTCAGAATCACTCAGCTTCCTTCAAAGTCTGTGCGCTGTACACAGCCCATCCCTTAGTGCAGCGGGCCCACGAAAACTGTAAACTGCTCACTCTTCGTGCAGCCAGTGCGATGTTTCTGTGGGTTTCTGGTCACGTCGGTCTGCCAGGAAACGAGGCTGAGTACGCTGCTACCAAAGCTGCAGTCCTCGTACCTCAGCCCACGAGTACCTATATTCCCTCCGATGATAAGTGTTGGCGTCTGTCAGAGGGTGGTGTCCATTTGGCATCGACTATGGTCGTTCCTTCACGGGAATAAGCTAAGGCTTACTGAGCCTCTCCCAGCGGCTTGGTCGACCTCATCTCGGCTGGGAGGTTATTTTAACTCGGCTGCGTATTGGGCTCTGCCTTTTTTAGCCATCTTCATTTGCTAAGTGGCGCTACCTCACCACTTTGTACACATTGTACTCCAGTTTTAACTGTGCTCCACTTGATGGAATATCTATTTTTTAGCCTTTTACGTTCCCGTTTTGGTTTGCCGTCTGTTATCGGCCGTTTTAGCAAATGACGCGCGGGCTGGCGACTAAGTTTTACTTTCTATCCGCCAAAGCAATATGGCGAAGGCCATTTTTTAGTTTCGAGCATCCTTTTCTCTGTTCTTTTTAGCCATTTTTCCACGTGCGTGTTTTTAGCTGTCTATTACGTCAATTTGGACTGACGGATGGTCGTTTTTAACTCCTGTGTTCGTGTTATATAGTTTTGACTTGGGCGCGTATGACGCCAGTTTTTGTGCTCTAAAGCAAAACAAACCAACTATCAAGTTGTTGGTTAATGATAAGCCCTGCGTTTTTCCATCTGGGACTTACACTACCGTTCTTGCTGCACTTCATTCCGCGAAGGTAGTGGCCACGCAGACTTGACATCAAATTTAGCACTGCAGTTGTCCAATCGCACTGCCACGGTAGCATCCGTCTCCTCGAGCTGGGAAACAAGCTACCAAATCTTCAGCCCCCAGTGGCGAAATCACCTGCTACCCAACTGGCAGGCCTGAAGGGACAGAAGGAATATTCCCGTGAAGACTTTCTATGTCCCTCCAGCCAACAAACATGTGAGTGTTCATCTGCCAACCATGAACGCTCAAAGAAATCTGTCGTTTCCTTCAGACACAAAGATCCTCTTAGACAAGGTCACTGCGATACCCTCACCTGGCGGACACCAGTTTGGCTGGTGCGCACTGCCAATCGTTTTCCTGCCCTGGAATCTGCAGGTTGACCCAGAGACTGCTGACACTTCCGTAGATCTCATAAACAGCATAAACGGCATCTGTGCGCTGTAGCAGTGACTTTTCAAAGGCACGCGCTCAGCAACGGGAAAGGTGACTTTATATTTTTTCCCTCCTTCCCTTTCTGTCACGATTTTCTTGTAATGGAACGTTCACAGCATTTGATCCATAAAGGAATACTTGAGTGCTCTTCGAATCGCAGCCCCTGATTTTCTATCTCCAGAAAACAAAATTGCGTCCTTGAGTGCTTTACTCTCTCGCATTTCTTTGTCTGCTTTGATCTTCCCCTGAGGACAGCATTCCATATCATTAGTGATACTACTCATCCAGGACTAAGTTCATAGTCACACCATTTTTCTGAACACCTCACTAGGGTGTTGCAGTCCATTTTCCTTCATCGCTTCACCTTTTCTCTTTGTGCCATCTACATACCTCTGTCATTTGGTGTCAGCAAGGCAGACTTCCTCCAGCTTACTGGACAACTCCCTGAACCGTTTTTGCTGCTCAGTGACTTTAATGTGCACAACCCCTTTATGCCGAAACCCTCTTGGCTGACCACCTCAATCAACTCAACTTCATCTGCCTAAACACTGGATAACCCACATTCCCTTTAGACTACACGCACTGCTGACCATGATGTCTAACGCCCCTCACCTGAAATCATCTCCCCCTCTCCCTCTTTTTGCCTCTTTGCTAGGTCAACATCTCAGCAGCCACTGTGTGGTGGGGCTGTTATGTACCCATCTGGCTGAGCCCACTGACACCACAGGGATCACACTGCTGGTACCTGCAATGTAAACGCTTTGTTAAAGCCTGGGAGTGGTTGCCCATCTTCCCAGGGCATCGGAACGTCTGGAAATTACTGTCCTGCCAGGTGGTCTTTGCTGTGTCTGGGTGGCACTCACCAGGTGAGCCCCTGTTTGGAGTGGGTGGTTACAAGGTGGACGTCGGGAACATGAAATGAAACTCTGGCCATTCTTTCCATAGCAAAGTCTCTTCCAAGGAATAGTTCCATCTCAGTTCTTGTTTCTGCCATCCTGACCTTTTCCTTCTTGGCTACCTCATGGGAGGACATCCAGGCATGACAGCTTGGGCGAAACTTTTTCCAGTTCCTTGTCTGTACCACGACTGAGAGGGAAACTTTTTCTGCCACCAAACCGCTTTTCTTCCTGAGAAACGTTGCGGAAAATTTCGATGAAGTTGAGATCTTACGCAAAACGTGCTCCGGCTCCATCATTGCAAAGAAAACTTCTGCCAGTCTTAGTCACTCCATGCCTGCGGCTGTTAATGAGACATCGCAGTGAACCACTCGTCACAAGTATCTCAGTACGACACAGGATGTACTTTCCCGTAGGGATCTTATCAAGTACGATGATGAACTTAGGGTTAATCTGGAAAGACATGGCGTTCATTTGGTCCAGTGTGTCCGGAGATCACCTAAGAATCATCGTGTAGACATTGTTACTTTGAACCTGGCATTTAAGGAAGATACCCTTCCCGAGAAGGTGGAGGTAATGGTATGCAGACGCGACGTCAAACCATAAATTCCAACTAGCATGCGTAGAATAAAGTTCGGCCACACGTTCTCGCGATACAGTGCCACTCCAGTCTGGTGTCTGGCCGTCCTCTTCGTGTAGGGAGTCCTTGCACCCCCTCCTCACCTCGAATCACAGTTTTTATGGCTGTCACGATATCCTTGTCGGTGTCGACCACTGGCCTCGTGACACGACGACCCCCTCAGCTTATGTCTAACCTGGACTCTACCCACACGATAATCCAGTGAAATCGCAACGGATATGATCACTTACTAGGAATATAAGAACATGTTCAATCTTACTCTGCGTTCTGTCTTGCTCTTCAGGAAATGCATTTTGACTCTCCAACGTTTTGTGGTCATCGGGCGTTTGGTCAGAACCGTGCCAGCTTCGGGGTAGTGCCTGGAGGGTCTGCACTGCAGTTGATACCGTTGTCACGAGTGACTGGAACCCTACTTCATGCCAACCTGGAAGCAAGAGCGTTAAGAGTGCGAACGAGCCCAGAAATCACAAATTGCAATGTGTACTTCGCTCCCAGTAGTCAACTTCGTTGACATGCCTATCTCAATACAGCAACTCATGCTTTCGTACCTCCTGGGTGACTTCAGTGTGCACCACCCGCTGTGGGCGGAGTGCCGCTTAGATGAGGTCTTCCAATTGGCCAACTTACTACAGTATTTGTCTCCTCAATGACGGCTACCTTCCCACTTCAATGTCGTTAACAGCATCTTTCCTGCTATCGATCTCATGGCCTCATCCCCTGCCCTCATGGCTTCCCCTACATTGTTCACCCCATGATAATCTTCGTGACAGTGTTACATAAATATAGCAGTTTTAAAAACGGATATATCGATTAGATGTTTTGTGCGAGTATTTCAAATGGAAAATAGTTTTCTAAGAATTTTTTACTGATTAAAGGCAAGAACATAAAATAAGCAAATTTTGTTTCGTAAAAGGAAAGATATTAAAGTTCTTGCCCTTCAGTCTGTTGTTGAAAACAAGATACGAAAATTTTCTTGTATTAAAAGCTATTAGAATTCTTCTTTAGTCAGTTGCGGTTTTCATTTTCTCCTGCCTTGGAGAAATCTCTGCACGAACTGCAGTAGCTGGACAGGACAGATATTTAGTGGTCATTACAAGCAACATACTATTCGATTTTACACAATATTCTAATACATAAGCAACGTGTCTATTACAGGTTTTTCAAAATATTGACGTAGGTCAATTACGGAATCACAGACTTGTGTAACGACTTCGACCTTGCGCTGTTACTGATAGGGCAGAAAAAGTAGATTAAGACTGGCGGACGTATCATTAGATGTATTAGTACTGGGCATGTATGCTTGTGTTTCAGGTACTCATCTACGTTTATACTCCTCAAGCCATCCAACGGTGTGTGGCGGAGCGCACTTTACGTGCCACTGTCATTACCTCCCTTTCCTGTTCCAGACGCGTATGGTTCGCGGGAAGAAAGACTGCCGGAAAGCCTCCA
This sequence comes from Schistocerca americana, assembly GCF_021461395.2. Lineage (NCBI taxonomy): Eukaryota > Metazoa > Arthropoda > Insecta > Orthoptera > Acrididae > Schistocerca > Schistocerca americana. Next base: position 533,385,338 of record NC_060130.1, read on the forward strand.
TGCGCTCTCGAATCTCTCCAATTTTACATTCGTGATCTCCTCGGGAGGTATAAGTAGGGGAAGCAATATATTCGATACCTCATCCAGAAACGCACCCTCTCGAAACCTGAAAAGCAAGCTACACTGGGATGCAGAGCGCCTCTCTTCAAGAGTCTGCCACTTGAATTTGCTAAATATCTCTGTAAAGCTACCACGCTTACCGAATAACCCTGTGACGAAACGCGCCGCTCTTCTTTGGATCTTCTCCATCGCCTCTATCAACCTGACCTGGTACGGATCCCACACTGAGCAATACTCAAGTACAGGTCGAACGAGTGTCTTGTAAGCCACCTACTTTGTTGATGGACGACATTTTCTAAGGACTCTCCCAATGAATCTCAACCTGGCACCCGCCTTACCGACAATTAATTTTATATGATCATTCCACTTCAAATCGTTCCGCATGCATACTCCCAGATATTTTACAGAAGTAACTGCTACCAGTGTTTGTTCCGCTATCATATAATCATACAATAAAGGATCCTTCTTTCTATGTATTCGCAATACATTTGTCTAGGTTAAGGGCCAGTTGCCACTCCCTGCAACCCCCCCGCCCCTCCAGGGGGTCCACAACTCTTCTGTGGATACGTGTGTAGCGAGCACGGGACCCCGAGCTAATGTGGCCTTCCTTCCTTTCTGGGCTGCATACCTTTCCTTTCCGCATCCTTCCCTATCCCCCATCTTCGCCCCTCGCTCAGTTTTGAGCGTCGCTCTCTTCGCCATCGCGATCAATCCAATAATGGATTGCCTCCCAGCTGATGTATCAGGCTCCCTTTTCGTGGACGATTTTACCATCTACTGCAGCGCGCAGTGTACACGTGTCCTGGAGCGCTGTCTTCAGCGTTCTCTTGACCGTCTTTACTCCTGGAGTGTCGCCAATGGCTTCCTTTTTTCTGCCGAGAAGACGGTCTGTATTAACTTCTGGCGCTACAAAGAGTTTCTCCCACCGTCCTTACGACTCGGTCCTGTTGCTCTCCCAATCGTGGAGACAATCAAATTTTTAGGCCTTACCTTTGACAGGAAACTTAGCTGGTCTCCACATGTGTCATATTTGGCCGCCCGTTGTACCCGTTCTTTAAATGTCCTCCGTGTTCTCAGTGGTATGTCGTGGGGAGCGGATCGAACCGTCCTACTTCGTCTATATCGGTCGATCGTCCGCTCCAAGCTGGATTATGGGAGCTTCGTATACTCCTCTGCACGGCCATCCATCTTACGCCGCCTCAACTCCATACAACATCGGGGTTTACGACTTGCGATCGGAGCATTTTATACCAGTCCCGTAGAGAGTCTTCATGCTGACGCTGGCGAATTGCCACTCACCTACCGGCGCGATATACTGCTTTGTCGGTATGCCTGTCGGCTACTGTCAATGCCCGACCATCCGTCTTATCGTTCCTTTTTTGACGACTCTCTTGACCTTCAATACGGGTTGTATGTCTCTGCCTTGCTACCCCCTGGAGTTCGCTTTCGTCGCCTCCTTCAACACCTTCATTTTTCACTCCCTGCAACCTTTCGAGTGGGCGAGAGCCGCACGCCACCTTGGCTCCAGGCTCAGGTCCGCGTTCACCTCGACCTCAGCTCGCTCCCAAAAGAGGTCACCCCCGGTTCGGTCTACCACTCCCGTTTTTTGGCACTTCGTTCGAAGTTCATCGACATGACTTTAATTTATACAGATGGCTCTAAGACCAATGACGGGGTCGGGTGTTCCTTTATTGTTGGGGCACAAAGTTTCCAATACCGGCTCCATGGCCATTGTTCGGTCTTCACAGCTGAGCTCTTTGCCCTCTACCAGGCTGTTCTTTACATCTGCCGCCACCGACATTCTGCTTATGTCATCTGCTCAGATTCCCTGAGCGCCATCCAGAGCCTCAGTGATCCGTACCCGGTTCACCCTTTCGTACACCGGATCCAACGCTCTCTTCAGCAGCTGGTGGACGTCGGTACGTCGGTTAGCTTCATGTGGGTTCCTGGCCATGTCGGTATCCCTGGGAACGAAGCTGCAGATGCCGCGGCCAAGGCTGCGGTCCTCCAGCCTCGGACAGCTTCTTGTTGTGTCCCTTCGTCCGATTTTAGCAGGGTCATTTGTCGGCGCGTTGTGTCGCTGTGGCATGCCGATTGGGCTGCACTTACCGACAACAAGCTTCGGGCCTTAAAACCTCTTCCCGTGGCTTGGACGTCCTCCTCACGCCCTTCTCGGCGGGAGGAGGTCGTTTTAGCAAGGTTACGAATTGGACACTGCCGGTTCAGCCATCGCCATCTGCTGACGGCTGCGCCGGCGCCGTTCTGCCCATGTGGGCACTTGCTGACGGTTAGACACATCTTAATGTCCTGTCCAGATCTTAACACACTGCGCCTCGATCTTAACTTGCCTAATACTTTAGATGCCATTTTAGCGGATGACCCACGAGCAACTGCTCGTGTTCTTTGTTTTATCAATTTGACAAACCTCGCTAAGGACATTTGATGATGTTTTTTAGTCCTATGCCTGTCAGTCTGTCTTTTATTGTGTTTTCCCTTTTAGTTGTTGTTGTCAACTTGTGCCTCGCGGTGCATTCTTAGAGTAGTCAGGGCGCTAATGACCACTGAAGTTGTGCGCCCGAAAACCACAAAAAAAAAAAAAAAAAAAAAAAAAAAAAAAAATCTTCGCCCCTCCTCCCCTCACCTCTGGCTCTTTCCTTCCCTTCCTCCCACTTTGGGAGTATGGTTGGTGCCTATGTCCGGAGACAGATGCTCGTAAATGTAACACATTCTTCGCCTTCTCTGCTTGGATATTGTCATCCTTCCTTTGTCCTTCTTTTCCTTACCTCTTCTCTTTACCCTTTTCTCCACTGCGGCGTTTGAGACCTCTCTTCTTTCCTTTCCCTTTCTTTGTTTTTCCCTTTCTTCCTCCCTGTGAGTGTCTGAAGGCCGATAAACGCATTTTTGTGTGTAGCCGGTGATGGGGTAACGCGGAATTCCCTGCCCCGGGTAGACGGGTAGGACACATACGTACCCCCTGGTAACGGCCAGGCCCAGTGAGGGGTGATTACCCGAGCTGATACCTTCCGAAAGTGCCGATTGGTCCCTCCATCCATTTGTTGGGAGGTGTGACCTGAGGTGTGAACAATCACCTAAGGCAGGAGTGCCCTCAGAGAGGGCCCCACAAGGGAGGAGCGCGCCATCGGAGACGCCAGTAATCATGGGGATTCTTCTGCAATAGTTTTCTCACCTTCCACTATGTCTGCTCACAAGTGTAAGTTCACTGAGTCTCAGCCACAGACAGTTCTTCCATCGTTGCCACAGTTCCTTGTTTCTCGGTCTGACGAAGGTCATGACTTCTCTACAGTCAACCCTTTAATTATTCAGAAAGGTGTCGATGCAATTGCAGGTCCTGTAAAGTATTGTTCCAGATTACAAAATGGCACCTTGTTGTTAGAAACAGTCAGTGCCCTCCAGGCACAAAAATTGCTGCGTACTTCACTGCTCCACACCTTCCCTGTCTGGTTTGAAGCGCACCGCACTTTAAATTCCTCGCGTGGAGTCGTTTATACACGCTCCCTCGATGGATTCTGACTAAGAAATTCAGCACTACCTGTCTGACCAGGGCGTAACGGCTGTTCATAGTTATGAAAAGGGTCGACACGAACATGATTCAAACCCGCACTGTCTTCTTGACATTTGACAAAGTTCAACTCCCATCGAAAATCAAAGCAGGCTATGAGATAATTTCCGTTCACCCTTACGTCCCAAACCCTACGCATTGCTATCGGTGTCAGCGGTTCAATCACACTAGCCAGTCCTGTTCCAATCTGGCCAAATATGTTACGTGTGGCAAGGATGCCCATTAGGGTGCTTGTCCACATCCATTCCCTCGCTGCATAAACTGTATGGGTGACCACGCTGCTTCCTCTCGAGATTGCCCCGTTTTTAAACACGAAAAGCTCATCCAGGAAATCAGAGTGAAGGAAAAGGTGTCTACCTTTTCTGCTCGAAAATTATTCGCCAGTTGACAGCCCACCGTGCCTCGGACAGGGAAATACAGCACTGTCCTTGCTTCTCCTCGGCCAACAAAGGAGGTGGCCACGCAGACTTGTAATCTCACCTTCAGTGCCACAGTCGTCAGATCGGCCAGTGCAAAGATCGCCCATCCAACCTCCCACTTTCGTCTGCTCACTTTATGGCTCACCCTTCATCGGGTTCTGCTAAATCTCGAGCCCAAATGTCAGACACGAAGACTTCCAAAACAGAGCATACTCGTGAAGATTCTTTACGTACCCCAACTTCACAACCATCGGTTCCTCCTTCATCTAAACATCATACTTCCAAGAAGGCTACAAAGAAACCCAGTTCCTCTCCTTCTCCGCCAAGGCGTGTCCCATCTACAGCACCACCAGGCGGAAATCTCCCTGGGCTGTCTTGTGTGTTGACGAGGCGCACTGCTGGCGGCCGATCAACCGGCAGATCGCTGGTGGCAGGAGCTGCTCCTGAACAACCTATGGATCAGGATCATCTGCCTTCGGCTGAATGCCATTCCATGCTGTCGGTTGCTAGCTCTGAGCAGTCGTTCAGTTAACAGCAACCTTGGTCACATTCCTTCATGTTCTGTTCACCCTATGTCCATTATCCACTGGAATATCCGCGGCATTCGAGCCAATCAGGATGAATTGTAGATCCTCTTACGATCCTACTCGCTGGTCATCTTTTGTCTTCAGGAAACAAAGCTGCGTCCCCATGACCGCTTTGCTCTCCCCCATTTTCAGTCCATCTGATCTGATCTCCCCTCTGTTGAAGGCACTCCAGCCCATGGAGGACTCATGATTCTTCTCCATGATACTCTCCATTATCGCCCAATCCCCTTAAACACTTCATTTCAAGCTGTCGCTGTCCGTCTTTCCCTTTCCGGATACACCTTCTCTCTTTGTACTGTATACATTCCATCGTCCACACCAATGGCACGAGCTGATCTCCTTCATCTTCTTGGTCAGCTTCCACCCCCCCTCCCCCCCCCCCCCCCTTATTTGCTGGTTGGGGACTTCAATGCCCACCACCTGCTTTGGGGATCTCCACATCCTTGTCCACGTGGCTCACTATTGCTAGACGTCTTCCACCAAGCAGATCTAGTTTGCCTCAACACTGGGGTCCCTACATTTTTGTCTGCCTCCACGACAAATTTATTTCATTTGGACCTTGCGGTCGGTACTGTTCCGCTAGCTCGGCGCTTCGAATGGTTCGCCCTTGATGATAAACACTCGAGTGACCACTTTCCATGTGTCCTTAGACTGCAGCCTCAACTGCCATATATGCGCCCGCGACGCTGGAAGTTTGCCCAAGCCGATTGGACACTTTTTTCGTCTCCAGCGACATTCGATGACCGTCACTTTCCCAGCGTCGACGATGAGGTCACACATATTACCGCTGTTATTCTTACAGCTGCGGAACGTTCAATACCACGCACCTCCGAATTGCCCCGGCGCCCCCCGGTTCCTTGGTGGAACGAGGCGTGCCGTGACGCAATACGTGAGCGGCGACGTGCTCTTCGCGTTTTCCGCCACCATCCTACTTTGGCCAACTGTATCCGCTATAAGCAGTTCCGTGCGCGATGCCGTCGCGTCATCCGTGATAGCAAGAAGGCAAGCTGGAAATTCTTTATTAGCTCATTTAACACCTTCACTCCCTCCTCGGAAGTTTGGAGTCGGCTTCGACGGTTCTCAGGCGCGCCTAGTTTCTCCCCAGTCTCTGGGCTCACTGTCGCGCATGATACATTAGTGGACCCCGTCGCAATTTCTAACTCGGTGGGTCAACACTTTGCTGAGATTTCGAGCTCTTCAAATTACCCGTCAGCGTTTCTCCCGAAGAAACGTGCAGCGGAAGTGCGACCTCTTGCTTTCTCCTCTCGAAATCGCGAAAGCTACAATACTGTTCTCTCCATGCGGGAACTCCAACATGCACTCTCTTCTTCTCGCTCCTCCGCCCCACGACCGGATAGTACCCACGTCCAAATGTTACATTTATCAACCCATAGTCTGCGTTACCTCCTTCTCCTTTATAATCGAACTTGGACCGACAGTACTTTTCCCAGATGATGGCGGGAAGCTATCGTCGTTCCTGTTCCGAAACCTGGAAAGGACAAACATCTGCCCTCTAGCTATCGCCCCATTTCTCTAACGAGTAGTGTATGTAAGGTTTTGGAGCGTATGGTGAATTGCCGTTTAGCTTGGTGGCAGGAGTCCCGCAGTCTAACACCTGCCCAATGCGGATTCCGAAAGCATCGTTCTGCAGTTGACCATCTTGTTGCCCTCTCCACTTATGTCATGAACAATTTTCTCTGGAAACGCCAAACGGTAGAAATATTTTTTGATCTGGAGAGAGCATACGATACATGTTGGACAGGCATCCTCTGCACACTGTTCCCTTGGGGCTTTCGAGGTCGGCTGCCCCTTTTTCTTCGCGAATTTCTGGCAGAGCGCACATGTAGGGTTCGGGTGAACACTACTCTCTCCCGTACTGTCTCCCAAGAAAACGGGGTACCCCAGGGCTCCGTGCTAAGTGTTGTACTTTTTGCCCTCGCCATAAATCCAATTATGGATTGTCTCCTTCCTGATGTCTCGGGCTCCCTCTCTGTGGACGATTTTGCGATCTACTACAGCTGTCAACGGACCAGACTTCTTGAACGCCGTCTTCAAGGATGTCTCGATCACCTCCACTCTTGGAGCATGGAAACCGGCTTCCGTTTTTCTCCCAGTAAGACAGTTTGTGTTAATTTTTGGCGACGTAAGGAGTTTCTTCCACCCTCTCTACATCTAGGACCTGTGAAACTTCAGTTTTCGGACGTTGTTAAATTCTTGGGTCTTATGTTTGACAGAAACCTGTGGTGGTCCTCCCACTTTTCCTATCTTTCGGCTCGCTGTCTGCGATCCCTCAACACCCTCCGTGTCCTGAATGGTACCTCCTGGGGAGCGGACCGAGTGGTCCTCCTTCGCCTCTGTTGCGCCTTAGTGCGCTCGAAATTGGACTATGGAAGCATAGTTTACTCCTCTGCTCGGCCGTCTATTCTTCGGCGTCTCGACTCTATCCACCACCGTGGATTACGTATAGTGTCTGGAGCTTTTTACACCAGCCCTGTGGAAAGCTTTTATGCTGAGACTGCTGAACCTCCGCTGTCCAATCGGCGAGCAGTCCTGAGTCTTTATGCTAGCCATCTGTCTTCCATGCCTGCTAATCCAGCCCATGACACTTTTTTCGACGCCTCCTTTGATGTAAGGTATGCAGGCCGCCCCTCCTCCCTACTACCACCGGGAGTCGGCTTCCGTCAACTGCTCCATTCTCTTTCCTTCCGCTTTCCTAAAACCTTCTTGACATCTTGGGGTACAGCACCGCCTTGGCTCCGTCCCCGGATCTGCCTGCTCCGTGACCTTTGTCAGTTTCCCAAGGATGGTACCCCTTCACTTGTTTATCGTCGGGCATTTTCTGCTCTATGTGCACAAATGAAGCCACATTTATTTACACCGATGGCTCAAAAGCATCGTTTACTGTAGGGAGTGCCTATATAGTTGGCGACACCCCAAATCAATTTCCGCTTCCCGACCAGTGTTCGGTTTATACTGCGGAGCTTTACGCTGTTATCCAGGCTGTCCACTACATCCGCCGCCATCAGCGGATACAGTATGTTCTCTGTTCAGTTTCTCTCAGCTCTCTCCTCAGTCTCCAAGCTCTTAACCCTGTGCACCCTCTGGTCCACCGGATTCAGGACTGTCTGCGCTTGCTCCACCTGGGGGGCGTCTCGGTAGCGTTCCTCTGGCTCCCGGGACACGTTGGTATCTATGGAAATGAGGCGGCCGATATAGCGGCCAAGGCTGCAGTCTTTCTTCGGCCAGCTATTCGCACGATTCCCTTCGCCGATCTACGGAGCGTTTTATGTCATCGTGTTGTTCTTTTATGGCACGCACATTGCTCGACACTTCCCCATAATAAATTGCGGGACGTGAAAGCTCTCCCTGGTGCTTGAACCTCTTCCTCCCGAACGCGTCGTCGGGAGGAGGTAATTTTAACTCTACTCCGGATAGGGCACTGTCGTTTTAGCCATCGACATCTTTTAAGCGGCGATCCTCCCCCACTCTGTCCCCACTGCTCTCAGCTGTGGACGGTAAGACACCTTTTAATTGAGTGCCCCTATTTTACTCCGTTACGCGCCCGTATACAGCTGTCGCCTGATATATCGTCAATTTTAGCAGATGACACGCGCTTGGCCGATCGCTTTCTCGAGTTTATTAGTGCCAGTGAAATGACCTCAGTCATTTGAATCTTTTTTGGGGACAACCAACCCCTTTCTGTAGTGGATGTTTAAGCCTTCCTTCTGCTTTTAGTTTCTCCAATTTTTTGTTTCGTTCCCATTGCTGCTGGTTTCCATTTCCGGTTTTTTAATGTTTCCTAAGTCACGGACCGGGCGCTAATGACCATAGCAATTTTTTCGCCCTAAAACCAAAACAAAAAAGCTCCCTGCACCAAGTGCCTATCCGCTGCAGATTTTCCTGCATTTCGCTGCAACTTCTCTGTATACTACAGAATCATCCACGAAAAGCCGCATGGAACTTCCGACACTATCTACTAGGTCATTTATATATATATATATATATTGCGAAAAGCAATGGTCGCATAACACTCCCCTGTGGCACGCCTGAGGTTACTTTGTTTGTAGACGTCTCTCCATTGATAACATGCCGTGTTCTGTTCGCTAAAATCTCTTCAATCCAGCCACACAGCTGGTCTGATATTCCGTAGGCTCTTAAGTTATCAGGCGACAGAGCAGAACTGCATCGAATGCCTTCCGGAAGTCAAGGAAAACAGCATCTACCTGGGAGCCTGTGTCTAATACACTCCTGGAAATTGAAATAAGAACATCGTGAATTCATTGTCCCAGGAAGGGGAAACTTTATTGACACATTCCTGGGGTCAGATACATCACATGATCACACTGATAGAACCACAGGCACATAGACACAGGCAACAGAGCATGCACAATGTCGGCACTAGTACAGTGTATATCCACCTTTCGCAGCAATGCAGGCTGCTATTCTCCCATGGAGACGATCGTAGAGATGCTGGATGTAGTCCTGTGGAACGGCTTGCCATGCCATTTCCACCTGGCGCCTCAGTTGGACCAGCGTTCGTGCTGGACGTGCAGACCGCGTGAGACGACGCTTCATCCAGTCCCAAACATGCTCAATGGGGGACAGATCCGGAGATCTTGCTGGCCAGGGTAGTTGACTTACACCTTCTAGAGCACGTTGGGTGGCACGGGATACATGCGGACGTGCATTGTCCTGTTGGAACAGCAAGTTCCCTTGCCGGTCTAGGAATGGTAGAACGAAGGGTTCGATGACGGTTTGGATGTACCGTGCACTATTCAGTGTCCCCTCGACGATCACCAGTGGTGTACGGCCAGTGTAAGAGATCGCTCCCCACACCATGATGCCGGGTGTTGGCCCTGTGTGCCTCGGTTGTATGCAGTCCTGATTGTGGCGCTCACCTGCACGGCGCCAAACACGCATACGACCATCATTGGCACCAAGGCAGAAGCGACTCTCATCGCTGAAGACGACACGTCTCCATTCGTCCCTCCATTCACGCCTGTCGCGACACCACTGGAGGCGGGCTGCACGATGTTGGGGCGTGAGCGGAAGACGGCCTAACGGTGTGCGGGACCGTATCCCAGCTTCATGGAGACGGTTGCGAATGGTCCTCGCTGATACCCCAGGAGCAACAGTGTCCCTAATTTGCTGGGAAGTGGCGGTGCGGTCCCCTACGGCACTGCGTAGGATCCTACGGTCTTGGCGTGCATCCGTGCGTCGCTGCGGTCCGGTCCCAGGTCGACGGGCACGTGCACCTTCCGCCGACCACTGGCTACAACATCGATGTACTGTGGAGACCTCACGCCCCACGTGTTGAGCAATTCGGCGGTACGTCCACCCGGCCTCCCGCATGCCCACTATACGCCCTCGCTCAAAGTCCGTCAACTGCACATACGGTTCACGTCCACGCTGTCGCGGCATGCTACCAGTGTTAAAGACTGCGATGGAGCACCGTATGCCACGGCAAACTGGCTGACACTGACGGCGGCGGTGCACAAATGCTGCGCAGCTAGCGCCATTCGACGGCCAACACCGCGGTTCCTGGTGTGTCCACTGTGCCGTGCGTGTGATCATTGCTTGTACAGCCCTCTCGCAGTGTCCGGAGCAAGTATGGTGGGTCTGACACACCGGTGTCAGTGTTCTTTTTTCCATTTCCAGGAGTGTATTTTGTGGGTCTCACGAACAAATAAAGCGAGTTGGGTCTCACACGATCGCTGTTTCCGGAATCCATGTTGATTCCTACACAGTAGATTCTGGGTTTCCAGAAATGACATGATACGCTAGCAAAAAACAGGTTCTAAAATTCTAAAACAGATAGATGTCAGATATAGGTCTACAGTTTTGCGTATCTGCCCGACGACCCTTCTTGAAGACTGGGACTACCTGTGCTCTTTTGCAATCATTTGGAACCTTCCGTTCCTCTAGAGACTTGGTGTACACGGCTGTTAGAAGGGGGCAAGTTCTTGATGTTGATGCGATAATAGCAACGTACTCTGAAGTAATTGCGCAGCATTGTCTGCCACCTGAAATGTTCCGAAACTAAGTTTTTAAACGTAGGATCTAATGTCGCAAGCATATAAAGTCCGTGCGTTAAATAGTTTTTCATTTACTGGTTTAACCAAGGCGTACAGAATACTTCGTGCATCATTAAGGTGATTTCCAAGTCTGATAACTTTGCAGTGATACCTCGTATAAGATGTATAATTACAGTGACGTATGACTCACCTGAGATTGTGTTTGTTACCTCAGAAGGTTCGACATGTTCTTTTGTATAGCTAAGTAATTTTCAACTGTGAGGGAAGGCCATGCTTTTGAACTTTCATTGATTGCTATCGCAAGCTCATTTCGCACTGAATTCTTTTGAGCATGTTCGATCGAGTCGACACCGCTTACATGTTTTCTTTCTTGTTTTCTCTTTTCTGAAGATTGCGCTGTTTGTCAGTGGCTAGTGTACAGTTATGAAGGAAATTCCCAATAGCCTTTGTTGTCAATACATTTCGGAAAGTGGCTCCACTTTGAAAGTCCTGTACTGTAAGTCACGCTGTGGGTGGAACAGGGTGAATATCGAATCCTTAAGATTTCGGCAGTTTCTTCATAACTGCGCCGTTGTCTGTCACCACTTCTACTGTTTTATCACGAGTATGGTAGTCTAATCAGATCTGATTGACCTGAAAAAATTGATGTTAAGATTAACTGCCAATACGTCCGAAAATTTTAATAATACCCTCAATATTTTTTCAACATGTTGCTACACGTAAAATTACTTTCATATATAAAAAATCTCATAAAGATCGGACCAATATATTACTTGTCAATGCTAAGTTGAACTTCCGTGTCTCGGTAACACGGAGAAATCAGGAAGAGAACGAGAGAGAGAACGATCACCACGAGGAGTAGGTGAGAGGAAATGTTCACTGTTTTCTCATGCAATACTGCTTTCTTAGGTGCGCACGCTTGCTGATGAACTGCAGCAGATATCGTATAAACTGCATACTGAAGGAAGAAGGTACAGTGAAAGCGCACTGAAGAGACCAGTGGTGGTTCTCAGTTGACGCTGAATACAAAATAATGGGGCCATAACTCTACTGTAGTGCTAAAACTACTACATATGAGGTAGGCAGCACTCATCTTAATGCAGTCGACAAAACGTATGGGTTGTAGAAGTTTTCTTCAGAGTTTAGCTGTTCGCGGAGGGAAGCTCACAGAGCGGTATAAAGGATGCAGTGGTGATGAAGGGTAAGGAAAGGTGATTGGAGAGACAGCATTGCAGGCACCTTCACCAATCAAACCTTTATATTACTATAATATATCCGGGCCGCTCAAATTTCGCACTTGACAGATTCTGATAGTCTTTCGTCGTCTTCATTGTAGTTGCGATATAACGGCTTAAAATAGAAATAAACGGTTGTAGGTCCGTGATAAGTTGCACTGAGAAGTGTCTATTTTTTATTTCTTCTTAAAGTAAGATCACGGACAGTTTTTCACATGCAGTATGCTGAAAGTTAGTAAGCAGCTTAAATTATACAATAGCAGAGTTTTCCATTACCACTGAAATTACAGTTCGGTTAATATGGCCTATATTTACAACTTGCCATGATTAGCTGTTTTTGGCAAAAGATATGCATCAATATTGACGCCATTTTATAAGCACCAGAAGTTTTAATTCCGTTCAGATTCGCTAATACAATGGAAGCACTTCAGTATAAATCGCACACCAAAATACGTTCTTTATATACTCAAGAGACAGCAACACAGTGACAGTAACGCCACGACCAGCTGTTTTGCGATGCTGTGTTAATTCTGGTTTTGACGTCGTTTGGTTGTCGTTAGTTCTCACTTGTTACTGTTACGGTACAAACTCGAAGTGAAAACCTTGGGCGGTCTGCTAAAAATCACGCGCAGCAGTAAAAATGTGCGCTTTAGAGGGACATCAACGTTCCAATGTAATTTTTTGTAATGAATAATTAAATTTAGCCTGATGAAGCCCGTTACTGCCTGTTAAGGTTGGCAGTGTACGTAAACAGAACACAAATGCCACGTCTACAGTTTCCTGTCGACAAGAGGGGGTTGGGTGAAGGTGGTTGTCGCAGGTTAAGCTGCCAAGAAAAACTTCACAAGCTATACTGACTTGAGTTTTACCGACATGGACTGATCATAAGAAAGAACTGAATCACAGCATGGCATCGACCAGTTAAAGAAACATCAAAAAAAATTAGTTAAATGTACCATAGCTTTTGTATTGTGACGTGCAATTTTTGTCACTTGTGATGTGGGTGATAGTAAAAATTGTTCGTCCATTATAAACTGGCAAGTCAATGTCAGTATGTCTTAATTTGCGTTGCCTCTCAATATGTCTGTTGTAACGCTCAAAATAACATTTTGTAAGAGCTTTTTGTAATTTGTCTCCTCATACAGTTTTTGGGTCAGTGAATATTTGAGTGGTTCTATCTGGCAACTCATACCTGCTAAGGCATGAACAATTTTTAAAACCTTGATTGTCGTTCTGTACGGTAGCATACCACTAGCAATCATTTGTGCCTAAAGAGGATCAAATTCTCTTGACTTTTAAACTGAAGTCGTAAAACACTTCCATTACTTTTTTATATGGATTCTCGACTTTTGTTGCACCTCTTGCCCTTGCTGTTTTGTCGAAAACTGACATTGATCCTGTGGCTGTGTACAAAATATGGGTTGACCTTTACAGAGAAGATAACAGCAACCAGCCACTTTCTACTATGCTATTTATTTATAGTGCCGTTACCGGTTTAGAAGCGGCAAGTTCATCTTCAGACGGCTGGGTCACGTTAAGATACATTGGCTTTCACTTCGTTTTCCCAAATGATGAAATTTCCTTGGGGTAGTGTTGCCGTAGAAAAATCAGCGCCATTACGTCACTTTACTGACTGCTTGTGATGAAGCAGCAGCAACGACCGTTAAACATTTGTTACCTTCTCTGTAAGAGTCAACTTATATATTGCACTTGCTCTAGCTCACTAGTCGATCCCTCACCTTCATTAATAATCCATGGTTTTTCTAGCTTTCAACGTGCTTTCTCTTTACATGGTCTTCTACATTACTTTTATACCCTGATCCCCTCCCCCGCACCCCAGGGGCGCGGCGAGCACGGCGTGTGCCCTCATAGTTCAGTCTTCCCCTTCGCGTCATTGATGTTAGGGTACATAACCAGCACAGTAACCAGCCTGTGTGGTGGGGTCGCTATGTACACTTTTGGGCCCCCCTGCGGGTCCGGGGTAAGAATAGGCTCGAGGTATTCCTGCCTGTCGTAAGAGGCGACTGAAAGGAGTTTGTACCGTTTCGGCCTTCCATGTGATGGTCCCCCTTGGGGTTTGACCTCCATTTTTCAAAATTCTACAGAAATACGAGCCTTTTGGGGAAGGACACCTTACGTGGTGTACCACTGGTCCTAAGTGCACTAAGACCTTGGCACTCAGCATTGTACCGGCCTTGTAACCATACCCACTATTACTCAAATTGGGCCTAAACTCCTCATTGGTTGTACCAGTTACTCCCATAGTGCGTCCCCATCTGCACCAGTGATCATGGACTTTCCATGGCACCAAAAATCCAGCACGGTAGCCAGCCTGTTGTGGTGGGGTCGTCATGTACCCTCTAGGTTGTAGCCCCCTGACAACACAGGGATCATACTGCCGATACCTGAGCTGCACCCTCCCCATGTCGGCCAAGGAGTAGATGCCCGTCTCCTTGGGGCATCGGGACTCCCGGCAACGGTCATCCTGCCAGGTGGCACTTGCTGAGGCTGGGTGGCGCCCATGGGGAGAGCCCCTGGTAGGAGTGGGTGGTATCGGGGCGGACGTTTCGCAGATGAAACGTCAACACGTATCAGGTCGCTCTGCGGCTGAGCCTTTCAAAAGGAAAGGTACCGTTTCTAGTTCTGGTTCTCCTGCCCTTTCCCCCTTGGCCACTCCCTGGGAGGAGGGACAGGCCTGCCGGCTTGGGCGAAGTACTTCCCCCGCTATTTGGTCTGTTTTCGAACCGATGGGGGGACGTTCGCCACCTCCAAGCCCATGTTCTTTGTTCAGCACATTGAGGACATCTTCAGGGAAATCGAGGCTCTCAGCAAGATGCGTTCAGGGTCCGTTCTTATCAAGACCACCACCGCCACACAGTCGGCGGCGCTCCAGGCGTGCGACCGCCTAGGGGACATCCCAGTGTCCATTGTCCCGCATCTGGCACTAAATAGGACGCAGGGGGTTATTTTTCATCGTGACCTCCTGCTACAATCTGATGAGGAGCTCAGAGCAACCTGGAGCGCCGAGGCGTGCATTTCGTCCGGCGAGTCCAGCGCGGCCCCAAAGACCGTCGCATCGACACTGGGGCCTTTATCCTCGCCTTCGAGGGGGACGTTCTCCCAGAGAAGGTAAAGGTGATGTGCTACCGGTGCGACGTGCGACCTTACGTCCCGCCTCCTATGCGCTGTTTTCGGTGTTTGCACTTTGGGCACATGTCGTCATGGTGTGAGGCTGAGCCCCTATGTGGCGATTGTGAACATCCTCTTCGTGAGGAACATAAATACACCCCACCACCTCGGTGCATTAATTGTCCTGGCATCCACTCGCCTAGATCCTCAGACTGCCCCGCATATCAGAAGAAGAAGATACAAGAACTCAAAACTTTGAATCGGCTCTCTTATTCTGAGGCCAGGAAGATATGACCGCCTCCATCCCGTGCCGTTGACCACTTCGTTTGCCTCAGTTGTGTCCACTCCTTCCGCGGTATCCTCACCCCTATCCTGTCCCCCCTCCGCCTCCTCCGCCCATCAGGGGGCTCTGCCTCCGCCTCCCAAATCCCTCCCTTCCAAATCCTCCCCCGTGGCCCCCACCCCCTCTGCCCCAGGGGCCACCCTTCCTCCTCCTTCTCTCCCCCCGCCACCTGAGAAGCGTTCCTCTTCTCAGGCGTCCATCGGGGAAACGTTCCGGACCTCGGCTTCAGAGGTCCGGTGTTCCAAAACAGACCCCGCGCGTGAGGACCTTCTTCGGGACCAGCCCACCATCCCTGTGCCTCCTCGGCCTTCCAAGAAGGCCTCCAAGAAGTCTCTATCCCCCTCTCCACCCCGGCGCGTTTCGTCTGAAGCTCAATCCGTGAGTCGCTGCTCCCGGCCGTCCTCAGTTTCGCCGGGACGCTCTGCTGCCAGGCGCTCAGCTGGCCTCTCGCCGGCAAATGATGCTGCCCCTCCTACACAACCAGGGAAAGCGGCCGCACCTGGCGACGACTCGATGGAACCGCATCCCAACTTTTTGACTAGCGATGGCCTTGTTACATTGGAACATAAGAGGTATTCGATCTAATCGGGAGGAATTAAAACTGCTTCTCCGCCTGCACTGTCTGCTCGTCCTTGGTCTCCAGGAAACCAAGTTGCGCCCGACTGACCGTACTGCCTTTACCCACTATACCTCGGAACGGTATGACCTCACCCCTGTGGACGGTATCCCATCTCATGGTGGGGTCATGTTGCTCATTCGGGACGATGTCTATTACCATCCCATCCCATTGACCACCCCACTCCAAGCAATAGCTGTCCGTATTACTCTTTCTGCTTTTCCTTTTTCAGTTTGTACCATCTACACTGCAGTCATCTGCTGTTAGTCGGGCTGACATGATGCACCTGATAGTTAAGCTTCCCCCGCCGTTCTTATTGTTTGGCGACTTCAACCCCTTTGGGGCTCTCCAGCATCCTGCTCAAGAGGCTCACTCATAGCGGATGTCTTCAACCATCTCAATCTTGTCTGCCTCAATACCAGCGCCCCGACTTTCCTCTCGGACTCTACTCATACCTACTCCCACTTGGACCTCTCGATCTGTTCTCCCACTCTTGCCCGTCGGGTCGAGTGGTATGCGCTTTCTGACACCTATTCGAGCGACCACTTCCCCTGTGTCGTTCGTCTCCTGCACCACACCTCATCCCCACGTCCTTAGAGCTGGAACATACCGAAAGCTGACTGGGGACTTCACTCCTCCCTGGCGACCTTTCCGGACCACAATTTTCTCAGTTGTGACAGTCAGGTTGAATACCTCACGGCTGTTACCATCAATGCTGCCGAACGTTCCATTCCTCGTACTACCTCTTCTTCCTCACCTCGCGTTTCCGTCCCCTGGTGGAACGAGGCTTCTAGGGACGCTATCCGTGCTCGATGAAGTGCTTTACTCACCTTTCGCCGCCATCATACGTTGGCGAATTGTATTGAATACAAACGACTCCGAGCGCAATGCCGTAGAGTCATCAAAGACAGCAAAAAAGCTTGTTGGGCCTCTTTCACCAGCTCCTTTAACAGTTTTACTCCCTCTTCCGTCGTTTGGGGTGGCCTGCGCCGGCTGTCGGGCATTAAGGCCCACTCCTCGGTACCTGGCCTGACCTCAGGTAATGAGGTCCTTGTTGATCCTGTGGCTGTCTCCAACGCCTTTGGCCGCTTTTTCGCGGAGGTTTCAAGCTCCGCCCATTACCATCCTGCCTTCCTTCCTAGGAAAGAGGCAGAAGAGGCTCGGCGACCTTCCTTCCACTCGCTGAATCTGGAAACTTACAATGCCCCCTTTACTATGCGGGAACTCGAACGTGCGCTTGCATTGTCCCGGTCCTCTGCTCCGGGGCCAGATCCCTTTCACGTTCAGATGCTGGCACAACTTTCTCCGGCGGGCAAAAGCTTCCTTCTTCGTACCTACAATCGCGTCTGGACCGAAGGTCAGGTCGCCATGTGTTGGCGTGACGCCGTCGTTGTTCCTATACCCAAACCCGGGAAGGATAGACACCTTCCTTCTAGTTACCGCCCCATTTCTCTTACAAGCTGTGTCTGTAAGGTGATGGAGCACATGGTTAATGCTCGGTTAGTCTGGATTCTTGAATCTCGACGGCTACTTGCAAATGTCCAATGCGGCTTTCGTCGCCGCCGCTCCGCTGTTGACCACCTTGTGACCTTGTCGACATTAATCATGAACAACTTTTTGCAAAGGCGCCAAACGGTAGCAGTGTTTTTCGATTTGGAGACGACTTATGATAGCTGTTGGAGAGGAGGTATCCTCCGCACTATGCACAGGTGGGGCCTATGCGGTCGCCTGCCCCTTTTTATTGATTCCGTTTTAACGGATCGAAAGTTGAGGGTACGTGTGGGTTCTGTATTGTCTGAGGTCTTCCTCCAGGAGAATGGAGTGCCTCAGGGCTCAGTCTTGAGCGTAGCCCTTTTTGCCATCGCGATCAATCCAATTATGGATTGCATTCCACCTAATGTCTCAGGCTCTCTCCTCGTCGATGACTTCGCGATCTACTGCAGTGCCCAGAGAGCATGCCTCCTGGAGCGCTGCGTTCAGCGTTGTCTAGACAGCCTATACTCATGGAGTGTGGCAAATGGCTTCCGGTTGTCTGAAGAGGAGACAGTTTGTATCAACTTTTGGCGATATAAAGCGTTCCTTCCACCATCCTTATATCTCGGTCCCGTCGTTCTCCCATTTGTGGAAACAACTAAGTTTCTAGGGCTCACGTTGGACAGGAAACTGTGTTGGTCTCCACATGTCTCTTATTTGGCAGCCTGTTGTACACGTTCCCTTAATGTCCTAAGAGTTCTTAGCGGTTCACCTTGGAACGGATCGCACTGTCTTGCTTCGCTTGCGTAAGTCTATTGTCCGCTCGAAGCTGGATTATGGGAGCTTCGTCTACTCGTCCGCTCGGCCATCCCTCTTACGCCGTCTCAACTCCATCCACCACCGGGGGTTACGTCTTGTGACCCCAGCCTTCTACACTAGTCCTGTCGAGAGTCTTTATGCTGAAGCTGCCGAATTACCATTGACCTACCGGCGCGACATACTGCTGTGTCGGTATGCCTGCCAGCTGTTGTCAATGCTCGACCACCCCTCTTATCAGTCCTTCTTCGCCGATTCTCTCGACCGTCAGTACGGGTTGTATGTGTCTGCCCTGCTGCCCCCCGGAGTCCGCTTCCGTTGCCTGCTTCGACAATTGGATTTTGCCCTTCAGAGAGGGTGAGAGCCCGACACCACCTTGGCTCCAGGCTCCGGTTCATATTTATCTCGACCTCGGCTCACCCCCGAAGGAGGGTACTCCGGCTGCAGTGTATTGCTCACGGTTTGTCGATCTTCGTGCTCGACTTGCCGGTCACACCTTTATTTACACCGATGGCTCCAAAACTGACGGTGGTGTCGGCTGTGCCTTTGTCGTTGGGGCCGCCACTTTTAAATACCGGCTCCTCGACCAATGTTCGAGCTTTACGGCCGAGCTTTTTGCTCTCCATCAGGCCGTTCAGTATGCCCGCCGCCACCGCCATTCATCGTATGTACTCTGCTCTGACTCACTCAGTGCTCTTCAGAGCCTTGGAGCTCCCACTCCGGTCCTTCCCTTGATTCAACGGATACAGCAGTCCCTCCATTCTTTCGCTGATAATGCTGGTTCTGTCAGCTTTCTGTGGGTTCCCGGACATGTAGGACTGCCTGGGAATGAGGCTGCGGATGCTGCAGCCAAGGCTGCAGTCCTCCTGCCTCGGCCAGCCTCCCATTGTGTCCCGTCATCTGACGTTCGTGGGCCTGTATGTAAGAGGCTTGTGTCGTTGTGGTGGGATGCTTGGTCATCCCTCCAAGGAAACAAGCTCCGGGCAGTAACACCGCTCCCAACTGCTTGGACAACCTCCTCCCGACCATCTCGGCGCGAGGAGGTCCTTCTGACCAGGTTGCGGACTGGGCATTGCCGGTTTAGCCACCGCTACCTGCTCTCCGGTGACCCAGCCCCGCAGTGCCCTTGTGGTCAGGCATTAACGGTGCGCCATGTTTTATTGTCGTGTCCTCGTTTTAGTCAATTTCGTGTTATCCTGTCCCTGCCATCTACTTTACCGGATGTTTTAGCTGATGACGCTCGAGCAGCTGCTCGTATTCTGCGTTTTATAACTTTAACTGGCTTGTCCAAAGACATTTAACCTTTTTACTTATTTTATCTGCATCTTTGTCAGGTCCTTCTGATGTCCCTCCATCCCTTTGAGTTTTAGCAGATTCCATGTGCTCCAACACCAGTGACTGGGCGCTAATGAGCTCAGCAGTTGAGCGCCCTTAAACCCTACCAAAAAAAAGACACCAGGCCCGTGGCGTTCTTCCTTTCGCCTCTCCCGAAAGGACTCGACCACACTTTACCTTTGATGTTGGCTGACGATTCCCAGATGGTCTCTCTGGTTCTCGGTTTCCTCCGGGAAAGTGGTTTTTATTCTCAGTTTTAAGGTTTTTAATCTCTCTGGTGTTGGGGCAGGGCTGTGAGTGTTTGGCTGTCTCCCACTGTAAGCAGTGTTTGGAGATTCCTGATTCACCTCCCTGACCGAAATCCTCTTCTTTTCCTTTTACTCTGTTTTTGCCCTTTTTTTTTTTTAAAGGCTTGGTTAGTCTTTCTATTCCCATACGTACTTTCTACATTCTAGCGGTTGCACCTTTTAAGTCACAGGTGGTCTTGCCTATGCTGCTTCAGCGTAGTGTTGGGTTCGTTCTCTTGCCGACTTCCCTCATTTTGTTTTTTACCAATGACAACATGACTGCCTTTTTACGTTTTTTCCCATTTTCCGTTTTATTGTTCTGACTTTACTGAGATGTCCCATTAGCGGAATGGAGCATATTTGAAACAAGGGACTGATGACCTTGCTGTTTGGTCCCTTAAACCTCAAACAACCAACCAACCAACCAGAATCTCTGTGCCCTGCAGAGCCTGTGTGTGCTGTACATAGTCAAGAGTGAGGAAGATGAAGCTTCCTTGGACCTTACACGCTAAGAGATTGAGGGAGCCACCGTGATGTCTATGTGGGTTCCTGGACACGTCAGTCTCACGGGAAACAAGGCTACTGACGCTGCTGCCAAGTCTGCAGTCCTCCTACCTCGGTCTGTTAGTTCTTCCATTCCTTACGATGATCTGTGTTGCCGTCTGTCAGCAGGTGGCTACTTTATTACCACTGTTCATCCCTTCATGGGAACAAGCTCTGGGGCATGAAACCTTTCCCAATGGCTTCGCCGACCTCCTTTCCGTCCTCTCGCCGCGAAAACATTTTAGCTAGGTTGCGTATTGGGCACTGTCGTTGGTCATCGCCATTTAAGTGGTGATCGCCCCCACTACTTGCTGCTCATTGTCATCAGTGTTTTCACAAGACTATGGCAAATTCACTTCTATGCTTGAATCTTGCAATGTCATAATCACGGAAGTGACACTGTGCTTACGTTCTAGGCGTCCTGAACCTGATCAGGTTAGACGAGATGAAGCCCTGGAAAACAGTGGTGGTACAGCTGGCTGCTGAGCTCCTCGGCACGTTCCTGCTGGTGGTCGTCGGGTGTGGCTCGACTACAACGGCGTGGTCGGGAGGCTACCAGCCGACGACTGTTCAGGTGGCCCTGACATTTGGACTTACTGTCACATGCATCGTGCAGGTAGGTATCGCAATATTGGTCGCATTCTAGAGAGCAAGAAATGGTCACTCGTTCAGCTTGCCAGTAGCGGGGGGAAATAATGGCACAAGTGTAATGAGCTGCGTATCGCAAATGGAATTTAGGCAGATTCAACTGCTACTGACTAGAAAGTACCTGGTCATAGCGGCGTACCTCGATAGTAGTGGCGCAAAGTGCAGTAAGAAAACAGTGTGTGCTGGATGTCTGTGCTTTCTTAGTGTCTCGTTCATGGAAAATGTCAGACAAGATGTGGAAGCTCGCAGGCCATGTAAAGGCTGTAGGAAGTAGCCTCTTCAGCTGAAATTGTCAGTTTTACTAAGTTCGCGGCAAAGACGTTGTGATCCGTATTGTGCGCATTATTTCCACGTAATTGAAAATGGCCTTAAATTGGTTATCAGGTACGGGACAAGGTAGGATTTATATTGACTTAATAATTAAAATGTGAAAATACCCCCCCCCCCCCCCACCAAGGAATCGCATTGCTTAAATGTGGTGAATGTTGTGTGTGGCGGTAGCAACTAGAGGTGCTCGTCTGTGCACAGTATTGAACTGTTCAGTCCCTAGGAAACGAAAATTTGATGAGGTAATTGTCAGCATCTTAACTCATCAAGCTCACTCGTATTGACCTTTCTGATTGCAGTTCTGTCAGAATAGCTTAATGGCTGGCCTGTAACTCATTGCCCTTGCTCTCACGCAAGTATTTCACACATCCGCTGCAGGAATGGCTTGAAAGGTTGTAACCTCCCCCTCACTTATCGACCTTAATGACAGTGAAAAATTAAACAGCGTGTACCTAATGGAAATTTGGGAAAAAGCAATCGTCACCGAAGTTAATTTATCGGTAAAGAGGGAGGAAAGGGTTACATCTAAATAAAAGGAAAAATGCAAATGAAACTGGTGGAAATTAATTTTGAAAATGGGTAAAGTTAATAAAGTAAATGTGCGGCCGTTACGTTAACAATTAATTAGCGGTAATTAGATATTTGAGATTTGGGGGAAATTACGGTCGCCAGTCCTAAGGACAATTACTATAGTAACTGAAGAAGAAAGGTTATTACACATATAATTAGTACTAGAAGCGTGGCAACTGAAGGTTGACACGTGTAGTGTGAAAACTGAAAGTTTGTCAGAAGTAATAAATTTCGCTACACTCTGACTTAATTTAGCAAAAGAATTAATAAAACCGGAAAATCGAAAGTTAATTTAGTGACTGAAGTTAATAGTGAGCTTTCTGAAGCACATCGAAATTCAGTAAAATACGGTTAGTCTTGGACTACCTCAACAATCATTTCAAAAGCTACTTGAATCTACGCAATTTAGAAATAAAAGATTTAACTTTGATCTTGAATTAAATGATTCTGAACAGTTAACAATAGTAAAATTTAGTACGTACCAAGCTGAGCTGTAGTCACAGGTAAGCTAAAATACGGTAACAAAACTCGCACTCTTAATTTGTGCTTGTGTGATCTAAATATTGTAGCCAGCTATCAATACCTTAACTGACCTTTGAAATTAAAGCAGTGAAATCGAATGATACTGGCGTTTTAATTTCAACGACACTCGGGTTCATTCCGGAAAAGGAAGGGACCCTGCTTGGTAATGCAGTTGGGTCAATGAGCAACAAATGTTCATGCTACGTTGCTGTAATTTTGTGATTTGAACAGTTTTAAAAGTGAGGTCTGGCATACAGTTCTAAAACTTCACGTGCTTCCAGTCTTCCTTGTTGGTTGATTGAAGGTTTGAAGCCGTCGATCGAGGAGGTGGCGACAGTCACTCATTGTCGGCCGTCGCTGTTGCAGAAGCTGGATGTTGGCGCGCCTTCTTCTCGACACCGTCACCAGGCGAAACGGGCTCTCGATGTGCGCCAGCTAATGCTTCCTGTCCGCGACATCGTGTCAGAAACTATCATAGCAAGTCGAGCGCAATTACATGCTGCCCAACCCCGAAAGCGCGGCAACTCGCGGGAGCGTCACACCACACACCTGCTCCACTGCACCACCCCAGCGAGACTCCCCCTCTGCCCGCGCTCCACGCGACAGAGTTAACACTACCAAAGATCCTAAACGCTTTTGTTCTCCACACGACCTATCGATGTATTCGTTCGATAGCATAGTTTTACCTAGGCCAGACCCAGCGTATAAATACAAATAATATTCACAAAACAAACCAACATAAATGCATATATAACAAACAGTAAAACTACAATATATAAAGACACAGAAATGTCATACGCAGGTAACAAAATAAGGAAAAATTTATAGTACAATAGGTGGAAATAAGAGGATATGCATTTCCGGCGTTACAAGGTGCCATTGCATGAAATGAGCGAGTGTCTGAAAACAAATGAAGAGTAGAAGTAATGGTCAGTGTCATTCGAAAAATGGCTACTCAAAACGCTATTCACACAAATAGTGAGATGACCGGTTTCGATCCGACAGATTTATCAATCGGTTCCTTCCATTTATGTGAAATTCGTTGTTCGAAAACATTATTAAACAGATAAGCATAGTCGCAATATCCATTTGCGGCAAAACAGCAGGAACAGTTTTTGTCGGAAGTCCCACTAATACTGAGAAACGATTTAATTTGTGACAAAGCTAGTAGAGAGGCATACTATTAGGTTCTTCACTGGTAGAAAAGCAGTCGACGAAAAGTTCACAGGATTCAAATTGGTATCATAGGTAAGCACGTCTTGGTACGAAGACGATGCACTTCTTCCTAAGGCAATTGTAGAAAAAATTCTGTATGGTTTGGCACCTGGGATATCCAATAAACGAGTGAAGAGGCATTGTAAGAATATGACCAACTTAACCCTTTGTCGCCTGGCGGTAATTAAAAGTACCAGTAAGTTTTGACTCTCATTATTTTCTCGTGGTGCAGTTTCGTGATCTGAGAGCCTGTCGGTACGTAACAGTAACTCTGCTCTACTATTTCATAGATGTTATTGTGCAATACATAGACCTCTCTGGCGGTCAGAGCTTGAAATTGTTTTTCGCGCGCTGCTGTGAAAACAGAAGATTGTGAGTGCTTCTTTCGATGGTGTTGCCTGAATTTGTGCGCAATTTATTGAAACTTCCGTTGAGTTTTCCATTGTATGTACTTACCTTCTTTGTTTTTTTTTATAATAGTTGGAAGCATTACGTTACAAGTGAATGAGATAAAGTGGAAAATATAAGGCGGACTTACTAGTACCGTCAGGTTGTGCGAACACTTTATTGTAGCAACAATGCGTTACCTCTCACTAGTTGTTCTGTCCACTTTTTCTCACACAGAAATCCGTAAATACATTTGCCTGTGGAACAATTAGAACAAACAGGAAAGGTTTGCCAGGGAATTTACCTAAAGAAAAATGTCTAAATCAAATCAGAGAGTCATCTTTAGACCTAACAGTATTTCAAGGGAAGGAAAATAAAGTACTGCATTTTGCGTCAAACTTCCATGGCACTGAACAGAGCGTAGTGACAAGAAAACAGAAAGATGGAACTGGTATGACTATACCATGTCCAGTTATTGTATGTGATTACAATAAAAACATGTGTAGTGTCGATCATGCAGACAGATTACGTTCAACTTAAGGTCTTGACAAGCGATCAAAGAAATGGTGGCACCGTCTCTTCTGGGGAGCAATAGAAATTGCTTTTGTCAATGCTTACGTCATTTTCAGTGATCTACATAGGGCACTGCCACGGCTGGAATTCAGGCGTTCTGTGGGACTAGGGCTAATGAATGAACAGCAAGTGCCAAATCTCAAAAAGAGAAACTCTGGTAAAGATGAAATAACTCTCCCAAAGAGGAGGAGGATAACTTTTCTATTCCGAAGGATGTACGTCTTGGCAACCGAGGAAACCATTTTGTAGTGTTCAGTTGTAAAAGAGGACGATGCGAAATGTGTGCGAAAAATAAAATTCGGTCGAGACCACATTCACAATGTAGTACATGTAAAGTGTATTTGTGCTGCAATGAGAAAAAGAACTTTTCTACAATTTCATGAGGTATCACTAAATATGTGATATGTATATACTGTCAAAAATGTATAGCTAAGTTATTATGTATTGTGAAGTTGCTCTAGAATAAATTTATGCGAAATTAAAAAAAAAGTTCAGAAATATCATATTTCTGTTAATTAATTTTCTAATGTAAAAATATTTAATATTTATGTGGAATAAAGTAAAAGTTAAAAAAATTGGAGCATTTTTCTGCGCATGTTGTGATTCTGTCCATGGAGTCTGACGGTACTTCTGAGTACCAGGAGAGAAAAAAGTTGTGAAAAATAAAATAAAATTTTACAAAAAATCCTACTGTCATTTGAGGCCACAATAGCATAAATTCTGCAAAGAAAATGTTAAAGTAAATTTTTTCTTATGTCAGGAAACAAAGGGTTAAACGTATCCATTTCCACTCAACTTACTCTCAGGGTAGTTCAACTGAAATATTTGTATGTGGAAGTAGATGAATGTGATTGACCAAAATGTTTGCTTTCAGACGCTGGGCTACGTAAGTGGCGCTCACGTGAACCCGGCAGTGACTGTGGGCCTGGTGGTGGGAGGCTTCCTGGGCCTGCTGAAGGCTCTGCTGTACGTGACAGCGCAGTGCGTGGGCGCCACCGCTGGCTCATTCGTGCTCCAGGTACTCGTAGCTGGCCTGTTGAAGTGGTTATTTCGTTCTAACAAGTGTTAGTTAAATGGTGAGAAGGACATCGCTTCAAACCTACGCAGTAAACAGTAGGATGGAATTTTGACGCGTTATAACTGTACAGGGCAACTAGTTGCCAAAGAATGAAGCCTTAAAGCAGTAAATAGTACAGAATACAGTTGTATGGCAACTGGATGTCGATGTTAGCAGCAACTAATGGCTTCAAATAATCTTCGTAGCCTAGATGCTTCTATTGTCTTCCAATAAGGGCAAATTGAGTGCAGACCTACCACTTAAACATCCCGGTTCAATTAACTAATTTCTGCGCATAAAACGATTAGTTACACGCGGGCACTCGGGGAATAGTAAACAGAAGCACGCGATTCTAGAATGTTTCAGGCGTTTTAATGGACATAAACTGTAAGGGCCAATCCCTGGTATGTGGTGAACAGATCCCAATTCGGTGAGAGTTCGTAAGAATCAATGTACAGTCGAAGAACTCCGAAAACAAAACAGCCTTATTAGTAATGAGACGACAAACTTTATCCGTCTGTTAATTGTAGTAAATTTGTTTTGTCGTTTGACAATATGAAATGGTTTTAAAGGTAATTTAATGTAGGCTGTGAGAGGATACCTTGGCAGCCTTGTGTTGATTGTTGCAGGCCCTGACACCTAACGAGACGGTCGCAACGCTGGGCGTTACAGCCTTGAATCGGCACGTGACGCCGACGCAGGGCTGCTTCGTGGAGATGGTCATATCATTCGTGCTCGTGATGGCCGTGTACAGCGCTGTCGCGGCGGCGGCGGCAGCAGCAGGACCCTTCACTGTCGGCATGTCTATCACAGCCTGCCACTTGTTCGCGGTATGTCTCCCGAGCACATAAAGTCCCTGTTAATGGGTAAGGCTTAATTTCAGTGACTGTTTCTTGCCTGCAGTTGGCTTCTGTGCTAACTTTGAGACTACGGCTAATAAATCCGTCGATTTGATCGTGGGAGTGCCTGAATTCAGCCATCTAGTATAGAATCGGCGGCTTATCAGTTGGCACACCAATTTAATTAGTAAATTGGTTAATGTCCTCAGATACCGCCCTAAATGTTCAAAACTCGCGTCTCTACCGTAGCATCTAGTTCAGCAGAAACTTTAATGGGCTCCTTTCATGGTATAGAGAAACAGCGCTAACAGTTTTAACGGCCCCTCATAACTTTGATCTGTGTTTACACATGGTATAACAGCAGGGGGAGTAGCAATAGGACATCCATGGTGAGTTGCACATTAAACGGTACTGCGTAATGTACGTTACTGCACATGTTCGGTTTTCAATAGTTCAGGCACTGTTACGTAAGCCCATTCACTACGGCTTCGTATATACGATGCGAGCAAAAATAAAAGTTCGTGTTACTGGCAGGTCAGCATTGAAGCTACTCCTGAACACTGCGAATTTTGTATGGAGATCAATGCTGGATGTTGGGCAGAATTTTATGCAGTCCTCAAAAGCATGTCGTAATTTCAAGTAAATTGCCGTGCACTGCATATTAGCATCCCACAGCGGAACTTCCTCCTGTAATGCTGTGGCAACGTGTGC
Organism: Schistocerca americana; assembly: GCF_021461395.2. NCBI lineage: Eukaryota > Metazoa > Arthropoda > Insecta > Orthoptera > Acrididae > Schistocerca > Schistocerca americana. The sequence goes on from NC_060130.1 coordinate 533,412,645, forward strand.
TGAAGTTGGACCAATTGTGCTCCACCCTCCGCCGCACTGCACTTGGAGACACTGTATCCACGACACTACGCTTTTGTCCAGCCTCTTTACATGGGGCCAATGCAATGCTTCTTTCATGCACCGTTCTTACAGGAGGAGAGCTTCACCAGCAGCGCGTCATCCTGCAGTGTGACAGTCACGTCGAGCGTCCGACATAACTGACGAACAGATGTACCCTGTGTCTTCTGTTTAGCATATTGCGTCAGTTACAGTCCCATTTAGTAAAATTATCGTTCTTTCTTTGTTTCCATAGCGTTTCTTTCTATAGTATACTGTATTAATTTGTCATTCCAGGCAGTGGTTGTTTTCTACAGTGTTTCCATACTGGAACTTACATTATCGCGCTTCAATTTTGAACTAACCACGGTACTCTGCAGCTAGTTAAACTTAATCTTATCCGATGTTCGATTTTAGATACGAACTGCCAGTAACTACAGCTGTAGATGAGGTTAATTATTTCCCAGCGTGTGAACTGCTTGTATTAGGTGTGTAGATTGTAAGCAAAACCACTGACGGATGGTCTTCATATTTGGGTTAGTACGTGACAATTGCGATACTTACATCCAATAAATCCGGGAATATAAAGGTTCTTCCTGGTACACCACATACATTCTTCCAAGCCCCCCCCCCCCTCCTGCGGGTCTGGGGTAAGAATAGGCTCGAGGTATTCCTGCCTGTCGTAAGAGCCGACTAAAAGGAGTTTCAACCGTTTCGGCCTTCCATGTGATGGTCCCCCTTGGGGTTTGACCTCCATTTTTCAAAATTCTACAGAAGTAAGAGCCTTTTGGGGAAGGACGCCTTCTGTGGTGTACCACCGGTCCTCAGTGCACTAAGACCTTGGCACTCAGCATTGTACTGGCATTGTAACCATACCCGCTATTCTTCAAATTAGGCCTAAACGCCTGATGAGTTGTACAAGTTACGCCCATAGTGCGTCCCCATCTGCACCTACGATCATGGACTTTCGATGGCACCCGAAATCCAGCACGGTAGCCAGCCTGTTGTGGTGGGGTCGTCATGTACCCTCTAGGTTGTAGCCCCCTGACAACACAGGGATCGTACTGCCGATACCTGAGCTGCACCCTCCCCACGTCGGCCAAGGAGTAGATGCCCGTCTCCTTGGGGCATCAGGACTCCCGGCAACGGTCATCCTGCCAGGTGGCCCTTGCTGAGGCTGGGTGTCGCCCGTGGGGAGAGCCCGTGGTCGGATTGGGTGGTATCGGGGCAGACGTTTCGCAGATGAAACGTAAACATCTATCGGATCGCTCTGCGGCAGAGTCTTTTAAAAAGAAAGGTACTGTCTCTGGTTCTGCTTCTCCTGCCCCCTCCCCCTTGGCCACTCCCTGGGAGGAAGGAAAGGGCCGCTGGCTTGGGGCAAAGTACTTCCCCCCACTGTTTGGTCTGTTCTCGAACCGATGGGGGGACGTTCGCCACCTCCAAGCCCATGTGCTTTGTTCAGCACATTGAGGACGTCTTCGGGGAAATCGAGGCTCTCAGTAAGATGAGTTCGGGGTCCGTTCTTATAAAGACCACCTCCGCCACACAGTCGGCGGCGCTCCAGGCGTGCGACCACCTAGAGGACATCGCAGTGTCCATTGCCCCGCATCTGGCACTAAATAGGATGCAGGGGGTTATTTTTCATCGGAACCTCCTGCTGCAATCTGATAAGGAGCTCAGGGCCAACCTGGAGCGCCGAGGCATGCATTTCATCCGGCGAGTCCAGCGCGGCCCCAAAGACAGTCGCATCGACACTGGAGCCTTTATCCTCGCCTTCGAGGGGGACGTTCTCCCAGAGAAGGTAAAGGTGATGTGCTACAGGTGCGACGTGCGACCTTACGTCCCACCTCCTATGCGCTGTTTTCGGTGTCTGCGCTTTGGGCACATGTCGTCATGGTGTGAGGCTGAGCCCCTTTGTGGCGATTGTGGACGTCGTCTTCGTGAGGAACATACATGCACCGCACTACCTCGGTGCGTTAATTGTCCTGGCACCCACTCGCCTAGATCCTTAGACTGCCCCGCGTATCAGAAGATGATACAAGAATTCAAAACTTTTGATCGTCTCTCTTATTCTGAGGCCAGGAAGAAGTATGACCGCCTCCATCCCGTGCCGTTGACCACTTCGTTTGCCTCGGTTGTGTCCACTCCTTCCGCGGTATCCTCACCCCTATCCTGTCGCCCCTCCGCCTCCTCCCCCCATCCGGGGGTCCGTGCCTCTGCTTCCCAAATCCCTCCCTTCCAAATACTCCTCCCACGTGGCCCCCGCCCCCTGTGTCCCAGGGGCCACCCTCCTCCTCCTCCTCCTCCTCCTCCTCCTCCTCCTCCTCCTCCTCCTCCTCCTCCTCCTCCCCCGCCGCCTGAGAAGCGATCCTCTTCTCAGGCGTCCATCGGAGAAACGTTCCGGACCCGAGCTTCCGAGGTCCGGCGTTCCAAAACGGGCTCCACGCGTGAGGACCTTCTTCGGGTCCATCCTACCATCCCTGAGCCTCATTGGCCTTCCAAGAAGGCCTCCAAGGAGTACTCTCTATCCCCCTCTCCACCCCGGCGCGTTTTGTCTGACGCTCCATCTGTGAGTCGCTGCTCCCCTCAGTTTCGCCGGGACACTCTGCTAGGCGCTCAGCTGGCCTCTCGTCGGCAAATGATGCTGCCACTCCTACACAACCAGGGACAGCAGCCGCAGCTGGCGACGACTCGATGGAACAGGATCCGCCTCCCGCCGGTTGTAGCGTTGTTCCCTCGAAACCTGGCCCTACGCGGCCGTCGAGGTGACCAGCTCTTCCCCCGTCTCGTTCCCCCCTCTTTTTTTTTTGGCTAGCAATGGCCTTGTTACATTGGAACATAAGAGGTATTCGATATAATCGGGAGGATTTACAACTGCTCCTCCGCCTGCACTGTCCGCTCGTCCTTGGTCTCCAGGAAACAAAGTTGCGCCCGACTGACCGTATTGCCTTTACCCACTATACCTCGGAGTGGTATGACCTCACCCCTGTGGACGGTATCCCAGCTCATGGTGGGGTCATGTTGCTCGTTCGGGACGATGTCTATTACCATCCCATCCCTTTGACCACCCCACTCCAAGCAATAGCTGTCCGCATTACTCTTTCTGCCTTTACTTTTGCCGTTTGTACCATCTACACTCCGTCATCTGCTGTTAGTCGGGCTGACATGATGCACCTGATAGTTCAGCTTCCTCCGCCGTTTATATTGTTTGGCGACTTAAATGCCCATCATCCCCTTTGGGGCTCTCCTGCATCCTGTCAAAGAGGTTCCCTCTTGGCGGATGTCTTCAACCATCACAATCTTGCCTGCCTCAATACTTGCGCCCCGAGTTTCCTCTCGGACTCTACTCGTACCTACTCCCACTTGGATCTCTCGATCGGTTCTACCACTCTTGCCCGTCGCTTCGAGTGGTATGTCCTTTCTGACACCTATTCGAGCAACCACTTCCCCTGTGTCATTAGTCTCCTGCACCACACCCCATCCCCACGTTCTTCGAGCTGGGACATACCGAAAGCTGACTGGGGACTTTTCTCCACCCTGGCGACCTTTCCGGACCACGATTTTCCCAGTTGTGACACAGGTCGAATACCTCATGGCTGTTTTCATAAATGCTGCCGAAAATTCCATTCCTCGTACCTCCTCTTCATGTCGCGTTTCCGTCCCCTGGTGGAATGAGACTTGTAGAGACGTTATCCGTGCTCGGCGACGTGCTTTACGCACCTTTCGCCGCCATCCTACGTTGGCGAATTGTATTAGATACAAACGACTCCGAGCGCAATGCCGTAGAGTCATCAAAGACAGCAAAAAAGCTTGTTGGGCCTCTTTCACCAGCTCCTTTAACAGTTTTACTCCCTCTTCTGTCGTTTGGGGTAGCCTGCGCCGGCTGTCGGGCATTAAGGCCCACTCCTCGGTACCTGGCCTGACCTCAGGTAATGAGGTCCTTGTTGATCCTGTGGCTGTCTCCAACGCCTTCGGCCGGTTTTTTGCGGAGGTTTCAAGCTCCGCCCATTACCACCCTGCCTTCCTTCACAGAAAAGAGGCAGAAGAGGCTCGGCGACCTTCTTTCCACTCGCTGAATCTGGAAACTTGTAATGCCCCCTTTACTATGCGGGAACTAGAATGTGTGCTTGCACTGTCCCGGTCCTCTGCTCCGGGGCCAGATGCAATTCACGTTCAGATGCTGGCACACCTTTCTCCGGCGGGCAAAAGCTTCCTTCTTCGTACCTACAATCGCGTCTGGACCGAAGGTCAGGTCCCCATGCGTTGGCGTGACGCCGTCGTTGTTCCTATACCCAAACCCGGGAAGGATAGACACCTTCCTTCTAGTTGCCGCCCAATTTCTCTTACAAGCTGTGTCTGTAAGGTGATGGAGCGCATGGTTAACGCTCGGTTAGTCTGGATTCTTGACGGCTACTTACTAATGTCCAATGCAGCTTTCGTCGCCGCCGCTCCGCTGTTGACCAAACAGAAGCTAAACGATGTCAAAGTTAGCGTAAGGAGGGCTATGCGTGAAGCGTTCATTGAATTCGAAAGTAAAATTCTATGTACCGACTTGACAGAAAATCCTAGGAAGTTCTGGTCTTACGTTAAATCAGTAAGTGGCTCGAAACAGCATATCCAGACACTACGGGATGATGATGATGGCATTGAAACAGAGGATGACACGCGTAAAGCTGAAATACTAAACACCTTTTTCCAAAGCTGTTTCACAGAGGAAGACCGCACTGCAGTTCCTTCTCTAAATCCTCGCACAAACGAAAAAATGGCTGACATCGAAATAAGTGTCCAAGGAATAGAAAAGCAACTGGAATCACTCAATAGAGGAAAGTCCACTGGACCTGACGGGATACCAATTCGATTCTACACAGAGTACGCGAAAGAACTTGCCCCCCTTCTAACAGCCGTGTACCGCTAGTCTCTAGAGGAACGGAGGGTTCCAAATGATTGGAAAAGAGCACAGATAGTCCCAGTCTTCAAGAAGGGTCGTCGAGCAGATGCGCAAAACTATAGACCTATATCTCTTACGTCGATCTCTTGTAGAATTTTAGAACATGTTTTTTGCTCGCGTATCATGTCATTTCTGGAAACCCAGAATCTACTATGTAGGAATCAACATGGATTCCGGAAACAGCGATCGTGTGAGACCCAACTCGCCTTATTTGTTCATGAGACCCAGAAAATATTAGATACGGGCTCCCAGGTAGATGCTATTTTTCTTGACTTCCGGAAGGCGTTCGATACAGTTCCGCACTGTCGCCTGATAAGCAAAGTAAGAGCCTACGGAATATCAGACCAGCTGTGTGGCTGGATTGAGGAGTTTTTGGCAAACAGAACACAGCATGTTATTATCAATGGAGAGACGTCTACAGACGTTAAAGTAACCTCTGGCGTGCCGCAGGGGAGTGTTATGGGACCATTGCTTTTCACAGTATATATAAATGACCTAGTAGATAGTGTCGGAAGTTCCATGCGGCTTTTCGCGGATGATGCTGTAGTATACAGAGAAGTTGCTGCATTAGAAAATTGTAGCGAAATACGGGAAGATCTGCAGCGGATAGGAATTTGGTGCAGGGAGTGGCAACTGGCCCTTAACATAGACAAATGTAATGTATTGCGAATACATAGAAAGAAGGATCCTTTATTGTATGATTATATGATAGCGGAACAAACACTGGTAGCAGTTACTTCTGTAAAATATCTGGGAGTATGCGTACGGAACGATTTGAAGTGGAATGATCATATGAAACTAATTGTTGGTAAGGCGGGTACCAGGTTGAGATTCATTGGGAGAGTGCTTAGAAAATGTAGTCCATCAACAAAGGAGGTGGCTTACAAAACACTCGTTCGACCTATACTTGAGTATTGCTCATCAGTGTGGGATCCGTACCAGGTCGGGTTGACGGAGGAGATAGAGAAGATCCAAAGAAGAGCGGCGCGTTTCGTCACTGGGTTATTTGGTAACCGTGATAGCGTTACGGAGATGTTTAATAAACTCAAGTGGCAGACTCTGCAAGAGAGGCGCTCTGCATCGCGGTGTAGCTTGCTCGCCAGGTTTCGAGAGGATGCGTTTCTGGATGAGGTAGCGAATATATTGCTTCCCCCTACTTATACTTCCCGAGGAGATCACGAATGTAAAATCAGAGAGATTAGAGCGCGCACGGAGGCTTTCAGACAGTCGTTCTTCCCGCGAACCATACGCGACTGGAACAGGAAAGGGAGGTAATGACAGTGGCACGTAAGGTGCCCTCCGCCACACACCGTTGGGTGGCTTGCGGAGTATCAATGTAGATGTAGATGTAGACCTTGTGACTTTGTCACCTTGAACATCTTTTTGTGAAGGCTCCAAACGGTAGCTGTGTTCTTCGATTTGGAGAAGGCTTATGATAGCTGTTGGAGAGGAGGTATCCTCGGCACTAGGCAGAGGTGGGGCCTACGCGGTCGCCTGCCCCTTTTTATTGATTCCTTTTTAACCGATAGAAAGTTTAGGGTACGTGTGGGTTCCGTATTGTCCGACGTCTTCTTCCAGGAGAATAGAGTGCCTCAGGGCTCCGTCTTAAGCGTAGCCCTTTTTGCCATCGCGATCAATCCAATTATGGATTGCATTCCACCTAATGTCTCAGGCTCTCTCTTTGTCGATGACTTCGCAATCTACTGCAGTGCCCAGAGAACATGCCTCCTGGAGCGCTGCGTTCAGCGTTGTCTAGACAGCCTATACTCATGGAGTGTGGCAAATGGCTTCCGGTTGTCTGAAGAGGAGACGGTTTGTATCAACTTTTGGCGATATAAAGCGTTCCTTCCACCATCCTTATATCTCGGTCCCGTCGTTCTCCCATTTGTGGAAACAACTAAGTTTCTAGGGCTCACGTTGGACAGGAAACCGTGTTGGTCTCCACATGTCTCTTATTTGGCGGCCCGTTGTACACGTTCCCTTAATGTCCTAAGAGTTCTTAGCAGTTCATGTTGGGGAGCGGATCGCACTGTCCTGCTTCGCTTGTATCGGTCCATAGTCCGATCGAAGCTGGATTATGGGAGCTTCGTCTACTCATCTACTCGGCCATCCCTCTTACGCCGTCTCAACTCCATCCACCACCGGGGGTTACGTCTTGTGACCCCAGCCTTCTACACTAGTCCTGTCGAGAGTCTTTATGCTGAAGCTGCCGAATTACCATTGACCTACCGGCGCGACATACTGCTGTGTCGGTATGCCTGCCAGCTGTTGTCAATGCCCGACCACCCCTCTTATCAGTCCTTCTTCGCCGATTCTCTCGACCGTCAGTACGGGTTGTATGTGTCTGCCCTGCTGCCCCCCGGAGTCCGCTTCCGTTGCCTGCTTCGACAATTGGATTTTGCCCTTCAGAGAGGGTGAGAGCCCGACACCACCTTGGCTCCAGGCTCCGGTTCATATTTATCTCGACCTCGGCTCACCCCCGAAGGAGGGTACTCCGGCTGCAGTGTATTGCTCACGGTTTGTCGATCTTCGTGCGCGACTTGCTAGTCACACCTTTATTTACACCGATGGCTCCAAAACTGACGATGGAGTCGGCTGTGCCTTTGTCGTCGGGGCCGCCATCTTTAAATACTGGCTCCTCGACCAATGTTCCAGCTTTACGGTAGAGTTTTTTGCTCTCCATCAGGCTATTCAGTATGCCCGCCGCCACCGCCATTCATCGTATGTACTCTGCTCTGATTCCCTCAGTGCTCCTCAGAGCCTTGGAGATCCCTATCCGGTCCATCCCTTAGTGCAATGGATCCTGCAGTCCCTCCATTCTTTCGCTGATAATGGTTCTCCTGTCAGCTTTCTGTGGGTTCCCGGACATGTAGGGGTGCCTGGGAATGAGGCTGCGGATGCTGCAGCTAAGGTTGCAGTCCTCCTGCCTCGGCCAGCCTCCCATTGTGTCCCGTCATCTGACGTTCGTGGAGATGTTTGTAAGAGGCTTGTGTCGTTGGGGTGGGATGCTTGGTCATCCCTCCAAGGAAACAAGCTCCGGGCAGTAACACCGCTCCCAACTGCTTGGACAACCTCCTCCCGACCATCTCGGCGAGAGGAGGTCCTTCTGACCAGGTTGCGGATTGGGCATTGCCGGTTTAGCCACCGCTACCTGCTCTCCGGTGACCCAGCCCCGCAGTGCCCTTGTGGTCAGGCATTAACAGTGCACCATGTTTTATTGTCGTGTCCCCGCTTTAGTCAATCTCGTGTTGTCCTGTCCCTGCCATCTACTTTACCGGATATTTTAGCTGATGACGCTCGAGCAGCTGCTCGTGTTCTGCGTTTTATAACTTTGGCTGGCTTGTCCAAAGACATCTAACCTTTTTACTTCTTTTATCTAAATCTTTGTTAGGTCCTTCTGGTGTCCCCCACTCCCCTTGAGTTTTACTAGATTCCATGTGCTCTAACAACAGTTTCTGGGCGCTAATGACTTCAGCGCCCTTAAACCCCACCAAAAAAAAAATCTTCCAAGCGAACGCCAAAGCCTTGAGATGGCTTGCGTTTGTTGGTGGCTAACGTCTAGGTGGCGAGTCTGTGTCATTAAATATTCTAGTGACAGCGGCGGCGATTTCAGGTTGCTTCTGGCTAGTGAACTAACCCAGTGTTTCCCCTTCAACTGTTGATTTCTCCTTCGCTTGAATTCTTACCAGGATATGTGCGTCATAAGATAATGCAACAAAGATACATGTTTAGCTTTCGCTGATTATGGAATCATTCAGATTCGAATTAAGGGTGGATGGAATAGTCTCGATATTTTAAAAAAAATTAAAATAGCGAAGTTCGTATAGATCGTAGGGTGAACTGTTATTTGCCCAACACTACCGTTTGTGACCATTTGTACAAATTTTCGCCATCGTTGAACCAAGGCATCAAAAAAGGCTACAATTATTAGAGGCTCTGCTTATTGTAACTACACTCCTGGAAATTGAAATAAGAACACCGTGAATTCATTGTCCCAGGAAGGGGAAACTTTGACATATTCCTGGGGTCAGATAGATCACATGATCACACTGACAGAACCGCAGGCACATAGACACAGGCAACAGAGCATGCACAATGTCGGCACTAGTACAGTGTATATCCACCTTTCGCAGCAATGCAGGCTGCTATTCTCCCATGGAGACGATCGTAGAGATGCTGGATGTAGTCCTGTGGAACGGCTTGCCATGCCATTTCCACCTGGCGCCTCAGTTGGACCAGCGTTCGTGCTGGACGTGCAGACCGCGTGAGACAACGCTTCATCCAGTCCCAAACATGCTCAATGGGGGACAGATCCGGAGATCTTGCTGGCCAGGGTAGTTGACTTACACCTTCTAGAGCACGTTGGGTGGCACGGGATGCATGCGGACGTGCATTGTCCTGTTGGAACAGCAAGTTCCCTTGCCGGTCTAGGAATGGTAGAACGATGGGTTCGATGACGGTTTGGATGTACCGTGCACTATTCAGCGTCCCCTCGACGATCACCAGTGGTGTACGGCCAGTGTAAGAGATCGCTCCCCACACCATGATGCCGGGTGTTGGCCCTGTGTGCCTCGGTCGTATGCAGTCCTGATTGTGGCGCTCACCTGCACGGCGCCAAACACGCATACGACCATCATTGGCACCAAGGCAGTAGCGACTCTCATCGCTGAAGACGACACGTCTCCATTCGTCCCTCCATTCACGCCTGTCGCGACACCACTGGAGGCGGGCTGCACGATGTTGGGGCGTGAGCGGAAGACGGCCTAACGGTGTGCGGGACCGTAGCCCAGCTTCATGGAGACGGTTGCGAATGGTCCTCGCCGATACCCCAGGAGCAACAGTGTCCCTAATTTGCTGGGAAGTGGCGGTGCGGTCCCCTACGGCACTGCGTAGGATCCTACGGTCTTGGCGTGCATCCGTGCGTCGCTGCGGTCCGGTCCCTGGTCGACGGGCACGTGCGCTTTCCGCCGACCACTGGCGACAACATCGATGTACTGTGGAGACCTCACGCCCCACGTGTTGAGCAATTCGGTGGTACGTCCACCCGGCCTCCCGCATGCCCACTATACGCCCTCGCTCAAAGTCCGTCAATTGCACATACGGTTCACGTCCACGCTGTCGCGGCATGCTACCAGTGTTAAAGACTGCGATGGAGCTCCGTATGCCACGGCAAACTGGCTGACACTGACGGCGGCGGTGCACAAATGCTGCGCAGCTAGCGCCATTCGACGGCCAACACCGCGGTTCCTGGTGTGTCCGCTGTGCCGTGCGTGTGATCATTGCTTGTACAGCCCCCTCGCAGTGTCCGGAGTAAGTATGGTGGGTCTGACACACCGGTGTCAATGTGTTCTTTTTCCATTTCCAGGAGTGTATTTTCAAGCTGTTTCGACACAAGTGGGCGGGTACGCTGTAATGGACATGCACAACGTACGGCAGCGGGTGAAATACTTAAATATCGAAGAAACTGACATTGCAGGCACTCCGCACAGCGGCTGGCAGACATTGATGAGATTTGAATCGAGGACGTATTGATAGCGAAAAGCAAGATAAACGCTGTAGCGTTACCGATAAACAGCGACGCCTGTGTAACCACGGTCAAGAATCTTATGGAGCCAATAATGGGCGCCCTCGAACGTCATTCTTCGCCTCCCAAGCGATTGCAAAATAAGGCTGGTCATTGGTGGATCTTGCACCCTACAGCCCATCTGACTGTTAGGACTTACGAAAAGAACATACGCTGTTACGGATCAAATAACTTGCATGAAGTTAAAACAGCTTAAGCACAAGTCAAAAAGCAAGGTGCTGAAGGTTTCTGAACTGGTTTTTTGTGCAGTGGTTCAATGATGTCGCAGGTAGATACCAGTGGATAGAAGACAGTGCAAAGAGTGAGGTGTGTAGCGGACAGTTCAGTCAAGAATCAGTACTAATTTAGCTGTTTCTCAGTCACTAAATTTTTGGACACAGAGCACTACTTCTTGGTCTACCCCGTATAAAAGTAATCGGTGACATTAGTGTTTATTTAAACTGTGTATTTAAATTTTCTCTGTGGACTAATGCCATATAGAGTTTGGATCGACCTTGCGTCGTCCAGACGTATGATCACTTTGGTGTCATCAGTGAGTGGGAAAGAGTGGTGATGTTCACATACCAGGAACACTGTTACAATGAAAGAAGTGAATCATTGAGGTTAAGTATGTGTCAGACTAAACGTGAAGGTATTGTCCCAAACTAAATAACACGGAGTTAGGATGTGTGCTCGCCTTCATAACTTCAGCCTCGGGAAGATAAAACTGCTTTACAATGTCAGTTAAATTTAAGATTTTGTAGAGTACTACCCAAAAATTTCCAACGATATAAAATTCATTTCGTACATCAGTATGGCAAATCCTGATAGTAGCGGAAAAAGCAGCCACAGTAAGGACCTGAAATGACAAAGGATCTCCTACAGTTCAATAAACTGTATATCCTTAGTCTGATGGATTCAAATGTAAGGCGGAAATATCCCTGAGGTATCGTGCAAGACTAAATGACCTTCATTTTTTCGCAGATGCAGTATACTGGTGCTGGTATGAATCCGGCTCGTTCTTTCGGACCTGCTTTCGTTACTGGATCTTGGATAAACCATTGGGTATGTATCCAAGGAAAAATCTGAAATGCATTAAGAGAGTTGTCAACAAAGCTGTTTAACGATGATACGAATTTGCTTAGTATTGGTTCGGCCGTCTTTTGCAGGTGTACTGGGTGGGACCGTGCGTAGGCGGTGTTGCTGCGGGTATCGTCTACCAATACTTCAGGCCAGAAGAGCCTGTGGATGCAGCAGAGCATAGGGCTTCTCCGGGCCAAGCTTCTGGCGTGGCCTCAGGAGTAGCGGAACGGCATGTATAATCACGAAACAAAAATGTAATGCTCTTGACAACATGACATCGTCCAATTCCTGCCTGAACTTTGTGGACGAATGTGTACACCTAATTAAGCCTGATGTTAAGAGAATGCATATTGGAACTCGCCTATTTCACTAGGCGTGGCGAGGACAAATAACGTATGTAAAATTTTAATAATGTGAAACATTTATAATGAACTGAGATCTTACGCTCCAGTGGATTTTTAAATGTTGTTAAAGTTGAATAAATTGAGCATGTCGAAAAAGAGTATCCGATGACTAGTGGAATTAGATACTCCTAAAGCTGGAATTCAAACGAAGGGAAATTCACCCGAATAATTCCCCCCCCCCCCTACCCTTCAAAATAGATTACAGCCGTTGCAGCGCGATCTCTCTTCGCATGCAACATTGACATTCTTAACGTGCAGTCAACAAACTTTCAATCACGTACGTGCAGTAATTCAGCTGGACTCTTTAAGACCCATTTTCAAAAGGGCTCACCACGACGAATTTAACACAGCGACACCTATTAACTTCCTACTAGCTCAGAAGTAGAGAAAAAGTTCAGTTACTGTCTTGTAACCAGTCCCGTAAGTTTCGTGTCTTCCACAAATTAACATAAGGTATAATTTCTGCTCTCGATTCTATCGATCGAAAACTTACTTCGCTTGAATAACGCATTCGTACATTCTTGATCATGAGTCTACTTTCAGATAGACGTAAATTTTAAAAGAAAAGATGGATAAATGTCTCACAACAATCGTTGTATTGCATTACGAAGTAAGTTTATCAGCGACATAGTTACCATTCGTGTAAGGTTGAGAGAAGTACTAAACCATTAAACTTTCCATTCACATCGATAGTACATTTGTCTCACAGATACCTTATGGATATCGGAGGGCGATAACACACCGAGAGTACTTCAGGTGACAGCCTTCGCCTGGTAAATAAGCAGGAAGCTGCCTGCTTAACGACAGCGTGAAGATGCCGGCAGGTTACGGCACTGTCCCTTGACATGAACCAGTTAAAGCCTATAAATGCACAATGACCTCCACAACCACATACATAAGATAAAAATTCTAAATATCGATTGTCATACAGGTATAACACATATGGTGGTCATATTCGGCAACCTCGAAAAACCCAGAGTCGTGGACACGTGGTTTATGTACACCTATCTAGGAACAGCTCTGAACATGGGTCGAGTCGCCAGCAAAGTCACTTTTCGCATAATCGTATGTCTGTATTTCCTAAAGCCCATAATTCCTGTAATGACATGACTTACCAGTAGAGTGGGGTCTGTGGTAAACAGTAGTCACATGTTCATGGCAACGTCTGGACCCCCTACCAAACAGCACCAGAGGTGCGGTGAAAAGATACCTTTCGCGTCAGACAGCATCAAATGTACTTGAGGTAGCATGCATGATCCTAGCAGCTGCTTCTGCTTCTGCTGCTGCTTCTGCTTCTGCTGCCGCCACCGGTATGAGACAGAACCAGATATCACTGATCAAAAGTGAATGACACCATTAGTCCACACTAAAACAGAATTTCTCTTAAATCTGCTTTGGACTGAGTTTGTAGCATCGACAGTGTCATTCCTCTCCAGAAGACGACACATTGTGCACCCTTCTAAATTTATTTACATAAATGGTTTTTACGACAGTTCTTTAGAAAGCCTGCGCTGTATTCTCGCTATGTGTAGTCATTTAAGTTACGTGGTCACAAAACACTCGTTTGCAAGGTTCTGTCAAAGTTTGGCACTTTTCTTTGCACTTTGTACACTTAGCGCTGCGCTTGGTACACTTAGCGCTGCGCTTGGTACACTTAGCGCTGCGCTTGGTACACTTAGCGCTGCGCTTGGTACACTTAGCGCTGCGCTTGGTACACTTAGCGCTGCGCTTGGTACACTTAGCGCTGCGCTTGGTACACTTAGCGCTGCGCTTGGTACACTTAGCGCTGCGCTTGGTACACTTAGCGCTGCGCTTGGTACACTTAGCGCTGCGCTTGGTACACTTAGCGCTGCGCTTGGTACACTTAGCGCTGCGCTTGGTACACTTAGCGCTGCGCTTGGTACACTTAGCGCTGCGCTTGGTACACTTAGCGCTGCGCTTGGTACACTTAGCGCTGCGCTTGGTACACTTAGCGCTGCGCTTGGTACACTTAGCGCTGCGCTTGGTACACTTAGCGCTGCGCTTGGTACACTTAGCGCTGCGCTTGGTACACTTAGCGCTGCGCTTGGTACACTTAGCGCTGCGCTTGGTACACTTAGCGCTGCGCTTGGTACACTTAGCGCTGCGCTTGGTACACTTAGCGCTGCGCTTGGTACACTTAGCGCTGCGCTTGGTACACTTAGCGCTGCGCTTGGTACACTTAGCGCTGCGCTTTCAATGCACATCTCTGCATACACTGTGTGGGAATGGATTACTAACATTGCTGTCGGAACCTGGCAGCCGACTGATAATTGTTTCAAACTTGTGCAACGGAGTGCTGTCATAATGTTGTTTCCGTGTTTTGGCTGGATACACATGTGGGACAGATGATAATGCGAAGCAGATCATCAGATTCACCCTCGCTTACCGGTAACCAAGCCGTTAAAATGAATTTCGGCCTACGTTGTCTGCACGTTTCAGTCATGTTTGGGTTTCGTATGCACTGTATTTGCCTTTCGTAAATCCGTTAACGCTTTGACGTGCCCATTCATTAACTGTGGGTTCCCAACAGTCGCTATTTTAGTGAATCGTACCCCGTGGCATCTGCAGATAAATTTCGGCACAAAGAGCTCATGGGTGAGTTTTGCCTGTGGCCAACCTTAGAGCTTCTAGAGTTCAGTGTATGCAGTTGCATGTACATCGTTTACTCGAAGTGATATTATTGTCCTGAAATGTTGGCATAATTTGTATACAGTAGAAAAGTTAACGTCAGCAGTGGCATAGCGGAAAGTAACACTGAAAAAACCCATACCGAGAAATAACTCGCGTGATTAAAGAAATTTTTCAGTTCATACGTAGCCTCCCGCAGTCATCAAATCTGATGCAGCACCCTTCATCTAGTTTGAAGATGCTTAAGATACAGGTAAGCGGTACTCCTACTTCGGTAACTGTTCTGGTCAAGTTGTTCACAATTCAATTTATACTACCACATTCAAGAAGGTAACTGTACTTCGTATTCGTGTATATTTCCCGTTTTCATCTGCTTCGGTTAGCCGTGTTCAGTAGAAAAGCTTCTACGATCAAGCGCTAACTAACGCTAGGTAGCAAAAATACGGAAAACAGGTGGTCGGATAACTCCAAAAATCCAGGAAGGAATCTTTTCACTAAAAAAGATGTCCTCCGGCAATAAAGTTACATTAATTTAAGTAACACGTTTTTCCAAGATAAACCTGTGAAAGCACTTGTTAAATGACTGCAAATAAAACGAGGACAAAGACGTGGGTAACACCAATTTTATAGTACATGGATTTATTTAGTTAACGAGGCACAAAGCTACATTTCAGCCGGAATTGCTTTCCCCCCCGCCCCCCCCCCCCCCTCATTAAATCACAAGCCTTCGGAGAACCGACATAGGCTTAACACGTGTCTGAATATAACAAATCTACTACTGTGGCAATCGTGTGGGACGTCTCCAACGCTAAAAGGGAATTCTGCAGGCTAAATTTTAATACGAAAGTTATATCTCGAATTTGATTTTCATTGCTGTCTTATGAAGCAGAAGAAAACGTACATCGGACTCCAAGTAACACTCACTGCAAATATGGATACCGGTATTGGAACAAACGATATTGAAACGGCTGAAATGGACAAAACAATGGAATTTAAAGGTAAGATTGCGATTTTGATCCAGCGTTGACAGCAGGTCGCTAAAGCGAACAGTAGTTACATCCGAGGAAAACCACCTTAGTATAAACCACTACGCGGCGTTGTGTCGTTCCATATGCAAAATGATCATAAGTTTTTAAAACTTGTTACTAATCACTCGGCCTAACGACAGGTGTTCACATCCGTTGTATGTTAAAACGTTACAAAACTTGTCATTGCATGGAGAATCTATTGTGCTTGTTATGTATTGAACGAAAATGCCAGCATTTTGATACCGATTCTTAACTCATACCGCGTTAACACTGAAAACAGCATCGTCTCGAAAAGCGATGTGATATTGTCTAGGACCACAGAAGTAATTAAAAGCTACAAATTATAATTACGAGCATACGTTGTCTAACTCCACTAACATTTTTTCGCCAAAACGACGGAGAAAGACGTATGCTTCCTTTACGTTGCAGATGGCAGCATTGTTAGCTGTAATATTCGTTGAACACAGTTAATGATTCTCATTTTGTATAACGCAGAGTAGTGCCGTACTCCGGGAAATGAGTCCTGTATCGTCAAGTAACTTAATACATGCGATCTGCTGGCGACTTGCTGGTTTGAACGCTATTGCGTTGAAACAATCTAGTTTTTATAAATGGAAGAGGATAACTGAAATGAGCAGAAGGTGATAAATTAATAGAAATCTTTAATGGCTGAAGGTCGTTTACTGTACTTGCAACAGGTACAAACCCTCTACAAATTTCTGAGAAGCACGTTACACTAACTTGCATTGCAATGCTATGAAAGTTCTTTAGGTCTACCCGCCACCATCTAAATGAAAATTGGCTATTGGAAGGTACGTTGGGTAGTTACCTTTAATGTTCTTAACGATTAATTACAGTGAACACATGTCTGCTTACATGTGGACGTGGTAGTGGGGCTGACTGTAACAATCTAGCATTTAGCGTGAGTGTTCCAGGTGGACGTGTAGACGTCAGGCCCACGCGGCCAAAGTTCTGTTAGCTCGCAACCTAAAGATATCTTCTCACAGATCACGCGTTTTCGTGGCCCTGTTCATGATCTGGCTCCGTGAAACTCTTGCAGGAACGTGAGTCTACTTTCCAGTAATGAGTACGTAAAATTTTTTGGGATGCCAGGAATTAACTCCACAGTTGCAATGCTTTGACAACACTGTCAAATGTTACTCACACAGTAACCAAAACATCCTGTTACACATTTCTATGATTGAGCAGTATTACATCTCCACATAATTGTCTGCGCCATTCGACAGTCAAATCATAATACAAGCGATGAACTGAAGTGAATTTCGAGTTCAGTGGTGAGGTATTAATATATGCTGAGTAAATTTGAGACTAGGAACATTGGCTACTAATGGCTATGGCCCACACCACACTCATTGCTAGAAATGGAATGGAAGTTAAATCACAATGGATCACTAACCATCCTGAGCATTGAACAGATTTGCGCCCAGGACGCGCATTTCACTAGCGTCCTCAGTTGTAGATGCCACCTAAACCGCCGTCAATATGCAGTTGTCTGTCCCTTCGGAAAATCAGAGGGCAAGGAAAAATAAAACAACTACCATGTAAGGCAGGCATGCTGCGATCAAAAAGACAAGTAGACAGTCTCCACGTGAACAGCAAACGCCTTAACTAGTGGCCATGGCGCAATGTACTAAACTGTGGTAGGGTTTAAGCCACAACGACAAACGGTACGGTTTGTAAGAGGCCAATAAGCAGTAGTTGTTAGTTACAAGCTTTTTGAGGAGCAGCCTAGTGGCTGGGAAATGTCTTAAGTTCATTTAATTGCTTTAGATTTAGCATTAAAAACTTTGTTCAAGTGACATTTGTGCTATATGGTAACTGCTAAGTAAAACTGGAGAAACATTCTCTTCTTCAATAAAAATAAAATAGACAATCATACACACCTACAGTAGTGTAAGGTTAATGTTCAGTGAACGCAAAGATGTACTTAGACAATTACAAAAGTCAGCAAAAGTTTATGAATGTTTCGACCGGCAAGTGCTGAAACACGTTAGTTGGGAGCGCGCCATATTTTGTAGCTCTAACACTAGAAACTAACTTATTTTTTCAATGACATAAGATTGAAGAAGTTCGAAAAGGACTCAAATAGTAAAGTGAAGACTAGGCTTTCATTTAAATTTACCGGTGTCCTTTTGCCGCCGTCAAAATGACTGATTTGCACGTTACACATCCACCGCAGACCAAGGGGTACTCCTGTTCGGAGTGTAAAACTGTGCGTTAAGAGTAACATGGCTTCTTCGTCCCCTATGACTGAGTTGTGTGAGATACGACACAGCAGGATAATCAGTTTCAACGACTACATGTAAATGACTCTCAGCGTCAGCGATTTATCTAAGAACAAGAGACCCTCAGACTCGTTAATCACGGATTTTGATGAGTCTTGGGTAAGTTGGAGGACGTGAACAGAGTACCTGGCTAGCGGCATTTAATGCGAGGTCCATTGTTCTCAAGAAAATATTGTCTTAAGACAACCTCATATGCCCGTGAGGTTCGTCAAATTTCAACCAAGTGAGAGTAGCGCAGCGGTTAAGGTTCACGGGGACCATGTTTGCGGGCGGAATTCGCCGACCCTGTGATGCTTGCTTCAAGCAGTTTAAAATTTTCTAGAGAAAAGCTCCAAATGCTCCCAAGTTGCTAAAGACTACTAGAGAAAACGCTTCGAAGAAACGTTGGATAAAAGTACATTCATTAAGTCAATGTCAATTTATTACGTGTTTGACAGGAACTACTCCTGGAAATTGAAATAAGAACACCGTGAATTCATTGTCCCAGGAAGGGGAAACTTCATTGACACATTCCTGGGGTCAGATACATCACATGATCACACTGACAGAACCACAGGCACACACACAGGCAACAGAGCATGCACAATGTCGGCACTAGTACAGTGTATATCCACCTTTCGCAGCAATGCAGGCTGCTATTCTCCCATGGAGACGATCGTAGAGATGCTGGATGTAGTCCTGTGGAACGGCTTGCCATGCCATTTCCACCTGGCGCCTCAGTTGGACCAGCGTTCGTGCTGGACGTGCAGACCGCGTGAGACGACGCTTCATCCAGTCCCAAACATGCTCAATGGGGGACAGATCCGGAGATCTTGCTGGCCAGGGTAGTTGACTTACACCTTCTAGAGCACGTTGGGTGGCACGGGATGCATGCGGACGTGCATTGTCCTGTTGGAACAGCAAGTTCCCTTGCCGGTCTAGGAATGGTAGAACGATGGGTTCGATGACGGTTTGGATGTACCGTGCACTATTCAGTGTCCCCTCGACGATCACCAGTGGTGTACGGCCAGTGTAAGAGATCGCTCCCCACACCATGATGCCGGGTGTTGGCCCTGTGTGCCTCGGTCGTATGCAGTCCTGATTGTGGCGCTCACCTGCACGGCGCCAAACACGCGTACGACCATCATTGGCACCAAGGCAGAAGCGACTCTCATCGCTGAAGACGACACGTCTCCATTCGTCCCTCCATTCACGCCTGTCGCGACACCACTGGAGGCGGGCTGCACGATGTCGGGGCGTGAGCAGAAGACGGCCTAACGGTGTGCGGGACCGTAGCCCAGCTTCATGGAGACGGTTGCGAATGGTCCTCGCCGATACCCCAGGAGCAACAGTGTCCCTAATTTGCTGGGAAGTGGCGGTGCGGTCCCCTACGGCACTGCGTAGGATCCTACGGTCTTGGCGTGCATCCGTGCGTCGCTGCGGTCCGGTCCCAGGTCGACGGGCACGTGCACCTTCCGCCGACCACTGGCGACAACATCGATGTACTGTGGAGACCTCACGCCCCACGTGTTGAGCAATTCGGCGGTACGTCCACCCGGCCTCCCGCATGCCCACTATACGCCCTCGCTCAAAGTCCGTCAACTGCACATACGGTTCACGTCCACGCTGTCGCGGCATGCTACCAGTGTTAAAGACTGCGATGGAGCTCCGTATGCCACGGCAAACTGGCTGACACTGACGGCGGCGGTGCACAAATGCTGCGCAGCTAGCGCCATTCGACGGCCGACACCGCGGTTCCTGGTGTGTCCCCTGTGCCGTGCGTGTGATCATTGCTTGTACAGCCCTCTCGCAGTGTCCGGAGCAAGTATGGTGGGTCTGACACACCGGTGTCAATGTGTTCTTTTTCCATTTCCAGGAGTGTATAAAGTATCAGTGGTTCGTAGCGATGATCAAGAAAGATATCATTGGAATTTGGAGGAACTTGTAACACTTTCATGCCGATGTGCTCTTTGACCATCTATTATTGTATGTATATAATATATATATTTGCTCTTACCTTTATGTAAATTTATATGTACACGATGTAAGAATTTGTGTGTTTTGCTGTGTAATCAATTATGTATATTGTGTAAATATCGCTGATTAATCCCTGAGATAATGTTAGGGAAACGTTAGGTTTTTGTCAACGAATAAGTATCGTTGGAGTAGCGGCGTCTCTGGACGCGGGAGGATGTTACGTCAGAGCGCTCGCTACAGAGGGAACTCTGGTGTGAGACTTGAAATGCGCACTGTACTGGAGGAGTGATTGTTTAGCGGCACGTGGCAAGTGATGAGCGTGGGCGGTGGGAATATTGGCTGCAGCAACATCAAGAACCCGCCACGCCAATATCATTGCCAATAGCGCCAGTGCTCGCTAATTATCATGTAGAGGACCCAGCAGCAGTATCGTCGTCAGCAACTTCGGCACGGCGAGAATGGACTGAAGTAAGATTGCTGCATCACAGCTTATTGTCAACTAATTTTGCAACGGCGTTACTCAGCTTTGTGGTATTTGAGTGTGCATAATTACCATAGTTTAATCAAAACTGTTTACCCGTGATTCTCCTAAAATCATTCTCCTAGTAGGTTCCTGCCCTGTCCTATTGTTACAATAATCAGAGTACCGTTTATGAAAAATGAAAATTGCAGTGCCAGTTAATTTTGCGTATGAAGTAAAAGATTGTTAGATTAAAGATCTGAACTTAAAGCATTCAGTAATTTCGGTCTCACTAACTTTAAATTTGAACTTTAATCTGAGGCGATCTAATTGTTGCAAATATAAAATCAACTAATCAAATTAAAATGATTCCTGGCACTATGAACAAAAGCACTAACTAGAATTAGTGAAAGAGTGCAAATATCAGTGATTATTGTAATTTGTTGTTAGTAAAGTTCTGGTTCACATTTTGACTTGCAGTCGTGCTGAAGTAAAATAATTACCTTTTAATATAGTAATTATCAATTTCTACGTCCCTGTTCAGAAGTCAATAGTTTCATTCAATTTTTTGCTGTTTTCCAAAATTCATTTGAAAATAGAAGTTATCGTGAGGTAGCGCCATTGTCACTTACAAAACAACAAAGAGCTCCCCTGCAGGTCCAGGGTAAGAATAGGCCTGAGGTATTCCTGCCTGTCGTAAGAGGAGACTGAAAGGAGTTTCAACCGTTTCGGCATTCCAAGTGATAGTCCCCCTTGGCGTTTGACCTCCTTTATTCAAAATTCTACAGAAGTAAGAGTCTTTTGGGGAAGGACGCCTTACGTGGTATCTCCCGGAGAAGGTAAAGGTGATGTGCTACCGGTGCGACGTACGACCTTACGTCCCGCCTCCTATACACTGTTTTCGGTGTTTGCGCTTTGGGCACATGTCGTCGAAGTGTGAGGCTGAGCCCCTTTGTGGCGATTGTGGACGTCCTCTTCGTGAGGAACACACATGCACCCCACATCATGCATCAATTGCCCTGGCATCCACTCGCCTAGATCTTTAGACTGCCCCACGTATCAGAAGGAGAAGAAGATTCAAGAATTAAAAACTTTCGATCGTCTCTCTTATTCTGAGGCCAGGAAGAAGTATGACCGCCTCCAACCCGAGACGTTGACAACTTCGTTTGCCTCAGTCATGTCCACTCCTTCCACAGTATCCTCACCCCTATCCTGTCCCCCCTCCACCTCCTCACCCCATCCGGGGTCTATGCCTCCGCCTCCCAAATCCCTCCATTCCAAATCATCCTCCCTCGCGGCCCCTGCCCCAGGGGCCACCCTTCCTCCTCCTCCCCCTCCGCCGCCTGAGAAGCGATCCTCTTCTCAGGCGTCCATTGGGGAAACGTTCCGGACCCTGGCTTCCGAGATCCGGCGTTCCAAACCGGACCCCGCGCGTGAGGACCTTCTTCGGGTCCAGCCCACCATCCCTGTGCCTCCTCGGCCTTCCAAGAAGGCCTCCAAGACGAATTCTCTATCCCCCTCTCCATCCTGGCGCGTTTCGTCTGACGCTCTGCTACCAGGCGCTCAGCTGGCCTCTCGTCAGCGAATGATGCTGCCCCTCCTACACAACCCGGGGCAGCGGCCACAGCTGGCGACGACTCGATGGAACAGGATCCGCCTCCCGCCGGTTGTAGCGTTGTTCCCTCGAAACCTGGCCCTCCGCGCGGCTGTCAAGGTGACCAGCTCTTCACCCGTTTCGTTCCCCCTTTTTTTCTGACTAGCGATGGCTTTGTTACATTGGAACATCAGAGGTATTTGATCTAATCGGGAGGAATTACAACTGGTCCTCCGCCTGCACTGTCCACTCGTCCTTGGTCTCCAGGAAACCAAGTTGCGCCCAACTTACCGTATTGCATTTACCCACTATACCTCGGAGCAGTCTGACCTCTCCCCTGCGGACGGTATTCCAGCTCATGGTGGGGTCATGTTGCTCGTTCGGGACGATGTATATTACCATCCCATCCCATTGACCACCCCACTCCAAGCAATAGCTGTCCGCATTACTCTTTCTGCTTTTACTTTTTCAGTTTGTACCATCTACACTGCACCGTCATCTGCTGTTAGTCGGGCTGACATGATGCACCTGATTGTTCAGCTTCCTCCGCCGTTTTTATTGTTTGGCGACTTCAATGCCCATCATCCCCTTTGGGGCTCTCCAGCATCCTGTCAGAGAGGCTCCCTCTTGGCGGATGTCTTCAACCATCTCAATCTTATCTGCCTCAATACTGGCGCCCCGAGTTTCCTCTCGGACTCTACTCATACCTACTCCCACTTGGACCTCTCGATCTGTTCTCCCACTCTTGCCCGTCGGGTCGAGTGGTATGCGCTTTCTGACACCTATTCGAGCGACCACTTCCCCTGTGGCGTTCGTCTCCTGCACCACACCCCATCTCCATGTCCTTCGAGCTGGAACATACCGAAAGCTGACTGGGGACTTTACTCCTTCCTGGCGACCTTTCCGGACCAATATTTTCTCAGTTGTGACAGTCAGGTCGAATACCTCACGGCTGTTATCATCAATGCTGCCGAACGTTCCATTCCTCGTACTACTACTACTACTTCTTCTTCACGTCGCGTTTCCGTCCCCTGGTGGAATGAGGCTTGTAGAGACGCTATCCGTGCTCGACGACGTGCTTTACGCACATTTCGCCGCCGTCCTACGTTGGCGAATTGTATTGGATACAAACGACTCAGAGCGCAATGCCGCAGAGTCATCGAAGACAGCAAGACAGCAAGAAAGCTTGTTGGGCCTCTTTCACCAGCTCCTTTAACACTTTTACTCCCTCTTCTGTCGTTTGGGGTGGCCTGCGCCGGCTGTCGGGCATTAAGGCCCACTCCTCGGTACCTGGCCTGACTTCAGGTAATGAGGTCCTTGTTGATCCTGTGGATGTCTCCAACGCCTTCGGCCGCTTTTTTGCGGAGGTTTCAAGCTCCGCCCATTACCTTTGCTTTCCTTCCCCAGGAAAGAGGCAGAAGAGGCTCGGCGACCTTCCTTCCACTCGCTGAATCTGGAAACTTATAATGCCCCCTTTACTATGCGGGAACTCGAACGTGCGCTTGCACTGTCCCGGTCCTCTGCTCCGGGGCCAGATGCCATTCACGTTCAGATGCTGGCACACCTTTCTCCGGCAGGCAAAAGCCTCATTCTTCGTACCTACAATCGCGTCTGGACCGACGGTAAAGTCCCCATGCGTTGGCGTGACGCCGTCGTTGTTCCTGTACCCAAACTCGGGAAGGATAGACACCTTCCTTCTAGTTACCGCCCCATTTCTCTTACAAGCTGTGTCTGTAAGGTGATGGAGTGCATGGTTAACGCTCGGTTAGTTTGGATTCTTGAATCTCGATGGCTACTTACCAATGTTCAGTGCAGCTTTCGTCGCCGCCGCCGCTCCGCTGTTGAGCACCTTGTGACCTTGTGACCTTGTCGACATTCATCATGAGCAACTTTTGCGAAAGCGCCAAACGATAGCTGTGTTCTTCGATTTGGAGAAGGCATATGATAGCTGTTGGAGAGGAGGTATCCTCCGCACTATGCACAGGTGGGGTCTACGCGGTCGCCTGCCACTTTTTATTGATTCCTTTTCAACAGACCGAAAGTTTGGGGTATGTGTGGGTTCCGTCTTGTCCGACGTCTTCCTCCAGGAGAATGGAGTGCCTCAGGGCTCCGTCTTGAGCGTAGCCCTTTTTGCCATAGCGATAAATCCCATTATGGATTGCATTCCACCTAATGTTTCAGGCTCTCTTTTTGTCGATGACTTCGCGATCTACTGCAGTGCCCAGAGAACATGCCTCCTGGAGCGCTGCCTTCAGCATTGTCTAGACAGCCTATACTCATGGAGTGTGGCAAATAGCTTCCGGTTCTCTGAAGAGAAGACGGTTTGCATCAACTTTTGGTGGTATAAAGCGTTCCTTCCGCCATCCTTACATCTCGGTCCCGTTTTTCTCCAATTCGTGGAAACAACAAAGTGTCTAGGGCTCACACTGGACAGGAAACTTTGTTGGTCTCCGCACGTCTATTATTTGGCTGCCCGTTGTGCACGTTCCCTTAATGTCCTCAGAGTTCATAGTGGTTCATTTTGGGGAGCAGATCGCACTGTCCTGCTTCGCTTGTATCGGTCCATAGTCCGATCGAAGCTGGATTATGGGAGCCTCGTCTACTCGTCTGCTCGGCCATCCCTCTTACGCAGTCTCAACTCCATCCACCATCGGGGGTTACGTCTTGCGACCGAAGCCTTCTACACTAGTTTCATCGAGAGTCTTTAAGCCGAAGCTGCCGAATTACCATTGACCTACCGGCGCTACGTACTGCTTTGTCGGTATGCCTGCTGGCTGTTGTCAATGCCTGACCACCACTCTTATCAGTCCTTCTTCGCTGATTGTCTCGACTGTCAGTATGGGTTGTATGTCTGCCCTGCTACCCCCTGGAGTCCGCTTTCGTCGCCTGCTTCGACAATTGGATTTTGCCCTCCCTACCACCTTCAGAGAGGGTGAGAACCCGACTCCACCTTGGCTCCAGGCTCCGGTTCATATTTATCTCGACCTCAGCTCGCTCCCGAAGGAGGGAACTCCGGCTGCAGTGTATTGCTCACGGTTTGTCGAAGTTCGTGCGCGACTTGCTAGTCACACCTTTATTTACACTGATGGCTCCAAAACTGACGATGGTGTCGGCTGTGCCTTTGTCGTCAGGGCCGTCACCTTTAAATACTGGCTCCTCGACCAATGTTCCAGTGTTATGGCCGAGCTTTTTGCTCTCCATCAGGCCGTTCAGTATGCCCGCCGCTACTGCCATTCATCGTATGTACTCTGTTCTGATTCCCTCAGTGCTCTTCAGAGCCTTGGAGCTCCATATCTGGTCCATCCCTTGGTGCAACGGATCCAGCAGTCCCTCCATTCTTTTGCTGATGGTGGCTCTCCTGTCAGCTTTCTGTGGGTTCCCGGCCATGTAGGAGTGCCTGGGAATGAGGCTGCTGATGCTGCAGCCAAGGCTGCAGTCCTGCTTCGGACAGCCTCCCATTGTCCCGTCATCTGATGTTAGTGGGGTTGTTTGTAATAGGCTTGTGTCGTTGTGGTGGGATGCTTGGTCCTCACTTCAAGGAAACAAGCTCCGGGCAGTAAAACCGTTCCCAACTGATTGGACATCGGCGAGAAGAGGTCCTTCTGACCAGGTTGCGGATTGGGCATTGCCGCTTAGCCACCGCTACCTGCTCTCCGGTGACCCATCCCCGCAGTGCCCATGTGGTCATGTATTAACAGTGCGCCATGTTTTATTGTCCCCGTTTTAGTCAATCTCGTGTTGTCCTGTCTCTGCCATCTACTTTACAGGATATTGTAGCTGATGACGCACGAGCAGCTGCTCGTGTTCTTGGTTTTATTACTTTGACTGGCTTATCCAAAGACATGTAATTCTTTCGCTTATTTTATCTGCGTCTTTGTAAGAACTTTCTGGTGTCTCTCCCCCCCCCCCCCCCCCTTGAGTTTTACTAGATTCTATGTGCTCTAACAATTGTGACTGGGCGCTAATGACCTCAGTAGTTGAGCGCCCTTAAACCCCACAAAAAAAAAGAGCGAATGCGATTTCAAGGTTTGGGGAGCAAAACCAGTGGACTTGCCCATTGACTAGCTTGTATGGGTGCAATAGCTCCGCTATCTTGCAATTCTTTAAATTTAACATCCATATTGTTCCATAATGCAATGGGAACAATTCTGGCCCGTCAAAATTTCGTCTGAGCATTGTCTTTCATAGTAATATATGCAACAAAATTTTTAGCCTTACCTAAACCTTCATAAATAAGTTCTGGTAATTCTTTCACTGTCTTTGGCATCAAATGCAGTCACTGACAATACATTGCCCTGTATTTTAAAGCCAAAAGAATTAAGACCAAATACACTCCTGGAAATGGAAAAAAGAACACATTGACACCGGTGTGTCAGACCCACCATACTTGCTCCGGACACTGCGATAGGGCTGTACAAGCAATGATCACACGGACGGCACAGCGGACACACCAGGAACCGCGGTGTTGGCCGTCGAATGGCGCTAGCTGCGCAGCATTTGTGCACCGCCGCCGTCAGTGTCAGCCAGTTTGCCGTGGCATACGGAGCTCCATCGCAGTCTTTAACACTGGTAGCATGCCGCGACAGCGTGGACGTGAACCGTATGTGCAGTTGACGGACTTTGAGCGAGGGCGTATAGTGGGCATGCGGGAGGCCGGGTGGACGTACCGCCGAATTGCTGAACACGTGGGGCATGAGGTCTCCACAGTACATCGATGTTGTCGCCAGTGGTCGGCGGAAGGTGCACGTGCCCGTCGACCTGGGACCGGACCGCAGCGACGCACGGATGCACGCCAAGACCGTAGGATCCTATGCAGTGCCGTAGGGGACCGCACAGCCACTTCCCAGCAAATTAGGGACACTGTTGCTCCTGCGGTATCGGCGAGGACCATTCGCAACCGTCTCCATGAAGCTGGGCTACGGTCCCGCACACCGTTAGGCCGTCTTCCGCTCACGCCCCAACATCGTGCAGCCCGCCTCCAGTGGTGTCGCGACAGGCGTGAATGGAGGGAATGGAGGGACGACTGGAGACGTGTCGTCTTCAGCGATGACAGTCGCTTCTGCCTTGGTGCCAATGATGGTCGTATGCGTGTTTGGCGCCGTGCAGGTGAGCGCCACAATCAGGACTGCATACGACCGAGGCACACAGGGCCAACACCAGGCATCATGGTGTGGGGGGGCGATCTCCTACACTGGCCGTACACCACTGGTGATCGTCGAGGGGACACTGAATAGTGCACGGTACATCCAAACCGTCATCGAACCCATCGTTCTACCATTCCTAGACCGGCAAGGGAACTTGCTGTTCCAACAGGACAATGCACGTCCGCATGTATCCCGTGCCACCTAACGTGCTCTAGAAGGTGTAAGTCAACTACCCCGGCCAGCAAGATCTCGGGATCTGTCCCCCATTGAGCATGTTTGGGACTGGATGAAGCGTCGTCTCACGCGGTCTGCACGTGCAGCACGAACGCTGGTCCAACTGAGGCGCCAGGTGGAAATGGCATGGCAAGCCGTTCCACAGGACTACATCCAGCATCTCTACGATCGTCTCCATGGGAGAATAGCAGCCTGCATTGCTGCGAAAGGTGGATATACACTGTACTAGTGCCGACATTGTGCATGCTCTGTTGCCTGTGTCTATGTGCCTGTGGTTCTGTCCGTGTGATCTGACCCCAGGAATGTGTCAATAAAGTTTCCCCTTCCTGGGACAATGAATTCGCGGTGTTCTTATTTCAATTTCCAGGAGTGTATGTTCTCACAAACGCGTGATTATAGCACAGCGGGTGATACATGGCAGGTAAAGTACATTTTATCGAGAACACGAATATCTTGTCCATTATAAGCCGTCAGGTGCGTGCTAGATTTTGACAGGCTTCGGGAGCCTAACAGTTCATGTGTTACGATTCAGCAATGTAACGGAGGCACCCGTGTCCAACTGAAATATCCCACGTTTTCCACTAATATGCAAATGAACAAAAAGCTAGTTGGACTGGTGTAGCACTGAAGAAGCTGTTCACTTGCTAGTTTTGCCAATGCCTGCAGCAGGCTTGGATTACACTGCATGGGCCATGTGACGAGAATTATGGATGTGGGCAGAATTCTTATGTTTGTTACATTGAAAACATACAGATTGTACGTGACCTTTCTTGCCACAAGCGTAACACTGTGCTTGTCTGTACAGGCAGTTTTGGCGTCTGTGGCGTGAATAACTCCGAGAGCATGATTTAATTCTAGCCGCCTGTTTAGTGAACCGTTTACGCGGCTTGACATTCGCGGGTTGTTGCCGCCTAGAGGGTCAGTCATAACCAAGGAACGACTCAACCTGACAAATTAGTGGCTGCACATACTTATCGGTCGCAACGGCGCGTGAATTATACTGATGTAGGATTTGCACTACATGTTGAAATGATGTATCTGTTTCAGAATCGGCTGTCTAAGTCTGACATCAGTTACATTGTACACGATCGCATCACGCAACGTAATATCTGAAGATAAAGTACCACAAGCACATTTGAATTTGCATTTCCTCGTCATACCCTGCGTATCTGTTACCCGCTCGCGGTAAGTTTGTTCTGATCTTTTCTTGCAACGAAGGAGTTGATACTTAGCTGCCACCAAATTTACTCATTGGTCATAATAGTTAGAGAATCGATAACCTGATAATATGAAAGTTCACTTGGGGTGGCGTTTGGGAACAATTTCTGAATGAGGCGAAAGACAGCACTTTTTACCGTTGCGTAATGTAGTTTCATAGTACCTGGTACTTTATGAGAAATGATGTGGATTTCATACTGTTGCAACCACTCGAGCCATTACTCTTCTTTTTTGTGAAACTGGTGGGAAGGTGGTATGGCACTCTCAGCTATCGTTATTGCATTTTGCGGTGCGTTGGACGCTTGAGTGGTAGTAACTGCTGCACCGTGATTAGCAGTGTTGCTATCTGCTGCGTGTTAAACTGAAACATCTGGGTTAGCTGCGTTGCATTTATCGCTTGCAGCTGAGACGCCTGATCAGGGGGTGGGAGAGGTGGGTTGCTCATTTTGGAATAGGCAAATGCAATAAACAGACAAGGCAAACAATAAAAATAAATACACAAAGCAAATTTCAGCAACGCCAACCTGAAAACACTAAATAACAAAAACACTATAAGCGACGCTGTTGAAACATGTAAACACACATCTGCAAAGAAAAGATAAGGTAGCATTATGGCGCCAGCAAAATACAAAAACCCACGACAAGAAAGGAAGCTGTGGCAGCCAAGCTCTGAGTTTTCACGTTGGTGTTCGCTCACCTCTTCGCCGCCAAATATATGGTGTCTCTTTACAATACTTAACTTTTGGAATTGCACAGATGTGTCGCAAGCAAAAGGTAATGTACAAAATAAGCAAGCAGTCTTCTTCAGTACAGACAATCTCAAGTTTGTGCTACATGGGGATCACAAGCTAAGTTAATAGAGTTGTAGTATATGTAGCAATAGATGTCTACGCACAGGTCTTATAATTGTCTGTCTTAATTTTCAAGCATCGCAAATTAAACATACGTTTACGGTATAAAAGACATTGCATTCTTGGAGACAGGCGTCCCTAGTACTCACAGTTACTATGATAATGAATTGACTCATAGTAGGAATCACATAGCACAAAATGTGAATGAGTCATTTTCTCCCCGTATATCTTAAGACGTCACAAACAGACGCAAGACACGCCACAGTATAGGCAGGTGGCTACAGCTCTTCCACGAGCAGAGCACATGGCGCAGCGGTGTTTAAAGTCGACACGCTACCGAGCTGGCCCGTCAGCTCGTTGACTCTGGTCCAGGCCCACAGCTCATGTGGGCCCAATCCCCTACCACGCCGTAGCGGAGAAGCGAGGCAACTGTCCCCCAATTGAAGCAGCTGATCGCCGCCATTTGCAGGGATGAATCCTAGTACTGGGGTTGTGATTTGAAGTATATGAGGCGCAACAAGAGCAAATTGAAGCACAAATTAAACACATTTTTGTTTAAAAAAGTACTGAGTATTCGAGTATATTTTAATAGTATACTTAAATGATTGAAGTTTCCTATATTCCGAAATACGTCGGCATAGAGACGCGAAATTTAAGAATGTAAGGCTCTTTCCTGACAAGGTGGAGCGGGTTTACATCGAGTTATTTGCATTTGTTAATTACATGAAACTTTTAAACTAGCAGACAGTACGGTTATTATTTAATTCACGTAATTTTCCTGTCGGGTCCTGTTTGCTTTTTTGCCGATTACTGTATACATTTTTGCACGCTTTCTTTTGTTTAGCACGGTATTGTCTACACTCGAATTTTGGTATGAATAATTCTAATAACCCATATCACTGTAATATCGTAATAATTTCATTCGCACATTAGATTTTAACACTAATAGCACCTCTGAAAGTGGTTGAGTTTGCAACATTTGATCAAATATTTGACCATTTACGAAGTATAATCGCCACCTGACAACACATGTTAAGTATCTAAACGCAATTATTCGACGAACTTCTGATTCATACTTAAAATATATTTGATTGCCTTGGTAATTTGGAAAACGAATGTTCAAAATTACACTCACTCACTCACTCACTCACCGACAGTATTTCCACACTATTTAACGTAGGCCTATATTGCACGATTTCCAGGACACTACACCTTTTTCAAATGAGTTGGAAATCCAAATACTGTCGGTATAGCATCTTTTCCATGTAACAATTCTCTTCAAAATGAAGAGAGCACAGCAAATGATTTGCTGTCGGTTGGAAGTTCTCTCTCCGAGTAGCAACTATCCATTTCCAATTTAGAAAATCATTTGTAAGGGGAAACCTAAACAAAAACAAATGCTCATGATGTATTATTTCTCCATGAAAATACTATATACAAGTAATAGAAAGTAACAAACAACCAGAAATGACTGACCTGTGAAATGTAACATTGTTTCCGTCCTCGTCTTTGCTTCCATTAAACTGTTACAATTAAAAGAAGCACACGAACGAACCATGTTTACGCACTGTTTCCCTGAAAATGGCGTCTTCTATCGCGTTCAATGTGGGGACGCGACACTAGCGCCAATGCGCGGTCTAGTTTTTACTTAGTCTATGTGCGGGTCAGGTGGCGAAACACGGGCTGGGCCGGCTGAAAACAGTATTGTAGACCAGAATTCTCGGGTGTCTGTTCGGGTAAAGTCGCAATGTCTCCACGATCTGCAGGTGAACCCTGATGACTGCTGGAGAGACCACAAGCAGGTGGCAACCAGTCTGTTTATCGAAATATCGGAGAGAAATCATAACTTTACCTAGTCAGACACTCAAGAATTTTTCTTGTTAGAAATTCGGCGGGAAAAGATCAGATCGGGTAACATGGATGTTTTTCCACGAGACCAACAAAATGAATATTAAATTCAGGATCATTTATCATTTTCCTGTAAAGTGAGACAGTCGCAAAACGAAATCAGAGACTTTTATTAACGGTCACTAGCATAGAGCGGCGCGTGCCGAAACGAGCACGCCGGTATCATATGGCAGCGCGACATTTTCGGCGCTTCAGTCTGGCGGGCGCTGCCCCGTGAGAATGTGTTCGTTCCATCTGAAGTTGGAAGCCAGGTGCAAATTTCGTGCTATGCCACGTGCTGCAGCACTTGTCACGTTCCCCAATGAGCGCCCTGCCTAACACCTCAGTGTAAATAAATGTAAAGACTAGTTTACGCGACGACATTGGGTTGCGCCACTCGTTGCGTGGAATGAGTTGCACGCAAATGGTTTCATATTTGCCTGTAGACACGGCGAAACCAGTACACACATCAGTTTCGTCGTGTTGTGGGCTCCTGAGTCGTGTCTGAAATGTAAGTTTTGGCAGCTGCACGTCGCACAAGTTGTGATGGAGTTAAAGATTGTTGCGTGGAATGGCTGCATAAGAAAAAAAAATTAGAAACGTGTTTCCATTCGTGAAAGAACGTGTTTCCATTCGTTGAAGAAAAGACGTCAGCTCGGTTGCTCAGCATCCGTGCTGAAATAATTTGTGATGGAAGACTCGAGAAGTTATTTTAATTATCTCAGAATGTCACCAGAACTGTTCACGTTTCTTCTAAATTGAGTTCCTTATGCGATAAGGAATAAAGATACTGTAATGCATGAAGCACTATCGTCAGAACTGAAATTACATATCACATTGCGTGCCTTACAATCTAGAACACTCGGCATGCTATATATATATATATATATATATATATATATATATGATGTGGTTTTAGTTGGTGATGACACTTTTTCATTAACACATATAATTATTAACATTAGCAGCAGCAATTATTAGAAGCAGGCCGCATTAAGAAGAGAATGATTTGCAAACTACTCTCTTGAAAATAGATCTGTACAGTGGCAATATTTCAAAATTCGAACATATGTGAATAGGGAACACTGCTGCAACGTTTTAAATAGATGAATGTTTAGTAAAGAATGCAGCTTCTTGATTTGCGTAGCCTTCCCTCCTGTCAACAATATTCCTTAAAGAGAGAGTGTGTGAGTGTGTGTGTGTGTTGCCCATCTCGAACGATGGGAGTTTAGTCTTGTTGACGAGAGCACTTCCACAACTAGAATTTCATTTGCTTGTATTTTTTTTTTTTTAAATTCAGTTCTATATGTGCTCCTACTTCAATAAATTTTGCCCTGCAGCTCAGATATTGTCAAACTATCCGTGTTCCGATCGCACGTGATGGTCTGAGGAGCAGCAATATATTGCTTATTTTTGTAATCAGCATAACTGAAATCCCACAAACACCTATGCATAGATATCCATAAAGCGAACATTATTCTCCGTTCCTCACTGCATATTTCAGTTTGTCTGCACTCTACGAACACACACAACCTCAACTCATGCAACTAGTGCCACCAAAGTTGGAACACGCCGAAAGTGTTTAGTTTTCAAGGCTAGCCGCAAATTGAGACGCTTATAGTGGGTGTGGCGCGACGCAGCGCGTATTTTTGTAACTTCACTAGTTCAAATGGGACGCGACCCGACTGAGACGCGACACGCGCCTGCGCCAGGTCGCGCGGCGTTGTGGTTGTGGCACAGTTTTTCCCGCCGCGCGTCACGCGTGCCTCGCTAGCAGCGTGGGAGATTTGAGGTGGGGAGCGGAAAAGTAGCCCGGTCATATGCTCACATCGGAACGGCGCATATGAGCAGTGGTAGTATTGCCTATACGATAAATTTTGCCTTACTGTATACTAAATTTTATTGCCTTTTGGTAGTGTTTCGTTTTTCGCCCTTTTAAACACTCCAGTTTTCTTCGTTAGTACATTATACTTTTTTGTTATTTATATCTGTATAGTTTTGTTTTTCTTCTGTCAAGAAAAATGCATACTTCAGTAACTGGTAAGCCATTGGCTGCTGGGATTGTATCATGTGCCTCCACGATGTTTTCAGATTGCAAGAAGGGACAGAGGTTAGAGAATAAGGAAGCAGGGAATATTATAAAATCATGTGATTAAGAAGTAAGACAGGAAAGTAAAACAAGGTTATCTTCTTGCTGCCTAGTATGCTGGCGTATCTGTAAGATCTGTTGCAAAAATTTAGAAAGGGATAATCTCCACAGGTGTGATCCCTTTGTGCTCCTGTTAAAAAGCGTCAAAAATATGAAGTATAGAAGTCTCACTGTGAGTACTTGGGTATGGATGTAATACAACACACTGAACTACATGCATATCAACATCACATTTCCACCTGAGGCTAGAAACAGTCTAAAAGCAGTCACAAATAACAATGTTTTAATTGGTTAGCTGTGATGAGAAAAAGCATTTCAAATGTTGCATGCACATTATCAGCATTAATAAACAAATTATACAACAGTCTACACAAATGAAGAAAATGGGCCGGCCGCGGTGGTCTCGCGGTTCTAGGCGCGCAGTCCGGAACCGCGCGACTGTTACCATAGAACTTACCACAAAATCCAATCCAATAATGAAGCAGTGAAGGAAAAGTTACTTACAAAAATGTACATGTGCTATATTCTTTGGTAAGCTGGCTGGTGCAAACAACCACAACACAAAAATAGGCATCTTTGGTACGTTATATGTTATTTTCAATTTGTCATAGAAGCTGGTTTGTCCTCTATGGAGCCAAAAAAAGTCGATTTTTCAGTTGGGTATTGCAAGAGCAGCAGTATAGAAGATGAAATTTCACGTTACTTAGCAACAGAGTCCTCTGAAAATGAGGATCCAGCTGAGTTGGTGACATGGTGCAGTATACATGAAGAAAATGTTTTCAAGGGTTTCAGTTTAGCTCGATCTATGTTAATAATATCCGCAACATGTGCGTCTGCAGAAAGAGATTTTAGCCGAGCGTGGCTCATTGTAAACGAGGAAAAAAAAAACCACTGACCAGTTCACAAAACGTTAATGACGTGCTGATTCTGCATAGCTTCTATTTCGTACGGTGTAGTATGTAGAAACTGCGCAATTTCCAAGAGTGCTTTGTTTAGATGGTGCAGTTCTTGTTTCTCCCAAAATTTTGTGGTGCCTTATGTTTTATTCGTTTTCTTTGATTATAGGAAAAGAAGAGTGATTAACAGCCAGGCGGCTCCACTCAGCGAACGCTGATATTTATTTTATAGTGCAGCAAACTGCTGTTCATAAATTGGTGTGTTCAAATGGTTCAAAAGGCCCTGAGCACTATGCGACTTAACTTCTGAGGTCATCAGTCGCCTAGAACTTAGAACTAATTAAACCTAACTAACCTAAGGACATCACACACATCCATGCCCGAGGCAGGATTCGAACCTGCGACCGTAGCGGTCGCTCGGCTCCAGACTGTGGTGCCTAGAACCGCACGGCCACTCCGGCCGGAATTGGTGTGTGAGCATATTACTTCCTGCAATTCAATTTCAATAAAACTGCAATCCAGATAGTGTGGTTTTATTTGCCTACAGATCTGCATATAAACCGTATCCCTTGTTTCAGAGAAAAGAATCCGACCAGCTGAAAGTTAAAATCAAGTTCTAAATTTTCAGTTTTTATTACAGCACTGAATATCAGTATCGGATTCTCATTGGTCGTCCATTTCATTGACATACTACTTAGATTACAGCATTTTATGTATTAATTTTATGAGCAAAAAACATGAAAGACACAACTTTGAGCCCAGAACCTACCTTCAATGAAAGGACCGTGAAAACAATGGAACTTATAATCCTAACTTTTATTTCGTTTGTCTGTTACAGTATATATACATGTAATGACAGTGATTGTGACCCTAGTAACAATTGCCGAATAAATTTACTGTGGATTGATTCTTGTAATTATGTGTCTTAGTTTTCAAGGAGCGCAAATCAAACATACGCTTACGGTAATCACATAGCACAAAATGTGAATGTATCATTCTCCCCCCGTATATCTTAAGACGTCACAAACAGACGCAAGACGAAGGCAGACGGCTGCAGCAGTACCGTGAGCAGAGCACACGGCACAGCGGGTGGAAAGTCGACATGTTGGCGAGCTGGCCCGTCATTTGTCTGGCTCTGGCCCGACGGTCTGCGCCCAGCTCGCCAGACCGATGGGCCGACCCACCCCAAGCATAACCCAAACCCAAAAATCTTTGTATTAAATTGGATAGATCACTTACATTCAAACCACCCCTAATAGATACTGCTGCTAAGATACGTACAAGAAATATTATTATTCAAAAGCTCGCCAATACTAGCTAGAGAGCTGATGCACATACTCTGAAGATTTCCTCTGTAGCGCTGGTATACTATGTTGCGGAATATTGCAGCCCTGTTTGGCTTAACAGCAGCCACACGTCTAAAGTGGATACTCAACTAAACAATACCATGAGAACCATAACTGGGACCATTAAATCCACCCCACTACCTTGGCTTCCTGTTCTCTGCAGCATAGCTCCACCACATCTTAGGGGGCAAACCGCCTTAGTTAATGAATGGCGTAAAATCTCCTCCAATACCAACCTTCCAATCCATCAGGACATTGCCCCAAATCTTTCCCGACTAAGATCTAGAAGACCACCATGGAGAACAGCTCAAAACCTTATGGCTATGTCTTACGATGCTATGGATTTATGGAAAAATGGTCTCAGACCGGAATATCCAAGAACTGCAATGAAATATCACCTGGTGGAAATCTACCTGGTACAGACCTGTCAAGAAGAACTTGGGTTATACTCAATAGACTCAGAACTGGTCATGGCAGAAGTGGCGAGATGCTCTGTAGATGGGGCATACGAGATTCACCACAGTGCGATTGTGGACATCCAGAGCAAACGATCCAGCACATCATTCAGGAATGCCCTAAACGTGCGTTTAAAGGATCCATTCGAGAACTTTATGCAGCCTCCCCTGCAGCCGTCG
The DNA here is from genome assembly GCF_021461395.2 of Schistocerca americana. NCBI lineage: Eukaryota > Metazoa > Arthropoda > Insecta > Orthoptera > Acrididae > Schistocerca > Schistocerca americana. Next base: position 533,449,032 of record NC_060130.1, read on the forward strand.
AGTGGATGGAAAACCTAGACATATAACTTTAAAGAGACTCTATAGATTCCATATATGTGATTGCTGAATGACTTTATAGCAACAATTTCTATATGATAATTTTATCTTATCTATGACAAGATACCTTATTGTAACAGCTTGTATATCCCTACTTTATCCTTAATTGAATGTCCATAAGACGAGACATTATTTATGTGTTATAATGCATGTTGATTTTATCTTTATCTGTCTGTCTGTCTGTATGTATTTAAACATAAAACCATTTGTACTTGAAAATCACATACGCCAAATAACCCATGGGACAGGTGGCGAAGCACGGGCTGGGCGGGCTGAAACCAGCAACGTGCATGACTCTAGTCTGGTCCTAGTGCAGAGACAGAGGAAAGATGTGACGTTCTACTGGGTACAAGGGCACATCGGAATTGAGAAAATGAGTCAGCTGAGGATGCTTATGTGGCAAATACAATTGCGCAGTTTGATCTCTCCGTATACGCAATCACCTCGCTGTTGAGACACAAGATCGTGCGTCAGGGAGAATGGCCATTGTTGTGAAGCAACAAGATATGATCGGTGAAACAAATGACCCGGCCGTGAAGCGCGAGAAGATAGGATGTAATTTAAAGGTGATTCCATGTAGTGTTCTGTCTTATGACGCATGGATTCCATCCGTGGTGCGAGGACGCTCCTATATGCAGTGATTGTGAGGTACTCATACCTTTATACCGTATTTTAACAGCACATATTTTATATCAAGATGTGAGCCGCTTACCAGCTGACCTACAGTCTGTTTTTTGACAGACGATGAAGTGGGGGTGGTCCATGTTTTACGTAGGGTCTTCAGCAAGTATGTTACGCATGACGTCTTCTAAACTCAGATCCGTTGTGGTGCGGATAACAAGGGCATCACAGTGTGGGGATTAAATGGTGTGGCAACTGGGAACTTACTCCAAAGTTGAAATACGCGGATCAGGCCGGCCGTGGTGGCCAAGCGGTTCTAGGCGCTACAGCCTGGAACCGCGCGACCGCTACGGTCGCAGGTTCGAATCCTGCCTCGAGCATGGATGTGTGTGATGTCCTTAGGTTAGTTACGTTTAAGTAGTTCTAAGTTCTAGGGGACTGATGACCTCAGTAGTTAAGTCCCATAGTGCTCAGAGCCATTTGAACCAACACGGATCAGTATGGTTCTTGTAGGCAAAGCATCAAAATTGTACACAGATTCACGGCGACACATTGGCGAAATGTGGAGAAAATGCAATGTCGCTTCCAGCTGTAGTTAAATGGTGTCAACAATTTCACCAAGGATGACAGATGTGGGGGATGCTGATCGGAAAGTCCGGATATTGCAACATGTGGTTTTCATTATTTCGGCAAGCTAGGAGGACATCTGGGGGAACGATTTTTGCTACGATGAGGACCTTCACACAGCGGTTCGTGAATGGCTCCGTGACCAACGAAAGAATTTCTATTGTCTTGGAATTGAACGACTGGTAGAAAGTAGCTGCAGTAAGGTAATAAAAATATTGCATGTGACGACTGGTTAAAGTCTTTGGCTCCTCTCTGTGTCATAGGATTTGTCGTCGCATCGGTCGCTTTCTCAATAAAAATTTTTAAGTATTTATCACTGATACACGTAACAAAATGGAACGTTTGTTGGTTTAGGTAATAGGTGCTGTATGTAAGTAATGTCCCCTAACATTGGCTTTGAAGTTAAAGAAAATGTTCACTGTTTATTCATTACTTGCACATAATAAATAGCAGACTGATGAGAACCTAACAGCTGTAGCTAATAGGATCTAAAGTGACTCAGGCCAACATACAGCACTTTCCAGTAAAATAATTATTCTAAGTCCTGATTAGCTCTACTCGAGAGAGCATAAGTCCGACTGGCACTCGACGGAATTGTTCTAAGTGTGGACAGAAACCAAGTATTCAGAGTGAATTCTGAACAGCCAGAGTTACAGTTTAATTCGACGCAGGATCATTTTAAGTTCTTGTGTCTACCATCGCGAAATCTTCTACGATCGTAAAATCGTGTGGCTCCATTACCGTCCAGAGATACATATATCCTGTTTCTCAAATTGCGTCTAGGCGACAGTACAGAGCAAAGATGGGAGCCCCATTTTATGACTGTGATCGCCAGAACCATGGAATATCTGGGAATTTAAGTCACTCAGCTGGTAAGAGATTTCAGCAGTACGAAATTCAACTTCTGATTGATACATGCTGTCTTAAAACAAGAAGTTTTCAGAAGCCGTGCACTGAAAAATCTATTGAAATTACAGAGAGTGCAAAATGGTTACAACGATCAGTAGACGGGGTTCACTGTCCTGTACATCAAAAGCTCTATGTGCTAATTTGCAGACATGCAGCACATGAAGAGGTTCGTTGTGCGACTAAATGGTATGGAGATCTTGTATATTACTGCAAAGTACGTTCGTTAAGTAAAAGGACATGCCTGGAACGATATTTCGATTTAAAACTCTCTATTTTTTTTATTTATTAGGGAAAAAGGAGTGCAGGTACGAAACTCAGAACATCCGGAATGGATTGCAGACCTCGCGTTTTAAGCGGACTTCGCTGTATACTGTCCACAGTAGGATATTGCAAGGTTAGAAACAACTTTTATATGGTTTGATGGGGATGTATTTAAAAAGAAAATCGCTTTATAGAAGGGACACTTTCTGACAAACACAGTCCAGTTCCCTTACCTCACCATTAAACTTTCTTCAATTCTGCAGAATAGTCATGTATCGCTGTTTACTCTTCGCTATTTGTTCGTCGTATACACTGATATGCCAAAACATTAGACCACTGCCCACCGCGATGCTGAATGCCGCTTGGTACGTTGCAGGCATGTGAATCGGTAACAAAACTAGTATGTAAACGGAGCTGCAAATTGGGAAAGCCATTGAGATAAGCGACTTTGACAAAGGGCAGATTATTATTAAACAGAGCCTGTGAACAAGTATCTCGAAAAAGACGAAGCTGGTCGAATGTTCGCGGGCTACTGTTGTGAGCATCTACAGAGAGAGGTAGGACAGTCCTGATGTAAACCATATGGCATCCATCTGGGTCGCTATCGGGAACCATCACTGCGTATGCAAATCAGTGGCCTGGTGCAGACACCGACATCAGAGTGGAAACGGGTCAGACAAGCTAACAAATTTGTTTTCTGCGTTACGTCTTCCACAAGCTTGTTGTTGTTATGGTCTTATGTCAGTGGACAGCGTGAAGGGCACCTCGGAAGGAGGAAAAAAGGTGAAAAATGCGGGGAAAAAAGGGACTTAGTAACATGATACATCTCATCTACTCCAGCATCTTCAATATAATAAGTTTCAAATGGCTCTGAGCACTATGGGACTTAACTTCTGAGGCCATCAGTCCCCTAGAACTTAGAACGACTTAAACTTAACTAACCCAAGAACATCACACGCATCCATGCCCAAGGCAGGATTCGAACCTGCGGCCATAGCGGTCGCGCGGTTCCAGACTGTAGCTCAAGATAATAAGGCCAAGTGTCTGACACATAGATAACAATGGACCCTTTGTCTCACAGACGACATTGATCAAAGACGACATTCACCCATGACCTTGAAGATAAGTCTCACAACTGTCTCTGAGTGGACAACATTGACCCCCAACATAAGGAGTTGACCTTGACGTTAGATGATCTCGATTGCGCCAGAACCTGCTATGGTCTACTACTCTGGTGGTCGGTTTCTTCCAGTTTTTCCATTGTTTCTGCTGGCTATATAATTCATGCCAGTATTTTCCTGCAATGACTCATTAAACTGATTGTTTGGTAATATTCACACTTGTCAGCATCTGGTTTCTTAAGAGCTGGAATTATTAAATTCTTCTTGCAGTGTAAGGATATTTCACTAGTCTGATACGCCTTATACATTAGCTCAATTAGGTTTTCATGTTTGGCTCTCCCTAGGATATCAATAGCTGTCTTTCAGTGGACTGTCAGATTTTTCTCACAGAATCATATCTCTCATCTTCATCTACTAGTCCTTTTCTTTTCATAGCATTTTCTTCAAGCTCGTTTTCCTTGTATCGGCCCGCTATATAATCTTCCAGATTTCAGCATTCCCTTTTTTTGCTTTGAACTGGTTTGCCTTCTCTGTTCTTAATATCCATGTAAGAGCTTCTCTTTTCTTCAACGTTCTTTTTAATTTTCCTTTAGGTGGTATCAATGTTTCCAATAATTATGCAAGACTCTATACTTCTGCTTTCCTCCTCTAGCAAACATTTTGAACTTCCTGTCTATTTTATTTTGGTCATTTGTTTTGGCTTTTGCCTGCATTTACTGCATTTTTATATTTCCTCATATGTGAAATTCTGGAACTTGTGTTACCCATGGCCTTCTACTAGGGCTTTTCGTTTAACTTATTTGATCCTCTGCAACCTTCATCACTTACTCTCTCAAAGTTATCCATTCATATTGTATGGTATTCCTTTCCACATCGTCATCTACATCTACATCCATACTCCGCAAGCCCCCTGACGGTGTGTGGCGGAGGATACCTTGAGTACCTCTATCGGTTCTCACTTCTATTCCAGTCTCGTATTTTTCGTGGAAAGAAAGATTGTCGGTATGCCTCTGTGTGGGCTCTAATCTCTCTGATTTTATCCTCATGGTCTCTTCGCGAGATATACGTAGGAGGGAGCAATATACCGCTTGACTCCTCGGTGAAGGTATGTTCTCGAAACTTCAACAAAAGCCCGTTCCGAGCTACTGAGCGTCTCTCTTGCAGAGTCTTCCACTGGAGTTTATCTATCATCTCCGTAACGCTTTTGCGATTACTAAATGATCCTGTAACGAAGCGCGCTGCTCTCCATTGGATCTTCTCTATCTCTTCTATCAACCCTATCTAGTACAGATCCCACACCGGTGAACAGTATTCAAGCAGTGGGCGAACAAGTATACTGTAAACTACTTCTTTTGTTTTCGGGCTGCATTTCCATAGGATTCTTCCAATGAATCTGTCTGGCATTTACTTTACCGAAGATTAATTTTATATGGTAATTCCATTTTAAATCCCTCCTAATGCCTTCTCCCAGATAATTTATGTAATTAACTGCTTCCAGTTGCTGACCAGCTATATTGTAGCTAAATGATACAGGATCTTTCTTTCTACGTATTCGCAGCACATTACACTTGTCTACATTGAGATTCAATTGGCAGTTCCTGCACCATGCGTCAATTCGTTGCAGATCCTCCTGCATTCCAGTACAATTTTCCATTGTTACAACCACTCGATATACTACAGCATCATCCACAAAAAGTCTCAGTGAACTTCCGATGTTATCCACAAGGTAATTTATATATATTGTGAATAGCAATGGTCCTTCGACACTCCCCTGCGGCACACCTGAAATAAGTCTTACTTCGGAAGACTTCTCTCCATTGAGAATGACATGCTGCTTTCTGTTATCTAGGAACTCTTCAATGCAATTACATAATTAGTCTGATAGTCCATATGCTCTTACTTTGTTCATTAAACGCTTGTGGGGAACGGTATCAAACGCCTTGCGGAAGTCAAGAAACACAGCATCTACCTGGGAACTCGTCTCTATGGTCCTCTGAGTCTCGTGGACGAATAGCGCGAAGTGGGTTTCACACGATCGTCTTTTTCGAAACCCATGCTGATTCCTACAGAGTAGATTTCCAGTCTCCAGAAAAGTCATTATACTCGAACATAATACGTGTTCCAAAATTCTGCAACTGATCGACGTTAGAGATATAGATCTATAGTTCTGCACATCTGTTCGATGTCCCTTCTTGAAAACGGGGATGACCTGTGCCCTTTTCCAATCTTTTGGGACGCTACGCTCTTCTAGAGACCTACGGTACACCGCTACAAGAAGGGGGACAAGTTCCTTCGCGTACTATGCGTAAAATCGAACTGGTATCCCATCAGGTCCAGCGGCTTTTCCTCTTTTGGGTGATTTTAATTGTTTTTATATCTTCTGTCATCTATTTCGATATCTAAATTTTTGTCATCTGTGCGACAATTTACAGAGGGAACTACAGTGCAGTCTTCCTCTGTGAAACAGCTTTGGAAGACGTCATTTAGTATTTCGGCCTTTAGTCTGTTATCCTCTGTTTCAGTTCCATTTTGGTCACAGAGTGTCTGGTCATTTTTTTTTTTTGATCCACCTACCGCTTTGACGTAAGTCCAAAATTTCTTAGGATTTTCTGCCAAGTCAGTACATAGAACTTTACTTTCGAATTCGGTGAACGCCTCTCACATAGCCCTCCTCACACTACATTTCGCTTCGTGTAATTTTTGTTTTTCTGCAAGGCTTTGGCTATGTTTATGTTTGCTGTGAAGTTCCCTTTGCTTCCGTAGCAGTTTTCTAACTCTCCTGTTTTAATCAAGCGTTGCCTTATGCTCCCGTTGAAACTCTCAACAACCAATGGTTCTTTCAGTTTATCCAGATCATATGTCTTTAATTTCCTTTATATCTAAAATTTCTTTAGCTTTAATCTGCGGTACGTAACTAGTATATTATGGTCAGAATCTACATCTGCCCCTGATAATGATTTTTAGTTCGCAATCCAGTTTCGGATTACCAGTATAACATCAGCACATGTGATTTATCTGAAACCTTCCGGTATCTCTAGGATTTTTCACATATACAACCTTCTCTCATCATTTTTATACAAAGTGTTAGTAATGATTGAATTGTGCTCTGTACAAAATTCTCAGTAGATGTTCTAATATTTTCCCCGGTCATTGTTTTCTTCCTACCGAAAAACAGTCCCCCATCGAATTAAATTTTCGTCTCCATTAAGTATCTGAATCGTTTATTTTATCTCCTCGTACGTTGTTCAGTCTGTTTCTTCGCAATCTGTGGAACAAAGTGGCATTTAAATTTTTACTGCTGCAGTAGATATTGGCCTTTGTACCACTCTTGGAATTCACTGTGCTGAAAACAATAGCTTACCGGGCTTCCTGTTTTATTATTCATTATTAAAGCTATTCCATCATTACCCTTTTCTAACTTTGTGTTGATAATCCTGTATTCACATTACCAGAAGTCGTGTTGATCCTTGCAGTGCCTTTCACTAATTCCCGATATTTGAAATTCCACCCCATCCATTCCTATTTTAAAATTCTCTGACATTTCACACTAAGATTCGAAGAAAACCTGTTTTGTTTCACCTGACTGCAGTTTCATTCTGAGTAGTCCCGCCTGGAGATTCTAATGGAGGGATATTTTTCCTCCAGGATATTTTGCGCTAGATGATGCCTTTATTATTATACCAAGCAGAAGAGCAGCTTATCTTCAATGTCCTCAAGAACTATAACAACTGTCGTTTTCGCCTGGCTTTTACTAATTCGCTGTGCTAACATAGCAAGACCATGCTACCTAATGTGACAAGGCCCTATCAGTCAATCATTCTGACGGCTGAATGGCCTCTTTTTTGGAAAAGAAAATTCCTTAGCAATGTAACAAAGGCCGTTAAGTTACAAATTGTTTTGTATGGTACTGGGAATATTATAAACTTCATATGAGATTTCATTTTTACGAAACATTTAATTTTCCTTCCTCATACATGGAAGGTTTGCAACACTTGTGGATGACTTTGAGGAACATTGGAATTTGGAAATTCTAGCTTCAGTTTTTCTGTTGAACTACATGGCTACGTTTTCTCCACTACATTGAAAGTAGATAATTAAAAGTAGTTTCTGTCCGTGGCTTATTGTTACAGTCAATATTAGTATCTTGTTTTGTGACATGTTACCGAAACGATATATTTCTGACAGTAATGCACTTACCTTACGGAAAGTTTTTTTAACACTGTTACATGATGGTCTCCATTGCGTACCCAAAACGTGTCCGGTACCACCATTTCAATAACAGTTTATCATGTAAGCAAGTGTAATGTGTAACATCTACATCTACATGGATACTCTGCAAATCACATTTAGGTGCCTGGTAGAGGGTTCATCGAACCACCTTCACAATTCTCTATTATTCCAATCTCGTATAGCGCGCGGAAAGAATGAACACCTATATCTTTCCGTACGAGCTCTGATTTCCCTTGTTTTATCTATGTAATTTGGTGATTGGAATTTCGTGAGAAGATTCCGTCGCAACGAAAAGCACCTTTCTTTTAATGATGTCCAGCCCAAATCCTGTATCATTTCTGTGACACTCTCTCCCACATTTCGCTATAATACAAAACGTGCTGCCTTTTTTCGAACTTTTTCGATGTACTCCGTCAGTCCTATCTGGTAAGGATCCCACACCGCGCAGCAGTATTCTAAAAGAGGACGGACAAGCGTAGCGTAGGCAGTCTTCTTAGTAGGTCTGTTACATTTTCTAAGGGTCCTGCCAATGAAACGCTGTCTTTGGTTAGGCTTCCCCACAACATTTTCTATGTGTTCCTTCCAATTTAAGTTGTTCGTAATTGTAATACCTAGGTATTTAGTTGAATGTACGGCTTTTAGATTAGACTGATTTATCATGTAACTGAAGTTTAACGAGTTCCTTTTAGCACTCATGTGGATGACCTCACACTTTTAGTTATTTAAGGTCAACTGCCACTTTTCGCAACATTCCGATATTTCTTCTAAATCGTTTTGCAGTTTGTTTTGATGTTCTGATGACTTTATTAGTCGATAAATGACAGCGTCATCTGCAAACAACCGAAGACGGCTGCTCAGATTGTCTCCCAAATCGTTTATATAGATAACGAACAGCAAAGGGCCTATAACACTACCTTGCGGAGCGCCAGAAATCACTTCTGCTTTAGTCGATGACTTTCCGTCAATTACTACGAACTGTGACCTCTCTGACAGGAAATCACAGGTCCAGTCACGTAACAGACGATATTCCATAAGCACGCAATTTCACTACGAGCCGCTTGCGTGGTACAGTGTCAAAAGCCTTCCGGAAGGACAACGGAGTGCAGTAGTGTTAATTACACACACTGTCGTATTTTCCAGAATCATCCAAATATACTGCCTGACGAAGAAGTGAAGCATCCAGAAGGGGAGGAGGAAACGAAATGAAACTTCGTGGGATCAAAGAGTGTAGGACGTTATTTCAGGGATTACAGAATCGAATCAATTTACAAAGAACTTATCAGTATGGACCTACTTATCAGTATAACGTCGCACGGCCTCTGGTCTCGATGCCTTCATTGATTCGGCTGTCTTCAAGTCGTTGTATGCTCTCAGTAGGCAAGTTTGTCCACAACTGTTATAACTGATCCTTGACATCACAGATACTGGCACTTCGACGAGTTGACCACCGGGCTGGTTCCACGCATGTTCTATCGGGGACAGATCTGGGGATCTTGTTGGCCACACGAGCTCTCGACATCACGCAGACAGATCATACAGACACGTGCAATGTGCGAAGTTACCACATGAGGAGGCAGAGTGTCTGTAATGTACAAATGTGCCATAAGAGATCCCTCAGTCAATACTTACTGTGACCTGAGGTCATACCCGATAGCTTCCCACACCGTGTCGCCAATGGTAGCGTTCCTATGCCTCTGCAAAACATTTGGTGACTGGGATCTCTCCTCAGGGCACCGCCATACACTGTGATAAGCTTATCCAAGGTACTGCAGAATTGGGATTCATCACTGAAAGCAGTGCAACGCCATTCATCAGCTTTCCACGCTTTCCCGTCACGGGACTACTCGAAACGCAACCATTTGTGTTCTGGTGCAATTGACATCCTGCGTCAGGGGTGGTAATTTCTTAATTCTGCTGCTACTGGCCTCCAACCAATGTTGGGGGGATGACACAGAATGTTATAGAGTCTATTACTTGTTCGTGGATGGCAGACGTAGATGTAAAGGGACTGTGATGCCCTCAGTGCACAGTTGTTGGTGGTCAGACGTGATCGACCAGGACCCTGACCAGAGAATGCCTGCCTTCACGATAGCATGTAGCCCAACAACGGGCCAGTGTTACATCTGAAAGTCCCATAAATATGGATATGAAGCTCATACTCCCTGGCATGTGCGAGGAGTTTCCAGCTCGGGCACAAATAATGCGATCCTTGCATGGTCAGGGAGCGTCTACCATGCAGGTACTTGATATAATTGGTAACCCACCTACCCCTCCCCCTCTCCTGCCCCACGACTGGATTGCTACCATGTTGTGTTTGGGTGTAGGAAGGATGCAAAGTTGTATAAAGCGACAGAAGAGAAAAAAAGAGTGTCTTAAATGATAAACCAAATCCAAGCATGATCGACATCAAGAAGACCATCCAGTGGAAAGACAGAGGGGAAAAAAGAATAGTAGAATAGTAGAAGAATAGACTTGCAGCACGGTAAGGGAAGTAGCATCGCAAGTGTTGGGGCCGTGTGTTGACCGCCCTCATAAGAGGATGTGGGAACCCTGGAGGTGTTACTGGGTTGACAGGCTGCAACACATCTGAAGCGCTATGTTCGCTGTGAATATTACACGATCTCATGAAACGGGTTCAAAAATGGTTCAAATGGCTCTGAGCACTATGGGACTTAACATCTGTGGTCATCAGTCCCCTAGAACTTAGAACTACTTAAACCTAACTAACCTAAGGACAACACACACATCCCTGCCCGAGGCAGGATTCGAACCTGCGACCGTAGCAGTCCCGCGGTTCCGGACTGAGCGCCTAGAACCGCGAGACCACCGCGGCCGGCCATGAAACGGGAAAACTCGTTGTTGCACAGTCATTTTTCGGAACACACATCAACTATGTACATTTGCGTTGAGCTATACTGATGCCCGAAAATCAGCTGACTGTCGCTCTGTGACACTCTACATATACATCATAGTCCGCAAGCCACCTAATGTTGTATGGCGAGGGTACTTTTTGTACCACTAACTGAGCCCTCTTACGGCGTTCCATTCGTGAATAGCGCTGGGAAGAATGATTTTCGATATACCTCTGCATTGATCCTAATTTCCCAAATTTTCTTCTGGTTGTCATTACGCGAAACGTATATGGGGGGAAGTAATATGTTGTACGACTCTTCCCGGAAAGTTATCTCTCGAAATTTCAATAGTAAATCTCTCTGTGATGCACAACACCTCTCTTGTAACGTCTGCCAATCGAATTTGTTGAGCATCTACGTAATGCTCTCGCGCCAGCTAAAAGACCCTGTGCCGAAACACGTCCGTCTTCGTTGGATCTTCTCTACCTCTTCTATCAGTCCTACCTGGTAGGGATCTCAGACAGATGAACAATATTCAAGAATGGGTCGAACAATCACCGTATAAGTCACTTTCTTCGTCAACGAATTACATTTCCTTTACATTCTTCCTATACATCTTGAAACGTCCCCTTAGAAAAATTAATGAATTACTGTGCTGGTAAACCCCTTACGTTGTTTGATTTTCAAACAGCTGAGCAGAACTGAACGTACTCAGACATTTCTCTCTTTACTTATTCTGATCAACACTAAACTGACACAATATTTTTTAGCGCAACACAATCTGACTTTCAACAATCCCTACAAAAGAGTGGCCCTGACTAACAATAATCTATAACTTTCATGAATCACTTACCTCACAAAAATCTTCGTTACTCGAACTACTGCAGTACAGCGAGCGCCAATACTGCCAGCTAAATAAAAGATTCTAACTACAGAAGGCACTAACTACTGATAGGCATAGTTAGCAAATGAAAGATTTTGATAGAGAACAAAAAATGTATTTACCTTAATAATGTTCAAAAGTCATCATATATAATCAGTTCATGATATCCAGTATTACAAATTAACTCTTTCTGGCGGACACACGTCCAGATCGTCCGCTCTTAAAACTCCGCCATCTCTCTCCCCACATCCACCACTGCTGGAGGCTCACCTCCAACTGCACAACGCTACGCGCTGTTCACATTCAACTGCCCAACACTACAATAGAGACTATTCCAACAATGCCAACCAGCCACAGACTTCACACAGCACAGTCAGTGATTTTCATATAGAGCGCTACGTGGCGTTACCAACATAGAAACCTAAACGGCCTACTTACATAGCCCCCATGCTCCCTACAAAAAATTTTACAAATTGTTTTGGGCAGTGGCCAATACAGATTTGAAAATTTTTTTCATAATTACAATAACAAAGAAATCAAATTCACACACTTATTGGTATATTGTTGGTCAAAAGCGAAGATTTTCTCACAGTCCACAAAGACAGTCCTGATCGTTCCTCAGAGTAAAATTGCAGTGTTTTTCTCCAAGTCTGAGCAGTAAAAGAAACTGCACACGGAAGTAGTGGATTTCCATGAAATCTTGAAGTAGTATTGTCCTTCCAACGGGAAGATAGTGCTGACTCTTGACATGCAGACAGGTAATGGGCCACAACAGAGCAAACCCACAGCAGAGTCAGTCGAAGTTTCGAATATTGGTAGGTAGGTCATTACAGAGTAGACCCACTGTAGTCCTGGTAGAGCTTATGGTATTGGTGGGCCACCAGAGGCGCAGACCCACTGCAGTCCTTGTAGAAATAATGGTATTGGTTAGTCATCAAAGGTGTAGACGCACTGTAGTCCTTGTAGAGATGGCCAGCAGCCATCTGTTGCGACAGTCCGGGTGCACAGTCACCATTAAAGAGTCTTGCAGACAATATACCAAGTCCATAAACCACCAGTTGTGCACTCACAAACTTTTTGGTATGTCCATAGAACCAGTAATACTGTTAACCAGTCCCTTGCTGAATTATCAACACACGTGCAAGTGCTAACAGTCCCTTTTTTTCGCGCATATTCTGCGTGTACTATGACCAACAGAAACGTGTGCAGTGAAACGAAACTTAATTTGAAGAACTGGTTTCTATACAATTAGAAATTTACACCATAAGAATACAATCACAAAGGCACAAAATACATCATTAAAGAACATAATACTACAGATAACATTTGTAGTAGTACAGATTTTACAAATGAATAGAAATAAACAGATACATCAGTGTTACAGGATTTATGACATAAATAAATAAATAAAATAATGAGAATTGTTTTCGAAACATTAATTTCACATATGAGCTTTAAAAAAGAACAGAATAAATAATGTCTAAACATCTATACATAGAAAATTAACACACACAAAAAAATTCTACAACATAACTCTTATCAGATAAACACACAAAGACAGGAAAAACACAAATACACAAGGGTACACAAACACATAGCGGGATAACACAAAAGGAAAGGACAGGGTTTGTTTTACTGCATTATTTTGAAAACAAAACTTTCTTTACTTCTTGGAGATCTCCCTTCGTTCATCATTATTCCCAGTAAGTCCAATCTATACCTGTTGGCTTTAAACCCTACTGGTTTGGTCATAGCCTCTTTCAAAATAATTATTCTTCATTGTACACCACTCATTTTAGCCCAAATCTTTTTCGTATAACTTCTCAATGCATTTCTTCCAATTCATCACAACTCATTCTCTTATAGTCTACTCCGTCTTAAGTTAACTTAAATCTAATGAGCTCAGATGTATAAACTAAGAAACGAGGCAATGCAGCAGCACAAAACAATTAACACAAACAGCAATGACAAAAATTCCAAATTGGCAAAGCAAGCTCCAATAAATATAAATTAGCAAAGCAAATGCAACGTTACAACTAATATAAGACAATGTGCAGCAACAAGAAAAATAAATCAGTAGTAAAACTGGCTTAACAGAGTAATATAAAGTGAAATTTAGTAGCACTATGCCTGGCAAACAGCAGCAGCAAATGCAATAACTTATATCTAAACATGACAAACCCGCAAGCAGAAAAAATAGTACACTAAAGACAACAATGCAGATAAGGGAAATGTCTATTCACATCTTAATGTCTATGTCATTAAAGTAGTGCACCACAACAACTTTTTCTATCAAAAAAATTACCAAGTACTTGAAAAGAAAATTATGTATGCAGTTACTGTTATTAGTCCCTACTCATTCGTCTTTCCTTTGCAAGTGCTCCTTTTTTGAAGAATGTGGATGATAAAAATATTATTTAACAGATCTGTTGGCAGAAAGTGTTCACATTAGCAAACACATTTAATTTATTTTATAAAACCAATGCTGCAACACAGCTGGAAACCAGATATCAAATGAAATAAGCAACTATGTAAAGCGAAGCATAAAAACATCATTCAATAGCCATGTGGCATTTCGTAAGTCAGCAGAAATTCTCTCAACTCTCGTAGAAAGACACTTGTCATAATCAGGTGTGCAGGTGTGCAGATGTAAAAATATTTCCCATCAATTCATAAGCATTTCAGTAAGTAGCACAAAGTACATGCTCCACAGTATAATCATATGTTTCCAAGTAATAGCGTGTCATATTTGCGATGCTTTCCATAAAGGAATGTCAATAGCGAGGTTAATGGCCAATTTTACCTCCACCTATTGGCTTTTTCTCCAGGCGACTGGCACAGCTGGGCGCCCATAATGCATTACGTCAAGGTCACTTAGCTTTCTTACCGAAATATTTACGACAGCAGTTTGCACTACAGTGACAGTCTCATATAAAAAAATTTCACAGGTCGAAAAATTACAGTAGAAATGCGTAGAAACGAAATCTCATGAATAGCAGTGTTGTGATACATTCAGGCATGGGCACACAAGTCATAACTCTTAAAGTACGATTCTTGGTTTCCAACATTCTTTTTCACAAACCAGAGTTCCTAACTTCTATTCATTATTCCTTACTTTATTACACATGTACATAGTCGTCGACACTTCTTAAATATTTCATCATAATAAATATGTTGCATAATCAAATTCCTCATATAGCAACAGCTTATTGATCATAAACATACCTCAACAGCATAATACACATCGTCGTCATAATAATATCATAACACCTCAGTCAAATCTCAAAAACGTCGTAGCTTTCTGCAATAATTTCAAAACCTAAAGAAAATTCTCTGCTCATTTCAATAGTGTCATCTACCTCAAATGTAATTTAAAAATCATGATCCCACACCAAATACATCATTCAAAGCTCTCATAGTATCACAATGGTTCCGAAACAATATGAACAGTTCACAAAGTACACACAAAATACAATTTCATAAGTGTGAAGTTATCCAACTGTGTACTTGCATACACATGTGTCACTGATGTAGTAAAAAAAAATGTTTGTCCCTCTCAGTTAAATGATCAGATAGCTTTGTAATTCTGTGTTAGAGAAATATGGTACCGATGTGTAAAGTTATATAAGCAAATACCGTATTAGCTAGGGCTCCTTGTGCTTGCCAAACACATGGTACACAAAGTAAGCGTGTACCCCCTTGAGGATTAATGTAATTATACCCTCAGGTGTTACAGATTACAGCAATGTAATGAAATGTATCACGGAAAACCTTTGTATCTTTGTAATTCAGAAACCTTTAAAAATAAATGTTTTAAGTACAAAATTGATCACTCAAATACGTGTACTGTAGCGCTAAACTGTGAGTCTTGTTGTAAGATAATCTCTGTCATTACTTAAGGGTAAAAAATGTGCCAAGTGTCGTAATTATCGTCGTCCATAAGCGAAGTTCTGTAGAAGTCAATGTAATTACCTCGTAATAGCCAAAGTGAAATGCTATGTGTATAGATATCGTAGTTATTAAACTTATTGCCCTGATGAAGTAAGTGCTGTTCTGTAACGTATTGTTCTGCTACGGAAAAGCTGTCTCATTGTAGCTATACCACAGAAGTTACTACTAAAACATGTTTTACTTTCCAGAAGAATTCAGAAAAACTGTGCAGATATAAAACAGATACACCGCAAAAGCAACAATGTAAATTGTGTCACTCATTAGTAGCGTCGTGATATAATCGTGTAGCTGTCAAATAAACCAACCACTGTGTCATCTGGTATCTCTCAGAAAGTACTTTAACTCCAGAATGTATTTTCAAGTAAACCAAAATGTTGCATTAAAATCTCATTAGCAGTAGCGGTAAATGTTCTAAGTATGTGAGCCTTAGAGTCGTTACGAAATCGTGCAACTAACAAGCAAGAATGTACGCACACAATAACACTGTGTCGTCTGTTCATTATAACAATGCATTTGTAATTACTGTCTAAATAAGTTCCCTAGGTTCTTGACTGGGTAGTTAACTTTAAAACATAGTTGCATGTTAACAGTTTCTAAGTGTGACAAAGCGTACTAGTAGCATGAAGTGAAAAATTTGATGGCAAAGACTAAGTTAAAAAAACAGATTATCTCTCAATAAACGGTTTTACATGTGAAATGTGGTCCAATATTATACGCTTTCTAGTGCGCAGAGTTTCAATTTCAAAGGAATTATCATGTTGTATACGTCGGTAAGGAATGCTAAAATTTTTCTCAGGTTAGCGTCTATGTTATTTTTCTCTGAGCCAGCCAGCACACGTGGCTGCTTGCGGTGCGAGTCATTATCTATCTCTTTATTGGCGCGCGTCGTTATTAGGATTAGGAGACCCAACTTCTACAAATTCACCTTGTCGAGAGGGCCCTGCTCTGTTTGAATCCCGCCAGTTCTGATGAAATTCGGGTCTGTCGTTTTTGTCGGTAGTTTACATAGTTTCTTTTTTGTCGGTCATGTGGTGGAGAATTTCTCCCGGAATTGTAACTGCGCGGTGGACCGTTGCGTCTGAAGTTATTCTGCCTCCCTTGATAATAATTACTTTGGTTCCCATATTGTCTGTTTCTCTGATTGTCTCTGTCATAGTCATTACCAGCGAGAGGTGATCTTCCAATGTAATTATTACTACTCTGCCAACGGTTGTCATACGGGTGGTGTCTGTTTTGGTGAAGATTTGTGTTGTAAGAATTGCCTTGTCGTGTCCAGTTATTATTTCTTTCATCGCGGAATTGTGACGGATGTGACCTGTAATTGATGTGTTCCTGTTTTAGCCGCCCACGATTGTCAGTGTCAACTTCCAATTCCTGTAACAGTCCCTGAAAAGTTTCAATGTCGTCTTTGCAACGTACTTCCAAAATAATATGTCGTAAATGTTCAGGCAATTTGATTAAGCAAATGCGGATGAGTTCTGAGGGGCTGTATGGGTTTGACAGATACTGATTCTTAT
Source organism: Schistocerca americana (assembly GCF_021461395.2). Taxonomy (NCBI): domain Eukaryota; kingdom Metazoa; phylum Arthropoda; class Insecta; order Orthoptera; family Acrididae; genus Schistocerca; species Schistocerca americana. The sequence continues at coordinate 533,466,061 of NC_060130.1, forward strand.
GCAACATGTGTTCAAAATATTTCACAAGACTGGAAAATTCAGATTGTTGACAGTGTTTCATCATCATTATGCTATGCTTTACTGCGAAAGGCAAAGGTCCCGAGTTCGAGTCTCGGTCCGGCACACAGTTTTAATCTCCCAGGAAGCTTCATATCAGCACACACTCCGCTGCAGAGTGAAAATCTGATAATGAGAGAATTGGTGAAGCCATGCTTGTGGATGAATTTCGTTGCCAGAATTCTTAAATGTTATGAAGGAGGAGGAGGAGATTAGTGTTTAACGTCCCGTCGACAACGAGGTCATTAGAGACGAAGCGCAAGCTCGGGTTAGGGAAGGACGGGGAAGGAAATCGGCCGTGCTCTTTCAAAGGAACCATCCCGGCATTTGCCTGAAGTGATTTAGGGAAATCACGGAAAACCTAAATCAGGATGGCTGGAGACGGGATTGAACCGTCGTCCTCCCGAATGCGAGTCCAATGTGCTAACCACTGCGCCACCTCGCTCGGTAAATGTTTTGAATTTACGTGTAGTAATGAACAGCTTATGTCGGCGAGTCGCATATCGGTCATTGTTATTTCGTTTCGGCGGTTCCATCTCAAAATTCGGTGTACCTTGCCAATTTCTTTCATAATTTCACAAGTGCCCTGTGTTATTATTTTGTGGCTGTTCCGTATTTCTATGTCCCTCTTCCCATATTGGAGCGCGAGTGTCCTCTGAAATATGTAATTCTTGTATTACCTGTGTCAACTGATCTTGTACTTCCTGGATTTCTCTTTTGTACTATGTATTGATTTGATTTTGATTTTGTTTGAATTTTATAATTTGTTCATACTCTTCTGTGTCAGTGAAGGCTACGGGTCTTGTGTCATTCTGATCATCATCTGCCTTTGTAGATAAGTTAGAGAACTGATCCGAAAGTTCGGCTACTTTCTCCGATAGTGAACTGATTTCCTCAGTGTGTTTTTCTGAACCAAGTTTCAGAGTGTCCATTTGTGTTGAAATCGTATCTACTGTGTCCTATAAGTTTTCCTGAATTTTTGCAAGTTGCGTAACCGAATCGGTAGATGCAACTGAGTCAGTTTTAGCTTGCAAGGTGTCGTGATTTTCATGAACAATAGTTTGCAGTTCTTTTATGGCTACTTCGTGATTCTGTAATGCATTTTCATGACGCGAAAAAATAGGTTGAAAATGCTCACAAATTTGTGTTTTTACGTCATTACAGAGTTTTTGACATTTTAAGTAACTCAGCAGTTAAACCTTCACGTGTTTGTTCAAGCGTTTGTTCCATTGAGTCTAACTTCTGAAGCTGTTGCTGTGTTTGTCTCTGATTTTGTTCCATCGTGTATAACTTTGCTGTGTTTGTCTCTGATTTTGTTACATTTGTTGCATTAATTGCAATGATAATGTATTTGTGTCTGGAATCTGGTCCTCTATGCCTTCCGGCAGTGCATTTGCACCGGCAACATTCACATTTTGACAAGCAGAAAATGTGTCTTGACTTATTTGAGAAAACGGCGAGGACCCAAAACCTGAATCTACAGTATTTGCAAGATTGTGTCCTGTCATTTCGGATTCCTGAGGCGACCTGTTGCCGACAGATCGATCGATAATGATTCCCTGTTCACTAATTGCTTCACTGTCTACACCATTATTTATTGCCTGGTCCATTTCCCTATGCACAGTTACCAAATTACTATTCTGAATATTTATTAATTCATTACACGGTGGCGCTAACACACTACTCTCGTCTTCACTGTCATTTCTCAACTTACTTTCCAGACTAGCGTTAGGTTTTTCACATGCCATAATTGTCACAATATTTCACACGGTAACACAGAAAAGCACAATTTGAAGAGCAAAAAGAGCAAACACATTAAAATAGCACTGAAAATAATATCCAATTAATTGGAAGCGCGGCTGCGAAATACTTGGTGCAAATCTACATGCATGCCACAACTGTTTTACACTAGAACAATGAAAAACTACAACTACAAAGAAAATTCTCTCTACAATTACGCGCTAGCAATAAACAATAACTACACTAATTACTCAAACTACAAGGAAAAAATCAGAAGATTCCAGTGAGGTATCTTCGGCTAAGGGTCGACATATGAAACATCCCCTTAGAAAAATTAATGAATTACTGTGCTGGTAAACCCCTTACGTTATTTGATTTTCAAACAGCTGAGCAGAACTGAACATACTCCGACATTTCTCTCTTTGCTTATTCTGATCAACACTAAACTGACGCACTATATTTTTGGCGCAACGCAATCTGACTTTCAACAATCCCTACAAAAGAATGGCCCTGACTCACAATAACCTATAACTTTCATGAATCACTTACCTCACAAAAATCTTCGTTACTCGAACTACTGCAGTACAGCGAGCGCCAATACTGCCAGCTAAATAAAAGATTCTAACTACTGAAGGCTCTAACTATTGATAGGCATAGTTAGCAAATGAAAGATTTTGATAGAGAACAAAAAATGTATTTACCTTAATAATGTTCAAAAGTCATCATATATAATCAGTTCATGATATCCAGTATTACAAATTAACTCTTTCTGGCGGACACACGTCCAGATCGTCCGCTCTTAAAACTCCGCCATCTCTCTCCCCACATCCACCACTGCTGGAGGCTCACCTCCAACTGCACAACGCTACGCGCTGTTCACATCCAACTGCCCAACACTAAAATAGAGACTATTCCAACAATGCCAACCAGCCACAGACATCACACAGCACAGTCAGTGATTTTCATATAGAGCGCTACGTGGCGTTACCAACATAAAAACCTAAACAGCCTACTTACAATCTGAGTCTGGCGTCTGCTTTTCCCACTATTTGTTTTATGTGCTCATTCCACTTAAGGCTGGCTCTGAGCACTATGGGACTTAACATCTGAGGTCATCAGTCCCGTAGAACTTAGAACTACTTAAACCTAATTAACCTAAGGACATCACACACATCCATGCCCGAGGCAGGATTCGAAGCGGCGACCGTAGCGGTCGCGCGGCTCCAGACTGTAGCGCCTAGAACCGCACGGGCACTTCGGCCGGCATTCCACTTAAGGTCGCTCTAGATAGTTACCCCTAGACATTTTACGCTAGATACTGTTTCCAACGGTTTATCATCAATAGTGTAGCTGTACAGTAGTGGACTTCTTTCCCTGCGTGTACGCAGTATGTTACATTTATTTATGTTCAGGGTCAACTGCCAGAGGCTGCACCATTTACCACTTCTCTAGGGGTTCTGCAAACCGTTACTATCTTCTGGCTTTGCTACTTTGTTATAGACAACCACATCATCTGCGAACAGCCTTAAGCAGCACCCGACACTTTCTACTAGATCATTTATATATATATTATAAACAATAACGGTCCTATCACACATCCCATAATTCAACGCAACATACTGACGTCAACGATATACACTACTGGCGATTAAAATTGCTACACCAAGAAGAAATGCAGATGATAAACGGGTATTCATTGGACAAATATATTATACTAGAACTGACATGTGATTACATTTTCACGGAATTTGGGTGCATAGATACTGAGAAATCAGTACCGAGAACAACCACCTCTGGCCGTAATAACGGCATCCATACGCCTGGGCATTGAGTCAAACAGAGCTTGGATGGCGTGTACAGGTATAGCTGCCCATGCAGCTTCAACACGATACCACAGTTCATCAAGTGTAGTGACTGGGTATTGTGACGAACCAGTTGCTCGGCCACCATTGACCAAACGTTTTCAATTGGTGAGAGATCTGGAGAATGTGCTGGCCAGGGCAGCAGTCGAACATTTTTTGTATCCAGAAAGGCCCGTACAGGACCTGCAACATGCGGTCGTGCATTATCCTGCTGAAATGTAGGGTTTCGCAGGGATCGAATGAAGGGTAGAGCCACGGGTCGTAACACATCTGAAATGTAACGTCCACTGTTCAAATTGTCAGCAATGCGAACAAGAGGTGACCGAGACGCGTAACCAATGGCACCCCATACCATCACGCCGGGTGATAGGCCAGTATGGCGATGACGAATACACGCTTCTAATGTGCGTTCACCGCGATATCGCCAAACACGGATACCACCATCATGATGCTGTAAACAGAACCTGGATTCATCGGAAAATATGACGTTTTGCCATTCGTGCACCCTGGTTCGTCGTTGAGTACACCATCGCAGGCGCTCCTGTCTGTGATGCAGCGTCAAGGGTAACCGCAGCCATGGTCTCCGAGCTGATAGTCCATGTTGCTGCAAACGTCGTCGAACTGTTCGTGCAGATGGTTGTTGTCTTGCAAACGTCCCCATCTGTTAACTCAGGGATCGAGACGTGGCTGCACGATCCGTTACAGCCATTAGGATAAGATGCCTGTCATCTCGACTGCTAGTGATACGGGGCCGTTGGGATCCAGCACGGCATTCCGTATTACCCTCCTGAGCCCATCGATTCCATATTCTGCTAATAGTCATTGGATCTCGACCAACGCGAGCAGCAATGTCGCGATACGATAAACCGCAATGGCAATAGACTACAATCCGACTTTTATCAAAGTCGGAAACGTGATGGTACTCATTTCTCCTCCTTACACAAGGCATCACAACAACTTTTCACCAGGCAACGCCGGTCAACTGCTGTTTGTGTATGAGAAATCGGTTGAAAACTTTCCTCATGTCAGCACGTTGTAGGTGTCGCCACCGGCGCAAACCTTGTGTGAATGCTCTGAAAAGCTAATCATTTCCAAATCACAGCATCTTCGTCCTGTCGGTTAAATTTCGCATCTGTAGCACGTAATCTTCGTGGTGTAGCAATTTTAATGACCAGTAGTGTAGATCTATAACTGTGTGCATATATTACGGCCCTTCTTATAACCGAGAATGACCTGCACTTTCTTGCAGTCGCTAGGTACCATTCGCTGTTCAAACGAAAAATTGCTGCTAGAAGGGGAGCAAATTCTTTCTCATAATCTTGGTATAATCTTATGAGTATCTTATCTGGTCCTGACACCTTTCCACTACTAAGCGATTGTAGTTCTTCTTCTATTCCGCGATCGTTTATCACAATATCTGCCATTTAGACGTTAGTACGACGATTGAAAGCAGGGGCCATGTTACGGTCTTCCGCGGTGAAATAATTACGGAAGACCTAATTAAGTATTTCGGCCTTCTCTATTATCCATTGTTTAGGTGCCAGTACAGTCACTAAATGAACTAATAGATGAGTTTGATCCACTTCCTGATTTCACTCTGAACATACTCGTCTAGGGAATATTGCAAGATGCCTTTGAATTTTTTCCATTTGTTCTCCACATATTCGTCCTCATCATCGAATATTTGTTGCTGACCGCTCAGATACTCTGAAACATGAAGTTCGTCAGTCTTGGTAAGAAAAATATCTTCCTATCTTTGTTAACATTCTTTGTAAGACCCGTTATCATAGATGCTGTCACAGCCTTATGATCACTGATACCTTCATCTGCATTAAGTGATTTCATAAGTTCAGGTCTGTTTGTTGCCAGGAGGTCTAAGACGTTACCCTCACGAGTTGGTTCTGTAATTATCTGCTTAAAGTAATTTTCGGGCAAGATACCCCGAACAATGTTACACGAATCCCTGTCTCTGGCACCACTTTTGATAGCGTGACATTCCCAGTCTATACCTGGCATGTTGGTCAGCCGCTATTACAACGGCATGATCAGGAAAATTATTAACGATATTCTGCAAGTTTTGTCTGAAACGCTCTACCACTAGAGCTCCTGAACCAGGTGGTCTATAAAGGCATCCGATTACCTTTTTTGACCGATCTTTGATACTTAACTTCGCCCAGATTAATTCACAGTCGGAATCCGTGATAACCTCGCTAGATTTTATCGAATTCTTTACTGCAATAAACACGCTGCTACCATTGGCGACAAACTTATCTTTACGATAATAATCATATTAACCTTTTCTGTCTCTGATCTGCGACGACGAACATTCTTTGAGGACATTGTGACTAATTTAGTAGGCAAATCATCGTTGATCACAAGTGAGGATTTCTATAACACAAAAAAGGTCCCATGTGCACGTCGCACGTACTCCGCTACCCTAGTAGCCATTTCCTGCGTGTGGTGTACGCTTGCCCTACTACTGGAAACCCTACAATTCTGCACCCTATAGCGGAGGTCGAGAAATTCGCATTCGATACCGTCGCAGAGTCACCTGAGCCTCTGGTTTAGACCCTCCATTCTGCTCCAAACCAGGGATCGCGATCAACCCTGGGTACGATGCTACAAATAGACAGATTAGCCTGCACCCTGCGTGCGATGCTACTTTCCTTCACCAAATCAGCCATCCGCGGAAAGGATCCGAGGATGCCCTCAGAACCCAAGCGGCAGGCGTAATTCATGCCGATATATGCCACTATATGCAGCCAGTTGCAATCAGTGCGCTCGATAGCTGCGGGCAGGGCTTCCTCCACATCACGGGCGAAACCCCCCCCCCCCCCCCCCCTCGGCAAATATCAAATATACCGAGTGCACACTGGCATTGTTTCCTGCCCTGCCTGCTATTTCCCTGAGGGTCTCCACCACTCACCTAACATTGGAGCTCCCAATGACAATCATACCCACCCTCTGCACTTGTCTGGACTGGTCAGGAAAATCGTTCGCTGGCCCAACGGGAGAGGCCGTGCTGGCTCAGAATTGTACCGGTGGTTAAGACGTAGGGATCCAGCCGCGCGACCTGCTCCCTCTTTCGCCTTCCGCCCAGTGACACGCGAACCCACCACTGTCTGCCACCCACTCTCGAGTGAGGACGGACCTGTCAGATGTTGCGTATCAGAAGATGCAGCGACATCCGCGTCATCAGGGGATTCCAACAGCACCAACGGTGTCGCAGGTGTCCTCAACATCGCCCCGATATTGCCGCAACTTTCAGCTCTTGCCTGAATCATGTCGACGGCAGCAAACGCAGCTGCCAGCTGTTTATGGACAGCAGCCAATTCTCTATCTGTCCACTCACTACAAGCACAGTCCCTAGCTATATCGTAGTGTGTAAAAAATGGATATAAGATTGCAAATGGCGCTAATGAGTTCGGAATGTACGCAAAATATAATGAGAAGAATAAAGGAATACTAAAAACTGCTCTGCAGAATTCTCACTATAGCCTGAGACGGCAAGCTCTTAAAGGGAAAGAAATTTCTCTCCTGAAGTGGATGTATCTATAGTTAACTGTTACTAGAAACTCTGCTGACCGAAAAGCTACTACACGAGATAAGCATGCAAAATAGAATGCACTGATCTAAACTATATGCCGTGTACCAGCACGAGATTTAAACTTAGTGGTGTCACGTGGAGCTTCTCGCGGTGGTAAAATTGTACTAGAAGCTGCCTTTCACAAGGATTTGCAACAAGATTTACCAGTACACAAAAGCAAAAACTTACAGTAATTTGCTAACCGCTAGTCTACACAGTGAGTTAAATAGGTATAGCTCATTTCTTAGAAGAGCACGTGAAAAAAAAGAGCTAAATTACTGTGTATCAGACAACTGCTGCAGCTGCTGCTACCGCTGCTGGCGCGTCCGCTCGGCTCGGTGTCCGCCAGTACATTATCATATTATCAACGCAGAGATATCCTTGAGGTGCGATCCCTATAAGCATAGCACATTCGGAAGAAATACATGGGTGTAGGAAAGTGGTGCTGCGGTCTCGCCCTCATAGTTAATTTAACACTATTTAACGGAACTTATTTAAGTCTTTTGGTATTAATCTACTCACAATTTTGCCTGTACATTATGCCTGGTACCAGAGTGAGGAAGTTATCATTGTCGAAAATGGCACCATAGTGGTATCTCCCTTTTGGTTAAACCTTAAACAACAACACTGTAACCAATGAATATAGGACACAGCTTGCTGTCATCAATCACTGTTTATAAAATGCAGGCGATTTCTTTCTGTTGCGGCTGCCACGTGAGACTTGGATGCGTGTAGTGGTAAACGTCTGCGTTACTTGAAAGCTTATGCAGTTACATCGTAATGGAATTTTAGGCTCTGCTTCAATGCCTGCAGAAAATAATAATGGATTGAAGTAAGTCCACCTTTTCCCAAGAATAAAAATGTTGTTTCGTTTAATCCCCGAACACGTTCCATCGCTGTCTTGGCATCTAAGTGGGTTCTTTTCTTTTATTGTTCCTGTAATGTATACGAGGGCAGTTCAATAAGTAATGCAACACATTTTTTTCTGAAACAGGGGTTGTTTTATTCAGCATTGAAATACACCAGGTTATTCCCCACTCTTTTAGCTACACAACACTATTTTTCAACGTAATCTCCATTCAATGCTACGGCCTTACGCCACCTTGAAATGAGGGCCTGTATGCCTGCACGGTACCATTCCACTGGTCGATGTCGGAGCCAACGTCGTACTGCATCAATAACTTCATCATCATCCGCGTAGTGCCTCCCACGGATTGCGTCCTTCATTGGGCCAAACATATGGAAATCCGACGGTGCGAGATCGGGGCTGTAGGGTGCATGAGGAAGAACAGTCCACTGAAGTTTTGTGAGCTCCTCTCGGGTGCGAAGACTTGCGTGAGGTCTTGCGTTGTCATGAAGGAGAAGTTCGTTCAGATTTTTGTGGCTACGAACACGCTGAAGTCGTTTCTTCAATTTCTGAAGAGTAGCACAATACACTTCAGAGTTGATCGTTTGACCATGGGGAAGGACATCGAACAGAATAACCCCTTCAGCGTCCCAGAAGACTGTAACCATGACTTTACCGGCTGAGGGTATGGCTTTAAACTTTTTCTTGGTAGGGGAGTGGGTGTGGCGCCACTCCATTGATTGCCGTTTTGTTTCAGGTTCGAAGTGATGAACCCATGTTTCATCGCCTGTAACAATCTTTGACAAGAAATTGTCACCCTCAGCCACATGACGAGCAAGCAATTCCGCACAGATGGTTCTCCTTTGCTCTTTATGGTGTTCGGTTAGACACCGAGGGACCCAGCGGGAACAAACCTTTGAATATCCCAACTGGTGAACAATTGTGACAGCACTACCAACAGAGATGTCAAGTTGAGCACTGAGTTGTTTGATGGTGATCCGTCGATCATCTCGAACGAGTGTGTTCGCACGCTCCGCCATTGCAGGAGTCACAGCTGTGCACGGCCGGCCCGCATGCGGGAGATCAGACAGTCTTGCTTGACCTTGCGGCGATGATGACACACGCTTTGCCCAACGACTCACCGTGCTTTTGTCCACTGCCAGATCACCGTAGACATTCTGCAAGCGCCTATGAATATCTGAGATGCCCTGGTTTTCCGCCAAAAGAACTCGATCACTGCCTGTTGTTTGCAACGCACATCCGTTACAGACGCCATTTTAACAGCTCCGTACAGCGCTGCCACCTGTCGGAAGTCAATGAAACTATACGAGACGAAGCGGGAATGTTTGAAAATATTCCACAAGAAATTTCCGGTTTTTTCAACCAAAATTGTCCCAGAAAGGAAATGTGTTGCATTACTTATTGAACTGCCCTCGTACATTAAAATTTTATATAGCATAGGAATATGTTGACTTCAGACTTCTTTTAAAATAGAGGCGTATATCCATTTGTTTTTACACTTACCTGTCCTGAAATGAGCCCGCCTCCGTAGTTGAGTGGGCAGTATAGATAGCTGTGTTGTGAAGGAACCCAGTTCGATTTTCGGTACTGGCAAGGATGTTTTCTTGGTGCAACGACTGGTAGCGGCTCCTCGGTCTGGAAAGTCGGCGAAGGGGCCGTAAGAGCTGCATGCTGATCACATTCGGATTACTTATCTGACGAAACAGTTATTTTTCTTCTGCCTTTTTGAAATACGGCATAATTTCGTTTGAAATTAGAGTACGTTCTTTGCTGCGATGTGTGAGGTGTATCCATGACCTTACTTAATTACTTTGAAATTTGACAACAAATTCATTGATGTTGTCTCAAAACTTGTAACGTTTCATTTATAAGTAACGAAAGATAGGGGCACGAAAACGATTTTCGCATAAAATCCCAGGCTGCACTGCTCAGAACAGCACCGCAGAACAGGTAGCAAATTCTTAGGGTGCGTGTGGGCTGTTTCCGCCCTAATCCGGGAAAAGCCCGTTTCTTCCAGCAAGAGCCCTGCTCGGCCACCCGGTACAGACTAGTGGTGGGCAGGAAATCGTGTGTTAGAAATCACAGTGATTGAGAAGTCACAGGTATCACAATAACAACTTTACAAAATCTACCTGCGATTTCAGTCACAGTTAGCAGTCGCAAGTAGCATTTCACATTCAACGCCGTGAGCCATCTGCTGGCCGAATTCCATGCTCCTTTCTGCGATTTCAGTGACAAGTCGAGGCTAGAAGTCGCAAGTAGCAACTAAAAAGCGCAGTTAACAGTGCCATCTGTTGGCCAAAGTTCGTACTACGCTCATCTCTGCGACAAGCTACCGAGTCCAACTGAGATTTCCGTGACAAGTCGCAACTAAGAGTCGCAAGTTGCAACTAAAAAGCGCAGTTAGCACTGCCATCTGTTGAGCAAAGTTCATACTACGCTATTAGCTACCGAGTCAAACTGCGTTTTCCGTGACAAGTCGCAACTAAGAGTCGCAAGTAGCAACTAAAAAGCGCAGTTAACATACTTTTCCTAGTGCTATCTGTTGACCGACGTACGTACCTCGTTATGAGAGCCTTGTGCCTCACGAGAACGACGTGCTGTGTGTGCATATGAAGGATGTATTTCAATACTGGTACAAGTCCATTTTTGTTCATTTTGAGATACAGAGTCGTAAAGTCAAATGAGCGCTGAAAAATCTGCAGTTGAGATGCCAGAAATATTCAAGCTTCTGGCTTCTTGCTAGAGATGAACCTTTATTTATGTTTGTTTGGATCATTAATTTCAGAAGCATTATAGACAGAAAAGCGGAGGTAATGGACTTGTACCACTATTGAAATAAGCCCTTCATATTATATGACGACACGCACATTCGGCATCAGTTATCATTGGTCAAACACTGCTGTGACTCTGAATGTATTATATTAATATGAAACAACATTGCCTTTTTCTCCTGAAAATATCAACTAACGTAACAAATGTGTTTGATTCTGCTTCCAACATGACAATTTTGGTTAATACTCCACACGCCTACAGGACTTTGCAATGTTAACACAGCAGAACTCAGACATCTGTATAAGTGTAGTGAAATGAAAACAGTATTATTGAGTCATATGAATGCCTCACTTTTGTTCCGACACAGTTCAAGACTCGGGAGAAAAGTTTTACACCTGGTGTTCTACATGGCAACTTCACACACATGAACTTTTTGCCGACACTACTACCACCTACATAAGCAAGCTTTTCCTGTGTTACTTTCAAGTAATGCACTTAAGCTATTCCTGATTTAACTGGAAGATTTGTACTTCCCACTTTCATATCAACAGCCTCAAAACGCATATTGTAGACTTCGGGATATGTTACAGGTGAGTGTCACACCAAGATTGAGGAGAAAGGGGGGCGGCATGTCACTCTCCAACAAGTGTTTACCAATAAGTAAGTGGCGGAAAATTACGGGTATTGGACGGCTTAACATGTGGAAAATGAGATTTTCATTATTCACTCACTGTATTTAACATTTATTATTCCTTTAAAATCGCACAACTACTTCAATAAAACACAGTTTAATCACTCACACACTTATTTCACAATTATTTCACTTTTAAACTGCAAATCCTCTAAGAGCTGTCTTGAATCTTCACGAGTGTCTCTCAATAGCCTTGATGTGGATAGATACGTACAGCAACCAGTAATCAGGGTCAGAACTGCGTCTGCAAAAACACAAGGATTATTAAACAATTTTTGCTGTTACTAATTACTAGCAATCTAATTGACAGAGTAGATTGCTAATATTTGCTGTAATGAATATCACATTTGCAAGAACGATCTCACTGAAGTAATGAAGTCCATCGAAACGCTTAGAAACTAACCTCTCGTCTGACGAAAACGGTCTAAAGACGCAGTGGCAATTTCTTCAGATCTGTTGACAATGATATTTTGAGTTAACACTTTACTGAGTGACTGAAATGTAGTTCGGGTACCTGTGAACATAACAATATGTTAGAATTCATTTTCTAAACACGAACTATTACGGTACTGTATGGCTACTTACATATTAATTACACTATTAATATTTTCACAGTTGATTCTTTAATACAAAATTAAAGCCAACGGAAGAAATACGTTAAACATACTTACCAATGACAGGTTTGTTGAGATGCAATTTTCTATGTGGACAGATGTAACTTTTTCGTACGGTGGTAAAAGTAGCAGAAGTCACAGAAATCGCAGAAGTCGCAGAAATCGCGGAAGTAGCAGAAATCGCAGAAATAGCAGTGGCGGAGGGATACACGATCTATGTTCCTTAACTGCGACTCTTAACTGCGACAAATCACAGTTAAGAATAACAGATACTGAAAAGTAGTTTTCACAGAAATCACTGATATTGGAAAATCGCAGTTTAGCCCATCACTATCGCAGACAGACAGTGCACTGGCTACCTGCGCTGCGGCTGGGCTTCTCCGTTATTCGCCCCACTCCTCACAGGCAGTCATCTGAGGTGCCGACAGATGACAGTAGCCTTCCTTTATTTCAGTTGGTTGCTTGTAGTTGTTGACACATCTGATGTACTGGATTTTGCTGAAATCGCGTTGAATCTTTCACAGCTGTGCCTCAGTAAAATCAGTGTTAGTTCGCATTCGGGAGGACGACGGTTCAATCCCGTCTCCGGCCATCCTGATTTAGGTTTTCCGTGATTTCCCTAAATCGCTTCAGGCAAATGCCGGGATGGTTCCTTTGAAAGGGCACGGCCGATTTCCTTCCCCATCCTTCCCTCACCCGAGCTTGCGCTCCGTCTCTAATGACCTCGTTGTCGACGGGACGTTAAACACTAATCTCCTCCTCCTCCTCAGTGTTAGTGCGAAATTATACTGTGAACTTCTTGTTTTCTTTTTACTTCACCATGAGTGGCGTGAAAAAACGTAAATATAATGATGATTATATCAAATACGGTTTTGCTTCTACACAAAAGAATGGTGTTGACCAGCCGCAAGAGGAAGTCTTAGAAATTAAAAATGATTCTGCAGCGAAATATGACTTTGAGAAGATGGATAAGCCTTTATTTTGGGTGAAATATCTCACGGTGTATCCCAGCACAGCAGAACAAGCACTGAAACTGTATTTACCATTTTCATGCACTTATTTGTGCGAAAGAGCATTTTCAGCGGTAGTGGCAATAAAAAATAAGCTTAGAAGCAAACTCAGTATTGCCAATGATTTACGTTGGGCAGTTTCTACTATTCAGCCAAGAATTCAAAATCTTGTAAAAAATATGCGAGCTCATCCTTCACATTGATTTATTTGTTTGTTTCTTGCCATATGTGTGTGGAAATAATTTTTTTATAATAAATACGTCACCTTATAAGAGAACTTGTCATATTTCTCCTAACTATCCTTACATGTAGGTAATACTGTAAAATTATAAAAAACTATTTCGAAGAAACAATATAAAATAAACATAGTGATTCTGATTTAAATATAAATACTGCGTGTGATCCTTATGGATTCTGATGTTACGCGTGGTATGTTATTTCAACTAATAATAGTATTTCTTCTGGATGAAGACACAGCGAAAGTTTATGCTAGATATGGCAAGCGAAGAGTAGTCCTAAAATAGTATACTGGTGAAGAAATTGTGTCCAGCAAGGGAATGTAATCAAGGTAAGGAAGTTGTTTTATTCATATTTTTTAAAGTTCCGTGTAGTCTGCAAAATTATTTCTAAAAACTTATTTTTTATTTTTTGTTTGGTTCTGAGAACTAGGCGTTTGTCCCCGTTCGGTAACTGTCGTCGTTGACATAAATGCCAACCTATGCACAATGGCAATGGGGAGCGCTATAGGCGTAGAAATCAGTGATGTTCGTTAACACCGTGACTGAGTGACTATTTTTGATAATGAGTGAAAGTAATAAGCTACACTCAACTTAAAGTAATGCCCGCATCCACTAATCTGCAAAGGTCGCAAATATTTTTCCTTGTTTACCAAGGACTTTCTTTACTTTAGGAGTGGCTTATAATCACTAGACTAGACTGATGACGTAATAATTGTGACTCGATGCATTAACAGCCCACCATGTTACATGACGTCACCATCACAAATTTTTCAATAGTTTCTTGATAATTAATAAAAATCTCTATATTTTTAGGTGGGGGGGGGGGGGGGGGCACGGAAGTTTTCTTTTCGGCAGAAGGGGAGCGTGACAAACAAAAGTTTGGGAACCTCTGCCTTAGGCCTTCGTGGCCTGACGAGGAGCACTTTTTTTTCTTTTTCGTCTTGAGATGAACTTCATTATCATTTGTCAGATACATATGTTGCCATTGTTATTTTTATTTTTAAAATAATTTGCGTGCATCAGCAATCTGATGAGGTTTTGATTTGGAAAACTATTTGGCGTGGTTTGCTATTTATAGAATGTGTTGTAGGTTTATAACCACGCTTACTTACGTTTTGGCGAACTCATTAGAAAATTCTGGTTGTTACTACGTTGCTGTGGCTTACAGGCATTTTTCACTGTACGTTTACGTTTCAGATACGCTATTGACAGTCTTATGTTTCACAGTTTTGTTTCCTACTTGTGCAAGCGGTGTTTCATTTGTTCAGTTGTGTTTACATTTTGTGTGTGTGTGTGTGTGTGTGTGTGTGTGTAAATACGGTACATCCAATTTAAGTATTATATGCCGAGATAAGTGGATTTTTGTGTGTAGCTGCAACAAGTACGAGATTCTAGTGACGTTGGCCTCCGTCTTCAAAACTTGCTATCGACACTCGAACCAAGACAGAGGAGTACCGAGTGAGGTGGCGCAGTGGTTAGCACACTGGACTCTTATTCGGGAGGACGACGGTTCAATCTCGCGTCCGGCCATCCTGATTTAAGTTTTCCGTGATTTTCCTAAATCGCTCCAGGAAAATGTCGCCATGGTTCAAAAAATGGTTCAAATGGCTCTGAGCACTATGGGACTTAACTGCTGAGTTCATCAGTCCCCTAGAACTTAGAACTACTTAAACCTAACTAACCTATGGAAATCACACACATCCACGCCCGAGGCAGGATTCGAACCTGCGACCGTAGCGGTCGCGCGGTTCCAGACTGTAGCTTCTAGAACCGCTCGGCCACCCCGGTCGGCCGCCATGGTTCCTTTGTAAGGGCACGGCCGACTTCCTTCCCCGTCCTTCCCTAATCCATGAGATCGATGACCTCGCTGTCTGGTCTCCTCCCCCAAAAACAGCTCAAACAACCCAACAAAGGAGTAACAATGAAAACAAATGTTTTCAAACAAGACAGTATAGACAGTAACTACGATTGATTTCGGAAGGACGGACTTTTAATTACACTGCTCAACACAATTGAAGTATCACTGTTTTGAGACCCCTTAACTGACTTACAATGCGATGAGTAAGTTTGAAATTTCGCTCAAAGATGCATTCTACTGACCTCGACAATAGTAGTAGGGTAGTGGCGGCATTCATGCAATTTTGATACCAAATTGATGTCAAACTGATATGCAAATTAAATAAACTGATCAATTAATCCGCCCACCGACAGCCCACCCCCACCCCCGACACGCATACCAACACCCCCGACCCCACCCACTCCCAGCCTCAACCATACCCACTCTCGCCCTAACCCCAGATGATGTCATGTGTTTTTCTCAGCCTGTACGTAGCACCAACCCCCTCCCCCCACCCGTCCCCCTCCCTACTCTATTGATAGGTATTTAGAATCTTGGTGGGAATTACAAATTTTGGCGGGAATTTTGATTTTGGCGGGAATTTCAAATTTTGGAGGCAATTTCTTTGTGCCAGGGCAGTGCAGACATCACCCTCCCCACCCTCCCAGAAATTGGCGGGAAATTAATATTGGTGGTGCCCTTTCCAGGACTCAGACCCTGCTTCTTCTGGATAGATAGCCAAAGTGTATCCCCCTAACACAATTATACCACCAGAGGTGCTTGGAATTGATGGGAAATTAAAAATGGCGGTACTTTTTCCGGGACTTGAACCCCAGTTCTACTGGATGGAAAGCCCAAGTGCACCCCCAACACATGAAAACTGTTCAGATGCAGGTTGGTGCACTTTATTTATTTTGGTCGGGAAAATGAAGTAAAGATAGGTCCTAATTACGTAATTGATTATAAAGGTTTGGACTAATTACACAACTATATGCGTAGTGCTACACAAGGATGGCCTAAAATAAGAATACAACACAAAAACTGACGATACCATAAACTGGTGTTATCCTGTACGGAAAAAATTTCGCACTACCACTCGAAACTAGTGACAGACACACTCAAACCCTACCCTTTACCTACAAACTGGCAGGTAGAAGGCAGGGGTATAGGGTATACTATCTTATCTTTATTCTTTTTGGCAGGAAATATGGTCTACTGCAAGCATACAACTGAGGATAGTATCTATCATTGATTGACGTCAAGGTTCTCTACAGGCGCCTACTCAAACGCACCCTGCGGCTCAGGTAACTGAAGCCAATACACGATACCACAACTGATGGGAAAAATGCATCACAGTTATAATTATACTTTGAAATTGCTGTGAAAAAAAACCAGCACTCGTAATGAACATGTCATAATGCAACACATATACTGGGGAAAATCGTTGTCCTAAGAGACTGCAAAGGGGGCCGTAGTTGAACGCGTGTTCTCTTTGATGTACAATCACAAAGTGCTGAAAATCGAGGTCCCTTATCCATCACCTCTTTCCCTACCTCCCTTCCCCCCTCCCCCCTTCCCCGCACCCTCCGTCCAGCCACCTACATGGACGACACAGGCTTTTGCAAATGGCCAGCTGCTCCACTGAATGTCTCGTGGCATGAGCTGGCCTATGTCCGCACTAGGCCTTCCGCCCATTGCTGTTTTTCTGCGGCCCCACTGCCACCCCTCTGTAGCTGCTGACCTCACCAGTCCTTCCACTACCGTTGGCTGCCTTAAGGCGGCACCACTTAGTTCAAAAGGGAAATTTAGTAGCATCACCCTGCCCCTCCAGAGAATGCTCCAAATGGCTTTTTCGATAGTTTGCTGCTTGGAAAACAGGAAACCTTCCGCCTAAAGCGACGGGAACTTCTCACCACAGTGTCTTCAGTGCAATGCGCTCCAGCGAGCATGCTGTTGGGTGGTCAGCTTTATCGACGGCGACCAAAGCTACACATACAATAGAGAACGACGCCGGCGCCCCTCAGAACAAAACCATGATAAATAAAGACAATCCTGACTGCAGGTTGATTGTCTAAAGGGCAGCCGCGACCTCTTAGGGAATGCAGCCACCACGAGGTTCTGAGGACTGGGCTGTAACATTTGTATTTAACATCAATGATATTCCTATAATAATACAACTATTAAAAAAAGAAAACACAATCATGACGGTAGTAAATGTCCTCGTTTCAAGAAAACATTTTCTTTCAGTTTTATGAGCAAAATCGGTATAGGTTTACATTCAGTTGCAGGATACTATCCGCATCTCATATCTCATTATTTTGCGACATCCAGCGAAGTGCACACCTTTCACAGATGATCACGTATGTATTATAAACATTTAAGACACGTGAAATAACATTAGAGAATACAATATTTCATGCCATTAGCTTACATGTTGGAAAAAAACCGCAATCATTTTACGTTCGACAACAGCAAGCTATAAATCAGGAGGATGTAGCTGTTTTGTACACTATGGCAGGTCTCATTGTACCATTGTGATGCTATTTCATACAGGCATTTACGAAACAAATCGTGAGAGTCTGTCTTGTAATAAAACCTCCTATAAGGTTCTACCATGCGTCTCTTCCATTATATCGAAACCAATTACCCCCTGCATGCTTACATTTGACATTTTTGATGCATAAC
The DNA here is from genome assembly GCF_021461395.2 of Schistocerca americana. Lineage (NCBI taxonomy): Eukaryota > Metazoa > Arthropoda > Insecta > Orthoptera > Acrididae > Schistocerca > Schistocerca americana. The sequence goes on from NC_060130.1 coordinate 533,484,025, forward strand.
TCACCCCTTCCGACACGTCTTCTAAAGCTTCTGTCATACAGCAGCAGATTTTTGAGTTCTAATTTTGTATGCAATTTGATCATGACAGCCTGTTTCACTCAATCTACTCACATTTTGAAAAAAAAAAAAAAAAAAAAAAAAACGCTACCATTTCTAGAGTCCACAGTGAGCTATATGTAATTCAGGTGCTGTCTACTTTATAAGTAGAAGTTATGAAGTAACACCTATTTTTAAACACACAATCGTGATGATAATGATAAAAAAACAGTCATGAGTCCACGAGAATAGAAACAGCCGATTCCTATTAGTTTTATAAGCAAAATAGGTGTAGTTTTGAGAGAACTATCTACTTCCAAACTTTAACCAGTTATAGCACTCCTTTTAGTAGTACCTCCTATAAGACTTTACCGCATCTGTCTCTCCCGATATACCGGAAAACAATTACTGTATTACTGTCTGCGTGTTGTCATTGAACATAATACATACACCCTAACGCTCCATTGGAGCTGGAGGCCAGTGCTCGAAGTCTTTTGCACAGATCTACACAAAATTTTGTCGTGTCTTCTGGAGGAAGATCGTATCCAGCAAGCTTATAATCATACGAGAGCACTTCTGTATTGTTCCTTCATAAGCAGTGTAAAATTCTTGCATCCCCTGAGAGGTATCGCAGTATTCCACTTCAAATCCATACCTTTCCCTACGACAGGACATAGTCATTTTCTTTGCACAATCGGAACACCCACATACCTTATAAGCCTGCTGCTCAAGGCGAATCTATCACGCATCGCCTACTACTACTAAATGTAAAACTTCACCAATAACTGAAAGCGCCGGCCGGAGTGGCCGAGTGGTTCTAGGCGCTACAGTCTGGAGTAGTGCGACCGCTACGGTCGCAGGTTCGAATCCTGCCTCGGGCATGGATGTGTGTGATGTCCTTAGGTTAGTTAGGTTTAAGTAGTTCTAAGTTCTAGGGGACTGATGACCTCAGATGTTAAGTCCCATAGTGCTCAGAGCCATTTGAGCCAATAACTGAAGCCTGGCGATAGGAAACAATACTGAGCAAAAGTCATCGATTGACGGAGATGTCTCATAAGATTTTTCCTTGTGCGTGGTTCCACTGTCTTTTAGAAAGAGAGACGTAATCGTCTTACAAGCCACCAGATGTTAAAAACACGATCGCAACGGCCATGTTACTGTCACATGCGGTCTTGGTTCTACAGGTGGTCACAAGTATCGCTAACGATATCCATGTTAAAAACTATACAAGTCATATAAGTCGAAATATTGCATTACTTCCGAATAAAGTGGTTTTGCCACACAAATAACTCGACAATGAATATAGACGGCGATCGCCGGAGTGTGTATTGACAGACTGACAGTGCAATTACACGTCGCGGACGTTGTAAGCACGTAATAAAATCATCTAATTTAGGAAGTGATTCGGCTAAGGAACGCGACATGAAGTCGGTATTGGTTACTCCCTCATACCGCCGTTAGATATTTCTCCAGTATTTTTAACACACTCTGCCTCGATGATACGTCAGAAGTTCTGCGATATATCCACTGGGTTATAGTTGGTTGATTGAGAAGGATCACAAACGGTAGATACTGTACAGATTGAGGTTGTAAGAAATGTACACTATATTTTCAATTCTCTATTGCTACGCTTTCTGGTAGAAATGCTGTCCAATAAAGTCATTCGATTCAACCATATACCTGCGTTGGATCATAATGAGAAATATTTTAATGATTACAGTCACTAGTGAATCATATTTCTGGCACACTGATGTTTCGAAACGAGTCACCTATTCTGAACCTACCTGGTACAGTAAAATTCTGGATAGTCCTTATGCATCTTGCAACTGCCCCTCAGACTCTGTGCTGCCATCCCTGCAGCCTTGCGCGTGTGATCTTTCCAATTTAAATCAGAACTGCGTAGCTGTCGGAGAAAACTATATCTAACACATTCTGCAATCCGTGTATAAACAGGCTCAGCTGAGTTAGTGTGATAGGACTGTGTTTTGACCATTCGATCGAAATGGGAACATGTTGTCGTAACTCCACCTACCATGTTTTATGTGTATGGTCGGCGCCAAATGAAACCTCCTCCTGCGACACGAGGTAGTATAAAGACAGTATGAACAGTTACAGGTGTGTTTCTTATCGAGAAAATTAGGAAGACTCAACATCATACAGGTACTGCAGTCTGAAGCAGATCCGCGTTCATCAGGGGCCATTCACCTCTATCACCCCAACAATCTATCATCGTTATTCTGTACCATCCAACAGAGAAAAATTGCGAACTATAAAAGCTGTGCTAACTTCATCCGATAGAGAACTCGATACGATTTTTACCGCATCTCCCTCTTCCCATATATCGAAAACAAATACCGTCTGCATGCCGGCATCGAGCACATGTGGCGATCCTATTAAATATACAGGTATTGATCTATTGCACAGAGCAGTGTAAAGCTTTATCGCCTGTACTGTAGGAGGACGACCGTATCCCACAGACTATACTATAAGTCGCAAGAGACGCTTCCTGTGACCCTGTGTCATTGTTTGAAACATTGTTCTTTTTCTGCTGTAACACGAATTGTACACTGCCACACATTTTGCTTTTTCCGACAGAACTTCGAGGTCTGTGTCAGGTTCTAAACTGACATTAACACGTTCTGATCCACTGCCTCTCACAGAAAACTAGACGTCGCACTGTGTAAATCATGTTGCTGCTGCTGCTACCATAACACACGCACACACACACACACACACACACACACACACACACACACAGACACACACACACACACACACACACACACACACACACACAGGATGATTTTAAATAAAATACAGTCACAGCATAAGGAAACTGGAAGAGTTTTGAGGCATCTGGGAGCGTCTCCAAACTGCTGTCTGATTGACGACCTCTACATTTAAACTCATCTGTCACAGTGACAAGATAGCTGATGGCGCTGTGTTCAGTTTTATTGATTCCTCATATTGCTGCCATGTACGCGATCACTGTTTTGGTGTTAGCCATCTCCGGAAGGTGTTGCCCCCTACATCAAGACTCTTTCCCCATCTCAAACAAGCAATGTCAGTCAGTCATTATGTGGTAATCAACGGCGTACCAGTGGACGAATGGGATGGAATGGACGATGGGATGCACTGTAATAATAAGCATCACAGTTGATAGTGCGATCAATTTAACAATTTTACAGTAATTTCAACACCGACCAGTGATACGACACCATACTACCCAATTTCAGTATCATCGCTAAACTGCCGCTCCTCTACTTTGTGAGTACTATTGCAAATGTAGATAGATGACTGTGCAGTACGTCCATTCATTGTTAATTCTCGAGTATATACGTCATCAAAGTATACCAGACAACAATCTACACATTTCTAACACGTCGAACATAGTGCACATTTTACAATCTGTCTCTATGTGGATGGGCGTCACAGGGCAGTCTCGCAGTCTTAGGATAAAGTTAGAGACTGAAAGATCCCATTGCACTGCCTTTGACCAACCTGCCCTGCAGCACCGTGACCGATTGAATCTGCAGCTGACCAGGAGTAGACCGCTACATTCCGCGTGTAGTGAATGAATGGAGCTTACCGAGTCTGCACCCATCCATGTGCACAAGATTTCTTTAGATGCGCCCATGTCGAGGAGGTTAGCACCCCTTATCGGTGTATAGTCGTAGATATGAAAGTTTTGTGATGCAATAGCAGATCGTTATGAAGAACAAGAAACAGGTGGTTTTTATGCATGGTGGAGCTCTAGACGGATGGAGACCGAAGTATTTTATGTAAATCAACTACGCTATCAATTCTAAGGTATTGTTCTATTATCTGGGATCAGTACCAGAGGGTTTTGGTAAGATAGAACTTAACATACTCGCTCCTAAGGCTACATGGTTCTGCACTTAAAACAGGCTATAATGTTAGATTGCTTCAGTTTCCGACCTATTAGTCGTGTGGAATGCAGCGCTGTTAATATTCCAATGTAAGAAATAGATTTTCAGGCCATGACATACATCCTTCTTGCAGGTTTCTCTACGATAAACTATGGTAACAAACTATAAAATGAAAAAAACTGCTTCCTTAAAACAATGGCTCTGTATGATACATGCATAGTACAGCTTTCCAGAGGTGTACAGCCGATCACGGTTCAGAAATTATACTATGCCCGCATCAGTCCTATATAAATTGATCGTTAGTAACGGAGGATACCTCTTACAAGGAAGCAGATAAACGCAGAGCAGCGGCGTCTGACATGTGAAATTACACGTCATGCTACCACTAAGTCTGTAAACAGGATATCTGTCTAGCAGATGTATACACGGGATTTGCAGTACCTCATAAACACCTATCGCTAACTTAGGATCAACTTAGTTATGAAACTGAAGTCTCGATTTTGTACCCAAGACTCGACAGGGGACTGGAGTACATCGCATAAATCTTCGTTCGATCAGAGGAATGTGTCGAAACAGGATGGTCACATTTCATCACACATGAGATGAAAGTCCTCTGATGACCGAGAGGTTTGCTGTTAACGATCGCTAGTAGACAGTGCTCTAAGTCACACACAGAAGACATGGTTGTATACGAGTTGAACGCTGGCTGTGTCACAAGACTGATGCATGCTGACAGAAGAAAGGAAAAAAATGGTCAAATGACCTGCAGCAACATCTCCCTCCCTCTCTAGAATGCATCATCTGCCATTAAATCGTACCTCGTTACAGCTCCATCTCAACCGATCACTCCACCCGCTCTCTGTTATCCTTTAACGCAGATGCGTGTAAGTTTAGGGGCCGATGGTTCTCTGCTTTCCTGGAAAGCGTCAAATACAGTAGTCAACTCGCGTGTATCACTATTACGTCAGTAGACATAAAGCAGAATGCTTCCTCGACGGAAAAAAGTGACTGTTTCCCTGTTTCCTCCGCTTCCATGTCGACGTTTTCTCGGACTCCACTTTCTGTCGCATACTTGTTCCCATGTACCAGAATTGATCTGCGCCAACCAGAAGACACGCAAGTAATTCCTCAATTTCCCCGCATTTCGGTGTATTTTCCCTCAATTTATACGTATTTTCCGTCATTTTTCGTAATTCTATCAATTTTATATCACTTCTACCCATGGGACCATGATATCACCTCTCGTTCTGTGTTCTGAAATTGCTTGTAAATGTGGTACAGCTGCCAACACCTAGCGCAAATGCACTAGTTTTCTGATCGGGAGGCATAGTATAGCACTGTACTTGATAGCATCCAGTGACCTCCACCCACATATTCTACATTTGCAGTGCATTTCCTCTGTTTCCTGTATGCCTGTGTATGTGCAAGTGTTGCGGATGGCTCCCATACCTCGATTTATTAGACTTGTATAGTTTTTAACACGGATATCGTTGGCGATACTTGAGAGAACCTGTAGAAGCAAAACTGCTTGTGACAGTAACATACTCGCTGCGATCGTGTTTTTAACATCAGGCGGCTTTTAAGACGATTACTTTCCTCTTTCTAAGACACTGCGGTACCACTCGTAAGAAAAACTTATGAGTATTGCTAGCGTTCGACGTCCTACCACTCTGGTGAGCCTAGGGTGTGGTGTCGTCAACGGCCGGCTGGCCTCTCTCTGGCTGACACATGCTTCTGCAGTTGCTGTCCTGGGCCGTGTTTACGGCGGCAGTTTCCTCTGACGGCGCTGCATAGCGACAAGGTGAGTATGTGAGATGTATTTGACGATCTGTAGACCACTTTTGTGGGGTATAACTGTCAGTGCAATATGGCGATCTGTACAAAATAGTTTTGTCGCTGAAAGTCTCGTCTGCAGACAAAAGTGGCGAACAGTGCTCCCACACTGGTAGCATCAGTAATTTGGGGGGTAAATTAAGTAAGAGCCAATCAGAATACTCCATTCATTCACAAGACGTCCTTTGTGCTGGGATATAGGAGCCTCTACAAACTGGTTTGAACAGGATGGAGGCAAGGTATCTATTGCTGTGCCTCATCCTCCATTGTGGCATTGGAGCATCTCCAGCAGCTGTAGGACACCGAAAATCCCAGCTATTTTTTTCTTCTGATGGAGAGTGCTTCGAATTCCGTTTGCATAATTGTTCTGATTTCCCCATCTGTGCTTAGACATTGCTCTCTTTCCAAACAGCAAGAATGATTTTTATGAATAACGGTGTTTCCGCGAGCGTGCACAGACATTATAAAGGCTTTTAACAGTGATAACATTTACCATTTCTGAAACGTATGTTGAAAGCAGAACGTCACGATTTCCAGGAAGGGAAGATGTGATGCCTCATTAGAACCATCAGGAAGAGGTCAATGTGTTTGAAATCTTATGGGACTTAGCTGCTAAGGTCATCAGAGCTTACACACTACTTAACCTAAATTATCCTAAGGACAAAGACACACACCCATGCCCGAGGGAGGACTCGAACCTCCGCCGGAACCAGCCGCACTGTCCATGATTGCAGCGCCCTTAGACCGCTCGGCTAATCCCGCGCGGCATCAGGAAGAATACAATCGGTGTTATTATGGTCTATTTTCGTAAACAGGTCCTGTTAGGGAATTTCCATGCAGACAAGCTGAGGCAGCACGAAAGCTCTTACAACAACAACAAAAGCGACCGTTCACTGTTTCTGTTAGGATCACTAGGAAGAATGCATCCTGTGTTATTCAGGGGAGCACTGGAAAAGGTTTTTATAGCGCATTCAGAGGGAAATGACTCTAAGCACTATGGGACTTAACAGCTGAGGTCATCAGTCTCCTAAACTTAGAACTACTTAAACCTTACTAACCTAAGGACATCACGCACCTCCATGCTCAAGGCAGGACTCGAACCTGCGACCGTAGCAGCCGCGTGGTTCCGGACTGAAACGCCTAGAACCGCTCGACCACCCTTCTCGGCGCATTCAGAGCGAGACTTGCCTGTTATTCACATAGATGTGTGACCTCAGTATAACACAGACTACCTTTTAGCTGCGCCTGTGAGGTGAGCCGCTATGCAAACATCTCGCTGGACTTCAGGTACAGAGGTTATGCGAAATTGCGCCAGCAACAGTGTCCAGGCAGACACGTGGTTGGACAGGCACTTCTCAGGTGTCAAGTGTGAAAGGGATGCCGCCGCCTCATGCTCGCGGGACCTGAACCATCACATGCGCGTTGTTCGGCAGCTGACAGCCGAGGGGGCCGCTGGTGCATTCAGACACCTGGGAGCGTGTGTGGTGGCGCTCTGTGCGGTCCAGAGGAGAGGGGACAACGGACGGTGCGTGCTGCGCAGTCGAGAGACTTTTGACTGTGGAATTACGTGTGATGTGTGATTCATGATGCTATTCCTTGTGCTATTGGAATAAAAAGAAAGCTACCGGTTCAATTACGTCTTACAAGACCTTTAGCCTTCGAAAAAGCAGAGAATGATGAGTAAGTGCAATTCAACCACATGCCGATTTCTTTAAATAAATAAACAATATACCGCTGAATTTCCCTTCGTGAGATCCTTCTTCTCCACCGCAGAGCCGCCATTTTCCAGGTGTAGAAGGGAAGGTGGAGTGGGGAGGGGGAGAGGTTAGATTGGGTGGCGAGGAAGGTAGCGAAATCGATTTCCTGAAAAATTCTTTAAGTAAATAAATAAACTATTTTCCATACACTGCTCTGAATCTCATAAATTGTTTAAATAAACAATATTCCACACATTGCCTAAATTGTTTGAACAATATACCATACATTGCAATTGATTTCCCTAAAAATTCTTTAACTAAATAAATAAACTATTTTCCGTACACTACCATAAATAATTAAACAATGTTTTATATACACTCCTGGAAATTGAAATAAGAACACCGTGAATTCATTGTCCCAGGAAGGGGAAACTTTATTGACACATTCCTGGGGTCAGATACATCACATGATCACACTGACAGAACCACAGGCACATAGACACAGGCAACAGAGCATGCACAATGTCGGCACTAGTACAGTGTATATCCACCTTTCGCAGCAATGCAGGCTGCTATTCTCCCATGGAGACGATCGTAGAGATGCTGGATGTAGTCCTGTGGAACGGCTTGCCATGCCATTTCCACCTGGCGCCTCAGTTGGACCAGCGTTCGTGCTGGACGTGCAGACCGCGTGAGACGACGCTTCATCCAGTCCCAAACATGCTCAATGGGGGACAGATCCGGAGATCTTGCTGGCCAGGGTGGTTGACTTACACCTTCTAGAGCACGTTGGGTGGCACGGGATACATGCGGACGTGCATTGTCCTGTTGGAACAGCAAGTTCCCTTGCCGGTCTAGGAATGGTAGAACGATGGGTTCGATGACGGTTTGGATGTACCGTGCACTATTCAGTGTCCCCTCGACGATCACCAGTGGTGTACGGCCAGTGTAGGAGATCGCTCCCCACACCATGATGCCGGGTGTTGGCCCTGTGTGCCTCGGTCGTATGCAGTCCTGATTGTGGCACTCACCTGCACGGCGCCAAACACGCATACGTCCATCATTGGCACCATGGCAGAAGCGACTCTCATCGCTGAAGACGACACGTCTCCATTCGTCCCTCCATTCACGCCTGTCGCGACACCACTGGAGGCAGGCTGCACGATGTTGGGGCGTGAGCGGAAGACGGCCTAACGGTGTGCGGGACCGTAGCCCAGCTTCATGGAGACGGTTGCGAATGGTCCTCGCCGATACCCCAGGAGCAACAGTGTCCCTAATTTGCTGGGAAGTGGCGGTGCGGTCCCCTACGGCACTGCGTAGGATCCTACGGTCTTGGCGTGCATCCGTGCGTCGCTGCGGTCCGGTCCCAGGTCGACGGGCACGTGCACCTTCCGCCGACCACTGGCGACAACATCGATGTACTGTGGAGACCTCACGCCCCACGTGTTGAGCAATTCGGCGGTACGTCCACCCGGCCTCCCGCATGCCCACTATATGCCCTCGCTCAAAGTCCGTCAACTGCACATTCGGTTCACGTCCACGCTGTCACGGCATGCTACCAGTGTTAAAGACTGCGATGGAGCTCCGTATGCCACGGCAAACTGGCTGACACTGACGGCTGCGGTGCACAAATGCTGCGCAGCTAGCGCCATTCGACGGCCAACACCGCGGTTCCTGGTGTGTCCGCTGTGCCGTGCGTGTGATCATTGCTTGTACAGCCCTCTCGCAGTGTCCGGAGCAAGTATGGTGGGTCTGACACACCGGTGTCAATGTGTTCTTTTTTCCATTTCCAGGAGTGTATTATCAAAATTGTTTAAACAATATTCCATACACTGCAATCGAATTCCATCCAAATGACCGAAAAAGTGAGTCTTTTTCCCGCCAATTTCCGGGAGGGAAGGTGGAAGGGGAGCAAGTTTATCAGAGGGGGAGAGGTTAATTAATTAATCAATTTAATTAAGTAGTCAATCAAATCGACATGAGTGAGAGGGGCTATTGCAATACCTCAGACCTGGATGTGTACCTATATACTGATGGGGAGGGGGCAGGTTGGAGGTTCCCTCAGGGGTTGGGTAGAGGGTGGGGGAACGGTAGGTTAAGGACCTGTCAGACAAAAGGAAGTATCCTTTTAGCAGAGCAATAGGTTAAGGATCTGTCAGTCAAAGGAGAAGAATAGGTTAATGATCTGTCAATCAAAGGAGAAGAATTGGTTAATGACCTGTCAATCAAAGGAGAACAATAAATTTGCCCCTGAGTGAACACCTGCCCATAATGTACGCAACCAGCTCTAACAAAACGCGCTGGTGTCGCCCCTGTCTCCCTATTTATGTCATGGGCTGGTAATATATTTCTTGAATTCTGATAGTAACAGTGTTGCATTCCATACGATAAATAGGAGCGATCTAACATTATAGATTGTTTTAAGTGCAGAAACTTGTAGCCTTTGGAGTGCATGTGTTTATGTTCTCTCTGACCAATGCCTTCTTGGTAATGACCCCAGACTGTAGAGTAATACTTTAGAATTGATAGTGCAGTTGATTTACATAAAATGCAGCAAACTTCGTCCGTTTGGAGCGCCATCATGCATAGAAAGCACCCGTTTCTTGTTCGTAACCATCTGTTATATCATCACAACAGTTTCATATCTACTACAAACCGATAAGGGATGCTAACCTCCTCGACATTCGCGCATCTGGAGAAATCTTGTGGTCTTGAATGCGTGCGGGGCAGCAGTAACAGCCTCGGTTAGCACTGTTCCTCCACGATACGTAGAATGTAGCGGTCTACTTCTGGTCAGCTGCAAATTAAATCTGTGCCAGTGCTGCAAGGAGTATTGATCAAAGACAATGCGAAGAGATTTTTCGGTTTGTAAGTTTATCCTAAGAATGCGACAATGCCCTGTGACTCCCATCCACATAGAAAAAGATTGTAAATTACGCACTATGCTCGAAGTGCTAGAGACATGTATGTCGCTGCCTGGTATAGATTGGTGTATATGCTCGAGAATAAACAATGAACGGACGTACTGCACAGTCATCTATCTACATTTGCAATAGTATTCACAAAGTAGAGGAGGGGCAGGTTAGCGATGATACTGAAATTGGGAAGTACATCTACATCTACAGTCACACTCCGCAAGCCACCTGACGGTGTGTGGCGGAGGGTACCTTGAGTACCTCTATCGGTTCTCCCTTCTATTCCAGTCTCGTATTGTTCGTGGAAAGAAGGATTGTCGGTATGCTTCTGTGTGGCCTCTAATCTCTCTGAGTCTATCCTCATGGTCTCTTCGCGAGATATACGTAAGAGGGAGCAATATACTGCTTGACTCTTCGGTGAAGGTATGTTCTCGAAACTTCAACAAAAGCCCGTACCGAGCTGGTGTCATATCACTGGTCGGTGTTGAAATTACTGTAAAATTGTTAAATTGATCGCACTATCAACTGTGATGCTTATTATTACAGTGCATCGACAGTGTCTTTTCAATCCCATTTGTACACTAGTACGCCGTTTATTACCACATAATAATTGACTGATAATGCTTGTTTGAGATGGGGAAAGAGTCTTGATGTAGGGGGCAACACCTTCCGGAGATGGCTAACACCGAAACAGTGATTGCATACATGGCAGTAATATGAGGAATCAATAAAACGGAACACAGCGCCATCAGCTATCTTGTCACTGTGACAGATGAGTTTAAATGTAGAGGTTGTCAATCACCTTCAGAGAGCAGTTAGGTGACGCTCCAAAATGACTCAAAACTCTTCCAGTTTCCTTAGGCTGTAACTGTCTTTTATTTAAAATCATCCAGTGTGTGTGTGTGTGTGTGTGTGTGTGTGTGTGTGTGTGTATGGTAGCAGCAGCAGCAACATGATTTACACTGTGCGATGTCTAGTTTCCTGTGAGAGTCAATGGATCAAAACGCGTTAATGTCAGTTCAGAACCTGAAACAGACCTTCAAGTGTTGGCGAAAAAACAAAATGTATGACAGTGTATAAAGCGTGTTACAGCACAAAAAGCGGTGATTCAAACAAAACAAAAAAAAAAAAAAAAAGAAAGCGACCCTCTCCTGTGACTGATAATCCATGGGAGATATTGCTCGTACAATACAGGCGATGAAACTTTATACTGGTCTGTGCAAGTGACGTCGATCACTGATCATCTGCTCAATGGATCGGTACCTGTATATTTAATAGGATCGCTGCATAATATGCTCGATGCCACCATGCTGACAGTATTTGCTTCGATATATCTGCAGAGAGAGATACGGTAAAAATCTATGGGGTGTAATTAGCGGAGCTTTTATGGTTCCTAATTTTTCTCTATTGGATGGTACAGAATAACGATAATAGAATGTTTGGGTGATAGACGTAAATGGATCCTGAGGGACGTGGATCTGCTTCAGACAGCAGCACCTGTGTGAAGTTGAGTCTTCAAATTTTTCCAATAAGAAACACCACCTTAGCTGTTGATAGTGACTTTTATACTACCTCATGTTGCAGTAGCAGGCTTCTTCGTTTGGCGCCGACTTTACATATCGTATATGGTTGGCAGAGCTGCGACAACATGTTCCCATTTCCACCGAGTGGTCAAAACATGGTCCTGTAGCATTAACTCAGCTTACTCTCTTTCTACACAGGTTGCAGAAGGTGGTAAATATACCTCTGTCTTACCTCTGCTAATTTCCGACTTAAACTGGAATGATCACATGCGAAAAGAAGCTGGGATGGCACAGCAGAGACTGAAAAGCAGTTACAAGATGCGTAGGGACTGTCTAAAACCACGTTGGAATTTTACTGTAAAAATAAATGTCCGAAACAGGCGACTCGTTACGAGATATGAGAGTACCACGAATATGATTCACTAGTGGCTGTAATCATTAAAAGGCGTCTTCAAAGCATCTAACACATGTATGTGTATTGAATGGAAAGACTTGATTCCAAATTGCAGACAGTTTCTACCGGAAAGTGTAACACAAGAGATCTGAAAAGCATGTGTACATTTTTTACGACCTCAATCGACACACCATCTACTATATGTGATCATTCTCAACCAACCATCGCCTATGATCCAGTGGATATATCGCAGAACCTCTGACGTGGCATTGAGACAGAATGCATTACAAATACTTGAGAAATATCTAGCAGCGGCATGAGGGAGCTGCAAATACCAGCTTCATACTACATTCCTTCACCGAATCACTTGCTAAATTCGATGATTTTATTACGAGCTTACATTGTCAGCGTTGTGTAATTGCACTGTCAGTCTATTAATACACACTCTGGCAATCACCGTCTATATTCGGTGTCAAGGTATTTGTGTGGAAGAACCACTTCATTCGGAGATAAATCCATACCTCGGTTTATAAGCATTGTGTAGGTTTTAACATGGATATCATTAGTGATACTTGTGAGCAGCTGTAGAACCAAGACTGCATGTGACAGTGACATGGCTGTTACGATCGTGTTTTTAACATCTGGCAGCTTGTAAGACGATTACACCTCTCTTTCTAAAAGACAATGGAACCACACACAAGGAAAAATCTTATGAGACATCTCCATCTATCGCTGACTTTTGCTCAGTATTGTTTCGTATCGCCAGCTTTCAGTTAGTGGTGAAGTATTATACTTAGCAGTAGCAGGCGACGCGTGATTGATTCGCCTTGAGCAACAGGCTTATAAAGTATGTTGGTGTTTCGACATGTGCAAAGAAAATGACTATGTCTTGTCGTAGGGGAAGGTATGGATTTGATGTGGAATACTGAGATACCCGGAAGTGGATGCCAGATTTTTACACTGCTTATGAAGGAACAATACAGGAGTGCTCTGCCAGTCTGTGTGGCTGAGTGGTTCTAGGCGCTTCAGTTCAGAACCGCGCGACCGCTACGAATCGAGGTTCGAATCCTGCCTCGAGCATGGATGTGTGTGATGTCCTTAGGTTAGTTAGGTTTAAGTAGTTCTAAGTTCTATGGGCTGATGACCTCAGCTGTTAAGTCCCATCGTGCTCAGAGTCATTTGAACCAGGAGTGCTCTCATATGATTATAAGTTTGCTGGATACGATCTTCCTCCAGAACATAGGACAAAATTTTGTGTAGATCTGTGCAAAGGACTTCGAGCACTGGCCTGCAGCTCCAATGGAGCGATAGGGTATATGTTTTATGCTCAATGACAACACGCAGACGGTAATTGTTTTCCGATATATCGGGAGAGATAGAGGTGGTAAAGCCGTATAGGAGGTACTATTAAAAGGAGTGCTACAACTGGTTAAAGTTTGGAAGTAGATAGCTCTCTCAAAACTAGACATATTTTGCTTATAAAACTAATATGAATCGGCTGTATCTATTCTCGTGGACTCATGACCGTTTTTTTTATTATTACCGTCAGGATTGTGTGTTTAAAAATAGGTGTTATTTCATACTTGATAACCTCTAATTATAAAGTACACACCACTTGAATTACATATAGCTCATTGTGGAATCTAGAAATGATAGCGGTTTTTTTCCAACATGTGAGTACATTGAGCGAAACAGGTTGTCATGATCTGCTACTGTATGACAGAAGTTTTACAAGACGTGTCGAAAGGGAGTGAGTTATGCATAAAAAATGTCTCATGTAAGCATGCAGGTGGTAATTGGTTTCGATATAATGGAAGAGATGCATGGTAGAATCTTATAGGAGGTTTTATTACAAGACAGACTCTCACGATTTGTTTCGTGAACGCCTGTATGATATAGCGTTGCAATCGTAGAACGTAAAATTATTTATTTTTTCCGACATGTGAGCTAATGGCGCGAAAGATTGTATTCTCTAATGTTATTTCATGTATCTGACATGTTTGTAATACACATGTGATCGTTTGTGAAATGTGGCATGCACTTTGCTGGATGTCACAAAATAATCAGATGCAAATTGTATCCTGTGGTTGAATGTAAATCTATACCGATTTTGCTCGTAAAACTGAAAGAATATGGATTGTGCCTGTTTTCATGGAAAGAGGACATTCATTATAGTCATGATTGTGTTTTCTTTTTTTAATAGTTGCTTTATTGTAGGACTCACGTTGATGTTAAATATAAAGCCCAGTGCTCAGAACGGAGTGGTGGCCGTTGTCATGGTATTGTTCTGAGGGATGCCGGCGTCACACTCTATTGTATGTGTAGCTTTTGTCGGTGTCGATAATGCTGACCGTCCAGCAGTGCACTGTACTGGAGACACTGCAGTGTGAGGCTGTGGTCACTTTAGGCGGAAGGCTTCCTGTTTTGCAAGCAACCAACTTTTGAAAAAGCCCTCTGGAGCATTCTCCGGAGGGGCAGGGTGATGCTGCTAAATTTCCCTTTTGTGCTATGGGGCGCTGCCTCAAGGTATTAAGTATGCCGCGAGTGACCATGGAGGATAGTGGAAGGACTGGTGAGCCCAGAAGCCACAGAGCGTTGGCAGTGGGGCTGCAGAGAAACAGCAAAGGGCGGAGGGCCTAGTGCGGACAGAGGCCGACTCGAGCCACGAGGCATTTAGTGGAGCAGCTGGACATTTGCGAAAGCCTGTGTCCTCCTTGTAGGTGGCTGGAGCGAGGGTGAGGGGCGGGAGTGCGGGACTGAGAGAGGTGTGAGGGATAAGGGGCCTCGATTTTCAGCAGTTTGTGATTGTACATCGAGGAGAATGCATATTCAACTACTGCCTCCTCTGCAGTCTTTTGGGATGACGATTTTCCCCAATACATGTCTTGCATTATGACCTGTTCATTACGAGTACTGGTTCTTTTCACAACAATTTCGAAGTGTACTTATAACTGTGACTCATTTTTTCCATCAGTTGTGGTATTGTGTTTTGGCTTAGGTTACCTGGGCTTCAGGTTGCGTTTGAGTAGGCATCTGTAGTGAACTCTGAGTCTGACAATGATAGATACTGTCCTCAGTTGTATGCTTGCAAATGATACACTTTTTAAGCTCCTCTCTGTCTAACACCAGCATCTCATCAGTTGAACATATTTCCCTTCAAAAAGAATGAAGGTAGTACCTTACTCACGTGCCTCTTTTCTGCCAGTTTGTAGGTGAAGGATGGAGTTTGAGTGTGTCTGTTACAAGTTTTGAGTGGTATTGGCGAAATTCTTTCGTTGCAGGATAACACCAGTTCTATGGTATCGTCAGTTTTTGATTTGTATTGCGATTTTAGGCCATCTTTGTGTAGCGCTACGCATATAATCGTGTAATTGGCCCGATCTTCATGAGTAATTGTGTAATTAGGTCCTATCTTTACTTCATTTTCCCGACCAAAATAAATAAAGTGCACCAACCTAACCTTCCTCTCCTGCATCTGGACAGTTTCCATGTTTTGGGGGGTGCACTTGGGCTTTTCATCCAGTAGAACCGGGGTTCGAGTCCCGGAAAGGGTACCGCCACCTTTAATTTCCCATCAGTTCCAAGCGCCTCTGCTGCTATAATTGTGTTGAGGGGTGCACTTTGGCTTTCCGCCAAGAAGAACCAACGTTTGAGTCCCAGAATGGATTCTGCCAATTTCAGTTCCCCACGAATTCCTGGGTGGGTGACGGGTTGGATAGCAGCACAGCCCTGGGACAAAGAAATTCCCACTAACATTCGAAATTCCCATCAAAATTCAAAATTCCGGCAAGAATATGAAATTCGCCCCAAAATTCTTAATTCCTGCTAATAGGGTAGGTTGGAGGAGGGGGAAGGGCGCTCTAGATTTTTCGACTCATTAAATCCTTCTTTCTCAAACTGAGTCTTATTTTCCACAGGACTGAATGCCAAACAGGGTCCGCAAAATACAGATCTTTTACTTTCAGAATAAACCAGCCAATTACAGTTAATTACTTCATTATTTTTAATTTTTCTTTGGAAGATACTCGCTGGCAAGAAACGAGACTGATCAGCATATATTTTTTCACCTTTAGAGAAGTCTCAAGACTTGGTTTAATCGGAACCGTACCTAGCGATAATCTCCCTTAAGGTATCGTTGATTTCTCATGAAGTTGGATCTTTGTTTAAATTTACTGTTGTTTGCACTGGATCGTTACTTAACTTCTGATTCTGTGCTTAACGTCTGATTCTGAGACACATCTTTAGTTATTATGCTTATTGATGATTCCTCTACCGCCTGTTCGTCAAAACCATAAATATCCTCTTTTCCAAAAGTAGATTGTTCAACAGATGGATGATGTTATTGGGCCGCAGAGCTCAAATCTGTTTCATGTTTTCCAGATTGTATTGTGTCAGTGGACCGTTGAAGTTCCTGTTCTTTCAACATCACTTACACTTTAAAAAACTAAATTTTTATCGTTTTATGGATAAACTCTTTTTGATCTACTTTCTTTCATTTTGGTCTTCTTTTTATGCTCAGCTCCACTAAGAGGCTTTCTCCCAAGACTCATTCTAAAAATTTATCTTCGAGCGCAGCCAACGTTAAGCTGGCCGTTCGAAAATGGTTCAAATGGCTCTGAGCACTATGGGACTTAACTTCTAAGGTCATCAGTCGCCTAGAACTTAGGGCTACTTAAACCTAACTAACCTAAGGACATCACACACATCCATGCCCGAGGCAGGATTCGAACCTGCGACCGTAGCGGTCGCGCGGTTCCAGACTGTAGCGAAGAGGTACTGCACACGTTGTCAAGGGTAATGGCGCTAGCACTGTTGCAAGCAACAGACTCTGTCTTCCCCTTACCACTACTCTACCCTGGAAAGCTTTAATGTTGGGACAAGGCCGTTCCCAGCAGCCAAAGAGCTAATTGTCAAGTTACCTTGGTTAGATAGTATTAGAAAATGCAGGACGAAATCAACCGAGACGGCTTTTCTTTTGTTTTTGAAGTAACTACGGGACTGGACTTCCCCGTCTGTATTGGCGCTCTATATCTGTCTTTGTCCAATTATGGTCCACCACTCAGCGTATGCCTAAAACAGCACAACCACACTTCAGCTCCTGCGGCGGCCGCACAGCTATCCTGCAGTCAAATCAGCCAAGGGTCATGTCACTCGTTCCCAGGCCGCAACAAAACGCGACTACTTAATTGTAGAGAAATTTGTCTAAGTCGTGAAACATATTACATGTTGAATTGTTTGTGTGGACCTAATAACATTTGTGTATATAAATATGTATCTTTTTTTAATTTCTGTAAGACATAAAAAATGTTGGCCCCAAATTTTCCACCCCTTAAATCTGCCGCCCTAGGATTCAGCCTATTCAGCCTGCTGGTAAATCCGCCTCTGTGTGTTGGGCGGGTTGATGACGTACATTGGCACCAAATCTCACCAAAATTCTGCCCAACGCCACCGTGGAAATGTCACACTATGGGAAGGTCGCCACACGACCTCTTACCCACATTTCAGCCCTTTTTTTTGACGTCTCTGCGATGGAGATCAGAAGCGTTGAAATGACACTGTTTCCTTATGCGTGGCCGAGGGAAACATTTCAGAAACGCCGCCGCTCAGAATCGACACCCTCACACATTTGCGGTCGAATATGACAGTTCACTGTTGGGTGAGCAACAAAAAGAAAGACGACGTTCTTGACTGCCGTTGACTCTGATGACACCCCTGGACGATTCAAACTTACTGCAATGACATCGTTGGCCAGCAACACCACATCACGTGAGCGAACCCCTTTGGAGTGCAGTGTGATAGAAATTTTTGCTCTTATGTACAGGGTGAAACCACTAAGGACAGTTAAAAACCATTCGACGAAATTTGAACGAGATCCGAAGCAGCAAAGAGTGCTAATGGATTTTCAGCCCTCCTGTTTCGTGCCGTACCGTGGCTTATTCAGAGGGATGCGGCATTGACACATGCATGAATAACCCCTCCCCCCTCCCCCGTTCACCCGAACCCTCAGTTACAACCATCCGTCTTTGTTGAACACTTTAGAAATGTACGTGAACATAGACAACCTGTAATGGAATACCAGGCGCTTGCAGATGGGGAATCTCGTTTCGACACCTCTCCAATTCCAGATGACCTACCACCAGTCGCAAGAGCAGCAGCGTAGCCTGCCTAATTCCCGCTGTTGCTCAAGCCCTTCGTTAAGAATTTTACTGTAACGCAGCTTTAGCGATAGACAAACAACATCCTTGGATAACACATGAGATACTGAATTGAACTGACAGAACACTGAACCATACAAATCGAAGTAAGGCATTTTGAGTAGATGACATTCCCTCAACTTTACTGAGGTCCCCGAGAAAAAAATATTGTAACAATACTGTTCCAACTGGTATGCAAGATAAATAAGTTACAGGTGAAATATCCTCAGATTTCAGGAAGAAAGTAATAATTCCAGTTTCAAAGGTTCTAGTTCCTGACAGATGAGAATATTACGAAACTTCCTGTCTAATAAGTCATTATTGAAAAATATCGACATGTGTTATCTACAGAATTATCGAAACATTTCTCAGGTTAGTATGGGTTCCAGAGAAATGTACGAACATGAGTCGCCACAGTGGCCCCTATCTTAGAAAGTAGCTTGAAAAACGGGAAACTAATGTCTCTAGCATTTGTCCGTTTTGAGAAAATTTTTGAGGATGTTGTGTAAGGCACTCCGGTATTCTAAAGGTAGGAAGGATCGCAAATTTATTAACAGCTGTTAAAAATTACGAAGAATAGTTGAGGAGTGAGAGAGTGTTGCAGTCTATTCCTAATGTTATTCAATCTTTGCACTGAGCAACCAGAGGATACCAAGGTGTCATTCTGAATGGAAATTAAAGTTCAGGGAAAAGAAATAAGAACTTCGAGACTGGCTGACGAGATCGTCATTCTGTCGGTAAGGACAAGACTTGGAAGAGCAGTTGAATGGAATGGATAATGTAATGAAAAGTTGTTAAAAGACAAACATCAACAAATAATGATTTGTTGTCTAATTAAATCAGGCGACGGCGAGGGAATCAGATTAGACAAGGGGACACTAAAAGTAGTAGATGTGTTTTATTATTTAAGCTGCAAAGTGACTAAAGAGAGTCAAAGTAGAGGCGATAGAAAAAGTGTGGTGCAATAGCAAGAAAAGCACTTTTGAAAAAGAGAAACTAGTTTAAATCCAATATGCAGAGTGAAGTGAAATTCGCGCACGTGGGCTTCGCAGAGGGAATCCTCACATGCCAGCGATAAAAAAATGTCACTCACAAAATTTCAACTGTAGAGTACATCCGGCAGAAAAAGGACGTAAAGAGTGGCAATCTGGCAACACTGTAACCACGTGTATGGTAACTACCTCCGTCAGCAAGTTTTAGTGGTGTTGTACAGTAGGTGCAGTGGATAGAGTTTTGGGTTAGCATTCAGCAGGTCGATGATTCGATTCTGGGTTGAGGCATATGTTTTTTATTTAGTAAATATAGTCCCGGTGGTACTGTACCTCGCATCTTAATTATCAACAGCGATTGCAGTGGGTCCTCTAGAAAACATTTGCACTTACATACTACAATCGTAGAAGTGGAAGATGAGTCGGCTTTGAAAGAAGCCCTTTCCACGTCGTGGGAGTGAATTTATTCCCATCACTTCATCTACTAGATGCGAAACATGTTTTCTTTGTACCCTTCTCCAACGATCCCTTATATTAGTACCAGTTATTATTCTTGCCTCGTTCAGGTCCATTACATTTCGTTAGGGCCTTACGTTACCAGCAGGACTAGCCACGTGCTTTGCGGACAATGCCCAAACTCGGTCGGTGTCATCACCATGTTCCCACTAATTATGCCTTTCAAAATCAAATCTGGTAACTGCATGCTGTTTAGTATGTATCTCAATGCATTATTATTATTATTATTATTATATCGATGAAATTGTGGAAACATCACGTCTATTACCGTTAGGGAAACAGTATAATCCGAAACCGAACATTTCACAACTAGAGGTGTCGGGATGAATCATGCAGAACAACATCTGTCAGTGGGGTAATGCACGTTAGGTGGAACAGCGCGCAGGACTGACAGCGTGATTATACTGTATGCGTTGTCCACCAGAAAGGGACTACTTGTGAGCGGAGTAACGCCCCCATACAGACTTCATGTACATGCATACACGTATCGAATTTTCTCATTGAAAACCTCTAAACTAGTGTGGCAGGCGTATGGCATACACAAACGATGAATGTGTGGATATGCTTCTGGTCCTTGGTGCAGCTGATAACCGGTCTGGTGTTGCTGTTTGTGCATATGTTGCTAGATATCCTCGTTGACGCCATCCAGATAAAAATGTGTTTTGTCATCTGGAGCTGCACCTTCGGGAGTCAGGTTCTCTTCTTCCACCATCGTGCGACAGGGTCGTCCACAGACTCCCGTACTCCGCTACTGAGGAAGCTATTCTGGAGGTCATACACCAAGAAACTCAGCGAAGTACACGTAGTGTAGCAAGGCAGCTTCGTGTCTCGCAATGCAAGGTCGTTAATGTGCTGCACAGGGATGGGCTGCGCCCTATGATTATGCTTTCACGAACACCTGCATCCTGCAAATCGCCATCAGCGGATGCGATTTTGAGAATGGTTCGAACAAAAACAGGAAGCCAACAACGACCTCGTGAACACTGTAATATAGTCAAATGAAGCGGCATTCACGCGTGAGCGTGTCTACAATATGAACAATGCCCAACATTGGCGTGAGGATAACCCACACGTCATTCGCGACTGTGCATATCAAGTTCGCTTTGTTATCAACGTCTGGACTGGAATATTGGGCAACAGGTGTTTGGGCACCTACATGTTGCCTGACCGTTTGACTGAACAAAAATATCATTCATTCCTCTCAAACTACCTGCCTGATGTGCTGGAAGATGTCCCACTACATGTTCGGCAGAGGATATGGTTCCCACAGGCTGGTGCACTTCCACACTATGGAATTAATGTGCGACAGTATTTGGACAGATACTTTCCAGAGAAATGGCTCGGACGTGGAGGTCCAGTTCTATGGCTACTGCGTTCACCTGACCTAAATCCCCTGAAGATCTTCCTCTGGGGACACCTGAAGGAGCACGTGTACTCTGCTCCGCCGACGAATGTGGAAGAATTGGTAGCGCGTGTTCATGCTGCTCTTGTTTCTGTGGACTCAGATTTGCTGAGAAGGATCCAGAGCTGTATCATCTGGCGAGTTGCGCAATGTTTGGACCTGCAGGGAGGTCGCTTTGAGCATCTGTTGACCTGAGGACAACGTATTCTGTTGTGAAGGTCATGCGGTCAGTAATATGGACATTATTATTGTCACTGATTGCTAATGTGCGACATCCTATTACATGTAGTATAAATGACAAGTAGATATTGTGTTATTGTGCTGTACTATCATTTTTAGTATCTCGAAATTGATATAGTTTTTGTACTTACTCTGTGCTATGACAGGTCATTTGCTTCAACTATGTATTTCTTATTTGTCGCCGGCCGCGGGGGCCGAGCAGTTCTAGGCGCTTCAGTCCGGAACCGCGCGACTGCTACGGTCGCAGGTTCGAATCCTGCCTCGCCTCGGGCATGGATGTGTGTGATGTCCTTAGGTTAGTTAGGTTTAAGTAGTTCTAAGTTCTAGGGGACTGATGTCCTCAGATGTTAATTCCCATAGTGCTCAGAGCCATTTGAGCCATTTCTTATTTGTCTAACTACGTGTTTGTTATGTTCAGCGTTACAAAATGTTGTAAATTTAGGACACATGTGACCTAAGAAGCGGTATATATTACAGTATGAAATGTCAGAACGAAATTACCAAGTAAAAAGAAATGCGGCCTAACCCAGGATCGAACCCTCGACCTCCTGCATGCTAACCCAAAACTCCAGCCACTGCACCAACTGTACAGCACAACTAACATGTGCTGACAGAGATAATTACCATATATGTGGTCATAGTGTTGGCAGATTGCCAGCCTTTAACGTCCTTCTTTTGCTGGATGTACCCGCCGGACGAAATTTTGTGGGAGACATTTTTTTTATCTCTGGCATGTGAGGCGTCGGGAGTCGCACAGCGAAGCCCGAGTGCTCGAATTTCGCTTCACCATGTATATAAATAACTAATTTTCGGAAGGCATTTGTCTGGAGTGTAATCTAGAACGTAACTGAAACGTGGACTAACCAGCTCATACAAGAAGAAAGTAGAAGATTTTGAAATGCCGAGAATTAGAAGGGTAGATCGGATGGAAATGCCGTGTTGCTAGGGCCTCCCGTCGGGTAGACCGTTCGCCTGGTGCAAGTCTTTCGAGTTGGCGCCGCTTCGGCGACTTGTATGTCGATGGGGATGAAATTATGATGATAAGGTCAACACAACACCCAATCCCTGAGCGGAGAAAATCTCCAACACAGACGGAAATCGATCCCGGGCCATTAGGTATGACATTCCGTGCCGGCCGGGGTGGCCGAGTGGTTCTAGGCGCTTCAGTCTGGAACCGCGCGACCGCTACGGTCGCAGGTTCGAATCCTGCCTCGGGCATGGATGTGTGTGATGTCCTTAGGTTAGTTAGGTTTAAGTAGTTCTAAGTAATAGGGGACTGATGACCTCAGATGTTAAGTCCCATAGTGCTTAGAGCCATTTGAACCATTTGAAGCACATCTCAGACCCCTCATTTCATCAGTATTACCGAATGATTGCGGAACGGTTGTTATCGTGGAACTTCGACCTTCTCATTGGGCAGTACACCCGAGAACATCGGAAGCATCATATACGCCAGGAAAGCCTCAGACAGCATATAGTTGCCAAAATAGTGTGTATTGTGGACCGTAGATCGTCTTGGTCCGCTACCAGGATAACGACTGCCGACGAAAATTTTTAAGTTTGAAAATCTCTGTAGTCTGAGATGTTTCATTTTCATTATTGATTACTACTATGTCATTTCCAGTGATATTGAACAACATTTACTATTTTTCCAAGCTTTTGAATTTATACAATTATGTTAGCAACTGTCAAGTACTACCATTGGTCGTCCCAAGTTGAAATTCTGTCAGCAGTAAGCTTTATTACACCAGATAATTTATTTTATTGATCATTTAGTCTTATGTAAGTTCGCTGGGCACTTATTTATTGTATTTGAACTTGAGGTGTTGAAAGATATTGGTGTTGTACTGGGATTCGAACTCAGATCTTATCTTTGGCCGACTTTGAACCCTTTGCCACGTAACAAAATGGTTCAAATGGCTCTGAGCACTATGGGGCTTAACATCTGAGGTCATCAGTCCCCTAGAACTTAGAACTACTTAAACCTAACTAACCTAAGGACATCACACACATCCATGCCCGAGGCAGGATTCGAACCTGCGACCGTAGCGGTCGCGCGGTTCCAGACTGAAGAACCTAGAACCGCTCGGCCACAGCGGCCGGCGCCACCCAACAATTTTATTATTTCCTCGTTAGTAAAACTTTACATTTCAAATGGTAGCATGTGCACTCCAACCTGCAGCTTTAAGGTCCCTGCGATCATTTTCAACAAAAATGGTTGGTGCCGATTTCAACTCCCGGTCAGACACAGAACATTTCATCATATTATTTCAGGTTCAAATGTTCCGTTCCTAGTCACTGGTGAAAGAGAATTAGATAGTTAATGTTTTTTCGTGTGTAGTTAACAACGTTGATGTGTGCAGTGTTCGACTCCGATTCAGCATAGATCTTTTCGTCACGTTGTTTCCAGTTCAGACGTGTGCATATGTCGATTCTGCTGAAAGTAACTGATATTTAACGTCTGTTTATGGCGCGGAAACAATGACGATAGGCGCTAGGTTCGATTCACTTTCAATCAACTCGCTACTGGTGAAAATTTAGATATTTAGCATTTGATTGTGCATAGTGCACAATTTGATTAGGTGCTGGGTTCGTATCCCTGTTCAACACGAAACCACACGGCACGTCATTTCATCTTTAAACAGGTACATATTCTGTTACTTGTAACTGAAACCATATAACCATATTTAACGTGTAAATAGTCTTCACGGGTTTGCCGCCGGATGACGTTGTGCAAGTATCACAATATTTCCTCGGAGCAACTGTCCGACATCTTCAGGTAGTTCAATCTTGCTCGTGGCTAGGTACGACTGTCTAACATCCACTTGGCTTTCGTTAGTACAGACAATAATTCTTGTACGCAGTACCAGCTATTTTGAGAGTGATATCATCTTCAGGCTCTTTAGTAAGAAGATACTGAACCTTTCATAGTGGGATTCTGATATTGCCTGAATGGGCTCAACCCGTTTGTTTCTTAAGACCACCTGATAGCACCATATTAATAACAGAAGGGTCATTTTACCGGACATTGGAAAGTTAGCGAAAAGTTGGGTGTGTAACCATTTTGGCGCATCGCTTTAGTAATAACGAACGTCGCTGTGGAACGATTAAGTTCCTGTATCGTGAAGCAAATGCTACACGATTTCCGAACAACGTAGTGATGTTTAAGTTTCACCGTCATAACCACTACAAACGATATGATCTGATGATGGAGATGATCGCTCTAGTCAGTAACCGACTGACACGAATAACTATCAAACCAGCACGTTTGAGAAAACAGCACTCATTGTGTGGAGGATCAGTGGCCTTTGGGGTTTGTAGCGTAGGAGAAGGTTCATGGATCGATAAGCTGCACATGTTTGTGTGCGCCGATAAGTCTGCGACTGAGTACGAAAGCAGGGTACTGCTTAAGCCGGAAAATAAGACTTAGCTACGCTCCACGGCTCTATCCAGGGAGAACTGAAATCTAAACAGCTTGTCTTGTTGTCTAGAAGCCTACAGCAAACATTCGACTGAGTTCTATAACTCTGAACCTATGTTATGGCGTGTGCTGCAATTGTGTGTCTGAAATACCGATTCAGCAGTTACTAAAGCTGTTCATCAGTTAAGAAGTCTGCAGTGTGAAGGTTAATATTAAATCTCTTATAGCTGCACATATATTTGGCAGCTCAGCATCTCAAAGACGATGCCAAAGGGTGTCCACAGTCGCCGGGAAACGGGCAGTGTTTTCACAGTTGGAGTGCTTTACAGGTTTTTGCAGCCTGAGAATCATTCAGGTGACAATCTTTTGCCGGTTTTTGAACTCAACCAAGAATAATAGGGGCCTGGATGCTCAATTTACTGCAAAGTAGTGCCTCCATGAACAATGTCACAATCCCAGATCGGTGACAACCCAGCTCGGTGACAACTAATTGGCTTCCTTCACACGAACAATGACATAGTCAAGAACGATCATTAAATCACAGCATGCTAGTTACGAGAGGCGTTCAAAAACTAATGCAACAATTTTTTGTTCTCTGCGATTTCCAGCTGAGAAAATTATAATTTGTTTTGGAACATACGGAATATTCACGCTTCAGCCCCAATAGTTTTATGAAGTTCCGATAGGTGGCGGTGATGTATGTAGCCTTCAAATCGGCGTCTGTAAGGGAGGTGCGTTCCAAGCAGAGAGCTATCACTAACCTAATTTTTTTTTTTTGGAAAACCAGAGCATCGCAGATATTCACAGGCGCTTGCAGAATTTCTACGGAGACCTGGAAGTGAACAAAATCACGGTGAGTCGTTGGGCGAGGCTTCTGTCATCACCATAAAAGGTCGCACAAACCTGTCCGATCTCCCTCGTGACGGTCGGAAGCACACAGCTGTGGCTCCTGCAATTTTGGAACGTGCGGACATTCTCATTCGGGTTGATCGACACAAGGCCTCATACAAGTCGATGCACCCGACAGGAGCTCACAAATCTTCAATGGACCGTTCTTCCTCATGCACCCTACGGTCCATAACTTGCACCTCCCGACTTCCATCTGTTTGACCCAATGAGAGATGTACTTCGCGGGAAGCAGTACTTGGATGATGGGGATGCTACAGAGGCGGCAAGACGTTTGCTTCGACGTCTGCTAGTAAACTGGTACCAGACGGAGATACAGGCCCTCCCAGGAAGGTGGCTTCAAGCCTTCGCACTGAACGGAGATCATGTTGAAAAATAGTGTTTTGTAGCCAAAAGAGTGGGCAATAATGTGATGCGTAGGAATCCTGAATAAAAGCAACCTGCTTCCACAAAAAAAGTGTTGCATTATTATTGAAATCCCGTCATAGTTGACTGGAATGTCAAGTGGTGCATATATTTGGCATTTAATCACATACTGACGCTGTTTAGCTGTTCCCAATAGCGAAACCGTCGCCTGTACAGCTGTGCAAAGTCGGCAGGTGCGGGATAACTAACTGTTCTCTTGAAGCCGAATATACTTAATTGGAAATTACATACATAGGAACAGTCAAAATATACTGAGAATGCAACAAAGGACTTTACTAGAAGAGTTACACATGGCTTTCCAAGTTGTTGTCTTGAAAGAATACGTTGTTGTAGTCGTTGTTGAGGTCTCCAGTCCGAAGACTGTTTCGATGCATTTCTCCACGCCAGTTCATTCTTGGCAAGCCACTTGATCTCTTACTCATTTTTGTAACCTACATCCTCTTGAAACGGTTTACTATTGTAGCCTTGGTTTCGCTCGATAATTTTTATCTCCTGCTCTCTACCTTCCAACCAAACTGACTATTTCTTGACACTTCAGTATGTGTCCTACCAACCGATTCCTGTCCTTCAGTTAAGCTGTGCCATAAGTTTATTTTCTCTCAGTTTCGATTCAGTACTTCTTCGTCAGTTACCCGATCTACACATCTAATCATCTGCATTCTTCTGTAGCTTCACATTTCAAAAGCTTGTCCATTCTGTTTATCGCCTACATGTCAGTTCTGTAAAAGGCTACAGTCCACACAAATACTTCCAGAAAAGATTCGTAGCACTTACATTTGTATTCAGTGTTAACGCACATTTTTTTTCCAGAAAAGTTTTTCTTGCTTGTGCAAGTCTACATATTATTCTTTGTCACTGCGGCCATCGTCATTTACTTTGCAACCCAAGTATACTAACTTTCACTGTACATAATGTCATTCCTTATTTAATTCCCACAGCGTCACCTGATGTAATTGACTACATTTCCTTACCCTTGTTTCACTATTGTTGATATTCATAATATAACATTTTCTCACAACACTGTCAGTTCCGTTCAACTGCTTTTTTCCCGGTATTTAGCTGCCTCTGACAAAATTACAATTTCATTGGAAAAACTTAAAATTTTTAATTCTTCTCCTTGAATTCTAAATCCCTATCTGAATTTTTCTTTGGATTCCTTTTTTACTTGCTTATTGTTCAGGTAGGTTACAACCCTGTCTCACTCTCTTCTCAACTACTGCCTTTCTTTCATATTCTTTGAGTGCTATTGTTGCAGTCTAGTTTCTGTACTAGTTGCATAAAACCTTTCACTCCCCGTATTTGATCCTTGCTGCCCAAAATTTCCGAAGCTTAAATATTACACCCAAACAATCAGCAATTTCCGCCGTTCGGAGCCTCTGTAAGGCTGGTCTCCTAAGTATCCGACCCAACAAAGGAATCACAAAAATTTTGGAAAAAATGTATTTATTTTTCATCATAATCTCCTTTCAGCTCTATACACTTTTTTCAGCGATGTTCAATAAGTTCTATACCCTTTTTATAATGAGAACTGTCTAACTCCTCCAAATAGCCATTAACCGACATCACGTCCTCATTTCTTGAAAATCTTCGACCACCGAGACATTTTTTCAAGTTTGGGAACATAAAATAATCCGAGTGGGCTAAATCTGGCAAAGAGGGTGCATCATGTAGCAATTCAAACTTCAATAATTAATTTTGGCCATTGCAATAACGGACTTGTGAGCTGGTGCATGGTCCTGAGGAAACAACACTTTTTTCTTGACCAAATGCGGCCGTTTTTGCTTGATTGCTTCGCCCAAACATTGCAATAAGTTTGCATAATACTCGCCGTTGATAGTTTTCCTTTTTCAAGGTAGTCAATCAAAATTATCCCACGCGCATCCCAAAAAACCGACGCCATGACCTTGCCGGTAGATGAAACGGTCTTCGCCTTCTTTGGAGGCGGTTCTCCAATTTGTGTCCATTGATCTGATTATTCTTTTGTCTCGGGAGTGAAGTGGTGGACCCATATTTCATCCATGGTTATGAAACGGCGCAAAAAATCAGCTTTGTTGCTGTGAAACTTCGCTAAACACTCAGTTGAAACATCTGCACGACGCTGTTTTTGCTCGAGTGTGAGTAAACGCGGCACAAACCTTGCACACTATTTTTTCATGTCCAAATTTTCAGATAATATGCGATATACCGCACTTTTTGAAATGTCTACTATGTCTGCTAGCTCGCGTGATTTCAGTCGACGGTCATCCAGTACCGCGTTTTGGATTTTCTTTACCGTTTCTGGAGTCGTCATCTGATCTGGTCGACCACTGCAATGCTCTTCGTGGCAGCTCATACGGTCTGGTTTACACTCAGCTACCCAATATTTTACTGTTTTCAACGAAGGAGCAGACTCTCTCAAAGTAGAATTTAGCTCAGCTTTAATATTGGTTGCACTGAGACCTTTCAAAAAAAATATTGTGTCACATAACGATGACAATTTTTCTCCATTTTCACAAATTCACCCACAACATACACTATTGATGGCTTCCAAACAAATACTAAACAATGTGGAGTCTTCAAACTTGAAACATATGCTTCGCAGATCGTATACTTTCTAATCCAGAGATATTTTTCGACGACGACTGGATACCTATGGGACTACCATCGTAGTTGTGTCTTTCAGCTGCCAGTCTACCATGTGCGTCATTGTGAGTACATTGGTGCGAACGTTATTGATGAATTAAATACACCGTGTGCTACTGCGTCTATGTATTTCGAAATGGCTGACTTGAAAAAAGAAAATATCGACACTATGTTTTGTTTTAAGGTTTGAAAAACTGATGCTCAAAGGCACCGCCTGCTAAGGGAGCTTTTTAATGAAAAGACAAGAACATTTGAGTGATTTAAGTGATGTAAGTATGGCCGGGAGTCTGAGGAGAAGAAAGATAAATGCTCGCTCCACCTTACTTTCGTGATCTATCTCTTTGCGATTTTTCCTCCTCCTGAGAAGGAAATTCAAGTTGAAAGAGGAGCGTTTTGATTCCATATAAGATATTCAAGCAAAAAAGCAGTTAATTTTGAACCCAAGTCAACCAGATGACTTCCAGCACTGCCTCCAACAACGGGAAAATCGCCCTAAGCGTTGCATACAATCGTGAAGGGGCGGCTTTTTAAAGTGACGGTGAAAATTAAGATATAAGGCTAATTTCCAGATTTTCATGGGGATCTGTTCACAAATTTTGGGTAGTACCATTTATTTCAGTCAACGTTGTCAAACAGATTTCTCTAAATTTACGAACGTTACAAACCTAGATTTACTTTTCTTCTGTTGACCTTGTAAGATAAGTCATGGTTCCAGTTTTGCCTCGCGTTTTCGTACAGGTCTCTGGAACCCAAACTGATCTTCCCCAAGATTCTAAAGATCTTTCCGTTCTTCGGCAATTAATACGTGCTAGAATTTTGCAGTTATGATTTATTAAAAGCATTAACACACGGTAGCTCTCGAAATTACTATCTGCATCCAGTTGCTAACATGCCTCTGACATCTCGGCAACCGATTTTTTTTCTTGAGAAATTCACCTTCTTACAGTTCCTTCTATGAGACTGCGTAATGATTGTTCTCTGTAAGACTTTCAACATTAGTGTTCATATAATTAATTTTGTTTAACAAACTTCTTGCGTTCAGTTATTGTATAGCTAAAGGGTCTGTCACTTCTAATACCAATGTGATAGTTCCTTCAGCGATAAGATTAACACGTTTGTCAGTAATTTGATCCATATTTGGGAAGTTTAGGGAACCCTATTTGGGCAATTTCTAGATGTTCCTCTAAATAGGAATCTTGGCGAAACTGAGGAACTTGTGGATTTGCTTCAGTAAGACATATTGCTAGTTCACTTTGGCTGTGAGCAACATAAAATCTTGAATCGATTGCAAATATTGCTGAAGGTTGTGTTTACTGCAAAGCCTACTTTTATGATGTAACTATCTTATTGGAAATACTGGGCTAAGCTCCTCGTCTCCTTTCGATTAATGAAGCATTGCAATTTCCTCGTATGATGTACCAGTCTCTGGGTTCTAGGTTTCGGTGAAAGATTTATTTGCGTCTGCTCTCATGTTCCTGACAGCGTTTTTCTATTGAGCTGTGTTCCTTCCCCATTTGCACTGACGCACGAGCGATTGGGACTCGTGCACACATACCTGCCTTAGGAGTGACGCCAGACTGCCCCGCCGAGTTCATTACAGCCAACTGCAGTCTGCCTGGAATCAGAGATGCGTCTCGAAGATGAGCTTAAAGAAGTCAAGAAGGCTCATCTCAATCCTCAGACTTGGGAAGAAGTAACAGACGAACGTAAAACTTGGCGTCATACTGTACCTACGGCTATCGTTGCATTTGAAAAGGTATGTCACAGATATGACACCGTGAAGTGACTAACACGGTAGCTTCGCCCAGCTAAACTCGTCCACCTCCAACCATTGAGTATGAAGCATTTGAACATGAATTTCAGGGTGCGATTGATGCCGAGCAGTCACGCAAGAAATCTAAGTGAACCGGAGGTGGAAAACACTTGATGACCGACGGAGACAACGAGATTTTGTATTTCTCTAATTTAGGATAAACTTCGATTACAGAACTGGTTAAATTGCTATTTCGTTGGATCTGAAGGAGATTTTCTATCGTACTGCACTTGTATCAACAGTCAGACCAGTGGTTCAGCCGGCCATGGTGGCCGAGCGGGTCTAGGCGCTTCAGTCCGGAACCGCGCGACTGCTACTGTCGCAGGTTCGAAACCTGCCTCGGGCATGGATCTGTGTGATGTCCTTAGGTTAGTTAGGTTATAGGTTTTAAGTTCTAGGAGACTGGTGACCTCAGACGTTAAGACCCATAGCGCTCAGAGCCATATGAACCAACCAGTTCCCAACCGTAATGAGACGATTACTCCTGAGTGTAATCAGATATTAGCTAGTATGCCCATGCCGCTCCCCCCACCATCATCTACATTTTGGAATGAAAATAGAATCTTCTGTGAACACTTTTATTTCTAAAATAAAGAAAGATAAATGATATTTAGTGTTTGTGGGTGGTTTATTCAATCACCAACTAATCAATCAATGAGGCAGTCGGTATTGCTATATTCTAACAATCAATATTTATTGAATGATGCAGCAGTTCTCCGTGTATCGCGATTATTACCTAAAATTCTTTCGGAGAAAAGAGGGCTAACTATTCACATGGAGTGTAAATACTTGTTACAAAACATGCTGCCTCTCCACCGTTCCTTTCCCTAGCGACGTTTGGTTCACACACACCCTGCACCCCCATTGAAAACAACCAAGCTGAAATATGTGCACTATACGTATTGCTTGTAAATAATATGATTGCTGGACTCCTTACTTCTGAACTGACATAAATTGGGGCTTTAGGCTGCCAATGCTTTGTGTCAGTTCACTGACACTAATAATAATAATTATTACTGTTGTGTACTACTGCTAATTTGTTCATGTATCTATTGCGAAGTCAATAATTAAGGAATTTTTGGTTCATTGCTGGTATTAGCTACAACATGGGGAACGTATTTTCATAATATACATATTTAAGCACATCTGAGTTATATGTCTCAGTTTTACTTTCACAGACGCAGTGGCGCGCGGTGACCATTCAGATAGCTGAAGCAGTGAATATTATAATTTTAAGTAAACACTAGTAAATCAAAGGACAGGCTTGTCTGGATGTTACAACTTCTACCATTTTAAATTAAAAGAAACAACTGGCAGCAGTTTAAACTGAAAGAACAGATACTGAAATAATTAGACCCAATATTATATTTATATTACTATAAGCAAACATTTTTAAAAAATAACTAGTTTCAGGCCTTAAACTCACCTTTGATCACATCGACACGTTCAGTGGAATTGAAATTCTATTCTTCGTTCTTGGGAAGAAAATTTGGTAACCACCTCCTCACAGAAATGCTCCTTCCTTCTGACTAAATCTAGAAGGCGAGCTTCAATTGAAATAATTCCAAGATGAGACAGTCTCTCTTCTCCATTAGGGTTTCGAGAATAACTTCTGGTTCTCCTCAGCGCTGAAAACGACCTTTTTACTGAAGACATACCTACAGGAGCTGTAGACAGTAATGACACTAACATATTAGACTCCCGGAAACTTGTGTTTAGCACTGAATTAGTGATCAGTAGGTTTGCAATGTCACTCATGCTTTTATTTCTGAGCTTTTCAGTACTGTACACCACAGCCAGCTCATTTTACAATCGAATAGCGTCGAAGAGGTTTCTCATATGCATCTAAGAGACCTTGGAAGCTGCTTTCGGGGAATGGGTTACAATATTGCCCATGGTTTTCATGTGACAATAGATATAAAAATTTAAATCTGGACAACGTTTTGAAGTCTTAAATCCAAATGGCTGTTATTATTATCAAACACTTCGCAGTACACGTATTTACAGTGGATATTTTTCCTCTTCGATGGTTCTTCTTAAAGTGCCAAAAAGCCATTAATTTGTGATAAAATATGTAAACCATTTTCTTGAGGATGTTCTAGCACAGCACTTAACAAATCACAAAGTTTTGTTATGTTCCTGCACAATGGTTTATTAATCCCAACACGTTGAAAAGACGTGTGGAAGCCGACGGAAAAATTTAACTCGTTTAGGAGATTTTGAAAAAAAAATTCTGCAAGTCTATTAAGAGAACTAAAAAGGATTTTACACTCCGGTATTTGTCTAGTGTTTTGAGACAAAAGGAGGTTTAGTATATGGATGTGACAGTGAAAAAAATGTGGCTGCACGATGTGTGACTTTGATTAATGCTTGAAACCCGTTCAGATTTCCCACCATAGTCACTGCAACGTCAAACGACTGTGTAACAAATTTTACATTACATCCGATTTCTGATAAGATGTGCCGAATACGTTCTGCAATAATCTGGCCATGTTTGTCAATACTTATATCTCAAAACACCAAGAATCTTTCCTTCACCTCCCCTTCACATCCAAAACACAGGAAAATACAAAACTGTGCTTTATTTGCAACGTATGAAGTTCCGTCAGCAATGACGGCAACAAAAGGAACATTCACAGATTTCCGATTTATAATCGATGAACGGTCGAAGTTATGTCTTGTATCAGACCATTCTGAACTGGATTAGAGATTCTCTTATGCACAGTAGAGATTTCTATGTGCTTCGCTATAAGAGAATCATACTGTACTTCAATTCCACGTAATTTCCCTCATTAATAGAATTTGTTGACTAAACGTGTCCTGAAGAAAACTTATCCCATTAAAAACACTGCATTAAAAGCGTTTTTAAAAATGTGCCTGATCCACTTTACTTTTTCATTTTGTAGAGCATTTTTAAGCTGGCCATCAAGCGTAGTTTCTATTTTCCCCAAAAGCAGCCAAAGTTACAGACGATTGAAGATTGTTAACAGACTGTTTGTGCTCGATTAGTGAGTTCTCTAAATTTCTAAAGTGTGTGTCCCCAGTTATGGTCTTACTAGTATTTATGTCCTTTGCAGACAACAAACAATACCAGCAAAACGCAGCAGTTACACTGATGTGAAAGTCATGGGAAAGCTCCTAATATCGTGTCGGACCTCCTTTTGCCAGGTACAGTGCAGCAACTCGACTGGGCATGGACTCAACAAGTCGCTGAAAATCCCCTGCAGATACACTGAGGGATGCTGCTTCTGTAGCCGTCCATAATTGCTAAAGTTTTGTTCGCGAACTGGCCTCTCGATTATGTCCCATAACTGTTGGATGAGATTCATGTCGGGCGATCTGGGTGGCCAAATCATTCGTTCTAATTGTCCAGAATGTCTTTCAAACTAATCTCGAACAATTGTGGCTCAGTGACATGGCGCATTGTTTATCCATAGAACTTCCGTCACGGTTAAATTGCTGCAAATGGTCTCCAAGTAACTGAAAATAGCCATTTCTAGTCAATGATCGATTCAGTTGGACCAGAAGACCCAGTACATTTCATGTCAAAGCAGCCCATCCCGTTATGGGGCCACCATCAGCTTGCACAGTGCCTTGCTGACGTTCTAGGTCCATGGCTTCGTGGGGTATTTGCCACCCTCGAACCATACTATCAGCTCTTACCAACGGAAATCGGGACTCATCCAGTCATGTAGGGTCCAACCTATACGGTCACGTGCCCATGAGAGGCGCTGCAGGCGATGTCGTGCTGTCGCGTCGATCGTCTGTTGCAATAGCCCATGAACGCTAAAGTTCATCGCACTGCCCCAACGGATACGTTGGACGTACGTCTCACATTAATTTCTGCTGCTATTTCACGCTGTGTTACTTGTTTGTTAGCACTGACAACTCTACGCAAATGACGCTGCTCTCGGTATTTGACGAAGGCCGTCTGCTTCTGCCTTGTCGGTGGTGAGAGGTAATGCTTGAAATTTGGTATTCTCGGCACACTTTTGACACAGGGTGGATCTCAGAATATTGAATTCCCTAACGATTTCCGAAATGGAATACCCCATGTGTCTAGCTCCAACTATCATTCCGCATTCAAAGTCCATTAATTCCCATTGTGCGGCCATAACAACGGCGGAAGCCTTTTCCCATGAATCACCTTAGTACAAACGACAGCTCCACCGATGCGCTCCCCTTTTAAGCCTTGCGTATGCGATACTACCCACACCTGTGTATGTGCGTATCGCTATATCATGAATTTTGTCAGTTCAATGTAGGTCACCACTACTGGCTAACCAGTATACATATTACACTGGAAAGGTCTATTGAATTTAATGGACTTCAAAATGGCAGACAGGACCTTTTCCTATAGGTCAGCAGCCACAACGATTTAATTTATTAGTCCCGACACTGATTAAGCGTTTCAGCTAACTGTCATCACCGGACCAAATACTTTAAAATATTACTACAAAGAATATCTTCAAATACTACATATTCGTAAGAGTGTAGGTACGTCTCGTGTTTTGAAGTACTTTTGGTAAGGAGTGCTGAAAAGTAATAGTCCAGAATTATTTATTCTATTCTCAATATCGGTTGGGGTATTACGTGGCATGTATATTATTATTCGGCCGACTTTCCCGCTTTGCTGATGTAAGTTGCAACCCTCTGCCGCTAGAGAGCTATGAATTGTAGCGTGTAATATGGCGGTGTGTAATGTAACAAGTGGATGAGTGGGAAGCAGCGTGGTGTTAACGAGTTGTTGAAAACATGATCTAGAATTCTTCCACATATAGAGCGCCCTCTCCCTCAGCAAGACAAAGCCACACCACACACGAGCGTTGCGACGTCTTCAACAATTGAACATCTTGGGTTCACTGTCATCGATCATACTCCATACAGTCCCGACTTGTTCCCATTCGATTTTAATCTGTTTCCAATATCTGAAGGACACCTTCGAGGACTTCACCTTGATAGTGAAGAAGCGGTGAAAGTGGAGGTGAAGTTGTGGCTCTGTCAATAATTTCAAACATTGTACAGTGGCATTATCAACAACTTGGTCTCTCGTTCGATGGATTGTGTTCGTAGTCAAAGTGACTATCTTGAGAAATAAACACGTAGGCATGAAAAATAAACATGTAAAATGTTAATAAAATTGTTTTGTTTAAAGATTTTCAAGAGTTTTCATGTAAACAAGTCGGGGGCATTATTTTTTAGCACGTACTCTTACATGTAGACATAGTTGGATATTAAACTTCCTGGCGGATTAAAACTGTGTGCCGGACCGAGATTCGAACTCGGGACCTTTGCCTTTCGCGGGCAAGTGCTCTACCAACTGAACTACCCAAGCACGACTCACGCCCCTTCCTTACAACTTTACTTCTGCCAGTACCTCGTCTCCTACCTTCCTAACTTTATCTCATTCTATAGTTGGATATTGTGTTACTATATAGTATCATAGATCTTCACATACTTTCATACACATTCGGCAAACCCGTAAACTGGGTAAAACAATACTGCGCTACTATTGATATATTCCGCTACTCTGTCTCTGTATTACATGCCTATTCGAAGCTAGAAAAACACGCACACGTCCCGTGACCCAAAGAGGTGCGCAATGCAAGGATCTCGCTGGTCATCTAAGCTACACGGTCATTGCTTTGCCTCGGTTTACAATGGTCTGTCAATAATGTAACGCAATCAACGCATTAATTCGAGCAAACGCATCTGTTTTATTTAGACATAGTGATTACCACTACATATGTATTGTTAAAGTTACTGTTACCAAAGGAGTGTTTCTGTTGCCTCCCCTGAATGTACGCCACCTCACAGATGCACTGTACAAAGTATGTCTGTAATGTGTAGGCTATGTGAGGAAGACGATATTCACTCATTCGTTTCACAGGTCCACCACATTGTGTCACGAGTTAATACTGGCATTTAAGGAATGTAATTGTTGGTAATTTATGTAATCAGTATTACAGTCTTATTAAATGGTGATAATGGTAACAATATTTTAAAAATAATTTAGTTTCATCGCAGAAGCACAATCGGAATCTCCTGTTTCTACCCCTTAGAAAGTTTAACTTTACCCTTCATTGAGTAATTACCCACAGGGTGGTGACCACTGCCTCAGACAAATACTTCACTGCACTATTACTTTAATCGAAAGCCTGAACTATTCCAACTAGAAAGGCTTGTCCTCTGTGGGGGACACCACCTTGATGAAGTACTGTCCGTGCTGGTGGAGAGGCTTGCGTATCCGCGGGAAGCTGAGGGCTATGCCGAAGGTAGAGGACCTACTGCCGGAAGGCCTCAGCCGATGGATCAGACTAAGAGTGTCCCACAACGTCCCATCTTCCCTATCCACTCCTAGTCCTACCCATTTCCCTGACCCAGCCCAAGGTGTGATGCGATCCGTGCCGAGGGGTGCGTGGCACATGGAAAGATGTGTCGCAAACGGAGCCTCAGAGATACTGGGCGACCTCCCTGAGTAATTAACCTTACACTTCGCAGGGTATTCGTGGTGTGGACCTTCTAGATCCCCAAATCTCGTGGGACCAATATCGACAGGATTATAGAAAATAAAGAAAAACAAACTGAGGAGCAAATTGAGGCCTCAGATACCCAACCATCGGGGACATGGAAGGCATTACCACTACTGAATCAGGGTCTAGAACTGAGCCAGAAGTGGGAACTGTAACCGAGAAGCTAGACCAGATTAAGATCAAAGGCTTGTCTGGGGCCCAGAGGAGGAAGCTACTCAGGGAACAGAGGAAAAAGGAAGGGAAAGAATGGCTTCCTAAAGACGAGGGAATTAAAGGGACTAGAAACTAAAACCCCCAGGAAGAAACTGTCTCAGGTTGAAGGGGACACGCAGACCCCCTCAACGTCAAAGACAGGTAGTAAGCAGATAAGGGAGGAATCAAAGACTCCCTCCTCTCTGGATAAGCGAGTCCAGAAGAAACTGATTCAAGAAATAGGGAAACAGACCTATTGTACTGCAGTCTCGGTTTTTAGGATGGTAGTTATCCAGGAAGGTTATCCACTGGTGGCCATCACCTCGCAGCAGGAGGAACTGGTATAGATGGCCCTCTTTGAAAAGATTGGGGGGAGGGGGGGGCACGCTGGCTCAGGACCCAAGTTCAGGAACGTCTGTCTAGATCGTGGTGCACTCGTTATTGTCTGTTAGGGGGTGCATACGGTAGAATGGCTCAAGGACAAGGTGCTCATGATATCCCCATGGGAAGATATGAAGCTACTGGTTAAGACGGCAGCGGAGCTTCTTAAGACCGCAAAGATATCATTATGGGTACCTAAGATCCTTAAGGAAGTCTCTCTCAAGACTCTGTTCGGGAAAATAGAGGCCCAGAACCCAAATGTCCCAACAGAAGACTGGAGAGTAATTAACCAGAAGGTTGCTCCGGAAGGAGAGCCTGGTGGTGGAGGTCGGTGAGAAATCCCTGAAGGCTATGCGGAAGCAGGACCTGAAACTGTTTTTAAGGTTCTCACAGGTCACCATAAGGGTTCTCAAAGACCTCAAAGATGGCAGCAAGACGGAGCATGGAGGTGCTGCAGATTAATCTGCAGCACAGTAAAGCGGCCTCTGGTGCCCTGAGACGCTGCCTGGGGAGGCAGGAAGTGGACGTGGCCCTGATACAAGAACCCTATTTATACAAAGGGGCTGTATCGGGGCCTCAGTGGCACTAGAGGTAAGCTGATCTATGCTAGGAATCTAAGGAACTCCAGAACATGCATCTATGTAAGAAATGGCATTTCATTCATGTCAGTGATGGATTTCTGCTCTAGGGACTTAGTGACCATCAGAATTCAGCAATGTGAGGAAGGTATCATGAGGGAAACGATTTTGGCCTCAGCATACCTTCCTTATGAGGACAGTTCTCCTCCTCCCTTGGAGGTGAGGAGACTGGTAGAGACTTGCCATCGGCAAGGTAATCAACTGCTGGTGGGATGCGACGCCAATGCTCACAACCTAGTGTGGAGCAGCAAGGACACCAACAGTAGAGGTGTGTACCTTCTTGAATTTCTTTTGGCTAACAGCTTAGAGGTTCTGAATAGGGGAAATGAACATACATTCAGAAATAGCAGAAGGGAGGAAGTAATTGACATAACCTTTGGTTCCATGACGATGGGTAGCTATGTCAAACAATGACATGTGGTGTTGGAGCCATCCTCATCGGACCACATGTACATCAAATTCTAGGTTGAAATGGGATTCAGACAGACCATGACCTATAGGAATCCCAGGAAAGCAAACTGGGAAAACCTCGATAAGGAAACCAGTAGAATTTTAGAATTTGAGGAAGTAGCAGAAGCTGTTACCTCTGCCATAGTGACCTCATATCAGGACAACTGCACAATCACTAGGAAGTGCATAAATAGGAGTGTTCCTTGGTGGAATAACAAACTGGAAATGCAAAGAAAACAGGTACGAAGACAATGGGCTAAATATCGTGAGGCCCTTGTCAATTACAATCTTGCAATAAGACAAGCAAAGGAGGCATCCCGGAAGGCATTCTGTGAGGAAGTGGAGGGCACGGCTGCACAAGCCAGACTTCACAAGGTTCTCACTAGAGCACCATCCAATGCAGGAGGTACGCTGAGGAAGGAGGATGGGGAATATAGAAAGACAGCACATGAGACGCTGGAATTGCTCCTCAAAACTCACTTTCCTCAATATGCTCTGCCAGACAACACAGACCAGTATGTGACCCCAGGGAGACAACGGTTCTCCGGCACTCGAAGAGAGGACTGGGAATCGGCCAAGGAGTGTGTGAACTTCAACAAAATCCAGTGGGCGGTGGGAAAATTCCAACCATTCACGTCACCTGGCCCAGATGGAATTTTTCCAGCTCTCCTGCAACAGGCAGGAGGAAAGCTCATAAGAGTCCTATGCAGGCTATTCAGGGTTAGCCTAGCAGTAGGAATCATTCCCAATGATTGGGAAGCAGTGAAGGTTGTCTTCATTCCAAAACCAGGAAGAAATGACCATACCAAGGCCAAGGATATGAGACCAATCAGTCTGTCCTCCTTCATTATCAAAACATTGGAAAAACTGGTAAATGTACATGTTGGGGAGAGGAGGCTAAGCAGGGTTCCTCTACACCCTAACCAACACGCATACCATCCTGGTAAGTCATGTAAGACAGCTCTCCACCAACTCGTTGGGAACGTGGAAAAAGCACTTCACTTCCAAGAAATAACCCTCTGCATCTTCCTGGATATCGAGGGGGCCTTCAGTAACACGACCTTAGATTCTATGGTAAGTGAAGCAGAACTGGGTCTCATTCGGATATCCAGAATCACACAATAACATAGTGAGTGAGGTGAATATAGGAATGGCTGGGGAAATGCCTGCAGACTATATAGTAGCTCCCAACTGCTTAGACAAGCCTTACAGCATAATAATTGGAAGTAGGGAGCAGTGGGAAAAAACAATTCGACACCGTACGAGGGACATCGTTTGGTTCACCAATGGGTCGAAAACAGACCAAGGCGTTGGGCCAGGGGTGTATGCGGTTCAGCCAAGACTGGAGAACATCATCTCTCTAGGGAAACAGACCTCTGTATTCCAGGCTGAGATTCCTGCAATCAGGGCATGTGTGGAGGAGAATATGCGTAGGTGCTGCAATGGCTGTAGCATCTACATCTATTCAGACAGCCAGGCAGTTCTGAAATCATTGGCAGCTCGTGCAACAAGATCTAAGATTGTTGCAGATTGCCATAGGGCTCTGGTGCAGCTAGGGGGAGCAATAGGGAGCAATAGGGTAAACCTAGTGTGGGTCCCTGGCTACTCAGTGATCTATGGCAACGAACAAGCCGATAGATTGGCTAGGATGGGGGCAACAACTCCATTTATTGGACCGGAACCTGTCCTGACAACCACCAAGGCTATGATGAAATTAGAACTACGGAACTGGCTTAGGAAACAGCATGTAGGATATTGGACCAAGGTCCATAAATAAAAACATGGTAAGGTAATGATGCCCAAGCCATGTTTTAAAAGAAGATCTGCAGTCCTGGGATCGAACAGAGAAGAGATCAAACTCATGACTGGACTGATGACCGGCCATGGGAATTTCAAAAAACACCTACACAAAATGCTATAACGGAAGAGGATCCTAAATGTAGGATCTGTGATGATGGTGAAGAAACTGCATCACACTTAATCTTCGAATGCATGGCACTGGAAAGCAAAAGATACGGAATCTTCGGGGCATTTAGACCTGAAGAAATTGCGTCTAACAAAAACTGGTTGAGGGACTCCTTGCACTATTTAAGGGCACTGGTTGACTTTGCTAGATATACAGGGAGCAATACCGCACAATAAACCTACTTTCGGTGCTGGCAGTGGCGGGTCAGGCCTAAGCTGTTTTAGCTTCCCTGTTAAAACCAATCAATCAATCAATCAATCAAGCCTTGTGCGTTTTAAATGGACCCTAATGTGTTCAATTAGACCTTACCATGGTTCAGCGCTATGTCTTAGCTGTTAAGGTTAGACGTGCTCAGAAGCTGTAGAAAACATTTCCATAACAGCCGTTGGTTCAGTTAAGCTTCGGGAAAAGCACGTGTCGTGAACCAGTGTTAAAATTTTTATGCAGACTGAAAGATGGTTTCGATTACCAAGCCCCACGGGGAAAGCAACAGATTCTGTCTCAATAGTAAATTTACGGACTCCACGGGAAATATTTATTTTTTGTTCTGAAAGCACGTGAGTGGTGTCGGGTTAGTAGTGACACTGAGTCCTCACGTATTATAGCCCACAGAAAGTTTTTTGTGGAGCACCTCAGGCAACGTTAAGCACGCCGTCCATCTAATACAGAAGGAACGAGAAGGGATAGACAGACGTGAATGAAGGAATGTGTCACGTTTAAAAATTCCTTCTGGAATTCATATTTTGCAGAAATTCATCGAAATAACAACATTTGTAATATTTTCAATCAGTTTATAACTGATTTCCGTTCTTATTTCTAGGATACATCTAAAAAGCATTTTCATTACTCAGTTCAAGATCAACAATTGCGCTTTTCAGTGAAAGAACCATCTGAACCACATAAATTCTACTACTTCGCTCTTCTTTCTCTTAAATTTCTCAACCGAATGAGGTGGTGCACGCACAAGACACTGGATTTGCAATCGGATGGACGGAGATTTATAATCCTGCCAGACCATCCAGATTTAGATTTTCTGTTGTTTCACTACATCGCCTAAGCAAATGACGAGATGGTTTCTTTGGAAAGGACACGGTCGATTAAATTATCCATCCTTCCCCAATCTGAGCGGGTGTTCTTTCCCTAATGACCCCATCGCTAAAGACGGCACGTTAAAACCTAGTCTTACATTCTAACTCTTTAATCCCTAAAGAGCTGTAAAATGCTAGCGAGAGAGAGAGAGAGAGAGAGAGAGAGAGAGAGAAAACTGGAGGAGTAGAGGGAGGGAAAACCTTTGTATCTGAGACACTGAGAAATCACTCCATCGGAAGCGTTTCTGAAAACAGGAAATTTGTTCAGTGGCGCGACACACTGGCGCTGTTTGCTCAGATAAGTAAGAGCCGTAAACACTTTCGCCTGGGCGTTACATTTACATAGGATTGTTGACTCAGTTTAGTAGCACGTGACACACTAACGAGTTTATTATTTGTGATTCTATCTCCCGAGATGTGACGTTACTGCGACGGGTAGTGCCGCAAAACCTACGGCTTCGCCTCTAATGCGTGTAGTGACTACTACGTTAGAGCCGTGGATTCTATATGGTACAGCCTATGCGGATTCTATTTTTGATACTCTTTGTGTTTGACAGTAGAGATGTTTGCTAGGATGCTCATTAGAATTTATCATAAAATTGTCTCAACTCGGCGGCTGGTCCCGGCGGAGGTTCGAGTCCTCCCTCGGGCATGGGTGGATGTGTTCGTCC
Source organism: Schistocerca americana (assembly GCF_021461395.2). NCBI lineage: Eukaryota > Metazoa > Arthropoda > Insecta > Orthoptera > Acrididae > Schistocerca > Schistocerca americana. The sequence goes on from NC_060130.1 coordinate 533,526,761, forward strand.
TTAGGATAATTTAGGTTAAGTAGTGTGTAAGCTTAGGGACTGATGACCGTAGTAGTTAAGTCCCATAAGATTTCACACACATTTGAACATTTTTTTGTTTCAACACGCTGATTTCATACACGCTCTCTTAGGTAGGACATCCTTGTTCACCTGCTCAGTTAAAAGATGCTTAAGATTTGAGGACGATCTACGATTAAAGTAAATCATATTAAGACGAGTAGAACTATAAGTTTAAAAGTTACCTTCTATTTTTGCATTTCACTTCTTTCAGATTTCAACTTAAACTTTATTTTGTCCCATAGCTGTTGTGGTTTTACCCAATTATATCATTTGCACCAAGTTTTTTACATACATCTGATTACATTCATCTCTTGTATGTCGTGGAATGCCCGCTTCAACGCCGAGAAACGTAGTATCGTATCTTTTCAGTTGAGTATACTGTTGCAGCTGCAATACCTCTAGCTTCCTGGGTTTATCACAACACATATTCTTTTACTCTCATGTGGTGTTTAACTCTTACCAGTATGTGGAGCGTAGGATGATTTAATTTCCCAACTTGCTGGGCGACATTCACTGTTTGTACGATTTCCTCTTCATTGTTCTTACCAAGCCGCTTCGGTTTTATCAGTTGCGTTGTTAGACGTACAACTTACTTTCAGACCCTGGCGACAGGTTGTTTATTGATATGCGGTAAATTTTTCGGTGGCTCAATCCTGCATGGTCTGTTAGTAGGTGCTTCGCAGCTAACTTCATTGCGGTAATTTTTTATACTGATTTAAGGTGATAGTTCTGGGAAAAGAAATACGACTCGTGAGGAAGACGTTTATGATTTAGTGGAACACCTTTTTAATGACCACCTTCAGACAGACAATGTTCTTCTGTATAATTGTTTATTTCAGTTACATTGTCAAACGAAATTTAGATTTTCACTCGAACATAAATGTACTACAGTTACAGTTGGAGAGTGAATTTCTATAGCTTAATTTGAGTCATGAGCTTAGTATGTTTTAGACAGTTAACACTAATGGAAACTCATCCTAATTCGGCGAAGATTCATAAAATATAAGTGAAGGAATTAAAGTTCTAGAATGATAGGAATGTCTACCATGAACAAATACAGTTCTCCTAAAGTAACAGACAGGAGATGAGTTACTGACAACGTTATAATTTCAGAGGCACGATGGCAAGTTTAATACTACAACCTGGACGCACTGTTCAATTTTTACAAATCTAATAAATATGTAAGGATGAGACTCCTGAGCTTCTGGTGATGAAGTATTAGTGTAAGACTTTTTTTCTTTTTTTTTAACGCATGATACACGACTGCATTAATGGTCCTTTTCAGCTACCGGTTTCGGTATTATACTAGCATCTCGGTATCTTAATCGAACCAACCAGAGCAACAAACATAATGAAATGTACAGGAACTAATCAGTTATATGTAGATAGTGTGTGCGGTAATTATTACAAAAATATCAACTGTTTATCAGAAGTCACAGCGTCTATCAGTATGGTAATCCATGGTAGTCTCATCTACACTTTTACTTATCTACACTTATCACAATATGTAGTTTGATCCGTTACAGACCACGGCTATAATTAATTGTCATTTATGTGTATACATGTCAAAGTGTAAACACCGAAGATGTCTGTTACGAAAAACAAACTCAAGCAGAGGTGTAGCTCATGCTGCTTCAACCATTCGAATTCAAAGTTGTTACACTTCATCACATAATTATCTGACGCAATACACAATTACAGAGCAAAACATTTTACAGTAGAATTAGAAGTCAGGTTCTTTCTTTGATACTGACATGCATAAAAATAGCTATAATATCAAAACTTAAGTAGCACACTATTTACTACACAACAAGCATGTGATAATGTGAGATCAGAAATGACAAGCCAAAGCACAATAAGAATTAGAAATGACAACAACCAAACTCTGCACAAGGTTGGAGCATCACGCGTGGGCAAAATATGTACATACCGAAGTTACCACTATGACATATTGCAAAATACTACACATTAACAAGTCACATGCAAAATTCACATACCACACTTTTTCTCATAAAACTAAATGCACAGCACTTACAGAAAATATGTATGCTAATGCTAATGTGACGATTACAGACGACAATCAAAAGGCATAGTAAGAGTGAAATATGACAAAGAGCCAAGTTCTGCAGGAGGTTAGGACGTAATGTAAACGCAAAATATAAAACATACATTAATTACCACTATGGCATTTTGTAAGTTTTATAGATTCACCATTAACGCGTATAGATAGACTGCCATATCTATTCTCACCAGGTTAAATACGTAATATTCATAGAAACTGAGTAAAAATTCAGATAACTTTTATAGGAAGATGGTTTATTAACCACAAAACCGAAGTTTTATAGTAAGCATATGAAACTGTCATTGCAGGAATTCTCTTCATAAGAAGGAAATATTCAACTTCAATTAAGTAAGCGTCAACGTGAAACCAAAACAACTATAACATCTAAGAATCACTGTTCCCAAATATCATATACAATATTTCAGCTAATAGTGGACTGGTACCACTACGCGAAAGCTGGAATGAGAACGAAAGTAACCTCAGTCCTACAGAAGGCTGAAGACATAATGCAAATGCAAAATACCAGTACACAATATATAACTCTATGTCATATAATAAGTAATACACTTTCAACGAGTTACAAGTAAAGAGATTGGAAAAAATATGGAAACACCGGGAGAAAAATATGCTTGGAATAAATGTAAATAATAGCCAGTAGTAGATGATTTGGGCAGCCATTACGTTGTATTCCAAGGGACCGATAGTTACTCTGCAAGGTCACATTACTGCCAAGGATTATGTGACCATTTTGGCTGATCAGGAACATCTGAGGGTCCAATGTTTTTTTCCCAAATGTGATGCTGTGTTCCAAGGCTACAGGGCCACTGTTCACACAATTCAGCCGGCCAGGACTGGTTTTGTGAGCATCAGGATGAGTTATCCTGTCTCCCTGGTCACCTCGGCCACAATATCTCAATGTTATTGACAGTTTGTGGTCTACTTTGGAGAGAAAGTTGCGTGATCACTGTCCACGTCAATTTTCGTTATCTGAACTTGCCACAGATTTGCAGGAAGAATGATACAGTAGCCGTTTGATAACCGTACACAACCTGTACTTATCCATTCCGAGAGACTGGAAGCTATTTTGAATGCCAACGGGTTTCCTGCAGCGTATTAGGCTGTGTTTAGTTTTTGGTGTTCCAGTATTATTGTCCAACCCCTGTATTAAAATGCATATCACATTATTTCTCATAAAAACAAGTGTACAATAATGACAGCAATTACAAAAACAATCCAGCAAAATAATATAGCAGCGGAGAGCTGACAACCATTAATCAACAAGTTTGTGGGCCATTATGTAAAACTGTGCTTGGCAAAATTATCAACATAGACAAAAAATATTGTAACATCAATGAAGCAGATAAAAAGCCGCGGAAAGATCTCAAAAAATCTGCGTCCACTCATTATATCAAATAGTTCACAAAATGACAGGTGACAATCAAATGCACGAGTTGATGCGTAAGCTAGAATTGGCAACATTATCCAAGGACAAAGCCAGTATTTTGTCAAAGAGCAGATCCCATTTTCTGAAGAGGACCTTAAAGTGGCTTATGTTCTTCATTTATTCTGACAACACATTTATCTACTTTTTAATTTTATGAACATATCATGCTTTTGAGTGGCCTTCATACAAATAAAATTTAACCTATAAAATTAAGCAAACATGGCTTTCCTTAAAAAAAATGTGTAACAATATTCGACAGGCGACTCTGAGTTACTGACCAGACAGCAATCACTTTACCCAATAAACCTTCAGCTTGACTATCTGCCTCATAGTTCTGCTAAATTGATTTTGTCCTATGAGTGTGTTTGTTGTTGAAGGGCTGCATTGCAGAATATCACATTTATGAGAACCCAAATAAACTTCAGTGTTGAGATTATATTAATGAAATGTAGGCCCTGTCATTATTTTAGTCAATTTTTGATGGGAGATTAATATATCAATGCAAGATTGCTCTTTTATAAAAGTTATGGCACAAGTTTATTTATTAAAAAACAGGTCAAAAAGATGTATATTAGGTAGATGACAAAAACAAAACATGATCTAATGACAGCACAAATGTGCAACTAACAATTAACACTCTCCTGGGTGGCGGCTGGTGGGCAAAGACTATGGTTTGTCTGACTGAACTATTTACATGGATAAAGCAGTCTGAAATTATGTAATATTCAAATACTTTGATGGATTTATTCTGCACGGAAGTTATACCACGTTGGTACAGCTGAGAAAAAGTGGCGAGATTGTGATTCTGTTTACCCTAGCAAGCCAGAACAGCAACACAGTACTTCCTTTCTCGATGTGTGGCGCTATCTTAGGTGACGGTGGTGGTTCCAGCGTCTGCGGAGCAGTGATGTGCCGCGCCTGTAATATCCTATCACAGGCAAGAAATACGCAGTGTTGCGTCTGACGATCTGTTGCAAGGAACACGATTGCTCTGTAATGGAACCCTGAAATCTCAGCAGATTCGAGCATGTGACACTCCTGTTTAATGGTCATACCATGGACCAACTTGACTAAGTTACGCCGGCCGGGGTGGCCGAGCGGTTCTAGGCACTACAGTCTGGGACCGCGCGACCGCTACGGTCGCAGGTTAGAATCCTGCCTCGGGCATGGATGTGTGTGATGTGCTTAGGTTAGTTAGGTTTAAGTAGTTCTAAGTTCTAGGGGACTGATGACCTCAGAAGTTAAGTCCCATAGTGCTCAAAGCCATTTGAACCACTTTGACTAAGTTATATGGCAGTGCCTACAAGGAGATCAGACTTCAAAGCGGCAGACCTGTCACGAATAAGATAGCCCTAGGCACAGTAGTTGTCTGATGCAACAGAGGTCTAAACTGTCGGTACAGCTAAATCCTCACCAAAAGCTTCCCAGTCAAGACCACTGCTAGTGTGAAGTCACACTCAGGACGAATGTCCAAACTAAACCCACTCATAAGAAAAGGCAAGACCAGAATCCTCGCCAGACTGGAGCCTGAATCAGGAGACTTCTCAAGACCAGAGTCTGAATCGGAAGGTCAAATTTTCCATTCTTCCCCTCCCATAAAACTTCTGTTAACTCCACAAAAGTACTCCTGCAACTGCTCCCACAGGGGCTTCGTGCCTATCAAAAGACTCCTTGAGCTCCATGTGTCCCTTATAACTCTTCTGCTGTACTCAACTGTCAATCCTAAACAAAGTTAACAATGTTCTTTTCTTTTCAGGAGAAGCAGGCAGTCCTTGACTCACAAATTCTCGTGCAGAGAGGAGGAGAAATTGTGCTGCGACTTGTTTTTTACCATGGTCACTTTAGGTCATTTGGTTTGAGTTCCCATATACCTCTAAAGTGAACAACACATTTGTCATGGAGATCATTATATGGATGCCCCAGATGTTACTGCGTTTCTGACCAGGGGCCCTGGTTAAGAGAGCAGCATTTGTGTCCGAACATAGATCATTTCAGAGCCACCATAAATGTCGTGTTCCTTCTAATATTGTTTTGAAGGCCCAAGGCTTCCCAAAATAACTCTGCAGACCGACAGATGACACCACCTGATGACTCTCTCGATAGCATCTGGTTCACAGTTAACATGGAAACTCGCGAATTTTTATGGCCATTATTCCTGTTCATAAAGGGAGTTTATGGCACTGTTGGAATGCGTTGGCCAGACGACCTAGATTTCTCTCGCACTCCCTGCCCCTGTTGCGCCAAGAGGCGCCTAACGGGTAGCTCCAGATAGGCAATTTTTTCGCCTCTTTGACCACTTGCATTGTCTGCACACTGGTGTGACAAATTCTTGGTGCCAGCATTCTGTCCCCGGTAGGTGCTTCGAGATGTTCCTTTCACCAAGAGCTACATGTGGCTTTCAAGCCGAAAAGTCTACTACACTGTTAAGTGAACAAACTGCCTGCTTGTTCTCAACTCTAGAAAAATACTATTACAAGGAGAGCCACCACGAAGATTAAGCATGCATTAACAATGTACATGCTCCCATCAATGCTTACTCATGCTGATAACATCCTGTCGTCGCACAAAAACGATATCTAGGGAGTAAATTCAACATTAAATTTTAGCCATGAATGTGGACTCTCTCACTGCCCACCCCTCTGCCCCACCACAGACGATGTGTAGTGTCTTACTTCCAAATGTTGCAGTGTGACTTGAAATGGAGGAAACCATCAAGTAATTTTGAGATGTCACAATGATGACATGAGTGTTGCGGGTGACTCTGCCAACCAAGACCACACATAAAAATAAAATCCTAACTTGACCTCTTTCACCTCAGGGATCACTCACTCACGCAAAGCTGCATGCGTGCAAAATATAAAGGTGAACATTGCTGAGTTTAGTAAGATTCATGTGGACCCAATGATCGTTGGTACCCCCAGCCTTCAGGTAGACAGTTACTAAGAGGTTACAAGGTTTGCAGCAGTATTTTTTTTTTTTTTTTTTACTCAATCATATAATTTTTGTGGTCAGAGACGACAAATGTCGCTAATCATATTACAATTCTATGGGTTTTGCACTGTTCTCTGCCTCACTGATTTACCCCTGCTCAGTAATACACAAGTTTTCAGACATTCTTGATACATGAAACACACCATAATTATTACCATTAAAAACCCATGGAGTCTAAAAATCTAAACAAGTAAGTAAAAATGGCTCTGAGCACTATGGGATTTAACTTCTGAGGTCATCAGCCCCCTAGAAGTCAGAACTACTTGAACCTAACTAACCTAAGGACACCACATACATCTACGCCCGAGGCAGGATTCGAACCTGCGACTGTAGCTGTCGTGCGGTTCCAGACTGTAGCGCCTAGAACCGCTCGGCCATTGTCTCCCAATCCAGTAGCTGAAACCGTGCAGTCTCCCCCCAGAATAGGTGGTGATACAGTGTCACATTTGGTGTGAAACCCATCTACTAGTGAGAACTTCTTCTCTCCCACTGTGCCAGTGGGTAACTTGTGATATCTCCCATGTCGCTGGTGACTGTCTGCATCCTCGTACACAAATGCAGGAGCAACTCACGCAGACCATGGCACGCTGTCATTACAGAGGGTGTGTCCACTTGTGAAATTTATCTGGGCCTTCTTGTGGCGCCAGCTCGTCTGTGGGCCCTTTGAAGGCATGTCGTGATGTCAGGGAAGTCCTCAGACTGGCCGTCCCATTCACAACCGCTCATTGGGTGGTTGCCATCATTTGTCATTTACTCGGCGCCCAGCCCATCTGCCAGGCTGTCGAGTAAGTGACATGGCATCAATGGTAGGCCACTCTTGTCTGCAAGGCCACCTCCATTCGCAGCCTCCCAGGGCAGGCTGGTTTATGGCAGCCAAGACTGGGCTGTGAAGGAGGCACACAGATCCCCAGCTGTCCCAGTGCTCCTTCAGTGCTGATGACCAGCCCTCCACTCAGCAGGCCTCTGGACCGCTCTACCACAGGCATTCTCCTTCAGGCTGCCACGTGGTCGTTGTCGCCAACCACAGGGTGTTGCCTCCTTGCAACACAGGATGCATCAATAGCTCCCAATATATGCAAAGTCCTCGTAGAATGTTTCAGTGCCAGTGTTTTACCAAGTTCTACATACATTGTTTCTTATGAATAGAATAAGAACCCAAAACAGTAAGCTCTTTGAATAAATACACTGAGAGCACAAATATAATTAATTGAGGGATTGGAATAACAAAAAATCGAAATAAGAAGTTTCTACTATCGTATTGGCTAAACTTGACATCCTTAACATTTATACTTGTCTTAAATATGTGGTGTGAAGTGTCTCTGGTCTCTGTGTGAGAGTTGTGCTAGTACCATTTCCTGTCATCCATTATCCCTAGGATAGGCCAGCATTGCATCCACTCTTCATCCAACATGCTCTTTCCACACAACACTCAGTATTAATTTATTCTCTTTACTCCACACCTGTCAATTAAGTACTTCTGACAGCATTGTCACCCAATGCTGAAGTGGTCTGAAACCATGCTCCCGTCCGTCTGCATAGATGCTCTGTCTCATGACATCTGCTCCTGCGTTCACACATCTGAAACTTACAGATGCCATTATTTCCCACTTACTCGTTGCTCTACATGTTACAAAAAACCCTCCAATTTCCTCTCGTTCAGTCGCTGCTGCAATAAAATACTAAAAAGTAAATTAATTCTCTGATGTAGGTCAGTCCTTATCCTTATCAGTGGTCCTCTTCTTACTGTTGCGCTCCTTTTTCAGAACCTGAATTATGCTACAACACGATGCCTCGTACTGTAGATGCTCATCCCTCATAATGTGCTTTGCCTATGGCGCTCTCTAGGCGCCATCAAAACACAAAGACCACGAGAAAGGCTTCGCCGCAAGACTGGCTATGGCCCAGAATCCCAGCAGACTTAGTGTCTTCATCCACCTAATGTGTGGGCAGCTTATACCACTCACGACACATCCAAAAATCGAAACAAACATGTGCTGTGGCACTGCCGCAATCTGGTCGCTAAGCAGCGGAAACAACGGGATGCCGTATGGATGTGTATATAAGTTCAGTCCTGTGTTCTCTTTATATTGCTTCCCATTTCTCTGGCCAGAACTGGGGTTCATTGTCAGAGGTAATCTAATCGACTTGACCGACCACGATAAGGAAATCTTTGCAAAAGGCTCTGCACACTGTGCTGTTGCCTTTTTCAGAGGGGTTAAGGTGACATATAATTACCAAGATGTAACTACACACATCAAAAGAAGTTTTGCATCACCCCGGTTCGCAGAACTCCTGAAGATAGACATTGGCTGTGGATATTGTATCACAGACACAGTCCCTTTGACTGTTCAGAGGTGTAACTAAACCAGCTCAAAGATGTAAACAACCATGCATGAGCAGCTCCTATTAGACGGATGGGGGTCCGACAGCCGATCAGGTCCAGTCATTCCACCAGGAAGGAGGTACACGGCTCTGTTGTCTGTAGTTCAACCATGCCTAGACGATCAATCAATACCGCGATTCGATCGCGTCAGCATTGTTACATTGTGCCAGGAAGGGCTCTCAACTACGAAAGTGTCCAGGCGTCTCGGAGTGAACCAAAGCGATGTTGTTCGGACATTGAGGAGATACAGATAGACGGAAACTGTCGATGACATGCCTCGTTCAGGCCGCACATGGCATCCGTAACTCTCGGAACCGAGGTGATGCAAAGCTGTACACACAAGAGGGGCCACTAAACCGGCTGCAGGCCGAATTTTTTCTGTGGTTGGAATTATGAGATGTGGAGGAGCATGTGTTGTCACCGTGCGATGGTTTCATTTGTGGCGACAGGCTTTACTCACCATCAAAACCTTCTGAATTCGTCTCTCCACATTTTTTTAAGTGGCACAGAGTGTGTAATTTCAGGTAGCATATCCTGGCTCTGAAATGTGCATAGCTAAGGTGAGTATGCCATATAATCTCGCTCACAAGCTCATCTGAAATGCAAACACGCCAGAGCGCTCCTTCCTCTTCACTGCGAAAGCACAAGAGTCCCTTCTGCTATAGGTCTAACAGTACTGGGGCAAAGAGATTCTGCCCCACTCTGCATTGTTGCCACATGTATCCAAGATGGTAGCGATGATGTCATCCAAGATGGCGGCGTGTAGACTTGGCAACAGCGCATGGCGTCATCCAAAATGGTGGCCATGACGTCATTCAAGATGGCTGTTTTGGTGGGAGGTTTGAGTTTTGGCAGGAAATTTGAAATTTGGCAGGAAGATAGGTCAATTGGGCTACCTCCAATATTCTAAGTTAAAATTCCATTAGGACAATGCAACACACCTCTACTAACGTAAGAAAAATGACAGGAAAGAAAGAGCAGTTAGGCTACCTCCACTAACCCAAGTTATCTTACCGATACCTCATCCTAGAGATTGGCGTGAAGCTTGAATTTTGGCGGTAAAGAAAGGTGACTTGAGCTATTTCTGCTAACCTAAGAAAATGGTGGCAAAGGAAGGGCAGGTGGGCTACCTCCACTAACATAAGTCACCCAACCACCACCTCTTCCTAGGGATTGGTGGGAAAAAGACTCGGCCTGTTTTGGACAGAAGTCTTTATTATTTTGCATGAAGGAGTCTTTATTTAAACAGTTAGGGCAGTACCACCTGTGTGTTCGCCATGAGGTCTGGACTCCAAATGACCTAGTACACTGTAACACTGTCTCATCTGTGACGTAATCCAAGATGGCGTCTTGATGTCAGCTGATGACGCATGTACCACTGTCAAACATAGTGGGAAACAGTGTGTTCGCCATGAGGTCAGAGTCTAGTACACAGTAACAGCACCAGAGAGTGCTGTCATCAGTTCCATGATATAACCCAAGATGGTGGGAGAAAATGGCAGGAAAGAGTGTGGTCTCCTTAACGTCTGGACCTAATATACAGTACTGGCACCAGAGGTTGCTGTTGTCCATTCCATGACATAAGAAGAGATGACTGACTGGGGGGGAAAATGATTCAGCCTACAGAGGACTGCTAGAGAGAGGAAGGAGTGTACTTTATTTATTTTTGAACAATTAATTTAAGGATGGATTTGAGATAGTATACAAAACACACACTCTGACATGCTTGAGGTCACGCCACACAGCCCATAGAACTGTGAACTACTCCTAAATAACGCTCTGCATAAACGCAAACAACTCCTAAATTACAGAAATAATTTCAGTTCAGACATGGAAACTCCTCCTAAATAATGCGGTACACTGATGTGCAGACACGAAATCAACTCATAAACTGTCCAAATAACGCATAGCACAGGCTACAGACCTGCTCGGAAACAACACGTGCAGGCACTGCCCGCCACTGCTCTTGTCCACTGGACCACACAGGAGGCTACCTCACACACTCCCAGAAGCTGGGATGCAGTGGCAACCCCTGTGAAGTGACGCACATGTGCCTGGAATTCCTCTCCAAATACGTGATCCCCTAGGCACCTATGCTGACGCAAGCAGACGGGAGCGATGACCTATGTGCAGAGTACAGACGCAAAAAGGGTGCATGCACGTTGACTCCATCCAAAACTCTCCCCAAACACTCTTGCTAATTATGAACTTTCGAAATCATGCACTGCACATGCTTTCACAAAATAAAGCAACACAGACCAAAAGACCTAATAAATCCTCAAACCATAACGCATGTCTAATGCTCACAGCGCTTAAACCACTGGAAATAATCCAGTGCACAAACACTCAGTACATGTAAGAAACGCTTCCAAAATATCATCAGCCGCAACTATGACAGATCCCGATCGCGCCCCGCAGGGCCAGCCACCGAGAGCCAGTGCACGAGCGCTGTCAACAGCATGTGAAGGTTATCCAAGTGTTATACTGTCGTCACATGTCTATCTAAATAAGCGCCAAGTCATCCTCTGGGCCCTGCGTTTGTGTGTCCGTCGCTGCTGTTGTGGTTCCTCTCGCTATGTGCGATCAAGCGAAGACCTATTTGCAGAGCGACTCACCCTCGCAAACGCTATAGACAACTGTTCCACTGCTCACGATTCGTAACGGAACACATGAGATGTATTTTGCCATGCGTAGCTGTCAAGAGTAACTGATACAGCACTGTGAAATGCGCTCGCATAGCTACAAACCACCGCAAGCACATCTAAAAGGTTCTCAATGTTATTCTCACGTCACATGACTATCTAAAATAAGAGCCAAGTCGACCTCTCGGAAACTATATAGTGTCCGAGAAGTAGTTAACACTCGCTTTCTTGATGTCTCAGCTTGTATGCACGGAAATTCTTGCCCTAACAGAACGTGTTTACGAAAATACCGCGGAAGTACGCCGAATGCCTTCTTCCTCTCGGTCTAACGAGGCACCACGTCCATCACATGTTACCCTTAATGTTTTCATCACATGCAAACACGCAAACATTCGCAGCACAAGGGTAGACACGTCTATATCCTCGCACAAAGGCTGTCATGTGAATGAATCGAGCATTATGATTGGCTCATATCGAATTCACCCGCCGAATTACTGATGCAGTCGGTGTGGAAGCACTGTCTGCCTGTTCTTTCATTCTGCAGACAAGACTTTAAGAGGCAAAAAAAAGCTGTTTTACACAGATCGCCATATTGCACTGACAAATAAACCCTGCAAAGTGCTCCTTCATATCGTCAAATACTGGAAGACTCCTACTCAATTACACTGCTCTCCCCCACTGTAGACAGCAGCTTGAAAATTAGAGCTTGAAACTGATCTCCAACCCCACAATATACCACAGCGCACTGTATCGATGTAGTAAACATGCAACTCATATCCTGCTCCATACAAACTCAGCCCTCTTACATCATTCGTACATATACCGCGAAGACAGACAGCACAATATGTACACTCGCAGCACTAGATACACTACTGGCCATTAAAATTGCTACACCAAGAAGAAATGCAGATGATAAACAGGTATTTATTAGACAAATATATTATACTAGAACTGACATGTGATTACATTTTCACACAATTTGGGTGCATAGATCCTGAGAAATCAGTACCCAGAACAACCACCTCTGGCCATAATAACAGCCTTGATACTCCTGGGGCTTGAGTCAAACAGAGCTTGTATGGCGTGTACAGGTACAGCTGCCCATACAGCTTCAACACGATACCACAGTTCATCAAAAGTAGTGACTGGCGTATTGTGGTGAACCAGTTGCTCGGCCACCATTGACCAGACGTTTTCAATTGGTGAGAGATCTGGAGAATGTCCTGCCAGGGCAGCAGTCGAACATTTTCTGTATCCAGAAAGGCCCGTATGGGACCTGCAATTTTCGCAGGGATTGAATGAAGGGTACAGCCACGGGTCGTAACACATCTGAAATGTAACGTCCACTGTTCAAAGTGCCGTCAGTGCGAACAAGAGGTGACCAGGACGTGTAACCAATGGCACCCCATACCGGAACGCTGTGTGATACGCCAGTATGGCGATGACGAATACACGCTTCCAATGTGCATTCACCGTGATGTCGCCAAACACTGATGCGACCATCATGATGCTGTAAACAGAACCTGGATTCATCCAAAAAAAATGACGTTTTGTCACTCATGCACCCAGGTTCGTCGTTGAGTACACCATCGCAGGTGCTCCTGTCTGTGATCGAGCGTCAAGGGTAACTGCAGCTGTGGTCAGCGAGCTGATAGTCCATGCTGCTGCAAACGTCGTCGAACTGTTCGTGCAGATGGATGTTGTCTTGCAAACGTCCCCATCTGTTGACTCAGGGATCGAGACGTGGCTGCACGATCCGTTACAGCCATGTGGATAAGATGCCTGTCATGTCGATTGCTAGTGATACGAGGCCATTGAGATCCAGCACGGCGTTCCGTATTACCCTCCTGAACCCACCGATTCCATATTCTGCTACCAGTCACTGGATCTCGACCAACGCGAGCAGCAATGTCGCGATACGATAAATCCCGATAGGCTACAATCCGACCTTGGAAACGTGATGGTACACATTTCCGCTCCTTACACAAGGCGTCACAACAACGTTTCACCAGGCAACGCCGGTCAACTGCTGTTAGTGTATAAGATATCGGTTGGAAACTTTCCTCATGTCAGTACATTGTAGGTGTCGCCCCCGGCGCCAACCTTGTGTGAATGCTCTTAAAAGCTAATTATTTGCATATCACAGCTCTTCTTCCTGTCGGTTAAATTTCGCGTTTGTAGCACGTCATCTTCGTGGTGTAGCAATTTTAATGGCCAGTAGTGTATTTACGATGTGGTTCAGGGGGCATTAATCCCCAGCACATGACCAGACCACTTTCAGTGGATCGAAGTCACTCTCAGAACTGTTCTAAAAATTCTGCCTCGTTTCCAAAAAAAATGGTTCAAATGACTCTGAGCACTATGGGACTCAACTGCTGTGGTCATCAGTCCCCTAGAACTTAGAACTACGTAAACCTAACTAACCTAAGGACATCACACACACCCATGCCCGAGGCAGGATTCGAACCTGCGACCGTAGCAGCAGCGCGGCTCCGGACTGGAGCGCCTAGAACCGCACGGCCACCGCGGCCGGCCCCTCGTTTCCACCCTCGGCGCAGATGCGTTACTGTTTCTGGTCTGGACCTGCCTGCTTACTTGCTCGCTTTTCTACATCCATCTCCAGACTCTGGGATTACAAGAATATATCTAATTTTGCATGGCTTGCTAGAATATCATACCATTTTCGCGGTACTTCTCGATATCAAACACACATGAATACTGCTTGCATACCAGTACTGCTCGCACAACATAATTGCGAAGATATAGACTGGAAATTATTTCTATACAAACCCGAAACTTTAGCTAGGTGGAGCTTGCCGTAAACCATAGAGTAACTAGAAACTTAGCCCATCTGCGAAGACCTTTACTTGAAAACTTGAAAAAAAGAAAATAGAGAAAAGTAGTATTTCTGCTCGCGAATACCGATGTCGGCGAGCCATCCGCGACACATGCACATACACAGACATATAGAAAACAGAGCAAACGCTCTGTAAATGTGGAGGTGACTGGATACAATCGATTACAGTGCTACATTACACCTCCCGATCACAAAAAATAGCGAATTCGCGCTAGGTATTGGCAGCTGAACATTTACAAGCAGTTTTAGAACATGGAGCGAGAGGTTATGCCATAATCGCGTGAGTGGAAGTGACATAAAAATCGACAGAATTGCGGAAAATAAGTATATATTGAGGGAAAATACGCTGAAATGTGCAGAAATTTAGGAAGTACTTGCGTGTCTTCTGCTTGGTGCAGAACAATTTGTACATAGGAGTAAGTGTGCGACAGCAAGAGGAATCTGGAAAACCGTCAACATGGAAGAGAACTAAAGTAGGGAAACAGTCACTTTTTCTTCCATTGAGGCGACATTCAACTGTATGTCTGTTGAGGTAACAGTGATACACGCGAGTTGACTAATGTACTTGACGCTTTTCAGGAAGACAGAGAACCATACGTCTCTAAACTTACTTGCGTCTGCGGTAAAGGATTACAGCAAATGGATGGAGTGGCCGATTGAGATGGAGCTGTAACGAGGTACGATTTAACGGCAGACTGTTGATGCATTCTAGAGAGGGATGGATATGTTGGCGCAGGTCATTTGACGATTTCTTCCGCTGATCTGTCAGGGTGCATCAGTCGCATGACATAGCCGGTGTTCAACTCGTATACAACCACTTGTTCTGTGGGGTCTTAGAGCAATGTGTATTTGCAATCGTTAACAGTAAACCTCTCAGTCATCAGAGGACTTCCATCTCACTTGTGGTGATGCCATATACTCCTTTCCCATGTTACATGTTCAGTGTAAAGTCGACACTTCAGTTTCATAACTAAGTTTGTGAGATGCTGCAATCCCCATGTATACATCTTCTTGACATATGTGCTGTTTACAGAGTTAGTGGCAGCATGACTAATTTCACATGTCGGACACCGCTGCTATACTTTTATCTGTTTCCTTTCTCAGTTATTAACGATAATTTTATATAGAACTGATATGGGCATAGAATAATTTTTGAACCGCGATCAGATGTGGACAGTGGACAGTATACACCTCTAGAAAGCTATATTGTCCATGTATCACACAGAGCTAGTGTGTTACAGTTTGTTACCATAGTTTATCGTAGAGAAACGTGCAAGAAGGATGTACATCATGCGCTGGAAATACACTCCTGGAAATGGAAAAAAGAACACATTGACACCGGTGTGTCAGACCCACCATACTTGCTCCGGACACTGCGAGAGGGCTGTACAAGCAATGATCACACGCACGGCACAGCGGACACACCAGGAACCGCGGTGTTGGCCGTCGAATGGCGCTAGCTGCGCAGCATTTGTGCACCGCCGCCGTCAGTGTCAGCCAGTTTGCCGTGGCATACGGAGCTCCATCGCAGTCTTTAACACTGGTAGCATGCCGCGACAGCGTGGACGTGAACCGTATGTGCAGTTGACGGACTTTGAGCGAGGGCGTATAGTGGGCATGCGGGAGGCCGGGTGGACGTACCGCCGAATTGCTCAACACGTGGGGCGTGAGGTCTCCACAGTACATCGATGTCCTACGCAGTGCCGTAGGGGACCGCACCGCCACTTCCCAGCAAATTAGGGACACTGTTGCTCCTGGGGTATCGGCAAGGACCATTCGCAACCGTCTCCATGAAGCTGGGCTACGGTCCCGCACACCCTTAGGCCGTCTTCCGCTCACGCCCCAACATCGTGCAGCCCGCCTCCAGTGGTGTCGCGACAGGCGTGAATGGAGGGACGAATGGAGACGTGTCGTCTTCAGCGATGAGAGTCGCTTCTGCCTTGGTGCCAATGATGGTCGTATGCGTGTTTGGCGCCGTGCAGGTGAGCGCCACAATCAGGACTGCATACGACCGAGGCACACAGGGCCAACACCCGGCATCATGGTGTGGGGAGCGATCTCCTACACTGGCCGTACACCACTGGTGATCGTCGAGGGGACACTGAATAGTACACGGTACATCCAAACCGTCATCGAACCCTTCGTCCTACCATTCCTAGACCGGCAAGGGAACTTGCTGTTCCAACAGGACAATGCACGTCCGCGTGTATCCCGTGCCACCCAACGTTCTCTAGAAGGTTAAGTCAACTGCCTTGGCCAGCAAGATCTCCGGATCTGTCCCCCATTGAGCATGTTTGGGACTGGATGAAGCGTCGTCTCACGCGGTCTGCACGTCCAGCACGAACGCTGGTCCAACTGAGGCGCCAGGTGGAAATGGCATGGCAAGCCGTTCCACAGGACTACATCCAGCATCTCTACGATCGTCTCCATGGGAGAATAGCAGCCTGCATTGCTGCGAAAGGTGGATATACACTGTACTAGTGCCGACATTGTGCATGCTCTGTTGCCTGTGTCTATGTGCCTGTGGTTCTGTCAGTGTGATCATGTGATGTATCTGACCCCAGGAATGTGTCAATAAAGTTTCCCCTTCCTGGGACAATGAATTCACGGTGTTCTTATTTCAATTTTCAGGAGTGTATATTTCTTACACTGGAATATTGACAGCGCTGCATTCCACACGTCTGATGGGTCGGAATCTCAGGCGATCTAACATTATAGCCTGTTTTAAGTGCCAAACGTTGTAGCATTAGGAGTGCTGGTGTTTATCTTCTCTCTTACCAGTACCGTCCAGGTACTGATCCTGGACTCTAGAACTATACTTTAGATTTGATAGCATAGTTAATTTACGTAAAATGCTTCGAACTCCGTTCGTCTGGTGCTCCATTATGCATAAAAACCACGCGTTTGTTGTTTTTCTTAACCCTGGGCTATTTCATCACAACACGTCAAACCTGTTACTATACACCGATAAGGGGTGCTAACCTCCTCGACATGGGTACATCTGGGAAAATCTTGTGCACTTGAATGGGTGAGAACTTGGCAAGCTCCATTCATTCGCGAGACGTGGAATGTAGCGGCCTATTTCTGGTCAGCTGCAGATTAAATCGGTAAGGGTGCTGCAGGGCTGGCCAATGATAGTGTGGGGAGGCATTTCAGTCTCTAATTTTATCCTAAGGCTGACTCCCACCCGCATAGTGACAGATCGTAAATTATGCACTATGCTCGAGATGTTAGAAATATGTAGAGCACTGTGTGGTATACTTTGATGATTTATGTGTTCGAGAATTAACAATGAATGGACGTACTGCACAGTCATCTATCTACATTCGCAATGATATTAGCAAAGTAGAGATGGGGAGGTTTGGCTATGATACTGAAATTAGGGAAACATGATGTCACATATTTGCACCGGCCGTTGTGGCCGAGCGGTTCTAGACGCCTCAATCTGGATCCGCGCGACCGCTATGGTCGTAGGTTCAAATCCTGCCTCGGGCATGGATGTGTGTGACGCCCTTAGGTTAGTTAGGTTTAAGTAGTAAGTTCTAGGGGACTGATGACCTCAGATGTTAAGTCTGATAGTGCTCAGAGCCATTTGAACCATTTGAACATCATTTGCCAGTGTTGAAATTACTGTCAAATTGCTAAAATTGTTCACTTTATGAACTGTGATGCTTATTATTACGGTACGTCGGTGGTGCCTTTTCCATCCCATTCATCCACTGACAGGCTGTTGGTTACTAGATAATGATTGCCTGACATCGCTTGTTTGAGTTGGGGAAATAATTTTGTGGATGGGTGACAGCTTCTGGGGGTTGCTAGCACCGAAGCAGTGATCGCGTACATTAGTGCAATATGAGGAATCAGTCGAAATGGAATGCAGAGCCATCAGATATTCCGCCACTGCGACAGATGAGTTTAAATGTAGAGGTCGCCCAGTTGACTATCTTCCCTCCAAAATTCAAACTCCCCGCCAGTGGGCTTGGCAGGGGGTGTGGCACCTTCCCGCCGTCTTGGGTAACGGTACTCATGTCATCAGCTGACGTCACAGCAGCCATCTTGAATGATGTCACTCGTGTCACAGTGCAATGTCTTGGATGACTGTACTTGGGGTGATGTCCTTGTTGTCTGCGAGACGCTGTGGATCAGAACATCTTAATGTCAGCTTAGAACCTGACACAGACCTCAAAGTCATGGCAGAAAAATAAAATGTTTGGCAGTGTACGAAGTGTATTAGAAAACAATGTTTCAAACAACGAGACAGGGCGTCTCTTGCGACTTACAGTATAGTCCACGGGATACGATCATCCTCCTAGCGTACAGGTGACGGAACTTTAAACTGGTCTGTGCAGTTGATCCGTACCTGTATATTTAACAGGAGCGCCCCATGTGCTCGATGCCTGTATGCATGCAGTATTTGGTTTCAATATATGGGAGGAGAGAGATGAGTTAAAAATCTTATCTAGTTCTCTATCCGATGAAGTTGGTTGAGCTTTTATAGTTCATAATTTTTCTCTGATGGATGGTGGAGAATAACGAAGGTAGCATGTTGAGGATATAGATCTGAATGGACGTGGATCTTTAGTATCTGTATCTAGTTCGGGGACGCGCCACAATACGCCCATTTCAATCAAATGGTGAAAACACGGTCCTGTCGCAGCTTAGCCTGTTTCTACAAGGTATGCAGAAGGTGGTAGATATAGTTTCCTCCGACTTCCACTCAATTCCGACTTACATTGTAACGATCATATGCGCAAAGCTGAAGGGATGGGAGTGCAGAGTCTGAGAGGGCTGTTGTAGGATGCAGAGGGACTACCTAAAACGAGGCTGGACATTTACAGTAGCAGACAGGTTCGAGAAATGTGTCTCGTTTCGAGATATGAGAGTGCCAGAAATATGATTCACTTGTGGCTGTGATTCAACACAGGTATGTGCTTGAATGAAGGGACTTCATTCCAAATCCCAGACAACATTTCTAGTGGATAGCGTGGCACTAGAGATCTGAAAAGCTACTGTTCATTTCTTACGACCTCAATCATCACACCATCTACTATTTGTGATCTTCCTCAATCAACCATTACCTATAGCCTAGTGGATATATCATCAACCCTCTGACATTGCATTGAGACAGAATGCTTTACAAATACTGGAGAAATATCTAGCGACGGCGGCGTGAAGGGGGTTGCAAATACCAGTTTCATACCAAGCTCCTTAGCCGAATCACTTCCAAAATTCAGCGATTTTATGACTAGGTTGCATCGTGGGCTACGTGTATCTGAACTGCTGGTCTGATAATATACACTCCTACGATCACCGTCTTTGTATTTGTCTGGAAAAACCACGTGATTAGTAGGTAATGCCAGTCGTGGATTTATAAAGCCGATATATCTTTTAACATAGATACTTGTGTGTACATGTAGAACCAAAACCGCTTGTGACAGTAACATACAGTAGTTGTTGGGATCGGTTTTTTTAACAGCTGGCGATTTGTAACACGATTAAACATCTCTTTCTAAGATACAGTGGTAGCGCTCGCAAGAAAAACTTATGAGGCAATCCACCCATCGTTGATTTTCGGTCAGTATTATTTCGTATCGCCAGCGATCAGTTATTGTCGAAGTATTATACTTAGTAGTAGGGGGTGGATGATAGGTTCGCCTTGAGCATCATGCCTAAAAAATATGTGTTTGTGTTCAGACACGTGCAAAGGAAGGTATGGATTTGACGTCGAGTACTGTGATAGCAAAAGGAAGAGTATGTCAAATCGTAAGAATGGTACTGATATTTCTATTTCCACGGCCGTCAACTGGGTGTATTTCCGATACTTCGCTCATTGTCGAATGTCGTTCAACTGAGACCGCAAGCGTAACATTTAGTTATAAGTACAGGGATAAAATACATATGGGACCGATTTCTTAGGATGATGATTCTACCTGTGTGTGCTCGGCCTGCAAGGCCAGTGACCTATGCGGGGGTGATTCCCATTTATTGTTAATAGTAGGAGCTGAAAGAATGGAGAGGCCTGTTGGAGCGTAGGCATGTAGATCAATTAACCATGTTGTCCTCTAGACGACCGAATAGCGAACTGATGTATGTGTTGGATAGCTTTCGTGATCCCATGGAAATTTGAGAAGACTGAATATGGAGGTGTGTTTGCGCTGGACCGTTATTCCCTCCCATGTAAGTTATTCGGTTGACTGCTTTTGCACATTTCGCGCTTTCATTCAGTTGAGAGATGATCGATTGTTGTGTGTGCATCTAGCAGGTGAAATACAGGTGGAAGACACGATTGCTAGTTCTCTAGACATGAGAAACACCTTAGTTGACCTTGTAAATTATAGGTATGATTTGGAATCTGCTACATCACCGACATTGGTATTCGCGAGCGGAAATACAAGTTTTCTCTATTTTTTTCGAGTTTCCGAGTAAAGGTCTTCGCAGACGAGCTACGTTTCTACACTCATGTTCATAAATTAAGGATAATACTGATACATGGTGAAACAACGCTCTGGTGGGCTGTTTGCGGGTTTAAATCACCTCAGAGTATGATCATGCGGTGCATTTGACCTGCGGTCGTCGCACGGTAGCGCTAGCAGCAGTCTACATACGCAGAAGTGTGTTGGTGCATGTCGGAGTACAGTGCAGCGCGTAAGTGTGCGGGTGTTTTCAGACGTGCTAATGGTGACTGTGTGTTGAAACTTGCTCAAAGAACACATATTTGGTGACGTTATTAAGGGTAGAATACTAGGGTGACTGGAGTCTAATCAAACACAGCAGGTCGTAGAACAGGCCCTCCGTGTGCCACAAAGTGTGATCTCAAGATTATGGCAACGATTCCAGCAGACAGGAAACGTGTCCAGGTGCTACAGTTACGTCCACAGTGTACGACACCACAATAAGACCGATATCTCACCATCAGTGCCTGAACACGGCCACTGAGTACTGCAGGTAGCCTTGCTCGGGACCTTACCGCAGCCACTGGAACAGTTGTCTCCAGACACACAGTCTACAGACGACTGAACAGACGTGGTTTATTAGCCCGGAGACCTGCAAGGTGCATTCCACTGACCACTGGTCACAGGAGAGCCTGTACAGCCTGGTTCAAAAATGGTTCAAATGGCTCTGAGCACTATGGGACTTAACTTCTGAGGTCATCAGTCCCCTAGAACTTAGAACTGCTTAAACCTAACTAACCTGAGGCCATCACACACATCCATGGCCGAGGCAGGATTCGAACCTGCGACCGTAGCAGTCGCGCGGCTGTGTACAGCCTGGTGTCAAGAACACAGTAGTACATGGTCATTGGAACAGTGGTCTCAGGTTATGTTCACGAACGAGTCTAGGTATAGTCTGAACAGTGATTTTCGCTTTGTTTTGATCTGGCGTTAACCAAGAACCAGATACCAACCCCTTAATGTCCTTGAAAGGGGCCTGTATGGAGATCGTGGTTTGATGGAGTGCTGGGATTATAATTGGTGCATGTGCACCCCTGCATGTCTTTGACAGATGGATTGTAACAGGTCAGATGTATCAGGACGTAATTTTGCACCAGTATGTCCGTCTTTTGAGGGGTGCAGTGGGTCCCAGCTTCTTCCTGATGGATGATAATGCATGGCCCCTCCGAGCTGCCATCGTGAAGGAGTACCTTGAAACAGAAGATAACAGGTGAATGGAGTGGCCTGCCTGTTCTCCAGACCTAAGCCCCATCGAGAACGTCTGCGATGCTATTGGTCGAAATATCGCTGCACGTCTTCAAACCCCTACGACACTTCAGGGTCTCCAACAGGCACTGGTGCAAGAATGGGAGGCTATACCACAGCAGCTGCTCGACCACCTGATACAGATAATGCCAACTCGTCATGCAGCCCGTGTACGTGTGCATGAGGATCATATCCCAATATTGATGTCTGGGTACATGCGCAGGAAACAGGTGCGTTCTGTAGCATATGTGTTCCAGGACGGATTTCTCAACTTATCACCAAGACCGTGGACTTACGAATCTGTTTCATATGTGTTCCCTATGTGCCTGTGCCATTGGCGCCAGTTTGTGTAGTGCCACGTTGTGTGGCACCACATTCTGCAATTATCCTTAATTTATCTGCATGAGCGTTTACAGAACGCTCCACCTAGCTGAAGTATCGGATTTGTAGAGAAATAATTTCTGGTCTATATCATCATAATTTTGTTGCGTGAGCAGTACTACTATGCAAGTGGTATTGATATGTGTTTGATGTCGAGAAGTACAGCGAAAATGGTATGATATTCTAGCAAGCCATGTGATATTATATATGTTCTTGTAATCCCAGAGTCTGGAGCTGGGTGCAGAAAAGCGAGCAGGCAGGTCTGGACCAGAAAAAGTAACGCATTTGTGCCAAGGGGGGAAACGAGGCCGAATTTGTAGAACAGCTCTGAAAGTGACTTCGATTCACTGAGGGCGCCCTGGTCAAACGTTAGGGGTGGTGCTCACCCGACCTCATGGTAAATATCTAGCGCCTCGAATATACATACTGTGCTGTCTGTCTTCACGGTATATGTACGAATGATGTAAGAGGGCTGAGTTTGTATGGCGCAGGATACGAGTTGCATGTTTACTACATCGATACAGTATGTGGTGATATATTGTTGAGTTGGAGATCAGTTTCAAACTCTAATAGTCAAGCTGCTGTCCGCAGTGGGGGAGCAGTGTAATTGAGTAGGAGTCTTTCAGTATTTGACGATATGAAGGGGCACTTTGCAGGGTTTAATTGTCGGTGAAATACGGCGATCTATGAAAAATAGCTTTTTTTGCCTCTAAAAGTCTTCTCTGCAGAAAGAAAGAAAAGGCGGACGGTGCTTCCACACCGACTTTATCAGTAATTCGGAGGGTATATTTCATAAGAGCCAATCGTAATGCTCAATTCATTCACATGACATCATTTATGCAGGGATATAGGAGTATCTACATTGCGGTGAATATGTTTGCGTATGTTGAAAGCAGAAAGGACAACATGTGAGGGGCGTGGCGGCTCGTTAAGACCATGAGGAAGAGTGCATTCGGTGTATTTCCGTGGTAATTTCATAAACAGGTTCTGTTAGTGCTAAAATTTCTGTGCATACAACCTGAGACATCAAGAAAGCGAGCGTTAACTGTTTCTGGGACAATATACAATTTTTGAAGGGTCGACTTGGCTCTTATTTTAGATGCGTTTGCGGTTGTTTGTAGTTACATGAGCGCAATTCACAATGCAGTGTCAGTTATGTTTGGCAGTTAAGCATGGCAAGACGTGTCTCACGTGTTCTGTTAGGAATCGCGAGTGGTGGAACAGTTTCCTTTCCTATAGCGTTTGTGGGGGTGAGTCGCTCTGCAAATAGGTATTCGCTGGACCGCACGTAGAGAGAGGAATCGTACCAGCAGCGGCGAACCCGTGAGTGCGCAGCCCAGAGGATGATTTGGCGCTTATTTAGATAGGCATGTGATGTCAGTATAACACTCGGATAACTTTAACATGCCATCGGCAGCACCCCTGCACTGGATCACAGTGGCTGGCTCTGCGGGGCACATTGGGATCTGTGATAGTTACAGTTGATTATAGTTTGGAAGTGTTTTTTACATGTACTGAGTGTTTGTGCACTGGATTATTTCCAGTGGTTTAAGCGCTATGGGCATTAGACATGCATTATTGTTTGAACATTTATTAGTTGTTTTCGTCTTTGTTGCATTATTTTGTTAAAGAGTGTGCAGTGCATGATTTCAAAAGTAGATGATTAGCAAGAGCTTTTGGGGAGTCTTTTGGATTGAGTCAACGCGCGTGCATCCTTGGAGTGCCTGCACTCTGCACATAGTTCTTGGCTCCCGTCCGCTTGCATCAGCGATGGTGTATAGGTTATCACGTATTTTGAGAGGAATGTCTCAGATGTCAAGTATGAAGGGTTGCGGCTGCCTCATACTTCGAGGCACCTGTGCGTCACTTTTCAGGGGTTGCCTCTGCATCCCAACTTTTGGGAGCGTGTGCGCTGGCCTCCTGTGTGATCCAGTGGACAGGTGGGGCGGCGGGCGGTGCCTGCGTGTTGTCTGTGAGCATGTCTGTAGGCTATGCTATGCGTTATTTGGACAGTTTATGAGTTGATTTCGTGTCTGCACATCAGTGTACTGCATTATTTAGGAGGAGTTGCATGTCTGTAGTGAAATTATTTCTGTAATTTAAGAGTTGTTTGCGTTTTTGCTGAGCGTCATTTAGGAGTAGTTTACAGGTCTATGGGCTGGGTGGCGTGACCCCAAGCATGTCAGAGCATGTGTTTTGTATCGTTGTGATAAAAATACTACCTCAAATCCATCCCAAAATAAATAAAGTAAACTCTCTCCAGCAGTCCTCTGCAGGCTTAATCATTTTCCTCTCCAGACAGTCATCTTGGGTTAGGTCACGGAACGTATGACAGCACTCTCTGGTGACAGTATTGTGTACTAGGTCCAGACCTCATGGCAACCACACTGTTCCCACCATATTTTCCCACCATCTTGGGTTATGTCATGGAACTGACGACAGTGTTCTCTGGTGGTGGTACTGTGTACTCGACCCTGTCCTCATGGCGAACACAGTTTCCCGCCACCTTGGATAATGGTACTTGTGTCATCAGCTAATGTCAAGATGCCATCATGGATTACATCATGGATGAGAGCGCCCTCTGGCGGTGGTACTGTGTATTAGGTCAGTTGGAGTCTGGACCTCATGGCGAACACACTGGATGGTGCTACTGCCTCTAACTGTTTAACGAAAGACTGCTACATGCAAAATAATGAAGACTTATGTCTAGTACAGGCCGAGTCCTTTTCCTGCCAATCCCTAGGAAGAGGTGGCGGTCAGGTGACTTAGTTTAGTGGAGGTAGCCGTACTACTATTTCTTACCCACCATTTTTCTTACATTAGTACAGATGTGTTTCAGAATCCTGATGGAATTAGAACTTCCCGCCATTTTCTGGGGGAGGTAGTTAGGTTAGTGGAATTAGCCCAATTGGCCTATCTTCCCGCCAAAATTCAAACTTCCCGCCAAAATCAGCCATCTTGAATGACGTTCTCCCACCATCTTGGATGATGTCATGCGCTGTGCGAAGTCTACACGCCGCCATCTTGGATGACGTCATCGCCGCCATCTTGGATACACGTGGCAACAATGCCGAGTGGGGCAGAATTCTATTTGCCCCATTAGTTATAAGTAATGTAGCTCAGTTTCTGTCCTGCCTTTTAATCTTTATTTCAAACCAAGCAGAACTGGGTCTTTCTCTTGTTCCCTGCTGATGTCCTTCAGGCTCATGGTGACGTAATTCTCAAATGGCACATTTTTAATATAAGTATAATACAGGCTGCAGTGTTTTTCTTCTAGTGGATTGCGCTACTTCTTTCCAAGTGACACACAGCCTCATAAGTGCCAGGTCAATAATTTGCTTGTGTTGCACTCGGGTGACAGCGCATCTGCAATAATGCTCTCCTCCTCTGGCATGTGTGCAATAGAAAAACCATACTCCCGTAGCAAGATTGCCTGTTCTCGTGAGTCCCTTATTGCAGAGCTTCGCCGTAAGTAGAGACTCCAAGGCTGTCCCATATAGGAAAAACTGAAATTTTTCAAAAGCCAAACACGACCGCCAGTGCTTCCAGTTCAGTTACCGACTAATTTCACTCGGATTTACTGAGGACATCGCTTCCGAAAGCGATGATCTTATGCACCATGTTTCTCTGGAAGATTATTACGCCCAAACGAGAGTATGAGCTGCCCGTTGCCATGCAAAATTACCTCGCCAGGTTGGCATGCGAAAAAATCGGTGCATAACCATAAAGATTCTGAGGCTTTGGAATTTATGTTCCGCCATATCATTCCAGTCCCACAGCGCCTTCTTCCCGGTGAGTTGTCATAATCGCGATGTAGCTAGTTTCTTCACGTCAATGAACCTCTTTCAAAAATTTTGCGACACCGAGGTAGTCACGGAGCTGTTTCTTAGTCGTTGGCATTTCAAATTTTGCTATCGCCTCGATCTTGTCCAAACCTTGCGAGATGCTTTGTGGAGTGATGGTAAGGTCGAGGAATTTTACTCGTGAGACCCAAATACACGACTTCGTGATGTTGGCAGTTACTCCGCATTCCTCGAAGGTCTGCTGTATTTCCCTTAAGAGAACACCGTGTCCGTTCCACGTCGGTTCAGCAATTAAGAGATAGTCTATGTAAGTGGTGGTTCTTTGTTTTATGAAGTAGTTTAAGGTAACATCAAGTCCTCTAACGAAGGCAGCTGAGGACACGTTCAACCGGAATGGTAGCCGTTTGAATTGGTAACACCTACCGAATGCGAGGAATGCAATGTATTTCCTGCAGTCTATATGAAGTGTAAATGGAAGAAACTGAACCGTATGTCGATGGACGAGAATACTGTTACGCCATGCAAGGTTTGGTGGAGTTCCTCCAGCTTCTCTGGACGATCTGTTTCTGGTTCTATGATGTTATCTATTTGGCGTGAACCCAGCACCAAATGGATTGAGGCGACGGACTTTCTACTATTGTGAGGGGGTTGTTGTACGCGGAGACTGCTGGTTCAATGACGTCATCGTCTATCATCCTCTTGATCTCTAAGAAAACTTTGTGACAGTAGGCCAGGGGGATCTGGTAAGGTGGCACGAAGAATATTGTGTGCTAGAACACTCGGAAAGCACATTTAAAATTACTGATAGCTCCCTTTTTCTGCAGAAATACATCCGCGTGTTCAAGTAAGATTTCTTCCAGGTCTTCCTTGTCATTCATAGGGATGTTCTCTAGGCTCCCTAACATATTATCAATCACACTGCGCACCTCCCTATGAGCTTGTTCATCTTCTTGCGCGGTGCGACGACGTTCATCACACCACGATTGATTTCTATCTTCCTCCCGTTTATGGTGCAATTTAGGTTGATGGATTCAGCAAGAATTTCCGCACGTATTGCGTGTTCAGCAGATGTAATTTTCTTGACAACGTCTTTTTGCAACGTGAGCTATCCTCGTCCTACATCCAATACGGCCTGATGTTGGTTCAGGAAATCCATGCCGAATATTATTTCAGTTACCAGCGAAGGGACGATCAGAAAGTTCGCTCCCAAGATGTGCCCTTGGCAGCTGAACATCAACCGGGTTTGTATCCGCACCTCTGTGTGCTTTCCTCTCAGTGCGCCAGCGTAACTGCTGGCCATGGACGGTTTGCAGTGCATCTCTTGTACGCAGATTCCGAGACAACCGTAACATGGCGTCTACTGTCCACGATTCCGGTCAGATTGATGTTGCCTATGGTGACATGAATAATAGGATGTAAATCCGGTCGTGTCATGACTTCTTCTCTCTCACGCAAAAGCACTCTTGTGTCTTCATAAGCTAGCATGTTGATTTTGCTCGTTCCGATTGTTACTGCGGCCTTGTTTTGAACTGTTTCAAATGGTTCAAATGGCTCTGAGCACTATGGGACTTAACATCTTAGATCATCAGTCCCCTAGAACTTAGAACTACTTAAACCTAACTAACCTAAGGACATCACACAACACCCAGCCATCACGAGGCAGAGAAAATCCCTGACCCCGCCGGGAATCGAACCCGGGAACCCGGGCGTGGGAAGCGAGAACGCTACCGCACGACCACGAGATGCGGGCTTTGAACTGTTTCCTCAGTAGCCGAGCGTCAATTTATATTTAAACTTCTGCTTCGTTTCCCCTGTGACAGGATGGGTGGCCTAATCTGAATATTATGATCTTGTTTGTTTTTCTTGCTGCCACCGACTATTGTCTTCCCAGATGTTTCTTTGATCTGTGGTTCTCCAGTATACTGCTGGAACTGGTTTGGATTTCGTTGTTCTCTTCAGTTTTCGTTTTGCCGTTAGTTGCAATTATCGTTGTAATTACCTTGTCTGCCTCTGCTCTCCCACGATGGATGGTTACTCCCTGTATACTTCAAGTTGTCGTTTTCTCGTAATCGATAATTTCTCCCATTTCGTCTCTTGTCGTTCCTTTCTTGCGAGTCTTTCCATTTGCGGTCATTGTTTCTGCTCCTGGCTCTTGCGTTTAGTATTTCGTTGACGAAGTCCAATTCGCGTAGCGCTCTCTTGAAGGATTCAGTAGAATCGTAGCACCTTCCGATGAGGAGTTGTTGACAGTGCAGAGGGAATTGACGTAACAGTGTCTCACAATTTCCTTGGGACTTTACGGCTGTTCCAAAACCGATTCTTCTTAATTAGCGACTCAAAGAACTTACCGGACTGTGAAATCCTGACGCTTCTAGTTCTTTGCCCAACATATTATCCTGCTTGATTCTTTCCTGCGTGCCTTGCGACCACTACGTGTTAAGGAACGCGTCCCTGAACGCTTTATATGAGCGACAACACTCAGCAACACTGCGCATGTGTCCGCAATCGATCCCCCTAAAAATCCGCAGATAAATTCCAGCTTGTATTTCAGTGGTCACGATTCCGGTAGCACTTTACCGTATGCGCGATCCAACTTTTTGGATCTAATGTATTGTTATTTTCTTTGTACACTTGCAAATTTTGAATGGATAACAAATGTTTGTGGTAGAATGGTTCGACATTCCCTGCAAACGAAATTTCCCTCGTTTCCGCAGCACGTGTCTCCATAAATCGGTGTCCAAACGATCCTTGTGCACTGTTGGGTCCTCCTCTTGTCTCATCAGATTCACGGGGTAATGTTTCTGCTCGCCAAAGACGAATACATTGTATTCTGGTTCGCTTTCTCTCATACTTTGCGTCTCCGACGGTGCGAACTCTGTCGTGCGCCCTTTGGCGGCTGTTGTGATCCCGTGCGGCATTCGCCATTTGTGACGGTTATGTAGCCTCATATTATGCATCGAAATGTCGCAATACATGTTCTTCTCTCCTTCCCTGGTCATGCGGGAGTGCAGCCGATTCAGACAGTGATTGTAATAGCGCAACTCCCTGACGTGCTAGCTGGTCGGCTGTAGCTAGTTCGTTTTGCTGTGAGGTGATCCGAGTCTGCTCTCTTTAAACTCTGATATTTGTGCCTGTTTATTCTCGACCTGTTAAATGCGCTTCAGGTTCTCACTAATTTTTTATTGTGTTTCCTGGACGATCTTTCTTCCACATTTTTGGAGTGTGGCAAGTAGCTTTTTAGTTTTCGCATTTCGGTTTTGATCTGTTTCACTTGTTCTTGAGCTAAAAAAAGAGTCCTTGCGTGCACCTTGAGCTATTAATCTTGTCGCCCTGTCGTCCGGTGTTGCTTCAAATCGTTGGTTCAAATGGCTCTGAGCACTATGGGACTTAACTTCTGAGGTCATCAGTCCCCTAGAACTTAGAACTACTTAAACCTAACTAACCTAAGGACATCACACACATTCATGCCCGAGGCAGGATTCGAACCTGCGACCGCAGCCGTCGCGTGGTTCCAGACTGTAGCGCCTAGAACCGCTCGGCCACTCCGGCCGGCATGTTGCTTCGTTCGCGACCTCTTGCGTCTCTCGATGGTGAAAATCACATAATTTACTTGATGCATTTTACCTCTTCTTTAACACCCTCGACTTCCTTCTTAACCTGCTCTATACTTTCAACAAACTGTTCAGCTACTTCAGACGATTTCGGCGACTTCTTAGATTACCATTGGCTGACAACGGAATACGCCAATAACTTATTATATTAAGGCAAATTGCAGTATCTCCTTCGTCTCCTTAGTGACTAATTCCTCACCTCCTTCATCTCCTTTAATGTTATCTTCTCTCTCTCCTGCCTCTTTCCCTCCGCATTCTCTTCCGCTCCCCTTCCTGCATGAATCGCACGAGGGCCTCAAATTGAGATCCTCCACTAATACCTCCAGGACTAGACGAATGCGATTCCATTGCTGTGTGACGTTTTGTTCATGAGTCTGCTCCGCTATTCTCACTAATCGTGAGTCTTGCCATGCCAGCAGATTCTACATTCCGCTCTGCTGAGGTTTCACCTTCGAGCTCGTTGTCTGACTGAATTTCCTCGTCGTAATCAGAGAATTCCGCCTACGACATATGCGCAAGCTCAGCTACTAAATTCGACTGAGAATTCTCCGCAGATTTCTCTTGATCAGTGCTACCGGTGTAATATCGATCCATTAGTGACACGATTCGAATATTCTTACCGCTTTGGAGCAAACGTGCCTCGTCTCTAGCGAGCATGCATTCACGTTTCTACTCCCGAGAGATTTCAATCGCTCATCGTCGCAATGCGACACAGATCTACTCTGAAATTTGCTCTGGCGAGCCATTAATTCCAAATCTCTGACAACGCATATCAAATAGAAACAACCTTACTCTATGGGAAAATGAAAGAGTCACAGATAATCTACCATCCCACACGTTAACACAACATCGTTCTCCAACAGGAACGATCAACAAGTTACACAGAACTCACAACAACAAATGAATAAGAATACAAACAAACACCACACACAGAATTTACAAATCATCAATGCATTTAGCGCCAGCAGTTCTTCTGGTTACGTGAGACTAATTTACCACAATGCACCAACTGAGTTTCAACATGTGAAAACAGAGGTCGTGTAACGGAAATTGCATCTGATGGCCGCAGAAAGTGCGACTTGCGGTATGTTTTGGAGGGCGGCAGGCGAATCTGAGTTACCGCCCTGACAGCAATCACTTTAATTAGTAAATCTTCCACTTCACTACCTGCACCATGTGTCTGCTAAATTGATTTTGGTATTAGACTGTGTTTGTCGTTGATAGCCTGCATCAGAGGTTATCACATTTATCAGAATACAAATAAACTTCAGTGCTGAAATAATGTTAATTAT
Organism: Schistocerca americana; assembly: GCF_021461395.2. NCBI lineage: Eukaryota > Metazoa > Arthropoda > Insecta > Orthoptera > Acrididae > Schistocerca > Schistocerca americana. The sequence goes on from NC_060130.1 coordinate 533,557,984, forward strand.
ATAGTGGCCCTGTCATTATTTTAGTCGATTGTTGATGGATGATTAATATATCAACATAGGATTGATCTTTTATAAAAGATTTTATTGGCCTAGAGGGGGACGAGAATGAGGTTACCGCATTTGGTCAAGCCATAGGCAGCATTCACCAAAAAATACCATTTACTACAGAAATAGAAGAAGCGGGCTCTATAAACTATTTAGACCTTACCATTAAGAAGGTTGATAATAGACTTAAATTTTCGATTTTCAGAAAGCCTGTAAGTACAGATACTATTATCGGAGCCAGTTCACGGCCGGTGTGGCCGTGTGGTTCTAGGCGCTTCAGTCTGGAACCGCGTGACCGCTACGGTCGCAGGTTCGAATCCTGCCTCGGGCATGGATGTGTGTGGTGTCCTTAGGTTAGTTAGGTTTAATTAGTTCTAAGTTCTAGGGGACTGATGACCACAGAAGTTAAGTCGCATAGTGCTCAGAGCCATTTGAGCCAGTTCATGCCATCCGCCACGATATAAAAGGGCCTTTTTCACCTCTATGATCCACCGACTTCTTAGATTACCATTGGCCGACAATGAAATACGCCAATAACTTAGTATATTAAGGCAAATTGGAGTAGCCAATGGTTTCTCAGCTAAAGATGTTATGCGCCCATACAATAGGACAAAAAAAAAACAGAAAGTAAATAGTAGGCAGACCCACAATCATCTAGAAAAAAGAAAGAATAAAGAAAACCTGAAAACTATCCAACGAAATTTTACGGAAAAATGTCCGAACAAATAGAAATGTGTTTGAATAAATCTAAGGTTAGATGTAGTTTTCAAGTTAACAACACTCTGAAACTCCGTGTAAAACATAGATTGAGTGAAGATTCTGATAAATTTGACGGTTCTGGGGTTTACAAGATCGTTTGTAGTAGTTGTGACAAATTTTACATCGGTCAAACTGGCCGTTCTTTCAAAAATAGATTCAGGGAGCATTTGCAGGCACATAGCAAAACTGCATTGAGAATACAATTGGCAGAAACCGGCCACACTGTAGGCAACATCGAGAGTTGTATGCATATTTTATTCAGGGCAGAGAAGATCGCCCTCTCGACTTGTTGGGCGAGCTGGAGATTTACAAAGCCAAAAAGCAGGAGCCCACTAGGGTACTCGATGGACCAACGCCTACTTTGCTTTGTTCGATAACGTACTAAGATAACCAAATAATGCCTCGCGTATTTATACCTAGCCTTACTTGATGATTTATGTCGAGAACAGTAGGCATTTGCCTTACTTCCATACATTAGTCCCTCTAATCCTGTAACTGATTATGTCCTACCTATTCATGGAATGTGTAGCCAGACTATATAATTTTATTTATTGACTGTTAGTTTTCTGTGGGAGACATATCAAGATGTATGTAAAGCCCTCTGGTGGTTAAGTTCTTACAATCGGTGCGCGCCTAGATAAAATCCTGGCGGCCGAGCCAACAGTGGGCGCTGATCATTGTCTTTTTTCAGCTGTCATATGGACATTTTATCTTTCATAGGCAAGTTACAGGTTTCTACAGGCAATGTATTACGTATATTAATTGTCGACCGTAAATTCACCATAAAAAGGGTCGGACCTATTCTCTTCATATATTTCCTTTTAATAATTTTATATTTGCAACTGTATTCGTCTTTTAATGTATCGCAATTAGTTTCTATGATAGTTATAAATTTTAAAAGCCTGCTACATGTATTTTACCTAATGTTTTTTATCAGATTATGTTTTTTGCGTAAGCCCACAGTAGCGACATCTAGGGAGGATATAGCCAAACAGATTACTTCAGTAGCCAGTTGCAATAATGACTGTGTGGACGATGTGGCCTATACTACATCTTATTTTAGATCTACGTGACGATGCTGTGCTGATTATATTTATATGTTTTGACGATGCCATTATGGCCTTATCACTTTCGGACATGATGTAGAAAAGATACTTTTTACTATATTTTCTCTGTATATTTCCCTGGTTGTATGATAGTATATTGTGATGCGTATTGTTGTATAATGTTGAAAGACACACTGCTCACTAGGTGTATATTATTTGTATATTGTACATCTGAGGATGGTCATTACGGACTGAAACCGGTCAGCGTCTAATGAATTAATATTGAGATCAATGACTGGAATAAAAAAACATTTGACAGTGTTGGATCACTGTTGTATACGCGACTATGTCGCAGTTGGTGAGACATGTGGAAATAATCCAAAATATATATATCCATACCGCACACAAATGAAAGTGGTTGGTGGTCACAACGTATCAAAAATAAACTGTTCCTACGTAGACGGTCAACCACTCCAGCAGTCACGGCGCCTCTCCCACTACATGATATGAAAATAGAGACCATCGTCTGGTGAGAAACAGATTCTCCAAAGACTCATTCACGATAAACCTACGACCATGCGGCTTCAAATTGTGCCACACACACACACACACACACACACACACACACACACACACACACACACACACACACACAAACAAACAAACAATGACTGCTAAAAACGGGTGGCACGTACCTGATAACAGTATTTACAATGAGATGTTGCATGTCTCAGTCTGCGCTACCGAGCCTAGAGCTATGATGCTGACGCCGACGCAGACAGTGCAAGCCTACAGCTAGTCTTGAAATAGTGACCAGATCACAACCATCCATCACCTCTCGAATATATGGCCGCCAGTCCGTGGGTCGACAGTCTGAAATTGCGGACATTGGCTGATGGCGACAACGGAAAAACGGTGTATCAGTGAAGCTTGCAGTCATGTAATCCTTCCCACCACTGCACCGAATCTCCATCGCACTGTCCATAGACTGCTCTGCTATGCACTCGTTAAGGATAGGCGATTTGAGCAGCGCACACTCACTAGAGACGGCGTCTCTAATTACGAAAAGCTGTTTGATAAGACTATCACCACCTCACCTGGTGAGAGTGCGAAGCAGCCAGTAGGAGCTGTATGAATAAAAGCAAACTAAAATAATTTTACTACACCTGTGTCAGCTGCTCGATTTACCCATACAGTCTTACTACAAAACGCTTTATTTAATAGCAAAGACACGCCCTACCTGTATTGGTTACAATAATATCATCAGGTTTAAAGCGTTGCATGATAAGATTTGACCACGAATGACCCTCTCGACTGGTTCAGATATATTGTTAGAACTCAAGCAATGCTCTGTCTACAACATAGTCATCGATGACCAAGCATACGAAGTGCGACAATGAGGTAATGATAATGATGTGAAAAGAAATGTTGCTTACCGTTTTAGTCAAGATTAGTGTTGTATCCTTCAAAGTAGTTCCCTTCTGATTGCACACAATTTTTCCAGCGCTTCTGCCATTGATGGTAACATTTCTGGAGCTCATGTTCTGTAATACCCTCCAAGACCCTCGTCACTGCTTTTTGGACATCTTGTGTTGTTTTAAAATAGTGTCCCTTGACCGCCGTTTTGACTCTTGGGAATAGAAAAACGTCGCACGGAGCGATATCTGATGAATAAGGTAGCAGTGGCAGTACTGAAATTTGTTTTGAGGTTAAAAATTGCTGTACTGACAGAGCAGTATGGGATGGTGCAGTATCGTGATGCAGAATCCAATTGTCAGCAATGTTGGCACAGACACGAAAAACTCTTTTACGAAGTCTTTCTAAAATTTCTTTGTAGTAATATTGGTTAACTGTTTGTCCAGGAGGAACCCACTCTTTATGAACAATCCCTTGGAATCAAAGAAGCACACAAGCATGCATTTCACATTTGACTTTGACATGCGAGCCTGTTTTGGTCTGGGTGATCCCTTTGAGCACCACTGCGAACTTTGGCGTTTTGTCTCTGGATCGTACTGAAAAACCAACTTCATCACCAGTGATAACACGGCTCAACAATTCTGGATTGATTTCCGTTTCCTCTAACAGATCGGCTGCCACATCTTTCCGTGTTTCTCGCTGTTGTGGTGTGAGATTTTTGGGGACCATTTTTGCACAAATCTTTCTCATACCAAGATCTTCAGTTATTGTTAGACGAACCGTTTCTCAATTGATGTTCAGTTCTTCTGCAATAACTTTCACGGATAATCTTCGATCAGATCGTACGAGTTTACGCACGCTGACCAAGTTGACATCCGTCCGTAAGGTTGATTGTCGTCCACCGCGATCTTCATCTTCAACATTCGTTATGCCTTCACTAAACATTTTATGCCAACGAAAAACTTGAACTCTTGACATAACCTCCTCTCCAAAAGCCTTCTGAAACTTACCGTAAGTTGTCGCGTTTTCACCCAATTTAACGCAAAAAGGAATGGCATACCTTTGCGCAATATTATGCGATTTCATTTCCGTGACGATTGACACAAACACATGTTAACTTATTACAGCATAACTCACGACTGAGAAGTTGCATCGATGTGCTGCTTGGACTAGAAGCAGCTTATAGACCAAGGTCAAAGATATTTTGCCTACGCAAGCCTGCAGGATTGCCACATCTTGCAAAGAAAATCAGTCTCATTACTTAATTGTCACACCTCGTAAATCAGCTAATATTGGAGTCAAGTTAAAACTCTGATGTTCTTTTCTGAGGTAGTAAATGTGACATCAGAATTATAAAAAAAAATCCATAATCTAATCATGTGCTACTTTCCTGTTACAGGATTTTGCTGGGGGTAACTTCTTGAGGATCATACCTTTAAGATAGGGTGCATGATAATCATAGTCCACATATATTAACCCAGCCTGATATGAGTCTCAAACAGATTAATAAACCTAAAGTATAGTTCTATAACGTTGCCGGTCACAATTCGTGAATCTTTTGTTGCAGAAACACCCACCTCACTAAGTGGAAGATTTTTTTTTCCAAAAACCAATAATACACTCCTGGAAATTGAAATAAGAACACCGTGAATTCATTGTCCCAGGAAGGGGAAACTTTATTGACACATTCCTGGGGTCAGATACATCACATGATCACACTGACAGAACCACAGGCACATAGACACAGGCAACAGAGCATGCACAATGTCGGCACTAGTACAGTGTATATCCACCTTTCGCAGCAATGCAAGCTGCTATTCTCCCATGGAGACGATCGTAGAGATGTTGGATGTAGTCCTGTGGAACGGCTTGCCATGCCATTTCCACCTGGCGCCTCAGTTGGACCAGCGTTCGTGCTGGACGTGCAGACCGCGTGAGACGACGCTTCATCCAGTCCCAAACATGCTCAATGGGGGACAGATGCGGAGATCTTGCTGGCCAGGGTAGTTGACTTACACCTTCTAGAGCACGTTGGGTGGCACGGGATACATGCGGACGTGCATTGTCCTGTTGGAACAGCAAGTTCCCTTGCCAGTCTAGGAATGGTAGAACGATGGGTTCGATGACGGTTTGGATGTACCGTGCACTATTCAGTGTCCCCTCGACGATCACCAGTGGTGTACGGCCAGTGTAGGGGATCGCTCCTCACACCATGATGCCGGGTGTTGGCCCTGTGTGCCTCGGTCTTATGCAGTCCTGATTGTGGCGCTCACCAGCACGGCGCCAAACACGCATACGACCATCATTGGCACCAAGGCAGAAGCGACTCTCATCGCTGAAGACGACACGTCTCCATTCGTCCCTCCATTCACGCCTGTCGCGACACCACTAGAGGCGGGCTGCACGATGTTGGGGCGTGAGCGGAAGACGGCCTAACTGTGTGCGGGACCGTAGCCCAGCTTCACGGAGACGGTTGCGAATGGTCCTCGCCGATACCCCAGGAGCAACAGTGTCCCTAATTTGCTGGGAAGTGGCGGTGCGGTCCCCTACGGCACTGCGTAGGATCCTACGGTCTTGGCGTGCATCCGTGCGTCGCTGCGGTCCGGTCCCAGGTCGACGGGCACGTGCATCTTCCGCCGACCACTGGCGACAACATCGATGTACTGTGGAGACCTCACGCCCCACGTGTTGAGCAATTCGGCGGTACGTCCACCCGGCCTCCCGCATGCCCACTATACGCCCTCGCTCATAGTCCGTCAACTGCACATACGGTTCACGTCCACGCTGTCGCGGCATGCTACCAGTGTTAAAGACTGCGATGGAGCTCCGTATGCCACGGCAAACTGGCTGACACTGACGGCGGCGGTGCACAAATGCTGCGCAGCTAGCGCCATTCGACGGCCAACACCGCGGTTCCTGGTGTGTCCGCTGTGCCGTGCGTGTGATCATTGCTTGTACAGCCCTCTCGCAGTGTCCGGAGCAAGTATGGTGGGTCTGACACACCGGTGTCAATGTGTTCTTTTTTCCATTTCCAGGAGTGTATAATGCAGGACGTGGTACCAGTAGGTTCAATCAACGTGCTAGTATTACGTGAACTGAAATCGAACAGTGGTCTTTTGTGAAAACACTAACAAGAAATAACATTCATAGCCAGCGTACCTTATGTGTAGGAAGAGAGAAATTATGGGTCGACAGTTGTGTTCCTGTCTAGCATCGTTTCTTGTGAGTAGCACAAGGTGCCATACTGCGTGCGTGCGTGCGTGCGTGTGTGCGTGTGTGCGTGTGTGCGTGTTCGCGCATCGTACGTGCATGGTCGCGGACAGTAGCACTGCCTAGTGGAACTGTAACATATCTGGGAAGACCGTGTATCTGCCAGCCATAGCTTGTGAGTGCATAATAAAGCTAGTTTCCCAGTCTGGGTTCTATAGGAAGTAGGATGGGCAGACGACATGATTTCAATCATCCAGTGGAATAACTCAGATTTCCACTTTAAAACTGCAAGCATATATTACATAGATGTATAAACAATTATAGATCCTGGTCGTCTTTTTTCAAGTATAGCATCAAGGTATGCTGTTGCATTCTGCTGTTACCGAATAATACGTTAAAACAACTGTCTTCCACAGCTTTTACATAGCCAGCTAAAAATATAACACTTATGTATTCTTATTTTCATAGCTATAACACTAAAAAAATGGCATCATGATCAACAATTTCTAAGCTAGAATTACATCCCAGTAGCAAAACTGAAGAATAATGTAAGGACTGCATATACAAAAATTTTGATATTTAATGCTGTAAGTCTAGTCAACAAAGCCTCCTCTACGTTTCTTAAAAGAACAATCCCTCTAGGAAGGAAGAAGCTTATGGTCGGTCAACGGCGAGAGTCTGGGAAAGGTAATGTATCCCATACTAGTTTGCTAGCCTAGAGACTGTCCACAGTAGAATTGGTAGCATCACTGTTTTGTAGCTTATATAATCGATTTCCAGAGTAAATATACTGAAGGAAAAAATCACAACACCAAAAAATAATTAACATAGAGTAATGAAATTTCGTGAATACATTTGTCTAGGTAATATATTTAAGTGATTAACATTGCAAGATCACAGTTTCATGAAGTGCGAGATTAGCCATTGCAAATATGAAATCCTGGTACAATAATAACCAGTGTAACCGCCAGAGTGTTGAATGCTAGCACGCAGACGTGCATGCATTGTGTCGTACAGGTGCCAGATTTCAGTTTGTGGGATGGAGTTCCACACTTGTTGCACTTGGTCGGTTAATGTAGGGATGGTTAATGCTGTTTGTGGATGACACTGGAGTTGTCCTATGATGTCCAGTATGTAATCGATTGCAGACGGATCTGGTGATCGCTCAGGCTCAGGCAACATTTCGACACCCTGCAGAGCGTGTTGGCTTGCAACAGCGGTATATAGGGCGAGCGTTATCCTGTTGCAGAACACGCCCTGGAATGCTGTTCATGAAAGACAGCACAACAGGACGAATCACCAGACTGACGTACAATTTTGCTGTCAGGGTGCATAGAATAACCACGAGAGTGCTCCTGCTATCATACGAAATCGCACCCCAGACCATAACTCCAAGTATTCGTCCTGCATGTCTATCACGCAGACGGGTTCCTTGGAGATCCTCAACTGGCCTATTCCTAACCAACACACGGCCATGACTGGTATCGAGGCGGAACCAGTATTCACCAGTGAACACAACAGACCCCCACCCTGCCCTCTAATGGGCTCTGGCTTCGCACCACTGGTCGCACATGGAGGTAGTATGGGTTCAGTGTAACGTACGCTACAAGGCGCCTAGCTCGGAGCTGTCCTTGAAGTAAGAGATTTATAACAGTTCGTTGTGTCACTGTGGTGCAAATTTCTGCTCAAATTGTTGCTGCAAGTGCAGTATGATGAGTCAGAGCCATCCGTCGAACACGATGCTCATCCCTCTCAGTAGTGCCACGTGGTCATCTGGAGCCCCACTACACACAGGAGGCGGCTACACGGTTAGCAGAGGCTGTGTGGCGTGGACTGGGCTGTTTTTTAGGTTAGTCTCGGGAAAGATCAAAAAGGGCTCCAGTCTCAAAGGGTACAGGGCAAAGAAACGACGAGAATCTACCAAACAACAGTCGGTACTGTAGTTGTAAATTGTCGTAGCTGTGTTGGAAAAGTAGCAGGGCTTCAAGCGCTGATAGAAAGCACTGAAGCTGAAGTCATTATAGGAACAGAAAGCTGGCTAAAGCCGGAGATAAATTCTGCCGAAATTTTTACAGAGGCACAAACCGTGATCAGGAAGGATAGATTAAATGAAGTAGGTGGTGGTGTGTCTGTGTCTGTTGGTAGTAGTTCAGCTTATAGTGAAGTTGAAATAGATAGTTCCTGCAAATTACTATGGGTAGTGGTTATACTCAACAGCCGTACCAAAATAATAATTGAATTGGCTCCTTATACCGACCCCCCCCCCCCCCCCCCGACTCAGATGATATAATAGCTGAACGGTTCAGAGAAATCTTGAATCTCATTACAAATATGTATCCCACTCATTCAGTTTTAATTGGTGGAGACTTCAATCTACCCTCGATTTGTTGGCGAAAATACATGTTCAAAGCTGGTGGTGAACAGAAAACATCTTCCGAAATTGAACTTAATGCTTTCTCTGAGAATTACTTTGAACAATTAGTTCATGAGCCTACACAAATTGTAAATCGTTGCGAAAACACGCTTGACCTCTTAGCCACAAATAATCCTGATTTAATTGAGAGCATCATGACGGATACAGGGATTAGTGAACACAAGGTCATTGTAGTGAGGCTCAAAACCATATCAACCAAATCCACTAAAAAAACGCAAAATATATCTATTTAAAACAACAGATAAAAATTCACTTGATGCCTTCCTAAGAGAGAGTCTACATTCCTTCCAAGCTAATTATGTAAGTGTAGACCAGATATGGCTCAAATTCAAAGGTACAGGATCGACAGCAATAGATAGATTCATACCGCATAAGTTAATAAGAGTCGGGACTGATCCACCATGGTACACAAAACACGTCAGAACACTGTTGCAGAAGCAACGAAAAAAACATGCCAAATTCAGAAGAACGCAAAATTCCCAGGACTGGGTAAGTTTCACGGAAGCTCGAAATTTAGTGCGGACAACAATGCGAGATGCTTTTAATAGTTTCCACAATGAAACATTGTCTCAAAATATGGTAGATAACCCAAAGAGATTCTGGTCGTATGTAAAGTACACCAGTGGCAAAAAATAGTCAATATCGACTCTGCGCGATAGCGATGGAAATGTTACCGATGGTGGTGCCACTAAATCTGAGTTACTGAATACAGTTTTTCGTAATTTCTTCACGAAAGAAGACGAAGTAGATATTCCAGAATTCGAAACCAAGACAGCTGTTAGCATGAATGACATAAAAGTAGATATCTTAAGTGTTGCGAAACAACTCAAATCACTTAAGAATGGCAAGTCTTCCGGTCCAGATGGTATACCAATCAGGTTCGTTTCAGAGTATGCAGACACAATAGCGCCTTTCTTAACAATGGTATACAACCGCTCCCTTGACGAAAGGTCTGTTCCTAAAGACTGGAAAGTAGCACAGGTCACATCAATATTAAGGAAAGGAAATAGGAGTAACCCATTGAATTACAGACCCATATCACTGACCTCAATTTGCACTAGGATTTTGGAGCATATACTATACTCGAACATTATGAATCACCATGAAGAAAATGACTTATTGATACACAACCAACATGAATTCAGAAAATATCGTTCTTGTGCAACACAGTTAGCTCTTTATTCCCATGAACTAATGAATGCTGTCAAGAAGGGATCTCAGATCGATTCCATATTCCTAGATTTCCCGAAGGGTTTTGATATCGTTCCTCACAAGCGACTATTAATCAAATTGCATGCATATGGAGTATCGTCTCAGTTGTTTGATTGGATTCGTGATTTCCTCTCAGAGAGGTCACAGTTCATAATGAGAGATGATAAATTATCGAGTAGAACAGAAGTGATGTCTAGCGTTCCGCAAGGTAGTGTCACTGGCCCTCTGCCGTTCCTGATTTACATATATGGTCTGGGTGATAATCTGAGCAGCCCCCTTAGATTATTTGCTGATGCTGTAATTTACCGTCTAATAAAATCATCAGACGATCAATTCCAATTACAAAATGATCTAGAAAGAATTTCTGTATGGTGCGAAAAGTGGCAATTGGCACTAAACAAAGAAAAGAGCGAGGTCATCCACATGGGTACTAAAAGAAATCCGTTAAATTTTGGGTATACGATAAATCGCACAAATCTAAAGGCTTTCAATTCGACTAAATACCTAGGAATTACAATTACGAGCAACTTAAAATGGAAGGACCACATAGATAACATTGTGGGAAAGGAGAAACAAAGACTGCGCTTTGTTGGGAGAACACTTGGAAGATGCGACAAACCCACTAAAGAGACAGCCTACATTACACTTGTCCGTCCTCTGCTGGAATATTGCTGCACGGTGTGGGATTCTTACCAGGTAGGATTGACGGAGGACATCGACAAACTGCAAAGAAGGGCAGCTCGTTTCGTGTTATCGCGCAATAGGGGTGAGAGTGTCACTGATATGATACGCGAGTTGGGGTTGTAGTCACTGAAACAAAAGCGGTTTTCTTTGCGGCGAGACCTATTTACGAAATTTCAATCACCAACTTTCTCTTACGAATGCGAAAATATTTTGTTGACACCCAGCTACGTAGAGAGAAATGATCACCATAATAAAGTAAGAGAAATCAGAGCTCGAACGGAAAGGTTTCGGCCTAGGTGTTCCTTTTTCCCACGCGCCATTCTTGAGTGGAATGGTAGGGAAGTAGTATGAAAATGGTTCGATGAACCCTCTGCCAGGCACTTAAGTGTGAATTGCAGAGTAACCATGTAGATGTAGATGTTGTTGCAACCATACATTCTTATGATCACCGCTTCCAGCAGACATGTACAGTGGCTACGTTCCTGCCAAGTCTTTCTGCAGTATCGCAGAAGCTTCTCGTAGTCCTATTCAAATGTTGAAATGTGTGTGAATTCCTAAGGGACCAGACTGCTGAGGTCAACGGTCCCTAGACTTAAACACTTCTTCAACTAATCTCTGCTAAGAACAACACACACACCCATGACCGAGGGAGGATTCGAACCTCCGGCGGGAGGGGCCGCGCAATCAGTGACATGGCGCCTCTAACCGCGCGGCCACTCCGTCCAGCGTAGTCCTGTTACACGGCCTCGTTTAAACACGGTAAGGTGTTTTTAATGGTGTCTTTGTCACCTTAAAGGCATTCTTGACTAACATCAACTTACCATGTCCAGTCTTAAAAGGAACTAATGCTCACGGTCGTTATGGCATGTTTTTAGAACAAACCTCATTTGCATCTTCATAGTGTCGTTACTGGCTCCACTCTTATGAGGAAGGCGCGAAATTTGAATAGATATCACGTTTACATGTAGAAACATTCCTACCAACTTTCGTTTATGTCGCACGATTCTTTCTTGGTGTTGCGATTTTTTCCGTCAGTGTAATTAAAACTATATCCATACAGAGCGTAGGATTATAACCAATTATCGGACTTGATTTCATGGAATATATCTACAGCCACACAAATCGACAGTATTTAATCCTCCCAACGATTTTGGTTTAGACGACATGTGAATCTGCATGAGTACATTAGTATTCGTAAAAAAATATGTAGGGCAAACAATGGAATGCATCTTAGCTGGAAGCCAAAACTCTAAATAGCATATGGTAACAGTGCTATGTGTGGTTACAATAGAATGATGTCAACGGGTGACCTACGCAGCAATCCATGTATGTGCACGTTGTGTATTAGCATTGGTTTTGGCACTTAGCATTGACATTTGGAGGAATAAGTAGATACCCTGGCTGGGTCGGGTCTCGGTATCAAACTTCAACGGTATAAAAAATAGCAAGCCACACCTAATTATGTAAGCAATAAGAGTATACATATGTATTTGTAAATTTAAATATGGGAAAAATGTGGAAAATATAAAAAAATCAGTAAAATTCGGTTACACATGGTCAGTCAGGTTATCTGTATTTGTATTTAGTGTGTAGCCGACTTTTTGTAACAAAATCATTAGATCAAAGTGTGTGGAGCTCCGTCTTGGATACTGTCCTAGAAAACTACGAGGACGAGCGGATTATTAGAACCATCTAGCTTCATACTGACAGAGATCTGCTCTAAAGGTTGAGGAGAAAGCTCGCAGGTCCCTTGGAAAATAAAAATTACACGTATTTTAATGTTTATACGGAATGAAGGCTAGACATGGCGTCACATATACATTTAAAAAAATCATAATACAGTTGGCGTAATAGGTACAGAGGGACTGTAATGAGTAGATATGAGGGGGAATGTCACCATATATGCTTTTAGTAGTGGAACTATGATGAATTCTAAAGACACGTGGTGACAGGACACGAAATTGTCATACTACATACTAGCACTAGCACTTGTGTGTGTGTGTGTGTGTGTGTGTGTGTGTGTGTGTGTGTGTGTGTGTGTGTGTGTGTGTGTGTGTGTGTGTCCCTAATACTATTGATTGGCGTTTGGCGTTTAATAAAACTATCTATCGTACATTAGCCTTTTTTATGTTGTCTTTTCCGGTAGTATGCACTGTGGAAAATTTACTGCTTACGACACACACAACATTGACTGCTTTGCAGGAGATAGAACGCACGCTGGTGACTGACGGTCAGATTTACAGTATTGCTTTATATCTCATCACCAGGTCCGTTGTGGTAGGTTAGTCTGAGCTGAATGGCCAGGGTCGACTGATAGCTCTGTCATCCTGCGACCTCTTGTGTCCATCCTCTGTATAACATTTTTCGGCCATAGGTTATTATTTAAAGAAACTATTACACTCCTGCTATAAAGTGGCCTGGGTGCTTTTTCCTCCATTAGTAGGCGTTTTAGGTGTCATGAAGGCAGAAATAAATCATATCCTCCCTACCCCTTGGCTTCAGGGTATACACGTTGCAGCGCACACACACACAAAAATTGTAACACATCCGCACTTAGAGTATATAGCCGAAAGGGCTGCTATCTTGAGCATTTACCAGGATATTTTATACGAATCATCGACTAAACTGTGTTTGAGCTGTGGCGACCCAAAGCAAAATTTTCTCTCTCTGCCTATAGTTTTAATTATTTAACGCGGAAATCGATTATGTAAACTTGTGCTGTCTGTGTGTGTTCCTACAAACAAAATAATGTATTCTGAGCCGTTTAGTACTACTACAGAGGACACACAAGCACTGGTCTGAGGACCTAAGTCTACATTGTGTGTACTATTTTATTAAAATACTCGTCTTAGACCTACTTAAAATGATATCAAAGCCGTTCATATAATATTGTCACGTAGAAGAAGGTGTAATTAGATGAATGACGAACACTAACTTCACTTTACGAAGGTTTATTCAGCAATTGCACATACAAGAGCGCGGAGCGAAGTGCCTCTGGCCAGAGCACATACGGTATACAGGGTACTCCATTGATCGTGACAGGGCCAAATATCTCACGAAATAAGCATCAAACGAAAAAAACTACAAAGAACGAAACTTGTCTAGCTTGAAGGGGAAACCAGATGGCGCTATGGTTGGCCCGCTAGATGGCGCTGCCATAGGTCAAACGGATATCAACTGCGTTTTTTTTTTAAATAGGAACCACCATTTTTTATTACATATTCGTGTAGTACGTAAAGATATGAATGTTTTAGTTGGACCACTTTTTTTGCTCCGTGATATATGGCGCTGCAATAGTAACAAACATACGGCTCACAATTTTAGACGAACAGTTGGTAACAGGTAGGTCTTTTTAAATTAAAATACAGAACGTAGGTGCGTTTGAACATTTTATTTCGGTTGTTCCAACATGATACATGTAGCCTTGTGAACTTATCATTTCTGAGAACGCATGCTGTTACAGCGTGATTACCTGTAAATACCAAATTAATGCAATAGATGCTCAAAATGATGTCCGTCAACCCCATTGCATTTGGCAATACGTGTAACGACTTTCCTCTCAACAGCGAGTAGTTCGCCTTCCGTAACGTTCGCACATGCATTGACAATGCGCTGACGAATGTTGTCAGTCGTTGTCGGTGGATCACGATGGCAAATTTCCTTCAACTTTCCCCCACAGAAAGAAATCCAGCGACGTCAGATCCGGTGAACGTGCGGACCATGGTATGGTGCTTCGACGACCAATCCACCTGTCATGAAATACGCTATTCAATACCGCTTCAACCGCACGCGAGCTATGTTTCGGACATCCATTATGTTGGAAGTACATCGCCATTCTGTCATGCAGTGAAACATCTTGTAGTAACATCGGTGGAACATTACGTAGGAAATCAGCATACATTGCACCATTCAGATTGCCATCGATAAAATGGGGGCCAATTATCCTTCCTCCCATAATGCCGCACCATACTTTAACCTGCCAAGGTCACTGATGTTCCACTTGTTGCAGCCATCGCGGATTTTCCGTTGCCCCATAATGCATATTGTGCCGGTTTACGTTACGGCTGTTGGTGAATGACGCTTCGTCGCTAAACAGAACGCGTGCAAAAAATCTGTCATCGTTCCGTAATTTCTCTTGTGCTCAGTGGCAGAACTGTACACGACGTTCAGAGTCGTCGTCATGCAATTCCTGGTGCAATAGAAATATGGTACGGGTTCAATCGATGTTGATGGAGCATTCTCAACACCGACGTTTTTGAGATTCCCGATTCTCGCGCAATTTGTCTGATACTGATGTGCGGATTAGCCGCGACAGCAACTAAAATACCTACGTGGGCATCATCATTTGTTGCAGGTCGTGATTGACGTTTCACATGTGGCTGAAACCTTCCTGTTTCCTTAAATAACGTAACTATCCGGCGAACGGTCCGGACACTTGATTGATGTCGTCCAGGATACCGAGCAGCATACATGGCACACGCCCGTTGGGCATTTTGATCGCAATAGCCATACGTCAACACGATATCGACCTTTTCCGCAACTGGTAAACGGTCCATTGTAGCACGAGTAACGTATCACGAAGCAAATACCGTCCGCACTGGCGGAATGTTACGTGATGCCACGTATTATACGTTTGTGGCTACTACAGCGCCTTCTATCACAAAGCAAAAAAAGTGGTCCAACTAAAACATTCATATTTCTTTACGCACTACACGAATATCCAATAAAAAAAATGGGGGTTCCTATTTAAAAAAGTTCAGTTGATACCCGTTTGACCTATGGAAGCGCCATCTAGAGGGCCAGCCATAGCGCCATCTGGTTTCCCCCTCCAAGCTAGACGAGTTTCGTTTTTTGTAGTTTTTTCGTTTGATGCTTATTTCGTGAGATATTTGGCCCGGTCGCTATTAATGAACCACCCTGTATATACAGTTACAGAACAGTCCAGTACAATTATTCTTGACATTTGTGGATGCCTCCAGAATGTACTCGAACCGTAAATAGAAATTAAAATTTTAGATTTCAGGTGAGTTTTGAATTCACGACCTTCCATGCAAAAGTCTAGTACCATAACCACTACACCACAGTGACTATGCTACTCAACTTCTTCTGAAACAACATGATAGCCCTCCATGCTAGGGTAGCATTACCACATTCTTTCGTATAGCAGTCAGACTTGGGAGTTTCGTCTCGCATTTTTATAGACATAGGGGCTGATACTTTAATAAGTACACCCTGCTAATAAGGGAAACTTCCCATCGCAACCACTCAGATTTAGTGATAAGATGTCCAAGAGGATAGCCGGTCAAAAACTAAACACAGATGACGCGTGAACACAGGAAGAAGTTGTGCTGAACTGTGAAAAAAGAAGTAAAATTGGAACAGTGAATGATCCAAGCTCAAGATGTGCAACATTACGAGAATCTGTACAACCACTGCTTCGTGGTTATGTGGTAACGGTATTGGTTTAGAAAAGGGGAGATCCGTGTTCAAAAATCCCTCGAACGCCAAATGTATATCGAGGCGGTTAGTAGACCCGCAACCGAGCGCATCCCCAGGTGGCGGATAGGGGAATGCCTCCTAGATGTAGATGGTATCGAGGAAATGAATACTCAGGGCGGACCAAAACTACTAGTAGCGTCTGTTCCCACAGTGGGCGGCTACAAAAGGCGTCTGTTCCACATTTCAGTGGCGGCCTCAACCAACCTCCAGATCTGGAAAGTCAGGTTGTACTCGGCAGCATGCCATACATCCAACTACTAAACATCATGATGGTTCAACGAGAAAAACCTCATACCCCGGGCCCCAGTCAATAGACTGGGATCGTCGTGAGCATCGGACATCGGACATCACGAGAAGAATCGGAGCTCCTCAAACTCCCTCAAGACCAAACGCAAACACTACATCGGCACACTCAACGTGAACATACTGATGAAGAGAGGAAAGATGCACCGACTAATGATTACAATAGAAAAACCCGGACGAAATTGATGACTTCTGGACGACAATGGAAGAAACTATCAGGAAAATTCCTGCACATAGAGTCAAAATAATACTGGAAGACTTCAACGCAAAACTCGGAAAAGAAAAGGAATACAGACATTCCACACAAGGACACAAACAAGTATGGTTGGTTGGTTGTTTTGGGGGAAGAGGCCCAACAGCGAGGTTATCGGTCTCATAGGATTAGGGAAGGATGGGGAAGGAAGTCGGCCGTGCCCTTTCAAAGGAACCATTCCGGCATTTGCCTGGAGCGATTTAGGGAAATCACGGAACACCTAAATCAGGATGGCCAGACGCGGGATTGAACCGTCGTCCTTCCGAATGCGAGTCCAGTGTGCTAACCACAGCGCAAACAAGTATGGAAAACGCCTGAGGGACCCACGACCTCGCCATTATGTCAACAAAATTCAAGAAACCAACACTGATATTACCACATGAAAATTCCCCAGTGGAAAGCAAGAACCACAAATCGACCACGTAATAGTCCAGAAAGACTCACAAAAAGAAATTTTGAACACAGACACACGAAAAGGTTACTTCGACTCAGACCACCACCTACTACAGATCAGGATTCGTCTTTTGCCCAATAAAAAGCTCCCGAAGCACAAAATTGTTAGACCAGATCCAGAATACCTTACTTTAAACCAGACACAAATATTAGACGAAATAGAAATGAAAAAAAAAAACGATAGACTGGACACAACTTTCAGGAAGAATCCGAGAAGCCATGAAACTAGCACAAGCACCACGCACAAGGAAACACCGTAGGTGGAACCACACATGTGACCAAGCTATTGACCAACGAATCAGTGTATGGAAAAAATTTAGTAGTCATAAATCCCCAGGGAACTGGACGAATTTTCTGAAAACACAGAAACAATCAAGCAAAATCATTCGCAGTGAAAAACGACAGTATGATAAACGGCGACTGGATATCAACCACACAATGTGTGCTTCAGAAAACTGGATGGAGCCCTAGAAACGAATACCAAAAACAATTGTGAAATTTTGACACAATAATTTGAAAAACTCAACACGGACCCCCCTATGGAAGAACTGATGACAGAAACGAGCACGTACAATCCAGATAGTGACCCTCCAACCTTAGAAGAAGTTAAAGAAATAATCAAGTTGCTCAAGAGTCTTAGAGCGCCAAGAGAAGACGGCATCATCGCGGAAATCTGGAAGTTACGAGACCCAGAACTCAAAGACATCCACACGATCTTGGAAGATATCTGGGAAAACATGAAAATTCCTGAAGACTGGAAAACTGCCCTTATACAACCACTACACAAAAAAGGTGACAAGACTGACCCGAACAACTACAGTGGAATATCTCTACTACCGGTCAAATACAAGATCCTCTCTAAAGATTTACTAAACAGACTAGAATGCCAGACCGACCACTTGATTGGGGAATACCAAACAGGCTTCCGTAAAGTGCGGTCTTGCGCGGAACAAATTTGGAACCCGAAAATGATTTACAACACAAACAGAACCTGGTCATTACCTTTTTCGACTTCAAAAAGGCGTACGACTCTATCGACCGGAAAACTCTCTTCAAAATTCTAGCCGAATACAAGGTAGACAACAAAACACGGACTATCATAGAGCAAACCTTGACCAACACGACATCCAAAGTGAAGTTCTGTCGAGAAATATCAAAGCCCTTTGAAATTTGCACAGATGGCAGACAAGACGATGGCCTCTCACCTCTCCTTTTCAGTTTAGTGTTAGATAAGTAATAAAAGAATGGGAAATATCACAACAGGGGATAACCTTAGGAATCCTACAGATTAAATGCCTGACTTTTGCAGATGATTTGGCAATTGTCGCGAAAGGTATAAATGAAACAAAATAAGCTATTGAAAAACTACACGAAATCGCTTCCAAAACTGGACTACAGATCTCTTACGAAAAGAGACATTTCATGAGCACAAAGAACCTCTCATCTCTGAACACAAAGTACGGCACCATTTGCAAAAGAGGAAACTTCAGTTACCTCGGTGAAACACTACAAATGAGCGGACAGAACAGAGACTCAAACGAAGAAAGAAAAACTAAACTGGACAAGGCATACAAAGTAGTGTAGAATCATTACAACAAGATGTATACCTCACAAAAAGGCAAATTACGCCACTAGGACACGGTGCTCCCCGAAGCACTGTATGCAGCAGAGACCACACTAATCCTAGGGCATACACGTATCAGACAACTAGAAAAGTAGAACGGAAAATGCTTAGGAAAATATTTGGCGCAACTGACAACAATGAAATATGGATCAAGAAACCTACAGAGGAACTATACAAACATACGGAGACAATCACAGAAAATATTAGAAAACGCAGACTACAATTCTATGGACACCCATATAGAATGCCACCACACAGAGCGACCAAACAGATCTTTGACTGTGTAACCACTAGAAACAACAAATGGGTGGCAGAGGTAAAAACCGACCTGAACCAACTCAACATCACACCAAACACAATAAACGACAGTATAAAATTCAGAATCATCATTAAGAAAAATAAACTACATGAGATACACTGTGACAAACGAACAGGCGTGAAATGGACCGAAGAAAGCAAACAAGAGCACAGCTGGAAGATGAAAGAAATATGGGCAATCAAAAAGGCGACCAAGATGAAGCCGAAGACACGAAGCCGATAAAAAGCATGGGCAGAGGACCGGAAACAGAAACACAGCGAGCGAATGAGGGAAGTTTGGGCAGCAAGGAAGGCAGCAAAAGGATGATGCTTGGTTTGTGGGGCGCTCAACTGCGCGGTTATCAGCGCCCGTACAAATTCCCAAACTTATCTCAGCCCAATCTCGCCACTTTCATGAATGATGAAGAAATGATGTGGACAACACAAACACCCAATCATCTCGAGGCAGGCGAAAATCCCTGAACCCGCCGGGAATCGAACCCAGGAGCCCATGCTCGGGAAGCCAGAGCGCGACCGCGAGACTACGAGCTGCAGACGGCAGCAAAAGGAATTGGCCATGTAGTTTTGTCTAACTGCACTCGTTAAAGGCAAAGCAACAACATCAATAATAATAATAATAATAATAATAATTCCCGTGGAGGCCCGGGAAAAGAATAGGCCTCCGGTATGTTCTGCCAGTCGTTAAAGGCGACGAAAAGAACAAACCACTAATAGGGCTAACCCCCCTTTTAGTGTGATTAGTTGGTTCAGGGCAGAACTAAAGAAGCCTCGGAGAAGCGCCGTCATGGTCGGGGACGACGGTTGAACCCTATGCCCGCCCACAATAGTAACGACACTGCTAGCCAACTGGAAAATGATTCAAATCCAAATAGAGGTGTTTTGCAGGATATGCTTCCTGCAACCACCATAGAAGGAAAACATAGACAGAGGATGAGATGGTCAGATGAAGTTAATCGACACCTCATGTTCTGTTATTACCAAGCAACAAACCTAGGAACCAACACAACTGGATACAGATCACAAGTATACACAACATTTATTACCAGATACCCAGAATTAAAATTTTTAACAGAACAACTACTAGCTGATCAGATCCGTGTAATAATCAAAAATAACAGGATACCCCAGTCAGAATAAGAAAACATCAAACAACTAGTCCAACAAATACTGGAACAAAATAATGTGCAATCAGAAGAAGAAAAAAATACAGTAATGGACTCAAACATCCAAGAGCAAACAAACAAAGAACAACACGCATCAATTAAACAATCAGAGGAAAACGAAATCTTAAGACAGCCACCAGAACAAGCACAAATAGAACACGAAGTGACACACATGTTAGATATAGAAGAAAAATTTCAGCTGACATATATAGAATACAAAGACACAAATACAGATATTAGACCATTCTTGCATAGACCGCCAAATAACCCACAAGTCGAAACAACAATAAAAACTATCAACACAATCATTCAAAACAAAATAAATGAAAACACAACTATGGAAGAGTTACAACTACTGGTTTATATAGGAGCACTCACTACACTAAATATACACACTAGGCAGAGATCAGAACCAACCAACACACAGAAGAAACCCACGAAACCAGCATGGCAACACAGGCTAGAGATCAGAATAGAAAAACTGAGAAAAGACATCGGACAGCTAACACAATTTGTAAGAAATGAAATGTCAGAAAAAAAACGAAAAAGGTTAGGTAAAATCTCACAACAAGAAGTGATAGAGCAATTAGATGAAAAGAAGCAGAAATTACAAGCATTGGCCAAACGACTTAGAAGATACAAAAAAAGTGAAAATAGAAGGAAACAAAACCAAACATTCAACACAAACCAAAAGAAATTTTACCAGACAATAGATAACACACACATTAAAATAGACAATCAACCAAACATAACAGACATGGAACACTTCTGGAGCAACATATGGTCAAACCCGGTACAACATAACAGGCATGCACGGTGGATACAAGCAGAAACAGATACATACAATATGATACCACAAATACCTGAAGTGATAATTTTGCAATATGAAGTCACCCAAGCAATTAATTCTACTCACAATTGGAAAGCCCCTGGAAAAGATAAAATAGCAAATTTCTGGCTAAAGAAATTCACCTCAACACATTCACATCTAACTAAATTATTTAACAGTTACATTGCAGACCCATACACATTCCCTGATACACTTACACATGGAATAACTTATCTGAAACCTAAAGATCAAGCAGACACAGCAAACCCAGCTAAATATCGCCCCATAACATGCCTACCAACAATATACAAAATATTAACTTCAGTCATTACACAGAAATTAATGACACATACAACACAGAACAAAATTATAAATGAAGAACAAAAAGGCTGTTGCAAAGGAGCACGAGGATGTAAAGAGCAACTGATAATAGATGCAGAGGTGACATATCAAGCTAATACTAAACAAAGGTCGCTACACTATCCATACATTGATTACCAAAAAGCTTTTGATAGTGTACCCCACTCATGGTTACTACAAATATTGGAAATATACAAAGTAGATCCTAAATTGATACAGTTCCTAAACATAGTAATGAAAAATTGGAAAACCACACTTAATATCCAAACAAATTCAAATAATATCACATCACAGCCAATACAGATTAAGCGTGGAATATACCAAGGAGACTCACTAAGTCCTTTCTTGTTCTGCCTTGCTCTGAACCCACTATCCAACATGCTATATAATACAAATTATGGATACAATATTACTGGAACATACCCACACAAAATCACACATCTGCTATACATGGATGATCTAAAACTACTGGCAGCAACAAATCAACAACTCAACCAATTACTAAAGATAACAGAAGTATTCAGCAATGATATAAAAATGGCTTTTGGAACAGACAAATGTGAGAAAAATAGCATAGGCAAGGGAAAACACACTAACCAAGAACATTACATATTGGATAACCACAGCGACTGCATAGAAGCGATGGAAAAAACAGATGCCTATAAATATCTAGGATACAGACAAAAAATAGGAATAGGTAATACAAATATTAAAGAAGAACTAAAAGAAAAATATAGACAAAGACAAACAAAAATACTGAAAGCAGAATTGACAGCAAGAAACAAGACAAAAGCTATAAATACTTATGCTATACCAATATTGACCTACTCATTTGGAGTAGTGAAATGGAGTAACACAGACCTAGAAGCACTCAATACACTTACACGATCACAATGCCACAAATATAGAACACATCGCATACATTCAGCAACTGAAAGATTCACATTAAGCAGAAAGGATGGAGGAAGGGGATTTATCGACATAAAGAACCTACATTATGGACAGGTAGACAATTTAAGAAAATTCTTTATAGAACGAGCAGAAACTAGCAAAATACACAAATCAATCACTCATACAAATACATCGGCTACACCACTGCAATTTCATAACCACTTCTACAACCCTTTAGATCACATAACATCAACAGATACGAAGAAAGTAAATTGGAAAAAGAAAACACTACATGGCAAGCACCCGTATCATCTAACACAGCCACACATCGTTCAAGACGCATCCAACACATGCCTAAGAAAAGGCAATATATACAGTGAGACGGAAGGATTCATGATTGCAATACAGGATCAAACAATAAACACCAGATATTACAGCAAGCATATTATGAAAGATCCCAATACCACAACAGATAAATGCAGACTTTGCAAACAACAAATAGAAACAGTAGATCACATCACAAGCGGATGTACAATACTAGCAAATACAGAATACCCCAGAAGACATGACAATGTAGCAAAAATAATACATCAACAGCTTGCCTTGCAACATAAACTTATAAAACAACACATTCCCACATACAAGTATACACCACAAAATGTACTGGAGAACGATGAATACAAATTATACTGGAACAGAACCATTATAACAGATAAAACACCACCACATAACAAACCTGACATCATACTCACCAATAAAAAGAAGAAATTAACACAACTAATCGAAATATCCATACCCAATACAACAAATATACAAAAGAAAACAGGAGAAAAAATTGAAAAATACATCCAACTGGCTGAGGAAGTCAAGGGCATGTGGCATCAGGATAAAGTTGACATTATACCAATTATACTATCAACTACAGGAGTCATACCACACAATATCCACCAGTACATGAATGCAATACAGCTACATCCAATCTTACATATACAACTACAGAAATCCGTAATTATTGATACATGTTCAATTACCCGAAAGTTCCTAAATGCAATATAACGTATACCGTACAGTTAAAAGGAAGTCACGCTTGATCAAGGTCCGCGTCACTTTCCATTTTTGACCAGACATAACGTCTGAGAAAAGAAAGAAATAATAAATAATAATAATAATAATAATAATAATAATAATAATAATAATAATAATAATAATAATAATATATACATACATTTTTTTCCGGAAAATTATGAACTCTCCGTTCGGTCATTGACGTGACTATTCGCTGTCTCTGTGACGTAGTGTAATATCCGTTTGCAGCAGCTAGGTGTAAGGAAGACGTACGTGCCTCCTATTTGTTCTATCCAAGTACTCATTGTTATTTCTCGTGTGTTCCATTTTGAAAGTTTTAACTCCTGAATTCCTTTGTTGCAACAAGGTTTACACGCGTTTATTTGCTGTTTTCATTTCTGAGAGAGGTTTATGCGGCACCCCGCCCTCATTCACTGTTCGTCATATTTACTTGCGATGGTCATATATACTTGCCACATGACTCATATTTTATAACCAATGTATAGTATCACTATTGCCAAGGCTACAGGAGACCACACACGACAATAACGAACGAATAGTTCACAATTTTGTGAGAAAAGAAGTATGTTGGGAATGAGGGAGATTTGAACACTGATCTCCCACTTTGTAGTCCAACCCTCTGATCAAGTAACCACGACGCTGCGGATTTTCAAATTTGATGCATGTTGCACATCTTTAGCTTTGACCGTCACTGTTTTTACTATTTTGCTTCTTTTTCACACTTCAGTACACCTCGTTCCTGTATTCATACTTGATCTGAGTTCAGTTTCTGACGAGCTATCCTTGGGCCATTTTACCAATAAATCTGATGCGGGGTGAGATGGTGACTTTCCCTTGCAAGTATACGTTTTCATGTACAGAGTATTACTTTGCATGTTGCATGTCGTTACTGAACCCCATGTACCCCTCCCCTCTATCCAGATCGCAGCTCATGGATTGAAAGTTCACTGACATTTACAAGATCATGTTACTGGAAGTGATATCATGACCTTTCCCGTTCTAGAATGAATAATCATCATCATAAGTAAAAAGCATTTTCTGTTAGTGGTCAACTCGCAGTGCTGTTTATCCTAAACATTTTTATGAATACTTAAGCAGATTGATGAGGCCTCTAATCCAGAATCTTCCTGAGAATAACAAACGTAACTTCTGTAGCTGTGCATGCATTCCATATAATCAGATTTGGTAAATGGTTATAATTCTATGCTAAGTATGTACATAGTTTTAATTACTTAACCTGAAAATCAATTGCATGAGCTACAAAAGTCATGCTGACAATTATACTGTGCACTGTCTCTAGGCTGGATGAGTGTGTGTTCGGTGTAGGCAAACCAATATGCGATACATCACCTTCCCAGGTTTTTTTTTTTAATTGTGTTAAAACTACGCATAAAATCTAGTTACACTAGTTCTTGTAACTGAAAGTTGATTGCTGGCTATCTTTCAGGTAATGATATAGAAGAAATTATATCTTCCTGAAACGTATAGGTGGCTTTGTTGACCAGACTTACACCATTACGTATTAAAATTTTTTTATATGTAGCCCTTACATTGCTCAGCGATTTTGCCTACTGGGATATAGTTCTAGCTTAAAAGAAAGATTGATCGTGACGTATAGTTACTGTTATGACTCCTGAGATAAGAATACATGTGTGTTATACTTTTAGCTGGATGTGTACAAGCTGTAGAAGACTGCAGTTTAAATGTGTTATCCGGTAATAGCAGGATGCAATACCATACCTTGACACTATACTAAAAAAAGACGAACAAGACCTATAATGGTTTATACAACTATGCACAATATTCCTGCAATTTTAAAGTGGAAATATATTACACAAAAAGCAGCGATACTAGCTGTGAAACGTCTGAAGTTCATGTAATACTAGCATCTTGATTAAACCTCTTATCAAGTCAAGCGCTATATTATTGGTTTTCTGGTAAACGCGTCTTATACTAGCAGAAGATTCATAGCTGCTAAGTGTGGCCAGTAAACATACAATATGCTGATCTGTCCGAGACCCATGCTAGGTTGGTTTATTAGATGTGGAGTATAATTATCATGCACTCTATCTTAAATGTATGAACCCTAATCAAATTAACTCCGACTAATTCCTATCAGCTGAAAATAACACATGCTACGATTACAGACATTCTGCCAGACGAGATATATTTACTACCTTGGAAGAGAGCTATAAAAAAAGGTTTAGTGACCTTTTTTTTACAAGTTTCTTCTCTTGACAGCATCAGCGTCTGAATTATTTTAGCTGATCTACTCTTAGTCGTCAATGACTATGTCATAGACGAGCATTGTCGGAGTTCACATGATGTATCTGAGCCGGGAGACGGCGAAAAAGAACTGATGTAAAGATTGTGTTAGAATCTTAACATAAATGTGTTTTTCCTACAAAATAACATTTTTGGTAATACAACTATGGGTCAACCTATCATCTCACAGATGTGCAATAACAGTTATTTGAATGCATTTTTATTCTTACAGCTCCTGCTAGCTGCTTCCCACTCTTGCCAGACGATACGATGGTAGTCTTACCAAACAGATTTTTGTGATTACAGTTCTGGTACTAGTGTGTGGATGCTACTCACACTGCATTTCCGTAACAGCTGCACAGCAAAGCAGCCTATCGACAGTGTGATGGAGATTCATGGGGTAGTGGGGTGGGTCCACGTTTATCAGTGTGTGTAAGCCATTGTTCCACAGTTTCCATCATCCACTGTCTGTTAGTTGAAGGTGTTGACCTTGGGATCGGCAGCCGTATATACAAAAAGGCGACGGCTAGTGGCGCTCTGATCACAGCTCCCAGGGCTGGCTGCAGGCTCTGTGTCCCCGTCGAAACCTGAACCGCTCACTATTTCTATTTTTGCCTTTTTTACAGTGCGGTACACTTTCTTCTTGTTTTCATATCTGATCTGTGTTCAGTTTTTGACTGGGTCCTCTTAACAGTAAATCTGAGGGGAGTTTCCCCATGTGAGAAGCGTAAGAGCCTAAAGCACATCACCGTCGTTTATGAGATTGCTGCATTTATTCATGCTTCTGAAATCTGCTCATCTTATGTTGACAGGTTTATCTGTGCTGTAGGCCCATATTGTATATTCACGAAAAGCTCTATCACTGGTTTCTCTGATGTTTACACGGAATTGTGTGTTTGGAGTTCGATGTTTACTGTGCGGAAATCAGCTTTCATGTGCAATGTAAACATGAACTATGTATATTTTAAATACTAACAGACAAGTAAAGATGTGAGGACGAGTGGTGCCTCGTGCTTGGGGAGCTCAGGTGGTAGAGCACTTGCCCGCGTGAGGCAAATGTCCCTACTTCGGGCCTCGGTGCGGCGCACAGCTGTAATCTGCCAGGAAGTTTCGTATCAGCGCACATCCCGCTGAAGAGTGAAAATCTCACCCTGGGAAGAGAAGACCAGATTACTGGCAAAAGTTAGCGAAGGAACTAGGGCCTCCGAGAACAGATCCTTTGAGAGAGGGACAACATCAAATTAGCGTAACTACTAGTGAACACTTAACAAGGAAGTGTACAGTTAGCACAAATTGCTTACACTCAAATTTTTCTGAAATTAGGAATTTGTAAACACCCAGACTGTACACTCACGAGCCGCCACTGATCACAGGACAGTTAAGTGACGACCTCTGATATAAATCGCACAAATACCCGAGATTTGCGATTCCTCTGGGTGATCTTGATCAATTCCCAGCGGTTCCTCAGGGGAGCACGAGTAGGGACGATGCTGAATATAAGTCGCCTAAGTATGCACCGTTACATTGTATCTTAAGATCGTCATTGTTCCAGAACAGGCACACAGTTAAACTATACATAGAGAAACTTATTGTTAATTTTTTTTGTATTTGTAACAGAGCTACACCTTTCCCCCGTATTACTCAGACCTTAAATGCGGCGACCTACAAATAATGAGCTAGTTGTTAAATGTTGATAAGTGATCAGCTCACTTCCTGCAGTTACAATATGTTCCTTGTCATTTTATTGTGCTTCCATTGGCTGAGTGGGGTTTACAGCTAATTTAATATGACGTGCCCAGTGTCAAGTTACGTCATGACCGTCAATAACTCTCACAATCGCGTAAAACTTGTGGGAGGTTCCCCTTGGTGACATTTACAAATCCCCGCGATTCCGCGGAGGGGGAGAGCGGCGATGAGGAGGCACCAAGCAGATCAATTGTGTAATCTGACTCCAGATATCCTGACCAGTGACCTTAGATAGGATCGTTATCTTCACAACACACTACCATCTACTGAAATGCCTGGTTTATGTATCCATGCTGACAGCTGTTCATCAGCGACGAAGGTTGGAATTTGAACGCCAGTACCGCAACGAACATCCATTGAGAGGCGACAGGCAGCC
The DNA here is from genome assembly GCF_021461395.2 of Schistocerca americana. Taxonomy (NCBI): domain Eukaryota; kingdom Metazoa; phylum Arthropoda; class Insecta; order Orthoptera; family Acrididae; genus Schistocerca; species Schistocerca americana. The sequence continues at coordinate 533,585,956 of NC_060130.1, forward strand.
GAGAGAGAGAGAGAGAGAGAGAGAGAGAGAGAGAGAGAGAGAGAGAGAGAGAGAGAGAGAGAGAGAGAGAGAGAGAGAGAGGGGGGGGGCATTCCGAATCACGGGGTTTTATGGTCTGGTGAATTTTATTTCTTCTCAGTAGGACCTGCTGCATGAACTACGTCGAATTAAGACTTTTACAATTATGCCTTTCAACCACTTGAATTTACTTCATGTACAAGATCTGGTATATGTGTGTGCTGCATTCAGTGCGTGAGCTCGTTATTCTGGAACGCACAATGGACCACCTCAAGCTTGCATCCTTCCTTGGGGACCTTGTCCAGCAGTGCATGCAGTGTGTTTTCTGCCGCACTGTTATACACCGCTCAATGTACGGACATGGTTCGAAGAGTACCAGAGTGATCTTATCGTACTCCCCCTGGCTACCAGATTCCCCTGATTTAAGCCCAGTAGAGACTGTGGTACCACCTCAATCGGGCTTGTCGCCCCATGGTTGCTCACCAGAGAAACCTACAGCAGCTGGCCACGGCACGAGTCTGTATGGCACCATATCCGAGTCGGTATCTCCCAGAACATCAAAGACATGTCTCGCAGCTGTCTACGCTGCAAAACGTGGTTGTTCAGGCTTTTGACATTTGGTCATAATGTGATTCGACGGAGTGTAAAACTAGCCGATTGCTGGGCGTTGTCTGTGTATGTATTTTATTCCAGTCTACAAGTCTGTCTGCCCCACTTTGTCCATTTTTGTTTCCCTCTACGTTATCAGCCGCAACCAGTAGGAAGTGGGCGGTTCTTATTGCACAGTATCTCTCCAGCTAGTAAGCCAATGTATGTACAAAGTTTGCTTGGAAGAAAAACGCACGCACAGTCAGCCATATGCAAAGCATTAATCTGTAACGGTATAGGCTGCCTTCAAACCTTTCTATAGTAAGCTTATGGGACAAATAAATGGTCACCCCTAGGGAAATCATTAGAAGCTTTATTTAATACGCTGTAATTCCGTCAGTCTTTGTAACTGCCTGGATTCAGTTAGGAAATGAGTCCTTAAGGTTATGCAGGTACGTCGCATTCAAATTAAAGCGCTCGTTTTGCCTTTGATAGGCTCAAATTCAAGCAAATAGCGGGAATAGTGATGTATGCCTTTTATCCACTGTTTCAACATATCCTATAGATGTGCATTTTCAACTTCTCGCGGCGTAATGAATAGTTCATTAAATTTCGAGTATGCAGCCGCGTAAATAAAATTTCTTCCGCTGATATTTTGTCTGCGCATCGTCTGGCCGTCCTGTGTGAGTGGTCGAAATATCAGTGGGGGAAAAAAATTTATTTACACGGCTGCATTCCCAACATTTAATAGACTATATCCCTAGACAGGTTGAAGTCAGGTGATTTCGCAGGCCAGTCTAAATGTAGTAGGGAAAGACGGGTGGACTGTTCATAAACTAGTGACATTCTTCCAGCCCGATTAACTGTTTTTGTGTGCCCGTGAGAGTAATGGCCTCTAGCAAGTTGAGCAACTTCGAATGTTCGAGTCAGTTCCAGTCGCAATATTCTCGCGAACAAAGAATGGACCTTCATTCAACGCCTGTAGCAATTCGTGTACGGTTGGAAGAAATTTTATTTCAAAAACAGTGAAACGGTTCTCCGGTCGCTCTTAGGATCTGTTTCCAGCCACAATTCTGAGGTTTTGTGGCCACATGTGTTACACCACTGCTTTCACACAAGTTTAACAATCCGCCGCGAGACAAAAATCATATCCAGCAAATTCGTGCACCGTATGACCACGGGTATGGCCAGACGAATGAGCCTTTTTTGCCACTGCCACTCACGTCCTTGCTTTTTGCAAGTTTACGTGCAAATGTCCACTTAGAACACGAATGTCACTGATAACTACTGTCTTAAGGTTACGTAGATGCAGTGGGCGTGTAGTTGAGCACGTGACTCACTGCGCCATCTGCAAAGACTTAACGATTCATCTGCGTGCGCACTGGGACGACTTTTTGTCCAGTGAGCCTTGTAGTAATTTTAGCTATTCCGCTACAACAATGAAGAGCTTTGCACACGACTGCATTCGGTTTTGATTGTCAGCTGACAACACTAATTCCCCGAAGTAGGTATCGGGACAGCCAGAGTAGTTTTAACTCCTTAGGTACACCATCATATGAAAACTGTCTTCGCCAACATTTATTTAGCCACAAGCTCAGTAGTAATCTCTGTCGTAATAATTATACCTCGTCAACAGTTTCGCTGCGGTATCGGTGCAGGTGTGCAACTCTCCAGTGCGGCCCGCCAACGTGCGAGTGCGGCCGGTAAGACTAACGGCAGGTTCCGCTCGGAGCCGACGCTTCTAAGTACACCTGAGCTACAGGCTGACGTCAAGACCTTTTAAGATCTGTACGATCATGTTCTATACTGACTTAATGATGACTTAGATGGATTACTTCAAACAAGCTTCGACTGTATTGCGGTCATGTTTTAAAGTATGTTTGCTGTCTGACACCAATAGGGGTCACAGGCATCATTCAGATGTTCGTGATTTGTTAATGTAACAAAAAATATAATTCAAACAAGCAACAAATCACTGCAATCAGGGCCGGCCGCGGTGGTCTCGCGGTTCTAGGCGCGCAGTCCGGAACCGTGCGACTGCTACGGTCGCAGGTTCGAATCCTGCCTCGGGCATGGATGTGTGTGATGTCCTTAGGTTAGTTAGGTTTAAGTAGTTCTAAGTTCTAGGGGACTGATGACCACAGCAGTTGAGTCCCATAGTGCTCAGAGCCATTTTTTGAACTGCATTCAGGAAAAATTTGGATTCCAAAACGCAAATTATTAAGAAGGAATAAAAGGAAACTGGATTCATTTGAACTGATATTTACTTCAAATGCGCATTTTTAAGATTGACTGATAGAGGTCGTCAATCTAGTAGCATGTTTGCTCCTGGTATGAGAGAATGAACCGTCTACATTTATCATAGACGCCCAGAGGACGCCCGGATGTGTAGAAATTAATCTTGTAACCGCGGATATTTAGCGTTACCCATATGTAACGAAACACCCAGGATAACTAGCAATTCTCCTATACTTAGAGGTTTCCATTTATAGATCCTAGCTCCCTCTTTTGTATTTTCGCTCAGCAATATGTTGGCTGCGTTATCGTTCGTTTCGTCAACTACAAGTTGCAACAATCTGAAGAAATCCATAGGAGAATTGCCACCAGGATGAATTTGCAAAAAGTCTTCGTTCGTAAATGGGTGATACTGCATATTAAGTGGTTCTTTATGCCAGGACTCACCTGGATTCTCTGTGACAGGTCGAGCTCTTTTTCGTCGTCTATTTCCACTCAATCGTCGTGATACGTATTGTCAGATTTGGAACTGTCACGAAACAGATTCGAAAGCTGTGTTTCCACGTTATCATTCTGCAATTCGTCTGCAGTCTCTAAATGACAATCTCCGTGGTATGCCTCGTTCTCACTACACAGAAAAATCACTTTCGTCTAGTACACTAAGTAACTGATCCTCTGTCAATTTAATGTTTTTCCTGCTCCTTTTCACATTGGAAGGTCCAGGTGTCTGTTGATTAGCCACAATTACGATTAATATACGTTCGATAACTGACCACACAAAACAAAAGTTTACACGCTTTGATGCTAGCTTAGACGCTGCAACTAGACTGAGTAATCCGACAGTGAGCGCAGACGCTTATCAGCGTGAGCCGCAATGGCTTGCGGCTTGTTATGACGCTTATAAGCGTCAGCCGCAGCGAAAATGTTAATGCTTTAGTATTTTGATAGCCTGAGACCTCGTATGAAACTTTCATACGAAATTAACAAGCCGAGAGGAACTGCATAGAAATTACCTCAAAAATGAGGCTACTACTGCGCGATCCACTGAATTTCATGACTTTTCCATTTTACTATGAATGAGTTTCTTTCCACTTTCAGTCGCATATGAATGATAGGTAGAATGACTGCAGGAACGACCGTGTTCTGCAGTTTGATCTCGCCTTTGCATCCTCTATGGCATCGATACGCAGGGGGTTTTAGTGTGTTCCCAAACTCGCTAAGTACCAGTCGTTGGTTGAGTAGGTATTTATTCCAATCTTTCATTAGTCCCTCTCCACTTTCTCCACGTTATCACACCCAGCCCAATGTAAGGCTCGTGGCTTTCACCGCCACAGTATCTTTCCAGATGGTAACTAGTGCGCAAAATGCTGAACATTTCGTATGTATTTTTACACATTTCACCTGTATCTCCAGCGAATTTCGTCCTGCAGTTTCATATTCTGATTTAAAGTTCAGGTGTAACCCCTAAACTTTCGCTGCAGTGTGAGAGGCTCGCTCCTCACAGAGGCTGCAACTGATCTCACTCTGCGAATCACTTTGCATTGCCACAACTGTATCAGAAAAAGTAATAGAACCTTATTTCAGTAACTCAGCAGTGCTGTGGTGCTTAGGGCTCAGATGGTAACAATTGTGGAAACCCTATACAAGTACCTTGAAAGTATTGACAAACTAAGCTAATGACTTGATCCGTGGATAAGCTACAGCTACTATTTAAGGTAGACCATGCGAAATTTTCATGAAAGAAACTTCAAGAAGTATTTAAGAAACCCTTAATACAATCAGTCACGTATTCATACAACAAGGACTAAAATTAACAGTTGAGGAAAATTAAAAATAGACTATCGTGGAAAAACGGTGATGTTAACATAAACTAGGCGTACTTGGTATAGGTTGATCAATGACATTTAAAGTATCGTACCATAGCATTAGGCGATGGAATCTACCTCGAGGGCGGATTAGTGGCCGCGCCAATACATGAAGTACTTACACCCAATATGTATTAAATCTTGTGGCTCTATAGAGAGTTAATTGCGTGAGGCTTAATAGCCGTTTTGCCCAGATCATGTAAAATTTCAATGCTAAATCCTATAAAGAATGTACTAGACGTCATGAAAATAGGGACTTCAGCAAACTGTCCTGTATGCACTATTATGGTACAGGTTAACGGTATCATGAGATTTTATCTGTACGAAGACTTGCGGCAAACGTAATTAACACCGATTAACATTTGTGCAGGAACAAATGCTGCACGGTCATCAGTACAGGCCGAAGTGGCTGTATTTTAAATTCCGCATGGAAATTTATTAATAGCATGACTGCTGGTCCAAACCATTGCCCCAGGTAGTTTTTATGCTCATACGCGACGGTGAGTCATGTAGCGAGTTGGAGCAAATAAGGTCAGTCATAGGCCATCCGTGCATTGTTTGCCGACACCCTTTCCTTACAGCTCTGGCACCGTTCGGTAGGTGAATGTTACGGTTTATGGCGGCTACCGCGTAATGTAGACCATACTGTGCTGGTGTCCTTTCACTTCACGACAGGGATTACGGGCTTCATGAACCCGGCTGCATGAAGAGTTTTCTGATGACATCACTGTTTAGCAGTTTATGAATTTGTACTTTGAACATCGACTCAAAGTCTGACGAAAATAGGGAGAGAAACCCTTCGGGTAAATTTCCTTCAGTTTTTGGGTTCTAGTTGCCTAAGACTGAAAATACAGCAAACTTTCGTTCTCGACATGCTAACTTTATTAAACTTGGCAAACATTTAAAATTCCACAGGAACATAAAATCTTTTACAACAGATGTTTCAGAGCAATAAAATTTTAAATCCATTGTATGTCCTCGCCATGCCTAGTGAAGCATGCTAGTTCCAATACGCATTCTCTTAACCATTGTGGTTGCTTAATTTTGCATATTCGTCCAGACTTCAGGCAGATGTTGGAGAATGCCATGTTGTCAAGAGCATTACATGTTTCGTGGTTATACAGTTCGTTCCGCTACTCCCGACCCCAAGACAGAAGCTTGGCTCAGGGAAGTCCTAAGCTCTGCTGCATCCACAGGCTCGTCTGGTCTGAATTTGTAGAAGATACCCGCAACAATACCGCCTACGCACGGCCCCACCCAGTACACCTGCAAGAGAAAGGACGAATAAATATGACAAAGTGTCAAAATTATAGTTTTGTCAGTAACTCACTATCATAACACATTTCACTTTTCGTTGACTACACACCCAGTGGCTTGTCCATGAGCCTGTAACGAAAGCAGGTCCGAAGGAACGAGCCGGATTCATACTTGCTCCAGTATACTGCATCTGGAAACAAGGTAATTTAGTCATGGATGATTTCTCAGGAATATTTCTCGTTGACATTTAAATTAATCTGAATGACTGTACAGCTTATTGAATAGTAGGCGATCGTGTCATTCAGACGAGTTTTCTTTTTCCGCTGCAATCAGGTTTTGCTCTGATTATGTACAAACCGAACTTGATTTTACAACGTTGGCCATTTGGGCGCAATGCTCTATAACATCTCACCGAATATCTGATTTCGTAGCAGTTTTATCTTCCTCGGAGATAAATCTCTCTAACGTGTTCTCACATTTTAAATCCGGAGCTTTGTGCTTGTCGAACTATACGTGGGTGTTTAGTCTGGCATGTACTGAACCTGACTTTAGTGTTCGTTATAAGGAAGAACTTAATCTGGCGTACAAGACAAATGCGATACGGAGAGTTAATCGAGAGCAGATTTACAGTTATCAGATTGTGACCTTTGCGTCAGTAGGTCACTTTGCTTGCTCTCTAAAGAGCAAATAGAAGTGTAAACATTCAAGAGTAATTTTATTTATAGTACACGTTATGGGCAGCTATTGAATGAAACTGAACAGCGAAGAAGTTCGAGAAGTTCTCTAGCTGCAGAACTGGTCAATATGGAGGTTTAACTGAAGGTATAAATCTCGACTGACATTGAACTGTCAGCAGTCCTTATCTCTTGTAAAAGACCGTAATGATTTCGCAAAACCTGACTGACGCCATGCGTTAATGGTCAAATTGCGAAATTTGAAGCAGGGGTGAAGTGTTTCATAGTTAGGCAGATATCTTAACTTTTATCAAATTACCAGTTTTATGTACAAACATACGTCGAACGTGTGTTGCCGGTTCCTGTATATTAATCGAGGTACTATAATCTGTATTACTTCCACAATTAAATCTGCAGCTGACTTAGGAAGAGTTTCAACGTTAGCACAGCAGTCGTCCATAGGCAACTATGGAACCGTATCACTCATCGAAATTAAGCCTTACTGCACCAATGCACAGGGTCCCTTGGCGGCTGACGAACATACCGCGAACAAATGGCAGGCTGTCACGGAGAGGCCGATAGTGAAAGGTCCTGCTGCTGCCGCCCCTCTCGCGGCGCCCAGCACTGCGCTGTACACTGCCATCACGAGCACGAACGAGGTGAGCATCTCCACGAAGTAGCCCTGCGTCGGTGTCACGAGCCGATTTAAGGCAGTAATGCCCAGCGTTGCTACCGTCTCGTTAGGTGTCAGGACCTGTAACAACCAGAACATACGGTTACAAGGCGGCGGCTGCTGCTGCGGCAGAAAGTAGCATGTTGAATTACCTCAGATCATAAGTTGACATAGCACGAAAAATTAAGGCAGTTAATGTCTGTTACGGTTAACACGGCTCAAATTTTATAGTCTTAGTACTGTTCTTGTTCAGGAAAATCTTCGAATAAACTCAAGCGAACTATCGCTGACGTGTGCTTCACAAACATTAGGAATTTGCCCGTAAGCTTAACGTCCATCAATATGCCAACAACTTGAACCGCGTGCTTCCGTTTAGCACCTGTGCTTGCCTGTGTGTAACTAACGCTTACATGTTCAGGAAGCCAATAAGGGAACAGGGGTTCCGCACTGAATTCGTTCCAACAGCCAGACGATAGTGGAAACTAGGCTTTCCGTGTATGAAGATCGCCAAGGATTTTAGTCGCTGGTCCGATTAGCATTTTGCTGTCTCAGAACTTTGAACTGGTTCAAATGGCTCTGAGCACTATGGGACTCAACTGCTGAGGTCATTAGTCTCCTAGAACTTAGAACTAGTTAAACCTAACTAACCTACGGACATCACAAACATTCACGCCCGACGCATGATTCGAGCCTGCGACCGTAGCGGTCGCTCGGCTCCAGACTAGCGCCTAGAACCGCACGGCCACTCCGGCCGGCCGAACTTTGAACTACTTACGGAATTACTGCGTCGTTCTCTGGCAACTAGTTCCACGTACAGTCATGGTCAGATTTTAAGGAATCTGAATTCGAGACGTACTCACCAGTCTGATGTGTGGGTTTGAAGCAACCTTTTGGCTCCCCATTTAATATATACTTGTTACAGGTAAATAGCTACTTCAATAGGCTCATCTCCGAGTACCTGGAGCATGGATGAGCCAGCGGTGGCGCCCACGCACTGCGCCGTCACGTACAGCAGAGCCTTCAGCGGGCCCAGGAAGCCGCCCACCATCAGGCCCACAGTCACAGCCGGGTTCACGTGGGCGCCACTTACGTGACCAAGCATCTGGAAGAAAATATTTCGCCTGTTATATTTATTTTTGTTGACAACTTCTTACAGTACGACTACCAGGAGAGGCAGTCTTAGAGTGGAAATTGACAGCGTTAGTCTCAACACTTTGAAACAGGTCGAGCAACTTAGTATTTCATGTCGAGTTTCTGTGCCGATATGTTTGTCTATCGATTTCGAAGGAAGCGCTTCGTAACTAGTCTCTAAACATACTGTAACTGCGACGTTTGTTAAACGCTACAAGAAATAGCGAGTTTAAGTTCTCGTAACTGCTATTTTACTCCGTGCTCTTTCATGGCCCTTTATTATTCATTTTCTAGATGTGGGGCCAGTGTTTACAAAATGTGTTGAAGGTGTATAGCCTTTGTGCAAAGGCATGCCGCCCTCAGGTTCCGAAATCTGAAGCTGAAGAACTTATTTGGAGTAGCAAAACCCTTATGCTGTTTTCACTTTTGTTATAAAAATTTGAGGCGTGCCTCAGTATTAACGGCACTTCGAACAAAAACCTTTCTCGAATACACACCGCGGATGTATATAAACTAGAAATGTATTCTTGCGAAGAAGAAACCCACAATCAGCCACTTAATGCTACTATACCAATAGCGCATTATTCTGTATGATATGCAGGACTTGGTCATGGTCTTACTTCAGCTGTTCAAGAGAAATGGAATGTAGGTGTTAACAGTTGCCTGTTAACTAAACTGTGTCAAAGATCTGCCGTGGAACTATTTGGGTAAGAAAATACCATTACAAATTTTACTACTTTCTTTTGTATAAAAAAGAAATTAAGAATAATTAGGACGTAGACCCTTCAGTTTCCTGGTGTGGCACAACGTTCCTAATAATCTTTGTAATGTCTTATTTTGTGGTGACGCTGTGAGCACAATACTTTCATCTGAGTGCTCTCCGTTTGTTTGGCTGCTTATCAGTGGTGTGAAGTATATTCTGTCTTAAAGGTCAGATTCTGCTCATGCAAGCACGTCTATTTTCACGAACTATATTCTGACAAACCTCCTGGCAGATTAGAACTGTGTGCCGGACCGAGACTGTCCACGCAATGGCTTCTGCCTAGCCATTCGTGTAGCGTTCGTTTGAAGTTCGTATGTAATAGTGCCAGGCTTTTACGTTATGGGCCTGCCAATAAGTTATATAATTTCGCAGTGGAATATTTGTGCGAGTTCCCAGACTCCTTTAAGCCATTGAAGTTTAATGGGTTTGTTTAATTATCTCACCGAACGAGTGATTAGTTCAATACAGATGACAACGGTAACCATGACTTCCTAGATAAGACCGCCTTACCTCTAACCTTCACCACGGTTCACTTTCAGATTTTAATTGTTCATTTCGAAACCTACTTCGTTACCTCATCAGATTGTCAGTTCAGGACCGTTACTGCCTGTGCTTCATGACTTACGTCGATAGCCATACGAATCAGTCCATGGTTGTCATAAACTTAATGTTTGTAATTTAAGCTAATACGGCTGGCTGTAACAAACCTGGAGCGACGTTAATGCCTCTTCCTGCAATTATTACACGTCCTTTGAATTTCCGAAGTATCTGGCTGACTTCTAGTAAGGCACGATGAAGGCAGTACCAGCACCGACACTACTTGCAGAACTTTCTGCCGTTGCCGCTTTTGCTGTCCGCCGCCAAATCTCAGCCGCAACAAGCAATGACCTGGTACTAGCTCAGTAGCAGCAATGTGATTCTGTCCTTAAGGTATTTCTGATTCGCGTCTCAGTATACTCATTGCAGTTTCATTACTTCCTCCAAGTTACCGGTACACTTGGTGAGTTTCTATCCTCCTGCAGTGCGACCATACCGCTGTACCTACCTGCACAATGCATGCGACAGTAAGTCCAAATGTCAGGGCGATCTGAACGGTGGTCGGCTGGTAGCCTTCGGACCATGCTGTTGTCGATCCACACCCAACTAGCACCAGCAGGAACGTGCCGAGAAGCTCAGCAACCAGTTGTCTCAGCACTGTTTTCCAGGGCTTCAGGTCGTCCAACACCAACAGGTCCAGGAAACCTAGAATTAGCGTTTCTGAAGTAAATTGGCGATCGGAATATTGTACCTGCCAAGTCTAGACATTCGCACGTTCATGATTACACAAAAGAGCGGAAATCAAGTTATCAGTGTATGTCAAGGAGAATAAAGCCAGGTGAGTGAAAAATTAAGCCTTCAAGTCGTCACGAAAGTTTGGGAAACTGCTCAAAGAAGCCTTCGTCTGAAAATTAGAAGGCCTGACAACGAAAAATCTTACCGTAGTTTTTATGTCACCGCATCACGTTTGTCTGGCTATGTGAAGGCTAATCTCACCGACTACTGTTGAGATTCATACTGTTCCCTGATATTAAGGGTTATTCATTGAGAGGGTTTGGGTGTAACTTATTACTGGTACACCAGAAAAGTTATCCGGCCAGTAGATACTAAGTGCTGTTAATGTAAAGGTGCGGCGGGTCGCTAGTTAAGAAATTTAAGACTAAAGGTTTAGGATAATTTGAGAATATTTAAGCCGTAGGAGACACCCCTCTGAACCTATTTAACTTTTAAGTCAAGGGATGAAAATTGGATGAGAGCTTACCAAGAGAAAAGCTGTCCTTAACTAGGGAACAAAAGTTAATACCAGCGATTTCAAACGTGATCCAACTCTTTGTCGGATAAGAGAGCTGGGCCCGAATCGTTTAAGTTATGTGTAATTTATTACTTTAAGGTTAGGAAAGATAATGAAATTTATGATTTAATTTTTAACAAACTGGACAGTATGGTTCAAATGTATAGTTATTAAACTGAAGGAACATTCAGTTTTCGAAATTGAAGGATACGCTACGGAAAGTGGAAGTGTAATACCAGCCAGTGACCATAAACTGGGATTTTCTCAATTGTGCGTCGTCTACGACGTCTGGATTACTCTTCAAGTGCTGTTTCCAACAGACGCCTACCAGCCACAGTAACACGCAAAAATCTAGATAATTTTAGGTGAATTTGATTACTTAACACTGGATATAAAATGTTTTCCAAGGTAACTTAACGAACTCTTATCTCTTGAGTTCAGTTTTTGCATTAGGCGTAGATCTTGTTCAGGTAACACATTGGAAGACAATTGACAAGTAGATTGTAAGGAGAAGCACTGAAAATCTAATGACTACTTGGAAGTTTACGTGCGTACATACATACCATTTGTGGGCATACTGGATAGGAGGGGCACACTACAGCATTTGCAATATAAGCCGACAAATTTACGAAGATTCAGAAATTGCCAGAAGAGTAAGTAACGACAAACTTAGGCTTAGGATAATGATGGCGCTTATCCACAATACTTTATTATGTTTGGGCAATTTCTGACAATTTCCAACCCTAAATAACCAACGAGGTCGACTACTGATCAATGTTTTAGCTCATTATGTCAAATACCTTCAAAGTTGTTTATGAAGTATGAATTTTTGTTAAAAAGCTTTAACACTAACTACTCAAACACAAGTCACGCTTTTTGTATGCCAACACCTTGTCCAAAGCAAATTTTAACGAACGACCATAAGATTAAACGAGTTGACATTCTTGGAGGAAATGTCTTGTTTCACAAAGAGATTTGAAAATTTTGATGTGCCCAGGGAACACTGAATGAAGTGAGAAATCACTAAGCTTTTCACAAGTTAACGATAGTAGGTGGAAAGCAACTTTAACTTCGGGGAATTAGGTTCCTTAAGATAAGCAGCCAGCACAAACTGATATTAGAAGTAAGAAAATAAGACGAAAGCATAAACCTATCAAGTACTACAAAAATAGATGTAAAGACCGTATCCCAAGAATTTAAAGACTGCTTAAGCTAACGAAATGTCTACCACCAAGCTGTTCTCCGCCGTATTGATAATCTTAAGTACCCCACCCCTGAAACCACTCCCGTTTCCTCTGAAGGTTAGCTGCCATTTTTTTTTTTACTACTGTGTCAGCTGTAGCGTGCCCGTATCTACACTCTTCCCTTGTCTGTTCCGTTAGTGCAGAAGCTTTCTGTATTACCCCTTTTCTCTAACCAAGTTGAAAATGGTTTTTCCCGATTTTCTTCTCCTGTCTGAATGCAGCAACCTAGTTTCGCAAAGATCTATATCGCATCATTGTTTGTTCTGTATATGGTAAATGACAGTAGTTTATATTTGGCCCTCACAGACTTCACCTCCGTTCCTATAACAGCACTAAGCAGCTGACTGCTTCGCACCTACCATCAGACACTGACAAGCTACGTAACGATTCTTCGGTAAGGTAAAAGTAAGCTATGAAACATCGCTAAATACTGCTCTGTCCTCTTCACCTGAAGTAATCTGGTGCGACACCGCTTCCAATAAAACCTAGTAGAAAGGGTGCAATGAAAATTTCATTCTACGTGAATTGACGGATGGCTGGAGTATACTACAAAACTTCACAGACGGAACTGCGCTCTGTCAAAAAAAGTGAGCTGTTTGTTGTAAGTATTAATACTATAGTGAAAAGTGCAGATCGGTAATGATGGGAAGAGAATCCGACATTCTTACGGATGCCACGAGAAAAATAGAACTGCCGTTTTCCTCCTGTTCCGATACTGAGTACGGAATGTTAACCTGCAAACTGTTACATTATTTTTTCATCTACAGATGCTTAATGGATATCACGAATTTTTCTGTAAAAATTAAGGTAATTGTTACGAAAAGCTGTACGTTTTACATGTTTATCGGTGGAGGATATGTCTATCCTTTCTTATACTGCCGAACCTCAGGTATTTCTTTTGAAAAAGAAACCCGGAGACTATTTGCATGTTTAGTACCTCTTTACCCTTTATTTCAGAAACAAATTTGAGAACGTTAAATTTGGACGTACTGCAAGGTTAACTACGCAGAAGTTAACTACCGATTAAAGGATAAAAATACTTCCCCATATAGAAGTTGGCTTTTAAGAAGTTTCAATTTCGTTAATGGCGAAGTAATTTGTACACAAATTACTATTAGACAGGCGTTGCACAGGTGGGATTTTCTTTTGACTGAAGCTTAATTATCACTAAACATGGAAAAAAATTTATAACATCGGGAGAAATATGTGCAGGCCTAGCGCGATGGTTGCACCTTACACCTTAAAGACTGATCCCGCTAACGCTGTCTTTTTTTTGTTTACAGGGATGTCTCACTGCGAGCCTAATTCCATTACATCCTATTCGTTTATTTACTAGACAACAGAGCCTTTCTGTCCAGTGAGCTGCTTACAAAAACAAGCAGTTAGGAAGGCAGCAACATGAAGCGGCGATTCCGAACTCAGATTTCAAGCAGTTTGCGTTCGAAGCGTGCGTGTGCGCGTGTGCGTTCCTACTAACAGAACCAATTTTTAGCGTTTTGTCCACTTCGTGACACTGGACCGAATTGTGGATGTGTCGCGTGGCTCAAGTGGCATACACGAACATAGTTTCTTAAACCGCGGAAAAATTTTGACTGAACTCTAGAGCCGCGTACAGGGACTCTTTCCATATTATGGTGCCAAAATTTCTAACAAGGGACGTTAAGCAATGGTATACCTTTCTACGCCAAAGCTAGCACGGCTTCCCATATTCTAGACCATAACCCTTAATACGAACGCAAACAAATACGAAAATAGAGGTTCACTGTTCTGTGCGTTGTCGGAGTTACTCTCAGTGTTCAGCACTGGGTAAAAACTGGAAATATTTACCTACTCTGTGGTAGAGTTATCCGAATACCCCTGCTCCCGCACAATGCTAGTTTATCAAGATACGCTTGTCTAAAAGGTAGGAGCCGGTGGAGAAGTAAAGCTTTTAGCGTAGGTCGTGAACTGGGCAATGAATTTCATAGGTGAGAGTGTTGCGGATCAGGCGAGGATGTAGGTAAGATTCCTTTTCTGCCTTCCGGTCTTAATATATTAGCAAGTTGCTTCGACTAATATGCTCTTCATCACGGAGCTGCCAGACGAAACAAAGGATTATCTCATTAGAGCCATCAGAATAACTACGTAGCTGTTACACTACTGCCTGCTATTAACTGTTTCTGCCGTTCGTAAGCCATCCGATTTCAGCGTTTAGTGTGACACTTAATTCAGAGCCGGGAGAAGGAGAGTTATTGCCACACTATTCCTTATGGACAAGAACCTATACTTTCCTCCTCCTCCTCCTCCTCCTCCTCCTCCTCCTCCTCCCAACCGCTATAATATATATAAATGTCACCATCCATGTATTGTTATCTACTTGATGTGAGAGTCAAAAGTGACAAACTACGAGTAAGGCTCACCATAATACTTAAACATCATTCACCACAAAAACCATTTACGCATTAGGAATACCAACATCCCGGTCTTTCGGACCCGTCTACAACTGTGACAGACGGGCCTAAATTTAAATAATTTAACAAACTATTTTGTTAATGAAATGCGGAATGTAACTGCCTAAGAAACATTGGGTTATGATGAAAAGAAACGTTTTCGGCCCTTTTAAAATAAACCACGATAATCAGTTGGGATATTATTTGATTACTATCCCGAGTTCAGAGAGCTTCACCCGCACCACTAACATAGTAACCATAATATAAAATGTGGACGACTAGTTACATAATCATCACTTCATAATGAATAAATGGTAAAATTCGTATCTTGCACATCCGGAATTCAATCGCGTAATGTTAGAAAACATACGGGAGAAAGATCCAACTGCTACAACACCATACGGAGTAATGAGGCATAACGAAAGAACGTAAATGAAGGACAAACACCTACATTAACGTTCCTATCTCCAAACAATCCTAAGAGCCTTCAGGCAAGCAGATTTTAACGTATACTATACTATACTATACTATGCTATACATTACCAAGAAGTACAACTTACATTGCGAGGTAAAAAAATGCTTCAGCGCAAACATGCACATGTTGTTATTCTATACTAACAACAACAGCTGCGTTGCTAACAGGACCACACCACAAGCGAACAGGCTGGCTGCTCCTACATATACCTCTACTTGACCAAACACCATTGCAGCAAAGACGGCACAGGTCAAGACAGCAGTCACTGCTGAACGTGCTACAGTATAGTCTCTGTCGAGTTTGCATATCACAATTTCTTTATTTGTTTGACACAACGCCTCTGTCCAGTTTGCATACCACTATTTCCTTACTTTTTTGACACAACGCCACTTTCACAGTGTTTTACTGTAACACTTCATGGAATTCCTTTTTAAAGGAGTGTTTCTTTGCTTTACTTTTCCAGGTTTTAATGAGATGTGTAGCCTCCAAACTTTAACGTTTTAGGTAACAATAGCGTCTGACAACCAAACCTCGTCTATTGATAGCGTGTAAAATAAAATCTTGCAAGTAACCGTCATTTCATTCGATAAACTTCAATTGAAGGATCGAACAGAATTTAACGTTAATGACATCTAATGGATAACACCAAGAGGCAACTTCTGTTGCTGCCGGCTTTATGTGTAACATCTAATAGAGAGGATTAGCTATATTTCGTTGCAGCCGGTTTACTTCTACAGAGCACGGCAGACTTAAATGAAACATAATGTCTTGTAGAGCCAATGTTCCATGTGGTCTTAGTGTTACGTTAAAATGTGATTCGGCGTTACAGCTACAGGTGTTATTTCTAAGTACAATTAATTTATACATTTTTCAAGAACCGTATGGTTACGATTGGTCTCTTCAGTTTGTCGTTGAACTTCCCTCCAGCAACCTTATCGTTTCCCCCTAATGTCCAGTCCTGATGTTCTATGAGGCTAATATCAATACAACACACCGACTCTACATCTACACGCCCTACACATCGTTTCAGGATTGATCTTCCGCAATTTCCCCCTTTCATACAACGAATCCGCTCTGACATTCATCCTTCCTAACACATCAAATCCGTGCTTCCCTGTCCTTTTGGGCTGCAGGGTTCGCTCCTCCTTTCACGTCATTTCTGTTACTTTCCTCCCGATAATCATGCTATTGCCTCCATCCTAGCCTCCGTAAGCAACGTCAAATGACTCCAGGAAGCGTCGAAACACTAGTCTTCCTCTTCAGCAAGCCACTCTAATGCGCTGGACATGCAGTCATACCAACGAACTTAAACTTATACTTGAATTAAAAAGTTTAATCTGGGGTATACTTTTGTATCTAAATTTGTTGTTTGGATCAGAACTGATTTAAATATTTGGCAGGAGCATAATACTCCGGATTGGTGCTCACTTGCCATGGACTCAGCATGTCACCCAGAGTAACACTGATTTGAAACTTAGTATTCCCCTGCAAATTTGGTTCTATTGAAATCCCACTCCTCACAGCAGCACTTAATCCTCCTACGTCCAATGCATCCTCTCCCTGAGCGGACCTCACAACTTATTGTGGTGGACTGGAATCGTGCGTACTTCGTATACAGACTACCAACAATATCTGTGTTTTAAAAGACATATGTTAGTTTTAGGCACGTTCACCGTACAAATGACACTGCAATAAAGCGAATAAAACCTGTAGACATTTTAATATTTTAAAATTATGTAGGTATTTTTTATCTATGCTCTCGGCTGAAGAGCGACAGTTGTCTGCCGGTAGCGTACTTCTGCTCTGATTGGTAAGGGAATGACATTAATTTAAAGAAAAATTATCTGCAGTGATTGTACTAAGTATGAAAAAAAAGGAGTTGCATTCCTCGTGGGCTTTTCATAGTGCTGCTCTTAGGTACATGTTGCAGCAATATCCACTTCCCAGGTTGAGAATATTTTGTCTTTTCCTGATCATCATATAATTTTTTGTTCAGGGCTGCGAACAACGCGGAAAAAGTTTCATATTATTTTGTTGAAAGAAAATCCTAAGTAGACGATTCCCTACTGTGTGTTTCATTAAAGAAAATGAACGAAGTTTAGGGTTTAACACTACTTGGACGAAGCGGCCATTAGGGACGGGGAACAAGTTAGATCTGAAAAGAAACTGATCTTTTTCAGATCAACAGTTTCCTCAGGCGAAATAGGAAAAGGAAGAAAAACATAAATCTTGATGGCCGGAAGATGATTTGAACAGCAGCTCTCTTGGATTCGAGTCTAGTGTCTTATCTCTGTGCCATCTCGCAAGGTCCAAGCAGGAGAGGAATGAGAATGTACAATAACTTATGAAACCTAACATTTTCAGGAATATTGTTAGGAAGTACTGGATGTTAAAAGTGTTCGGGGCTCGCCATGAAAGTTTCACTTTCTTTTCAAATCTGTACTGAAATGTCCACTTCTGTGGGAAACGTGTGCTGAGTCATCTCAGTTTATCAATTTTTTCCACAAAATGTGATGTTCCGTCTCAACCTACATATCTGACACACAGGTTTAATGCATTAGAAAGGTTTCGTGTCAGCTAAAGTCATCATCATCATTATCATACTGTGCTTCACAGTCTAAGCCTGAGGGCTTATTCCGATCCATCAGTTCACATCTCCTTCGACCTCTCAGACATCCTGTGACCATCGGTCGGCATTGAGTGGTCTGCACTGGTAGGCGATCACTGCTCTTTCTAAGAACATTGTTGAGCCATTTTTGCCCGTGTTCTTCTATTTTTTGTAGTAATCTTCTGATCTCTTCATTGCCGTTACAATTCACTCTACTGCATTCCTCTCAGATACATTATTTCTGTGGCTTGCATTAGGTTCGTGGCGTTCAACTTTGGGATGCATACTTTCCTACCGTACAGGAGAGATATGACTGCCATTGCCTTATATACTTTCATCTGGGTGTCCGTGTGATAGATGTTAGACTGTGTTCTTCTGATTGTGCCGCACATCTGTGACAAACTTACTTTCTCTCGACGTATAGAAGGCAATTATATGTGACGTAGCTGCACAGGTAATCCAAGTTTGATATTTTGTTCTTGACAAGTGCCATCTGAGCATTTTTATCATCATATAACTTCTTTTCCGTTAAATACTATGAGTTTAGCTATAGTTTTTAAGAGTTTGCAGTCATATATTTTGGCTATTGTCTACAGCGGATGGTTTTCATTTCGAGAGCTACCTTTAAGGAAGATTACATTCTACCACGTTACTCTTGTAGAACTAACAAGGGAAAGGGAGACTTCTTTTGCTTCTTTTGATAGTGCCTTTGTCCCGCATTTTGCGTAGGGTCGGCATGGTTAAGATCGGATTTGGCATGGTTAGTTTTAATGGGTGACCAGATGCCCTTCCTACCGCCACCCCATACCCCCCCGGGATGGAATAAGTGTACCCCAGCTGTCTGCGTCTAGTGTAAACTATGAAATACTGCAAACATGTTCCAAATGTCTGCGAGGCGGGTAACTGAGGCGGGACGTGGGGACCAGCCGGGTATTCACCCAGGGGGATGTGGAAAACCCACTAACAACCACATCCAGGCTGGCCAGCACACCGGCCTTCGTCGTTAATCCGTCGGGCGGATTCGATCTGGGGCCGGCGTGCCTACCAAGAAGCAGCGCATTAGCGATCTCGGCTAACAAGGAAAAGGGAGACGTTACACATATTGATACAGAACGGAAGTTTAGAAACAATGAGGCAAGTACATTTTATAGTGATGCAGCAGTTCACTTTTAATTGTAACAGAATATCGATTCCCTAGATGTATGAGACAGGCGAAATACCCTCAGACTTCAAGAAGAATATAATATTTCCAGTCCCAAAGAAAGCAGGTGTTGACAGATGTGAAAATTACCAAACTATCAGTTTAATAAGTCACGGCTGCAAAATACTAACGCGAATTCTTTACAGACGAATGGAAAAACTAGTAGAAGCCGACCTAGGGGAAGATCAGTTTGTATTTCGTAGAAATATTGGAACACGTGAGGCAATACTGACCCTACGACTTATCTTAGAAGCTAGATTAAGGAAAGGCAAAACTACGTTTCTAGCATTTGTAGACTTAGAGAAAGCTTTTGACAATGTTGACTGGAACACTCTCTTTCAAATTCTTAAGTGGGCGGGGGTAAAATATAGGAAGCGAAAGGCTATTTACAATTTCTATAGAAACCAAATGGCAGTTTTGAGAGTTGTGGGGCATGAAAGGGAAGCAGTGGTTGGGAAGGGAGTGAGACAGGGTTGTAGCCTCTCCCCAATGTTATTCAATCTGTATATTGAGCAAGCAGTGAAGGAAACAAAAGAAAAATTCGGAGTAGGTATTAAAATCCATGGAGAAGAAATAAAAACTTTGAGGTTCGCCGATGACATTGTAATTCTGTCAGAGACAGCAAAGGACTTGGAAGAGCAGTTGAGTGGAATGGATAGTGTCTTGAAAGGAGGATATAAGATTAACATCAACAAAAGCAAAACAAGGATAATGGAATGTAATCGAATCAAGTCGGGTGATGCTGAGGGTATTAGATTTCAAATGAGACACTTAAAGTAGTGAAGGAGTTTTGCTATTTGGGGAGCAAAATAACTGATGATGGTAGAAGTGGAGAGTATGTAAGGTGTAGGCTGGCAATGGGAAGGAAAGAGTTTCTGAAGAAGAGAAATTTGTTAACATCGAGTATAGATTTAAGTGTCAGGAAGTCGTTTCTGAAAGTATTTGTATGGAGTGTAGCCATGTATGGAAGTGAAACATGGACAATAAATAGTTTAGACAAGAAGAGAATAGAAGCTTTCGAAATGCGGTGCTACAGAAGAATGCTGAAAATTAGATGGGTAGATCACATAACTAATGAGGAGGTGTTGAATAGGATTGGGGAGAAGAGAAGTGTGTGGCACAACTTGACTAGAAGAAGGGATCGGTTGGTAGGACATGTTCTGAGGCATCAAGGGATCACCAATTTAGTATTGGAGGGCAGCGTGGAGGGTAAAAATCGTAGAGGGAGACCAAGAGATGAATACACCAAGCAGATTCAGAAGGATGTAGGGTGCAGTAGGTATTGGGAGATGAAGAAGCTTGCACAGAATAGAGTAGCATGGAGAGCTGCATCAAACCAGTCTCAGGACTGAAGACCACAACAACAACAAATCGATTCCCTACTATGCTATCTGTCAGACAGCAGAAAGCAGTTAATACAGATAGGGTAAACGACTGGAAACCTTACTATGATCCTATAATTTGATCTCAATAATTAACTTTCCAACCAGCTGGATAAAGACAGTAGAGCCCTAACTAATAACATTTTCTTTGATGAAGCTCAAAACAAGGAAATAGCTGTACACCCAGTAACAAATGCTATCTCTGATAGTGATGCAACGATAGGATAAATGAGATAGTGCCCTACAGCACAGCTACTGCTCAGTGGAAACCACAATAATTAATGATTCCAGGACAGATATTTTTACAAATAGTTTACAAAATCATACCGGGGATGAAATTTATAATGAAACAGACGATAACATAAATTTCAATCTATTTCATGATAAATTCATATCACTGTTTGAGAACAGCTTTCCACGTCAGCTAATCAGAAAGGCCATTAAACAATCATGCAAAAAACATTGGATCAGTAGAGCTAGTAAAATTTATTGTGAAAGGAGAAGAAAATATATGTTTGCAAAAACAAGTAGAGATCCTGCAGTAATTGCACACTGCAAAAAAGTAATCAAAATTTACAAAAGTTTTAAAAAATTAAGAAACATCCACATTATTTCAGAAATCAGTAATGCTGACAACAGACTTAAGTCTATATGGCATGTAGTGAAACGAAAGACAAAACAACAGATCGTAGAACAAGATAAGTTCACTGTTGAATTCAGTGGAAGGGCTCTAAATAATCAGTGACAGATGGTAAATACAATAAACGATCATTTATTAACTGTAGTAGACACTATAAGGACAAACAGATCAAGGGAAATAAAACAGTACGTTGAACAAATAACTTACATAAAATTCAGTCATATGGATGTCTCACCCACTTCTCTTTCTGGAATTAAGAAAATTATATATTCTTTCGAAAATAAAAATTTGTCTGTATTTGATGGTTTCTCCAACAGTGTTAAAGATGTGTGCCCATGTAATAAGCCTTATATTATCTGAAATACATCATGCATCACTAACTCAGGCCATTTTCCCAGAGAGATTGAAATATACCATTGCCACACCTCTCTATAAAAAAGGTAGTACGAGAGATGTCAATAATTGCTCGCCCATTTCGCTACAAACATCAGTTTTCAGAAGTTCATGTATTCTAGAATAGTACATCACCTGAGCAACTATAAATGCTTAGTAAATCATAATTACAGAAAACTAGCTCAGCTGAGAATTACATAACTGCGTGGAATATGTTCTTTCGTACGTGTCTGAAAGGACAGTCAACACGCAAAATCCGCGGCTGCGATACATTACATGTAAATGGAGGGTGGAGATGGGGAGAAAGAAACGGAAAGCGAAGGGACTACTAATGTCAGTTGCATCGGAAATTTACGTGGAATCAGTGGCGAGTGAAAATATGTGCTGGACTGTGATTCGAACCTATGATCTACTGTCGACTTGACAGTTGCGTTAACCACTGCGCCATCGAAACACAGGGTTTACCGCAATTACACGAACTATCTCGGCACGCCTCTCTATCTACCCACTTTCCCACCTAGCGCCACCTATCTGTAGTCCCTGTCCACGTCCTCTACTTTGACATTCCAGCAGGAGGTCAGACGTAATTGTGAATCTGCACTGAAAGTTGTGGATCCGTTGCCCATCGAGGAATATCAGTTATATGAATGAGCGGTGTCATGTTAGAAAGAACAGACACATTCATATGACTGATTCGCCTCGATGGGCAACGACTCCATCACTTTCATGTCCGAGAGAACAGACACCACGCATTCGTATAATTGAATCGCTCGATGGGTAACGAATCCATCACTTTCATTGTGGATGCACAATTACGGCTGACCTCCTGTGGGAATCTCAAAGCAGCGAGCATGTAGGAAATGGACAGGGACTGCAGACAGATGGCGCCAGGTGAGTATCTTGGTCGGCCGAGAGACATGCCCACATACTCTGAGCAGTTGCGATAAACACAGTGTCCGGGTGGCGCAGCGGTTAACGCAACTTCCTAATAAGCAGGAGATCCCGGGTTCGAATTCCGCACACACTTTTACTTGTCGCCTCTGATTCCGCGTAAAGTCCCAATGCAGCTGACATCAGTAGTCCCTTTCCTTTCCTTTCTGTCCTTCCACCTTCAATTTACATTAGCCGAGAATGCTATTTACTAGTGCGCTCATCAGTTTTACAAGCACTAAATAACAAAATAGCGACAGTTGGTATTTTCTGTGAAGTATGTAACACATTTGACTGTGTGAATCACAATCTCTCCTGGATAAATCGACCTTTTATGGAATTGAATTAATGCATTACGGTTGACATCAGATACGTCAACATCACTGATACTGATGATGTCATCGAAAGTCCCTCGATATACGTTGTGACATATTGGTATGCAGTTAACTGGATTTCTGCTTTGATACTTTCCTACGAAGAAAATGCCAAAATGTGAAGACGTAGCTACATTCTTTGATCGCTAGCATGAACAATAACATGTATAAACTGCTTTTATAGATTAATCAATAATTACTTCTCCGTCCTTCAGTTATGCAAAAGTTATATACAGCTAATGGAGTCAATTCTGGTTAGAAATAACTAGGGGTACCAGACATGTACGGCTGGATTTGAACTTAATATTCTTTGTTTTTGTGATAATAGGAAATGCTACTACGGTTCCTAATTTAAAGCTGTGTGGTAAATTATTATCCTAACTTTGTGAACCAATTCTCGAAGTAATTAGTACAATACGTCTGGCGACATAAGTGATCTATGGGCGTTTAACATGCACAGGTGGTACCAGAATACTAGAGAATGAATGTGATTCACTATATCATTCGCATGGTGTGGGTTAATTTCTGAATTTCTGTAGCCATCTGTAAAAAGCAATAAAGGGTGTGGTTGGTAGGCCCCTTTACTCATTTTTAAATACGTTTAACATATCTGATGTATTTGCTGTCAAACATGTGTAAAACTGTAGCAAAAATGTTCTTCAATACTGTGTTCACATTACTGAAACAACATCTCGAAAAAAAGGCAAATTTTACTTACCTTCTACAAATAAAAGTACTCTGAAAATATTTACCTTTCTTTTAAATTCTACGTGACATACTTTTATTTGATGGAAGATTCCACAGAAACTAACTGAACTATAAGAGAGGTCTATCAGCAAGTTCACTTAACTTAAAAAAGGGAAATCGTTGTTTAACATCCTGTCAACGACGACGACCCTAGAGAAGAGGCACAGTGTGAGAGAGAATAGTGATGGGCCACGAAACCAGTCAAGACGTTCTCAATGGTACCATACTGGCATTCGTCTTAAAATATAGAAAAACCGCGGGAAACCTAACCCTGGTTGGCCAAACGTGGGTCTGATCAGAGCTCCTTCCGAACGCAGGTTCAGTGGATTAAGCATGGCGCCATCTTTGCTAAGTGTAATTCTGATCAGTTAATTATTTTTTCTATCAATAGCTTCTGCGAAGCTCTCTTTCTTTCGAGGAGATGCGTATACAATTTAAAAAATAATGCAGGACCAAGCTGTAAGAGATGTGTGGTTCAGAAAAAACGACAAACGAGAGATAAATGATGACCAAGAGTTAGAAGTAGCTAACAAATTAACATTGTTGGTGGTCTGGAAGACTGCAAAGCTTGTTTTTTCCTTATTCGCGAAAATCCTCTTGCGACTTACGATGAAACAGGTAATTACTCGCACTGAAGAATGTACTACCAAAAGCTCAAACAAAACGGAACTAACGTTCTTCAGGATTATTGCACTTCTAATGTGATTTATTTCTCATTTATTTCCCAAGTTTTCTTTATTTTTTCCTGTGATAAAATTATCATAGCTTAGTATATACTGGCGAGTACTGAATGACAAATTCAAATATAACCGAATACAGGCTGACAAAAAAAACTGCTGAACAAACCAAACCAATCGTAACGATAACCGTGCGAGAAGCGGCGAATGAACTCATAGCAAAATGTTACCTGCCGGGATACCAAAAAAATCATGACACGTTTTTGTCCTATGCAAAATCAGTTGTTTTTTCAAATTGTTGTTGATCAAGATAGCACCGGAACGGAATATAAATACGTGCATAATGAATTACTAAATTAGTTTTAAATGACACCAATTTCAGGTACCTTTGGCTGCAATATGAAATTTCAATTTTGACGTCGAATATACTTCGGACCAAAGAACAGTTGCAACAGTAGTCCTGGCCAAGAGAAAAGCAAACACAATATTACAGAAAATAATGTAAAAGCATTTTTATTGCTATAATTAAGGCCTTAATGGCAGAAAACTTACGTAATAAAATAAAGGTATTTGTATTATCATTCAAACTTATACCTATCTTACGTAATAATAAAGGAAGTAAGATATTAGTTTTACGTCCCCTCAACGACAAGATTATTCGAGACGGGACACAAGCTCAGATTTTGGAGGATGGGGTAGGAAATCCCTTTTAATGAAACCATACCAGCATCTGAGTCAAGCAATTTTGGAAAATCCTCGAGAACGCGAATCTGGAAGGTCGTATTCTACCCGATTACGAATCCAATACTTAACCACCTCGCTCTATGCGTTAGATACGTTCCTTATTCATCAAGATACTAGAGGCAAAATGTGAAGAGAAAAAAGATACATAATGTTTCGTGGGCAGCTCACAACTGTAAATGTAACTTATTGCACTTCGTGTATCTTAAGAAAACAGACATGTTAAGGATAATCCTGCAGTATGTTCATCTTAATTGACTTGAAGCTGTGATATAATATTCGTTTTGGGCACAAATTTTGACGAATCAAGAAAATTATTCAGGATTAAATGCCTGAAACATCCGCTTAAAACCTTACGATGTATATATATATATATATATATATATATATATATATATATATATATATATATATTAGAAAAATTATAAAAGTTAAAGTACAAATCATAGTTATCAGTACAGCGTAAGATTATGGACAAATTTCTAATTCCTGTGAGATATGCGTACCGCAAACCTAATTTATATCTTGAGAAATAGTTTCTCCTAAGATGACCACATCATAGTTTCTAAGTTTAACTGTTGCACTGTTGGGAAAATGGTAGATATAGAAATAAACTAGCAAAGACTACGAACACAATTAATGACGTTCAATAAAGGAAAGCGATGGGCGTGGCTCCTCTTGTAGTAATGTGGGTTGACGGAAAAAATTAGAGTTTCAGAAAAAGGTGAAGGTTGTTTCAGCCTTTCAGATGGAACGCAGTAGACCTGTCCTGACTTGAATCAGCTGAACAATTATGAAGCTTACATTTTGCCCACACGTCATGTCTTTTTAGGATACCGAAAACGTTCCGTCTTGGAACAGACGATGTATCTCTAATCTCCAATGAAGGGGAACTCAGCCTCCCAGGTGGCTGCAGGTAACGGAAACCAGGTCACTGCCGTATTTCCTGACTTTCATACAGCATTCGAAACAACTTAGCATCGTTGTCCTTACAGAATAACAGGACAGGTGTGTGATGAGTCCAAAGCCTTCCCAATTAACGGAAACCAATAAGTTATTAATGGAGGGATATCGGCAGAAGCCAAAGAAGAGTCACATGTATCTTGAGAACGTTTTATGCGATAGTTACTATACACAATCTACATAAATTCCCGGAGGATAATATTTCTAGTTTACTGAGGCTGTCCGCAGACGACACAATTTCATACCCCATACAAAAATTAAGAAAAAGGCGCTAAAACGGACAATTGATACTAAAGATGAGTGAACGAAGTGTAATAAGCGGAGCTTGAAGAGCCCTATAGCAACACAGCTGCCGTACACGCTGGTAGTCATATAGAGATCGCAGAAATCATATGTGATATGAAAGTGAAAGGACCTCGATGTCCCGACGGCATACCAGGTGAGATAATACCATCATTAAGTCCTTATGTAGTTCCTTACATGAGCACACTAATTAATGAATCCATTATCCAGGGGCGCTTTTCAAAATGTTGGAAAATGACAGAAGCAGTCATTATAAAAAAAGGAGAAGATAGATATCCCCTAATTCCCAAATCATACCGGTCGATTTACCTACTATATCTACTATGTAAGATTTTGGAAAAGCACTAACCAATAGATTAAAATGTCACAGGATTCTAACGGGATTAACTAACGCGCAATATGGATTCACGAAGGGTAAACGTACTGGGGATGGCATTAAGGAGGCGAAAAAATTAGTTTACGCTACAGATACAAAATATGTAATAGGTATGATGATAGACATATCTGGGACATTTGACAGCTTATGGTACACTTCATTCTTTAAAAGATTAAGGAAAACGGGCTGCCTGAGAATTTTACACAACCGCCTACTGGATTATTGGGAAGAGCGATATGTGACGCTGTCAAGTCCCACAGCTACAGTTACCAAACTTATTACGAAAGGACGTCCTCAGGGCTCTATTCGCGGTGACGATTGCTCGGACGTTAACTTAGAACCACCATTCGGCAGATTACAAAGCAGTCGGAATTGTTAGGAGTTGTTGCAATTTTGAGGATTTGTTACTTTTAGTGCACGCCAACAGTCGAGATAGGGTAGAAAATAAATATGACAAACTTCTCGGAATCCTGCATGAGTGGTGCTGGCAGGTGCGACTCAAGATAGCTCCACAAAAATCGACGTATATGTTACTTAGAGGACGACTTATTAGGGATCTATTGACTAAAATAAATCAGGAGGTAATTCAAAAGCATAGCGTCAGTCGGTATTTAGGTGTAAACTTAGACGAACGCTGGACATTGAATGCCCACTTAGAAATTGTAACGAGGAAAGGAAATTTTATAATGAATGAAATTATTAACTTGAGACAAAGGAGGTTCCGTTAGCCTCTGAGTGTAAGTAGACTGTACTAAGAGACTGTATTAACTGTAGTTGTGGGATATGGTGCCAGTGTTTCGGCGCATAGGTTACGACTGGTCAGACCTGCCGCTGCAGTAAGAAAAGTATAGCAAGAAATTCTACTTCGATGCTGCGGGGCCTTCAGCACCAAAGACGTGCTAACTATATGAATGGGCGTTTGTCCTCTGGAAACGCAAATAACAAAAAAAGCTGCCATCTATTGGCTGATGAAGAAACAATACGAAAAAATACACAGAATTCCCGGGAAACCGGCAACAAATCCAAGAGAAATGAAGAATTTAACATTTCCAGAATGGCACCAGAAAAGTAACTCATCAGACACAGGAAGGAGCACGTTACAGTTTCTTTCTCATGTAACTGAAAAGCATCAGAAGACGTATTTTGTGCCAAGTAGGGGACTGGTCCGCTAGATTAGCGGACATGTGCAATGTCCTAAATATCTGAATAGAAATCAAGAGCTTTTTTCAATAGTGGTACAAGTCCATTTCTGTTCATTCTGAGATACAGAGTCTTAAAGTTAAAAGAGCGCTGAAAAATTTGCAGTTGAGATACCAGGAGTTTTAACTTTAGGACTCTGTATCTCAGAATGAACGAAAATAGACTTGTGCCACTACTGAAATAAGCCCTTCAAATGGTAAAAGGGCAACGAGCAGCTGTGACTGTGGCGAAATGTGCACACCAGATCATGTCCTATGGGACTGGCAGGCTTTAAGAGGTAAAAGTGTTTATGACTTAGTTAGAGTAAAAGAGGACTTCAGTATCTTAAATCTTATAGCTGATACTGTCTCAGAAAAAGCATGGTGTAAGTGTAGCCAACAGACACCACAGCAGAGGCGAGTAAGGCCTGTATACTATCCTAAGGGACGTGAACGAAGCTCGATAGCTCTACGATGACGTGGTCCAGAAATGGGATCAGTGAAGGGAGGTGGTGACAAACGTACTCAAGAAGACTGAGAGGAATCAGTGCAAGTGATACGCGCTCATCCGGCACCATGCTGCCTGGAGGCGGCAAAATATTGTTGGACTCGACATGATGGCGGATCTGGTGCGGCGCGTAGACAGAAAGTTGATTCATTTCGATAGTAGTTAATTATATGTGTGTCCATCTCAGGGTAAACTAAGGACAAATAGTGATAATTTGTAACCACAGTAGCAATATTGGGATATTTGTATTAGTAATAGTAACATAATTTTCAGTAATAGTAGCATTTGCTGAATAACCCAGGTGGCGGCTTTTTGTGATTGTAACAGTTACATAGTCTGTTACTGAAGCGGTAGTATATGGTGTTGTGAGAGTAGTAATAGTAGTAGCTATAATAATGACTGTAAATTAGTCAATGCAATTTGAAACAACGAAAAGCTATGAGCCACTTTCTATATGGCTCTCTTTCTATCACAGTGAAGACCCGACTGAATGTGGATAGAGGTGCCCTAGGAAAATAATTGGTAGCCATCTAAATATTACTTGAAAGTAGTAGAAAAAAATAAAGACAAGTAAAAACAGCATATAGACAATGTAAACTTAATTCATGTTCAGAAAAAAAGATGAAAAATGAGTAGATAGTTGTCAAAATTCACGTGCATATAATTCTGTATGTAACAGACAATTGCTGAAATCAAGAAAGTGGACTATGCAAAATAAATAAATAAAATAAAATAAAATTTAATATGGGTAAACAGACGTAAAAACACGTTGCATTTGATTACACAACCTGTGATCAGTCAATGGGTTATGATGATGATGTTTGGATTGTGGGTGGGGGGGGGGGGTTATAGCGTCCGTACAAATTCCCAACCTTTCCAATCTTGCCACTTTCAAGAATGATGATGACAACAGAAACACCCAGTCACCTCGAGGCATGTGAAAATCCCTGATCCCGCCGGGAATCGAACCCGGGACCTCGTTCTCCAGAGACGAGAACGCAACCGCGAGACCACGAGCTGCGGACATCAGTCAATGTAGTCCGTTACACTTGCAAGTATGTAGGATTTCATGAGCCTAACTATAAAGATTATATAATGTAACTCTGAGTAATGCAGATGTGAGGTAATCCAGTGGAAATGTAATTCTCTCATAAACAAGGTAACTTACAAAATCTTCGTTCGCCTAATTCTTGAGTATTGACTCTCGACTTGGAACCTTTACGAACTGGATTAACAGGACAAGAGAAGATCGAAAGAAGATCACCGGGCTGCGTCATGGATTCGTTTAGTCACAAATTCTCCATAAACTGTAATAGGAAGCGGTACAAGACACGGTCCTTGAGTCGTGGACAGCTTTACTCTCCAAATCTGTAGCGCCTACAATAAGAGAGATGAATTATATTACTTCAGCCAACTAATATTGCGCATATTCATTACGACGAGAAGTTATAGGAATTCGAGCATATCAAGAGGAGGATCTACTATATTTCTTGTCGCTCATTACCCGCGAAGGGAGCAGAGAGGAAAAGGGAGTGTTTGTAGTACTCTATGAACCATCGGCGACATACAGTGCCATGGCTGGTGAAGTGTAGATTTAGGTGTGGATGCAGAGTCGTTCGATGGGCAACCAAAACTCGCCAAAAGGAAGCAGATGTCGTATTATTACGAATCTGGACTCCAATTCGGGTGGTCGCTGATTAAAAGTCCTGATCAGCCATACTGATTTAGTTTTTCCGTAGTTTCCCTAAATACCTTAATTGCTTAAGATAAAAGCCGGACTCCAGTTCGGGTGGTCGCTGATTAAAAGTCCTGATCAGCCATACTGATTTAGTTTTTCCGTAGTTTCCCTAAATACCTTAATTGCTTAAGATAAAAGCCGGGACGCTTCCTTTGGAATGAACACGACTGATTTCCTTCACGATAATACCCTTTTCTCCGGGCTTGTGCAGCATCCTTTTTTTCCCCATAACAGCTGAGGTCAGCTCCGTCTCCAACAACCTCGTCGTTTACGTAGCGTTTAACGTTAATCTTCCTCCATTTGACCGAGCGAGGTGGCGCAGTGGTTAGCACACTGGACTCGCATTCGGGAGGATGACGGTTCAATCCCGTCTCCGGCCATCCTGATTTAGGTTTTCCGTGATTTCCCTAAATCGTTTCAGGCAAATGCCGGGATGGTTCCTTTGAAAGGGCACGGCCGATTTCCTTCCCAATCCTTCCCTAACCCGAGCTTGCGCTCCGTCTCTAATGACCTCGATGTCGACGGGACGTTAAACACTAACCACCACCACCACCACCTTCCTCCATTTCTAGAACTTATTTACTACTGCCCGTTGGTGTGTAATCGATTATGGAAATCTTCTTTCACACCTACTCTCTTCTTACCAGCGAAATTAAAATCACTTACCATATTTTCACCACCTTGTATCTGTGATCTTAATCGGTCCGTTTTAGCGATCTCCACTTTGAAGAGAGATTAAAGAATTCATAAAATGCTGATTAATGTCAATAATTCATAGGAGTGTCAACCGTTTCCTTAACAGGAAGAGACCCCTGTGCGGGTATACAGTAAGTTTCTTACAACTCACAAATTTACGAAGAAACGAGTTTACTTGTTACTGACAAGGATGACCTTCGCATGTACGTCGTTATTAGTTCCGGCCTGTCAGAACTAAAACCACCAATGCAGATCTAAACCAAAAAATTAATTAACTTTATGGTTTGCATCCCGAGGTGAACATGATCGCCGGCCGGAGTGGACGAGCGGTTCTAGGCGCTACAGTCGGGAACCGCGCGACCGCTACGGTCGCAGGTTCGAATCCTGCCTCGGGCGTGGATGTGTGTGATGTTCAAAATGGTTCAAATGGCTCTGAGCACTATGCGACTTAACTTCTGAGGTCATCAGTCGCCAAGAACTTAGAACTAATTAAACGTAACTAACCTAAGGACACCACACACATCCATGCCCGAGGCAGGATTCGAACCTGCGACCGTAGCGGTCGCTCGGCTCCAGATTGTAGCGCCTAGAACCGCACGGCCACTCCGGCCGGCGATGTGTGTGATGTCATTAGGTTAGTTAGGTTTAAGTAGTTCTAAGTTCTAGGGGACTGATGACCTCAGAAGTTAAGTCCCATAGTGCTCAGAGCCATTTTTGAATACGATCGCTAGCGACTGGAGGATTTGAGAACTTACTTTTATTTTCTATCGAGTTCAATCAAAGCTCAAACAATACACGTTAATATAATTGTATGTTACGTATTCTTCAATAAAAAAGCTTTGCTGAGTGAGTATTTGTGAAGAGCAAGTTATATATTTAATGGAGTTAGTCGAGCTATAGGTTGAGAGGTCCACATGGTGACCCTTGGCACGGTGTGGGTTGTCTTTGCCGTGCTGGTGTTTACTCTTGCGCGATACTAATAGGGCCGGGAGCAGACGGCTTGGGTAGTCGGTGTAGAGCAGTGATATTGGTTGGACCGTGCTTACTTTTGTAATTCAATATGCCGTGCTCACCGTTTGTAGAAGAATGTTGTAGTACAAAAAGTGAGTTTGAATATGGAGAGCTAAATATCTATTTTCGTGTTCTTGCTGGTTGTTATGTGATGTTTCTGAGGAAGTTTCTGTGTTCTATTGTTTGTTTGTTCCACTATGGATTTCATACGCCAGCTATCGGTTTATAGGTTTTACTTTTCTTGGTGACTTGTAGTGAGGCTACTCTTCCTTGTAGTGGGTTGCACATGGTGTTCGTATTTCGTGTTGAGTGTTTTCGCGTTTTATTTAAAGTTTTGCTTTATCGGTGCACTGATGTTTGTAGTAAGTCTTCGTAGCTATCTGCATGGCTACGTCAGCCAGAACATCCATGAGTAGCATTAACTTCTTTGTGGAACATTATCGTAGTTGTTGCAGTGTGATTGGCTAGCGCGTAGATAGTATTTTCAGTTAAATTTTAAGTGTTCACTGATAATAGGGAAAACTAGACTCGAAGAGATTACTTTCTTCGTATGTGATCGGGACCGGCCGTGATGCCTGCATTTGAAGCTGAATCGGTGTGCGGTAAGAACCTTCGTGGGTTTTCTGTTTAAAGTGTTCTGAATAACTAAGAAAATCTGCGGAAACGCGTTCACAGCATACCGGTTATCGTTAATCTTATAACGTCGGTGTTAAGTTATATGTAACCGCACTAGTATTAGTTTCGTAGTGGAAAAAAAAAATGTTAGGTATATTAGCACATTACTAAGAGGAAACTTGTGCGACGTATGTAGGGCAGTAAGTGGGGGGGGGGGGGGGGGGAATAAGATAGAGGAAAAATTTCTGATGGATGTTCATCACTTTCATGGCGAAAGTCACGTGACTCTCGATCACTAGTTTCATCCGTTCATATGTTAGCTCAAAATAACTGTAAAGTAAGCCATGTAATGGTAAAATGAGTATAAATTTACTTTCAACTTTTTTACAGGAATAACAGCAGCAGCAGGAGTGCACGAGGTGAAAGAACGCAGTTCTACACTGCGAAAGTTTGCGGCAGAGTTCTTAGGAACGTTTATATTGGTGCTCGTCGGGTGCGGTTCCACCACTGTGGCTTGGTCCGACGGATACAAGCCAACAACAGTTCAAATTGCCCTGGCGTTTGGGCTGACTGTTGCGTGTGTTGTACAGGTTAGTCTCAAATTTCGTAGTAGTGTAAAACAACTTCTATAGACACGTAGTACTACTGGCAATGTTGGCGTGCAGTTGGGCTTAATAGAACCTATTGTTCCTACCCACTTAAAACGATGCCAATGTTACCGCTTTAGCGACGTTCGCTCTAAATCGGTCTTACTGCCCCAATTCTAGTTGTCGCTTTAAGGAGCCATTTTTACCAATACTCTTCGTTAGTCTCAAGAGCAGATAAATTACATGAAGTCTAGTCGGCACCAAAAATAGTTTACTATTACAAAATTCGCTGGACGAACATACGTTAATCGAAACTCAAATTCGGTTGCTATTGGATGCTTAAAATAAGTGTCACTAGCAATGTAAACGTAAATAGCGGATAATGGTTAAATCCAGTCTTTATTGGAAGATTGATTTGTTTCAGAAGTCCGTAAATTCTCGCAGGTCAGCGTGTTGGATAAGTAGACTCACGTAATATAAAATGAGTCGTAAAACGTATTTGCAGGACTTAATTGGTAAGTGTAATTTCATGGGTAAAACATGGACACTATAGAAAAAAAATCTACTTAGAATTTTTAGTGGACCTTCATTAGTACTACGCGGGAAAAATGGTGTTTTAAGTGTCCTTTCGGTCTAAGGTTGTCGAGGTTCTAAGATACTCCGTAGAAGTAGAGCCTCTAACACGCAGTTTTTCAGTTAATGAATGCCTCGTATTTTCAACTCTTCAGCTTTGTGCTCCGCATGTCTTCTTAATTTAAAATGAATATACGTGACACTCCATTAGTTAAACTCCCACAACATCTAAGTGATAGGTTCGTAATACTAAGTAATTATTCTAATACAACGCACAATGTGCTAGTGTACGGAGATGGAAAACCATAAACAACCTATCGCTCAGGCAAGTAAAGTTGCCACTTAAACCGATATGAGTTTAAAGCCTCGACAGCATTAAGAACGTTACCAGCTCATCCTGGTGAATAGTCCGGGACTCTAGGGAAGAAATTATGTCACAATATACTTCGTACTGTAAATTGTGCTGCAGTAACGTCGTACACTATAATAAGACAGATTTCCATTAGTTCTGTATAAAAGGAAAATAGTTCACACGCTGTGCACTATTTCCAGTGCTGAGGGAGATGAATTGCTTTGGGATAACACATGTTGATTAAATTTACTTAACTCCATGGGATTCGTGTAGAGATGAGAAACAAAAATTACTAGAACGTGGTGATATGCTCCAGCGGTCATCTCTCCTTTTGGGCATAGCGGATTACATTTATCTTCAACCGAGAACTGAGAGCACCCTAACAGGAGGCAACTCTTCAAAGGTGCAGAGTCTTAGGGCGAGGGCGTGCTTCCGACAAATAGGGGCAAGTGTTGAAACGAAACACGGGTTTGTTAGGCGTGGACAGCTAGTGGTGGGCACAATACTCAATGCCAAATCTTGCAAGTCTGGCGTAGACAACGCGTATCACTAGTGCTGGCGGACAAAATAAAAGTACTGCATTGCTCAAGGGTATCGGACGGAACGATTCTGCAAACGGTAGAACGCTATGGCACCGTAATAAATGCTTAGCTGTATGCTCTAGTGCAAAGAAACATAACATTGACATACGTACTGGACGAACTAAGAACGTACTGGGCCACGCTTTAACCTGCCGCCGTATCGTTGCAACACGAACGCAACTGGCATGGACGAAAAGGCATATGTTGGCCAGATCCTCGGAAATAAGTAAAGGCTCCTCCCTACCGTTAATGCCAAGGACTGGGAAGCTTAATCCATAAGATGAGGGGCGGTATTGCAGGAGGTGCGATGGTGTTATGGAAGTAGAAATTTACACAACGAAAGCTAAAGACTTTGACAACTCGTCTCGTTCTAAGTGAAATAAATTAATGTAGTTGCAGATATCCGTAATGGGTCTCTTTAGAATTCCATATGCTTTTCCGATGAGTGATACGTAAGTCACAGAAATGGATGTCTACATGGAAAGTCGACGAGTCAATCAGTTTCCATTAGCCAACACATTCCGGCGTTCGCTATCGCAAGACCGTTCTGCCTTCATAGAAGAGGAACTAAGGTATACTTACCGGATTCGGTGGTGTCGAATCGCTATTAAGCCTCTCGGCAACCTTACGCTTTCATGTTTCCACTCTGGGGTGAATGCTACGTTAGTGGTCTCTTAATACATGACTTAAGTGTAGGTGATACACAGTAAAAGTACATAAACTCTAGAAGCTGTACAAAACACTTCATTTCTTAAACGGTTAATTGCACCCACAGGAAGGTGCAAATTAAACGGTTTGTAACAGTTAAATTCAGTAAATACTAATTTCTAATACGGATGCGAAAAATATTAAGCTTACTGATTTCTAACGCTTTAAGCCTCACTAACACTTCCCATAACTGTGTAGTCGTTTGCGGTTTTAAAATTGTGGTTACAGTAAAACTCGCTACTTACGAGAACCCGATGGATAGTAAGTGGAGCAATGACTCACTGGAAGCATTTGTAACGACACGGGAAGGAAAACAACAAATAAGAGGGAAAAAACATTCCTCGTAAACAAGAGGAACATGTTAATCGCGCATGCTCCGAAGAGCTCTGGAATGCATTAAACCATTCCATAGGATGCTCACTTAAACACCTCAGTTAAGAGAATAAAACAATCAATGATATGTTAAGTATCATTTGCTGAGAATCTTTGGTTACAAAAAACTCGTTTGTTTAATCGTTTATACATCTCAAACGGCTACATGTTCCTCTTACACTCCCATTACCTTCCAGGTTGTGTGGTGCTGAATCCACGTTGCACGTGACGCTAACAACTCGGACACCCAAATGTAGGCAAATTTCTTCAAAAATAGAAATTGGGGTACAGCTTTTGTAAATCTGCGTATATTAGAAAAGCTTCTTACCCACTGTCTAGAGCGAATGGGGAAAGTAATGTTAAGAGCTTGATGAAACATGCCATGAAATGGAAACCACGTAGTAAATGTCATATCAAACTAACACATTAAAATGAGGTGTCACGTGCAAATACTCTCCCAGTGCTACTTTCAATTAAATGTTACACTAGCACCTGTATCTAACAAACATGCTCGTACTTTACATTTGTAGACATCCATGAGTAACAGTACGTAAAATTAAACATTCTAACATGTTAAATCTAGCCAGTCAGTACGGCTTTAACTTCTTTAACTGAAGTCAGTGTTCGTGTGCACCTAATGTGGAAGTCCCTAAGCTTTATTGGTGTGCCCGGTCCTAATAAAATTCAAAGTTTGCTACTGCCTCTGAATCTCTAATTGAATTTGCCTCACGTTCTGCCAGCTTGAATGGGAGGCACTGTGGAAAAGCCACGTGGGAACTACCATAAGTCGGTTGATCCTTCGACAAAACCAGCCACTCGCCTCCTCGGCGGTCTCAACTCTTTCGTGGCTACTTCGGTAGCGTGCAATAGACCCTAAGCTATTACAGAACCTACCTGCTTACTCTTGGTGCAGTCTTTGACTGTTCTTACTGCCTACTTCCTCTGGATGGCAGTCTTTGACATTGGCTCCGTTTCCCTAGGCTCTGCTTTCCTTCGTTGGTGTTGTCCTTTACTTTCCGGCTAAAGTGATTTTGTTCCTTCATGGGTTTGACCTAAAGTCTAGAATATTTTCCTGTAGTGCTGACCCACTGGTAAAGATAGCGCTCACTCAAATGTCTGACACGCGTTGTAAAAATAAACTTTCACGCACTTAGTTGATTCAGAAAATTTTATAAATTTTCCAGAATTTTGGACAATTCTGTACATGAATATACATTAAATAATGAACAAAATATTCCATAATGATTCGGTCGGGTAACACTTAACCCAATATGCGATGATTTTTTTACCACGCATGTATGACATGATCGCAGAGATTCTGGGCCTATTAAATTACGCACAGGAAATTTAAGGTTTTTCTGTATAATTTAGTTGAACACGTCATGTTGGATCTTAGGTATAAACAAGGAATGATTTATGAGTGCCCAAATATTGAAATACATGCGGAAAATTCCCAATCAGTCATGCATCGCAAAATGATACGAACACTCTCCATCCTGCTGCATTTTATCTTAAAGCTTCCTCTTACTCCTTTCAGTAAGTTTTGCTTCAATGGTAAATGTGTTCGTACACATTCACTAAAACTCACCTTTTCCATAAAAATCTAAATCGTTCCTTTAAGGACGATTCAGATTAACTACAGTATTCTAATCGTGGAATAGCGCTTGTATTGTGAATACCGTCGATCCCAATAAGCTCGTGATGAGAGCTGGAGTACGTAAAAAGATTTAGCGTGAGGCTACGGAGCGATAGTTCATAATCATAAAATCTCTTCGTAATTC
The DNA here is from genome assembly GCF_021461395.2 of Schistocerca americana. Taxonomy (NCBI): domain Eukaryota; kingdom Metazoa; phylum Arthropoda; class Insecta; order Orthoptera; family Acrididae; genus Schistocerca; species Schistocerca americana. Next base: position 533,623,171 of record NC_060130.1, read on the forward strand.
TGTCTGCACTTGGCAAGGTGTTAAGTGCTGCGTCTGTCCATCTATGTGTTCTTCCGAAAGATAGGTCGTAAGACATGTTGCAAGAAACAAACGAGGACGCTTGTCACGCTTGCTGCGGTTTTCTCGGTTTTTCTGCTGGTTCCTATCCTTCATCTGTAAAAGATCGTCGACCTAACCCGCTCGACACATACCGCCTTGCTTCTCTCGCCCACCTGTCGGGCATAACTTGAATTTGCCTTTCGCGATGTACGTTTAAATAACATGTTTCTAATATGTACCACTTCCTATTGTGGCGTAACAATTCGGTATTAAATACTTAAGTTACCTTCGAATTTTCTTCTATTGCATTTCTTGGTGTGCCACTGATCGTATTTATTGCTCATAAAGGAACTCAAATTGCGAGTACTTCCGCAGCAGACCGTAAACAAGGCATTGCACCAAAGAGAAATGAAACGGGAACGGACAATTCAGATAGTGCAAAACTAGCAGTGTTGCAAACGTATAGAGACAGCAAACAGAACAGCTATGAGCCTAAATTTTTGTTTCGTGAAATACTGTTTTGTGAAATTTTGATGTGACATGGCAGGGTACACTATAAAATTCAGTACATAGGTACTATTTGGTCCAAACCCAATAAACGTAATAGGGAAGGCTACAGTAATTACTTCCCGTCATTCGAAACCACATGGTCTCCAAAATGCCCCACACAACTATTGCGTAGTCTCACGTGTGCTCAAAATAAACGCAGTAGCCCATCGGGCATGGTACGGTCGCTACGGGTATTTTGGTAGAGCCCACTGGGAGCAGCCGTCATCTATTAAGGTTGAGCCGGTAGCTCCCCCTGTCTCCCTTGGGGCATCAGGACTCGATGTAACGGGCGCATGCCAGACAACCGGTGCTGCAGCTTCGTGGGGCGACATCTTGATAGGCGACAACAGGGGGGACATTCCGCACACGAAACGCCTTATATAAAAAAATTGCCGTACGGATCGTCTCAAGACGCTAATTATTCAAACCGGTCAATTCAAACCTCACAGCTTTCCCTACCCTGGCTCTCCCGTGGAAGAGAGAAAAATGAAACATGGAGGAGCGAAAAATTCATCAGATACTTAGTGTGTACTTCAACTAAGGGCGGAGTACTTAAACCCCGATAGCTCCGTGGAACATATTGAAGATTAAATTTCCTCAAGCAAAAAAAGCGCAAAAGGTAACTGTTAATCATATTCAGTTGCAATCTACAGATAAGCAAACAGGTGAACGTCTGGCTGGCATAAAACCATAAAAGATCGTTGCCTTCACAGTAGACTCGAAAAATGGACAAGTGAATTATCTTTCACTGAGACTTGGTACTAAAGACGACGCGCTTCGTTAAAATCTTAAGCAGTTAAGAATACGTTTTGTCACGCCTTAAAGGTCCCAGAGATAATACAGGTCCTCTAACCATTAAAGGGAATCTCCTCTAAGAAAGTTGGGTCCTACAGTTGGCGTGAAACTCATCTCCCATTAGGTGCTGCAGATGAAATGACGTAATCATCCTGCTGCACAACGATCCAAAATTTGGTGACTCCGATCGCTCCACGAAAGTAGTCTTCCTGAAAATTGGTATTTAAATTGAACAGAATACCATTCTCGACAATCATTCGTTTGCTCAGTGTTTAACAACGAAACTACAGGAAAAATACAATCACAGCTTGTACAGTGAGGCATGCCAAAACGGGAATCCCTACAGCCTGTTGATGTCGGATAATGGGAAACTCAGGTGCCATTGACTGAAACTTTTGATAAACAAGTAGGCAAACTGCCATCTCCAGTAGTTTCCATCGGTGTCTTCGGGGAAATACTTCCGGCACGTAGCCAGAACACCTCCCTCCCAGAACGCCACTGATAAGCGGCCCAGTGCCAGCTAATCAATCAAGCTGTGGCCTGTAGCTAAATTACTGGCTCTTACTTGCCCCACCACTCCCACTTGTCTCGAGTAGGGTCTCCAGATTCCCAGGATGGAGTCTAGGATCTCAAAAGCTACTAGAATGTCCCAAAGTGTCCTCAGAGGTAGCAGATGCTAAATCGATGATCACTGATAAGGCCCCCCAGGGGGCTCAAGGTTCTTTGGTGAGTACGTACATGGCGAGCATGGGGCCCCGAGCTATTGCACCCTTCCTTCTTTCCAGGGCTCAATTTCCTTGCCCTTCCCCCTTCTTTCCTCTCCTTGCTCCTTCCCCTTCGCTTTCTCCTATCCCTCTCCTGGTGTCCTTTCTTATTATGGCCTCGCTATCCTCCTGGTTATGTTCGTATTGCAATTTAGTTTAGTTGCATAATCACCTCATCCTTCTGGCATTCCCTGGTCCCCTGCGGTGTTTAGCCTCCATTACTAAACTTCTCTTCAGTAGTGTGAGCCATTTGGGGAAGAGCACGTTACCTAGTGTCTGACTTGTGCCCTCCTTGTTCATGCCACCTTTCCTTTCACATTGTTGACTGATGCTAGGGTGCATAGCCAGCACGGTAGCCCCCCCCACCCCGCAGGGGGATCCACAACTCTTTTGTGTATACGAGCGTAGCGAGCATGGGACCCCAAGCTAATGCGGCCCTCCTTCCTTTCCAGGCTGCATACCTTCCTTTTCCACGTCCTTCCCCATCCCCCATCTTCGCTCCCCCCCCTCCCCCCACCTCCGCCTCTTTCCTTCCCTTCCTCCTGCTCTGGCAGTATGTTTAGTACCTACGTCCAGAGATGGTCGCTCAAAAATGTAACAAATTCTTCGCTTTCTCTGCTTGCAAGTCTTCATCCTTCCTTTGTCCTTCTTTTCCTTACCTCTTCTCTTCACCCTTTCTTCCACTGTGGCGTTTGAGACCCCTCTTCTTTCCTTTCCCTTTCTTTGTTTTTCCCTTCCTCTTTATTCCTCCCTGTGCGTGTCTGAAGGCCGACCCACGCATTTCCATGCGTAGCTGGTGACGGGGTAACGCGTAATTCCCCGCCCGGGTAGACAGGTAGGACATGTACATACCCCCTGGTAACGGCCAGGCCCAGGGAGGTGTGATTACCCGAGTTGATACCTTCCGAAAGTGCCGATTGGTCCCTCCATCCATTTGTTGGGAGGTGACCTGAGGTGTGAACAATCACCTAAGGCGTGAGTGGCCTCAGAGAGGGCCCCCACAAGGGAGCAGCACGCCATCGGAGACGCCGGTAATCATGGGATGCTTCGCAATGGTTTCCTCAGCTTCTTCTATGTCTGCTCACAAGCGTAAGTTCGAGTCTCAGCCACAGACAGTTCTTCCATCGTTGCCACAGTTCGTCGTTGTTTCTCGGTCTGACGAAGGTCACGACTTCTCCATGGTCAACCCTTTCATTATTCAGAAAGGCGTCGATGCAATTGCAGGTCCTGTAAAGTCTTGTTCCAGATTACGAAATGGCACCTTGTTGTTAGAAACAGTTAGTGCCCTCCAGGCACAAAAATTACTGCGTACTTCCCTGCTACACACCTTCCCTGTCGGGGTGGATGCGCAACACACTTTAAATTCCTCACGTGGGGTCGTTTATACACGCTCCCTCGACGGATTGCCAGCGAGGAAATTCACCACCACCTGTCTGTCGAGGGCGTAACGGCTGTTCATAAAGTAATGAAAAGGATTGACACGAACATCGTTCCAACCCATACTGTCTTCTTGACATTTGACAAAGTTAAACTCCCATCGAAAATCAAAGCGGGCTATGAGAATTTCCGTTCGCCCTTACATCCCAAACCCTACACGTTGCTATCGGTGTCAGCGGTTCAATCACACTAGCCAGTCCTGTTCCAATCCGGCCAAATGTGTTACGTGTGGCAAGGATGCCCATGAGGGTGCTTGTCCACCTCCATCCCCTCATTGGATCAATTGTATGGGTGACCACGCTGCTTCCTCTATAGATTGCCCCATTTTTAAAGACGAAAAGCTCATTCAGGAAATCAGAGTGAAGGAAAAGGTGTCGACCTTTAATGCTCGAAAATTATTCGCCAGTCGAAAGCCCACTGTGCTTCACACAGGTAAATACAGCACTGTCCTTGCCTCTCCTCGGCCAACGAAGGTGGCCACGCAGACTTGTGATCTCACCTTTAGTGCCACGGTCGTCAGATCGGCCAGCGCGAAGATCGCCCATTCAACCTCCCCACTTTCGCCTGCTCACGCTATGGCTCACCCTTCATCGGGTTCTGCTAAATCTCGAGCCCAGAAGTCAGGCATCAAGACTTCCAAAACAGAGCATACTCGTGAAGATTTTTTACGTACCTCAACTTCACAACTATCGGTTCCTCCTTCATCTAAAAATCCTTTTGCCAAGAAGGCTAATAGGAAACCCAGTTCCTCTCCTTCACCGCCACGGCGTGTCTCATCTCCAGCACAACCTGGCGGTAGCCGCCCTCGGCTGTCTTCTGTGTCGCCGAGGCGCACTCCTGGCGGCCGATCGCTGGTGGCAGGAGCTGCTCCTGAACAACCTATGGATCAGGATCTTATGCCTTCGGCTGAATGCCGTTCCACGCTGTCGGTCGCATGGTCTGATCAGTCGTTGAGTTGAGGGCAACTATGGTTACATTCTTCCATTTTCTGTCCACCCTATGACCATTATCCATTATAATATCCGCGGCATTGGAGCCAGTCGGGATGAATTGTCGATCCTCTTAGGGTCCTACTCGCCAGTCATCTTCTGTCTTCTGGAAACAAAGCTGCGTCCCCACGACTGCTCTGTTCTCCCCATTCTCAGTCAGTCGGATTTGATCTCCACTCTGTTGCAGGCACTCCAGCACATGAACTCATGATTCTCCTCCATCATACTATCCATTATAACCCAATCCACTTCAACACTTCCTTCCAAGCTGCCGCCGTCCGTCTTTCCCTTTCTGGATACACGTTCTCTCTTTGTACTGTATACATTCCATCGTCCACACTAATGGCACGAGCTGATATCCTTCATCTTCTTGGTCAGCTTCCACCCCCCTATTTGCTGGTTGGGGACTTCAATGCCCACCACCCACTTTGGGGATCTCCACATCCTTGTCCACGTGGCTCACTATTGCTAGACGTCTTCCACCAAGCGGATCTAGTTTGCCTCAACACTGGGGTCCCTACATTTTTATCTGCCTCCACGACAAATTTCTCATTTGGACCTTGCGGTTGGTACTGTTACGCTAGCTCGGCGCTTCCAATGGTTCGCCCTTGATGATACACACTCGAGTGACCACTTTCCATGTGTCCTTAAAATGCAGCCTCAACTGCCATATATGCGCCCGCGACGCTGGAAGTTTGCCGAAGCTGATTGGACACATTTTTCGTCTCTAGCGACATTCGATGACCGTCACTTTCCCAGCGACGACAATGAGGTCACACAAATGACAGACGTTATTCTTACAGCTGCGGAACGTTCAATACCTCGCACCTCCGAATTGCCCTGGCGCCCCCAGTTCCTTGGCAGAACGAGGCATGCCGTGACGCAATACGTGAGCGGCGACGTGCTCTTCGCATTTAGACACCATCCTACTTTAGCCAACTGTATCCGCTATAAGCAGTTCCGTGCGCGATGCCGTCGTGTCATGCGCGATAGCAAGAAGGCAAGCTGGAAATTCTTTATTAGCTCATTTAACACCTTCACTCCCTCTTCGGAAGTTTGGAGTCGGCTCAGACGGTTCTCAGGCGCGCCTAGTCTCTCCCCGGGCTCTGGGCTCACTGTCGCGCATGATACATTAGTGGACCCCGTCGCAATTTCTAACTCATTGGGTCAGCACTTTGCTGACATTTCGAGCTCTTCAAATTACCCGCCAGCGTTTCTCCCGAAGAAACGTGCAGCGGAAGTGCGACATCTTGCTTTTTCCTCTCAAAATCGCGAAAGCTACAATACTGTTTTCTCCATGCGGGAACTCCAACATGCACTCTCTTCTTCTCGCTCCTCCGCCCCAGGACCGGATGGTATCCACGTCCACATGTTGCAGCATTTATCAACCCATAGTTTGCGTTACCTCCTTCGCCTGTATAATCGAATTTGGACCGACAGTACTTTTCCCAGACGATGGCGGGAAGCTATCGTCGTTCCAGTTCCGAAACCTGGAGAGGACAAACATCTCCCCTCTAGCTATCGCCCCATTTCTCTCACGAGTAGTGTCTGTAAGGTTTTGGAGAGTATGGTGAATTACCGTTTAGAGTGGTGGCTGGAATCCCGCAGTCTTTTAACACCTGCCTAATGCGGATTCCGAAAGCATCGTTCTGCAGTTGACCATCTTGTTGCTCTCTCCACTTATATCATGAATAATTTTCTCCGGAAACGCCAAACAGTAGCAATATTTTTTGATCTGCAGAGAGCATACGATACCTGTTGGAGGACAGGCATCCTCCGCACACCGTTGTCTCGGGGCTTTCGAGGTCGGCTGCCCCTTTTCCTTCGCGAATTTATGGCAGAGCGCACATTTAGGGTGCGGGTGAACACTACTCTCTCCCGTACTTTCTCCCAAGAAAACGGGGTACCCCAGGGCCCCGTGCTGAGTGTTGTACTGTTTGCCTTTGCCATCAATCCAATTATGGATTGTCTCCTTCCTGATGTCTCGGGCTCCCTCTTTGTGGACGATTTTGCGATCTACTACAGCTCTCAACTGACCAGCCTTCTTGAAGGACGTCTTCAAAGATGTCTCGATCACCTCCACTCTTGGAGCATCGAAACCGGCTTCCGTTTTTCTCCCAGTAAGACAGTTTGTGTTAATTTTTGGCGACGTAAGGAGTCTCTTCCACCCTCTCTACATCTAGGACCTGTGAAACTTCAGTTTTCGGACGTCGTTAAATTCTTGGGTCTTATGTTTGACAGAAAACTGTGGTGGTCCTCCCACGTTTCTTACCTTTCGGCTCGCTGTCTGCAATCCCTTAACACCCTCCGTGTCCTGAATGGTACCTCGTGGGGAGTGGGCCGAGTGGTCCTTCTCCGCCTCTATCGCGCCTTAGTGCGCTCGAAATTGGATTATGGAAGCATAGTCTACTCCTGCTCGGCCTTCTATTGTTCGGCGTCTCGACTCTATCCACCACAGTGGATTACGTTTAGTATCTGGAGCTTTTTACACCAGCCCTGTGGAAAGCCTTTATGCTGAGACTGCTGAACCTCCGCTGTCCAATCGGCGAGCAGTCCTTCTGAGTCGTTCTGCTAGCCATCTGTCTTCCATGCCTGCTAATCCAGCCCATGACCTTTTTTTCGACGCCTCCTTTGATGTAGGGTATGCAGGCCGCTCCTCCTCCCTACTACCCCCGGGAGTCCGCTTCCGTCAACTGCTCCATTCTCTTTCCTTCCGCTTTCCTAAAACCTTCATGACAACTTGGGGTACAGCACCGCCTTGGCTCCGTCCCCGGATCTACTTGCTCCGTGACCTATGTCAATTTCCCAAGGATGGTACCCCCTTCACTTGTTTATCGTCGGGCATTTTGTGCTCTATGTGCACAAATGAAGGAAGCCACATTTATTTACACTGATGGCTTAAAAACATCGTTCACTGTAGGGAGTGCCTATATTGTTGGCGACACCCCAAACCGATTTGGGCTTCCCGACCAGTGTTCGGTTTATACTGCGGAGCTTTACGCTGTTCTCCAGGCTGTCCAATATATCTGTCGCCATCAGCGGATACAGTATGTTCTCTGTTCAGATTGTCAGCTCTCTCCTCAGTCTCCAAGCTATCTACCCGGTCCACCCTCTGGTCCACCGGATTCAGGACTGCCTACACTTGCTCCACTTGAGGGGCGTCTCTGTGGCATTCCTTTGGATCCCAGAACACGTTGGTACCTGTGGAAATGAGGTGGCTGATATAGCGGCCAAGGCTGCAGTCTCTCTTCTTCGGCCAGCTATTCGCACGATTCCCTTCACCGATCTACGGAGTGTTTTGTCGTTGTGTTGCTCTTTTATGGCACGCACATTGGTCGACACTTCCCCATAATAAATTGCGGGACGTGAAAGCTCTTCCTTGTGCTTGGACCTCTTCCTCCCGAACGCGTCGTCGGGAGGAGGTAATTTTATCTAGACTCCGGATAGGGCACTGTCGTTTTAGCCATCGACATCTTTTAAGCGGCGATCCTCCCTCCTCTGTCCCAACTGCTCTCAGCTGTGGACGGTAAGACACCTTTTAATTGAGTGCCCCTATTTTAATGTCACGCTCCCGTCTACAGCTATCGCCTGATATATCGTCGATTTTAGCATATGACACGCGCTCAGCCGATCGCGTTCACGAGTTTATTAGTGCCAGTGAGATGACAGTCATTTGAAGCTCTTTTTGGGGACAACCAACCCCTTTCTGTAGTGGTTTTTTAAGCTTTTCTTCTGCTTTTAGTTCCTCCAATTTTTTGAGTTTCGTTCCCATTGCTGCTGGTTTCCATTTTCGTTTTTTACCTTTTCCTAAGTCACAGACCGGGCGCTAATGACCGTAGTAGTTTTGCGCCCTAAAACCCTAACAAGAAAAAGCACAGTAGCCAGCCCATGTGGTGGGGTCGCTGTGTACCCTTTTGGTTGAGCCCCCTGAACAAAGGGTCACACTTCAGATACCTGAGCTCTGACCTCATGTAAGGAGTGGTTGCTTGTCACCCTGGAGCATTGGAACTCCCAGCAATGGCTGCTGTGCCAGACGGCCCTTGCTGTGACTGGGTGGCGCCTGTGAGGAGAGCCCCTGATCGGAGTGGGTGGTATCAGGGCGGATGCTACGCAAATGAAATGCCTACAGGTCCAGAACTCTGGCCGTTCTTCTGCGGCTGACTTTTTGTGTGGAACAGATTCTTTTGGTGCTGCTTCTCCTGCCCCTTCTGCCTACCCTTCCATGGCTAGCCCCATGGTGTAGTACAGCCATTGCCATCTGTGATCGCCGTCGGTGTTTGCAACACCTTAAAAGGCAACCATCCGTTGCCAACCTTACTACCTTTAAACGCCTTCGCGCTAAAGCCCCTTATTTAATCAAAGCAAACGGATGTGTTGGGAACGATCTGGTTTTTTCCCTCGCTTCTACTGTCCGTATGTCACGGGTGTGGACTACACTTCTCTCTCCAAGGTTGCCATAGGCAGTCCACCCTCCGACCTCCACCTCCCAGATGGCCTTTGTACGGACCCGTTGATTCTTGCGGAACATCTTGCGACCCATTTTGCAATGGCATTTGCATCAACCTCTCATCTGGCTGCTTTCCTTCACTGGAAACTGCAGGCCAAAGCTTCTGTTCCACATTTTACCCCTTGTCAGAATTTTACAACGAACCTTCTACTGAATGGGAATATCTTTCCACACTTTCTTCTCATGATACAGCCCCTGGCCCAGACTAGATTCATAACGAATTGCTTCAAAATATCAGTGCTCAACAATGGCAATGTCTTCTCCAGGTGTTAAACCGTATTTGGCTCCAGGGTGATTTCCTTCTCAGTGGAGGGATGGCATCGTGGTTCCTGTCCTTACTCCTAGTAAGAACCCCTTATTTGTTGACAGCTATCGGCCAATTAGTCTGACAAATGTTGTTTCCAAGTTACTTGAACAGATGGTAGCCCGTTGGCTCAATTGGGTCTTCGAATCTTGGTATCTATTGTCACTTTACCATTGTGACTTCAGAGAGGGACGGTCTCCGATCACTTACTTCGCTTGGAATCCACAGTGTGGCAGGCTTTTCCCAGCACTGCCATTTGGTTGCAGTAGCTTTCGACCTTTGAAAGGCCTATGACACGGATTGGCGCCGTCACATCTTACTCACACTTCATCAGTGGAGTCTTCGGGCCTCACTCGAAATTGTTATCCGCGAGTTCCGGTTCCATCGGCCTTCCACGGTTCGGGTTGGTACTGTTGTTTGTTCTCCACAGACACAGGAGACGGGCATCGCACAGGGTTCTGCATTGAGTGTACTCCCTTTCGTCATTGCTATCGATGGACTTGTGGCCTCTGTCGGTCCTTTGGTCGCCCCTGCTCTGTATGTGGATGATTTCTGCATTTGGGTTAGTTCCTCTTCGATGGCCTCTGCAGTGTGACAGCTCCAGGGAGCTAAACGGCGTGCCTCTCCATGGACCTTCACACACGGGTTTCAATTCTCTCCTTTAAAATCGCGGGTGGTTCACTTCTGTCGCCGTACTACGATCCACCCTGATCCTGAGCCCTATCTCGATGCACAACGATTGCCTGTGGGCCCGCAGTTTCATTTCCTGGGTCTTCTTTTCGACAACAAGCTCACTTGGCTGCCCATATCAGACTTCTGAAGGTAGGATGTTTCTGTCAACTTAATGTTCTTCGCTTCCTTGTCCACACCTCTTCGGGTGGGCACCGCTCCATCCTTATCCGCCTTTATCGTGCTTTTGTTTTCTCTCTTGCACTATGGTTGTCAAGCTTATGGTTAGACTGCTCCTTCCACACTGCATGTGCTGGATCCAGTCCACCATCATAGCAGTGTGGCAACTGGTGCCTTCCGTACTAGCCCTCTTAATAGTCCCCTGGTTGAAGCTTGGGATCCCCTCTCCCTTTCAGTCCAGCGATCCCAGCTTCTGGTGTCTTATGCAATCGCTGTCCGTTCCTCTCCCACTCTTCCTTCCTAGTCTATCCTGTTCCCGAACCATGGACGTCGCCCACCTGATTCCCGCCCTTGGGCGGGTTCACCGGTTGGGCTACACCTTGATCGCCGTGATTTTCAGCTTCCTTCTTCGTCCTGTCTCCCCAGTTTTCTCCCCCCCCCCCCCTCCCCCACCACCACCTCGGTTAGTTCCTCGATCCTGAATTCTAATGGATCTCCGCCGAGGTCCGAGAGATTCCATCCCCCCTATGGTGTTCCGTTCCCTTTTACGCCGAATTTTATGGGAGTTTCGGGATGCTGTTGTTTTTTTTTACACCGATGGCTCTAAATCTGCTGACCGTGTGGGATATGCCTTCACGTCCTCTGTTGGCACGGGAAATCATCTGCTGCCACCTAAACGTGGGGTGTTTACTGTGGAATTGATGACAATTTCCCAGGCCCTTACCTTTATTAAACAGTCCAAACACAACCGCGTTTTGTTAGATACAAACTCGATGAGTGGCCTTCTGGCTATTGACTGGTGGTTTTTCGCGCCGTTTCTTGGTCTCTGCCACCCATGGCCATCTCGCTGATATTCACCGTGCTGCTTGTTCCGTTGACTTACTTTAGGTTCCTGGCCATGTGGGTATCCCAAGTAATGAGCATGCTGATCGTCTGGCTGGGGGAGCAGCCGCTTACCCCCATTCTCTGTAACCCCTCCTGCAGCGGATTTACGGCTTCACATCAAATCGCACTTCGCGCAATCATGGGCCAACTCTTGGGAAGCTACCTCCCTGTCTAATAAACTCCATGCGATTAAGGTGACACCAGGCCCGTGGCGTTCTTCTTTTCGCTTCTCCCGAAAGGACTCGACCACACTGTCGTCTCTGCATTGGCCATTCCAGGCTAAACCACTGTTTTCTTTTGTGTAATGAGCCACCCACCTTTGTGGTTGTGGAGCCTTCCAGTCAGTAGCCTACATTTTGGTGGAATGTCCCTTACTTTGCTCTGCGTACTAAGTACAGACTCTTCTGAACTTTACTTTTAATGTTGGCTGACGATTCCCGGACAGTCGAACTCGTTCTCAGTTTCCTCCAGGAATGTAGTTTTATTCTCAGTTTTAAGGTCTTTAATCTCACTCGGGTGTTGGGGCAGGGCGGTGAGCGTTGGGGTATCTCCCACTGTAAGATGTGTCTGGAGATTCCCCTCTGGCCAAGATAATTTTTCTTCCCCTTTTAGTCTGTTTTTCACTTTTTGGGATTGGTTAGTCTCCTTTCCGCATACGCACTTCTGCATTCTAGCTGTTGAACGCTTTTAAGTCGCAGGTGGTCTTGCCTCTACTGCTTAAGAGGTGGGATATTTCCTGCCTCTAGCATAGCGTTGGGGTCGCTCTCTTGCCGACTTATCTCATTTTGTCTTTACCATTGACAAGACTGCTCTTCCACGTTTTTTAGCCTTTCCTCTTTTATCGTTCTGACTATTGAGATGTCAGGTATTGCACCATAATTAAAGAATAAAATTGAAAATTAAAGTAGCTTTTCTAAGTTTGGTCAAAATACGCGTCAGTATATTGTTTAAAATGTCTGGGTGATCAGATCTCTTCCTAAATTAACCCTTTCTTAAGTGGCGCTAGAAAGCCAAAAATTTGCATGAAGTCTGTCTGATACGAAAACCTGATGTGACCCCTTTAAGCTACCTCTATATTACAGTAACTTGCTGAGAATTAAATCTGCAGCAAATTCCTTATTTGTGGTAAAGTATCAGTTCTGTTAATGCTAGAAAGTTTTAATTACAGCACGTGATCAAACCCATTAAATAATAGAGCAAGTTCAGGCTTTCAGAGACATTGTATAGACATGAACATCAAAGTTGTAGTTCAGAAGTCATGTTCTATCAGTTCCGTTCTAAAAATTCTAGACTACATTGAAATGCAGCCCACCTAAAACTTTCTTGGTGACTAGAACCTACTTGAACTCGTATAAAAAATCACGAAAGTTCTAAATTTATACACAGATGTTATCGTTAGAAAATGGCTATTTAGTGGCTACCACTGGGGGCGTAGAGCGGATGACAGGTGTTCCCTTGGCCATCCGCTGCGCCCATATACAGGGATGGTGTTACAAAAAGGTACGGCCAAACTTTCAGGAAACATTCCTCAAACACAAAGAAAGAATGTTACGGGGACATGTGTCCGGAAACGCTTACTTCCCATGTTAGGGCTCATTTTATTACTTCTCTTCAAATCACATTAATCATGGAATGGAAACACACAGCAACAGAACGTACCAGCGTGACTTCAAACACTTTGTTACAGGAAATGTTCAAAATGTCTTCCGTTAGCGAGGATACATGCATCCACCCTCCGTCGCATGGAACCCCTGATTGGCTGATGCAGCCCGGGAGAATGGCGTATTGTATCACAGCCGTCCACAATACGAGCACGAAAAGTCTCTACATTTGGTACCGGAGTTGCGTAGACAAGAGCTTTCTAATGCCCCCATAAATGAAAGTAAAGAGGGTTGAGGTCAGGAGAGGGTTGAGGCCATGGAATTAGTCTGCCTTTACCAATCCATCGGTCGCCGAATCTGTTGTTGAGAAGCGTACGAACACCTCGACCGAAATTTGCAGGAGTTCCATCGTGCATGAACCACATGTTGTGTCGTACTTGTAAAGGCACATGTTCTAGCAGCACAGGTAGAGCATCCCGTATGAAATCATAACGTGCTACATTGAGCGTAGGCGGAAGAACATGGGGCCCCATCAAGACATCACCAACAATGCCTGCCCAAACGCTCACAGAAAATCTGTGATGATGACGTGATTGCACAATTGTGTGCGGATTCTCGTCATCCCGCACATGTTGATTGTGAAAATTTACAATTTAATCACGTTGGAATGAAGCCTTATCCGTCAAGAGAACATTTGCACTGAAATGAGGATTGACCCATTGTTGAATGAACCATTCGCAGGAGTGCAACCGTGGAGGCCAATCAGCTGCTGATAGTGCCTGTACATGGTACGGAAACAACTGGTTCTCCGGTAGCACTCTCCATACAGTGACGTGGTCAACGTTACCTTGTACAGCAGCAACTTCTCTGACACTGACATTAGGGTTATCGTCAACTGCACGAAGAATTGCCTCGTCCATTGCAGGTGTCCTCGTCGTTCTAGGTCTTCCCCAGTCGCGAGTCATAGGCTTGAATGTTCCGTGCTCCCTAAGACGCCGATCAATTGCTTCGAACGTCTTCCCGTCGGGACACCTTCGTTCTGGAAATTTGTCTAGATACAATCTTACCGCGCCACGGCTATTGCCCCGTGCTAATCCATACATCAAATGGGCATCTGCCAACTCCGCATTTGTAAACATTGCACTGACTGCAAAACAACGTTCGTGATGAACACTAACCTGTTGATGCTACGTAATGATGTGCTTGATGCTAGTACTGTAGAGCAATGAGTCGCATATCAACACAAGCACCGAAGTCAATACCTTCCTTCAATTGGGGCAACTGGCGGTGAATGGAGGAAGTACAGCACATACTGACGAAACTAAAATGAGCTCTAACATGGAAATTAAGCGTTTCTGGACACATGTCTACATAACATCTTTTCTTTATTTGTGAGGAACGTTTCCTGAAAGTTTGGCCGTACCTTTTCGTAACACTCTGTATAAATTCTGCCTGAGGCAGAGACTTCACTTAAATTTGCACCCAACCACCTCGCAGTCGGCGTCAAACGTCGGCTTACGCGCTGCCTCGGGTGACGTCACAGCTAGACTACAACTAAACTCATGTTTTCGGTAAAAATAGGAAGTGAACTCGAGAGAACTGTATAGTACTGGATCCCTTACACTTCACGGAAGTAATTGTGCCGCCCGTAATGGTAACAAAATCACGTGGCAAGTGGTGATATGATTCCCACTTCTGTGGCGAGCAATTAACTCAGATGAGAAGAGGGCGAAAGACCATTTATTGGAACTTACTGTATAGGTCACATCTGAACTGCTAATAGTGCGGTTTGATAGTATTACTCTTTTAATAAATATCACTGTGTTATACGTATGACAATTATCAAATGTCTATCAATTAGAACTCAATTTTCATGTATCATAGATTCTGATCCCGCAGAGTAGAGTAGAAACGTTTATTCCAGTGGGCAAGACAAGAACGTGGACGTGCAGACTAGATACTATGTACAGTATGTTCGCCATCGGTTTGTGGCCGACCACGGAAATAATTTTCAGGCTTCTCGTAAAAGGGGCCCCCCACCCCTGTCTTTGCCACTAACGAATCACTGGGAACTGAATTGGTTTTCTATGCAAAAGTGGTTTCTATTTTCAGGTAAGACTTAAGCTAACTTTGAGCTACGTGGATTGGTCTCGGCTTGGCGCCATCTACCACTGCATGCAGCGTGTGGTGAACCCTTCCTCTTTAACCAGCTCACTCTTCCATCCCTTTCCTGTTTGAATCGCTCTTGAGCGCAGTATCTCCTTTTCTGCCACACGTCCCTCTTTGAGGTAGCACTATTAAATAGTGGGTGCTCCTTAGGGCTTGTCTGCAATGCAAACGACGGCTGTGGGTGGAAAAATTCGTGTCGCATGCAGAGGCCCAGGTGACTTAAGGCCCCACCCTCTTTACTTAGGCGACCTCTCCTTTTATTATAGAAAGTTCAAGGAATGTTCACTACTCTTTCGTAGGTATAGGGTCGTAGTCAAGTCAAAGTATCTAACGTTAAAGCTTCCAGTGTTGGAAACATTCAGAGGCATCAACGGAGTTGGGCCTATCTGTTGAGGAGCTTGTAGTGAGAAAGAGTTCGCGGTGTTTGTTCTTTTGCACTAACGATAAAAACTTGTCTGATATCTTCATATGCTCCTGGTTTTTTTATGGCGTCAGTACATCTTACGGCGATAGGTCAGTTTCTCAGAAACTAATTGGTTGGTTCCTTGTTCCAGTGTATGATCTGCTGCCGCTAATTCAGTCACCTTGTTCAGGCGGCGATTGCTCTTACCTTAATGGTGGGCGTTCATCCTTCTTGTAGTTATGTATACTTTGCTTTGGACCACGTCACCTATAAAATCAGCAATTAGGCAAATAAAAGCCCTGAAAGCTTACCTTCTAGGCCAGCTAAGTTCTCAGCAATCTCACTTTTTCACTGTTACCTGCTGGGTAGAAGGTATTCCTTACTGTGATGCTGTCTTCACCTTAAATCGGTTTGGTTAGAGGTGGAAATGCGGCACATCCTCTACCAATCCCTACGTACCGGTCAGATAGCTTCATTTCAATTACGTAAATCGTCAGTTTCACATTGTGCGCACGCGCGCGCGCGCACACACACACACACACACACACACACACACACACACACACACACACACACCTTAAATGTACACAGAAAATCGTGAGGCAAAAGCAAACGACCAATTTTAGTGACGTTTCTAGCCGTAAGACAAATAATAAGCGTACAAAATCGTAATTGCTCACTAACACCCATGTGGACAAAACTCCTTCGGGAAGGGGTTGGTACGTGAAATATTGTAAAAGCGGTCAGAGATAACGTTCTAAACTTCATAACACAATGCCTCCTCCACCACCACCACTCTTCGGATTTCACGTTGTATTTATCTGTATATTCGAACGACTTGTTTTTATGCGGAATCACTTCTTATGAGCTCTGAGCAGTCTTCCTTGAAAGGATGTTGAAGGAAAATTTTTGTGGTTCCATTTATTCCTAAATTTCACTACTCTTCAGTTGCGATACAGTCTGACGTTTGGACGCGGTGCGGTCCGCAGCTCGTGGTCGCTACCGGGTTCCAGGGTTGGATTCCCGGCGAGGTCAGGGATTTTCTCTGCCTCGTGATGACTGGGTGTTGTGTGATGTCCTTAGGTTAGTTAGGTTTAAGTAGTTCTAAGTTCTAGGGGACTGATGACTATAGATGTTACGTCCCATAGTGCTCAGCCATTTGACACGGTGCGAAGATCAAACTGACCATCTAGACGCAGGGCATATCGGAACTGGCAGCGAAATCTGCTTACAGTCGATCTGAAAGACAAATTCGCAATTACATGGGAATAAAACACTCCGGTGTGAAAGTTCTATTAGTCACTTGAATGTCTACTGTAACTGATAGGCAGTAAGGATTTAAGAAGAAACCGCTGCAGTGATGAGTACTATTGAGCGCATAGCTCAGATGTATCATCACATTTAACAAAACGAGAAAGTTATCGTGTGGACAAGGGAGCGATACAACGTAGACTTAAAAGCCTACGATTAAACCAGTAGCTGTTACATCAAAACCGCTAAAAATCAGGCAAAAGTTCGCTTTTAGATTAAGTCTTTGCTCAACGTAAATTCCAAAGAATAAGAGCAACAAATGTTCAGTCTTTCACGATACTGCTAGAGAGGAAATCAGTGTGTTGTACGCATCCTTAGCTGTCGACCTCTCTCTGCTGCAGACAAGTTAATTCCATATTTTGAATAAGATTTATATTTTTTGGCGAAAAAAAAAACCCTGATTGTGTGCTAGATTCCCAGAAAATCTTCTGGTAACTTGGAGATATACAGATCGCAACCAAAAGATTCGCGATGCCCAAGGACTCGAATGGACGAGCCGTGCGACCGCCCTTCAGATATAAAACCAAGTAATACTGCAAGATGATACCCTTCTGTTTTATTCAAACTTAGATATTTCTGCTACATTTCTTTAGCTGCAATGAGCTAAAATCAAATCATACAGAAGTTACGGCAATGCGTTTTTATTTTTCCCAAATCTTCAAAATTCTTGCAATGTTTAAATAATTGTATGCAATGTAGTATGATGGATAACTACAGTTACGGGGCTATTACCAATGATTGAAGCGATTTCATAAATTCACTATAGCTCCACTCATTGACATATGGTCACGACACACTACAGATACGTAGAAAAACTCAGTATTGTTCGGCTGTAGCCGCACTTCAGGTTTCTGCCGCCAGAGCGCTCGAGAGCGCAGTGAGACAAAATGGCGACAGGAGCCGAGAAAGTGTATGTCGTGCTTGAAATGGACTCACATCAGTCATAACAGTTCAACGACACTTCAGGACGAAGTTTAACAAAGATCCACCAACTGCTAACTCCATTCGACGATGGTATGCGCAGTTTAAAGCTTCTGGATGCCTCTGTAAGGGGAAATCAACGTGTCGGCCTGCAGTGAGCGAAGAAACGGTTGAACGCGTGCGGGCAAGTTTCACGCGTAGCCGCGGAAGTCGACGAATAAAGCAAGCAGGGAGCTAAACGTACCACAGCCGACGGTTTGGAAAATCTTACGGAAAAAGGTAAAGCAGAAGCATTTCTTAAACAGGAGATTGGAAAACAGATGGATTGGTCGTGGTGGAGATCATGATCAACAATTCATGTCATGGTCTCCACGCTCTCCCGACTTAACCCCATGCGATTTCTTTCTATGGGGTTATGTGAAAGATTCAGTGTTTAAACCACCTCTACCAAGAAACGTGTCAGAACTGAGAGCTCACATCAACGATGCTTTCGAACTCATTGATTGGGACATGCTGCGCAGAGTGTGGGAGGAACTTGATTATCGGCTTGATGTCTGCCGAATCACTAAAGGGGCAGATATCGAACGTTTGTGAATGCCTAAAAAAACTTTTTGAGTTTTTGTGTGTGCAAAGCATTGTGAAAATATCTCAAATAACAAAGTTATTATAGAGCTGTGAAATCGCTTCAATCATTTGTAATAACCTTGTATTTACCGATTGAAAATGTGGAAATATGTATTGAAGAGTTCCTTAACTCACCTAAGTATTTCATATCGGCTGAAAAGCTGTTGCACAGCATAGCTACCAGCATTTTGCGAACAGAAATCGGACGACTCGCCACGGAATGCACAGAGCACGACTGTAGCAGCGAAAACGTCAATGCTTTCCTATAACATAGATATTTCATACCAGATGAACCAGGACACATACTGACGAAAACCACACTGAAGTAAGGTAGTAATTACCAACTAACGTGTGCAAGTGAGACCTGCTTTCTTTCAGAGTCTGGGCCATGTCAGCGGCGCGCACGTGAATCCGGCGGTGACAGTGGGGTTGCTGACGGCCGGCCACGTCTTCCTGCTGAGAGCCCTCTTATACGTGGTGGCCCAGTGCGCCGGCGCCGTTGCTGCAGCCCTCGTCCTAAAGGTAAGGATGCATGCGAGTTGCCGGTTGGAGACTCAACTTTTTTTTTTTTAGGCAGTATTCAGATGAAGAGCATCAATCAGTGCACGAGCGTCCAGTTAAATATAACACCATTGCCACAACATACCTTAAATATCACTTTTATTCCAGCAGTGAGGGAAATATCCGATCAGAGATTTCCACAGCTGATTAATTGCAGGAATCGGTGGCTAACATCTTCAGATGCTGCAGTACACATACAGGGTGTTTCAAAAATGACCGGTATATTTGAAACGGCAATAAAAACTAAACGAGCAGCGATAGAAATAAACCGTTTGTTGCAATATGCTTGGGACAACAGTACATTTTCAGGCAGACAAACTTTCGAAATTACAGTAGTTACAATTTTCAACAACAGATGGCGCTGCGGTCTGGGAAACTCTCTAGTACGATATTTTCCACATATCCACTATGCGTAGCAATAATACGGCGTAGTCTCTGAATGAAATTACCCGAAACCTTTGACAACGTGTCTGGCGGAATGGCTTCACATGCAGATGAGATGTACTGCTTCAGCTGTTCAATTGTCTCTGGATTCTGGCGGTACACCTGGTCTTTCAAGTGTCCCCACAGAAAGAAGTCACAGGGGTTCATGTCTGGCGAATAGGGAGGCCAATCCACGCCGCCTCCTGTATGTTTCGGATAGCCCAAAGCAATCACACGATCATCGAAATATTCATTCAGGAAATTAAAGACGTCGGCCGTGCGATGTGGCCGGGCACCATCTTGCATAAACCACGAGGTGTTCGCAGTGTCGTCTAAGGCAGTTTGTACCGCCATAAATTCACGAAGAATGTCCAGATAGCGAGATGCAGTAATCGTTTCGGATCTGAAAAATGGGCCAATGATTCCTTTGGAAGAAATGGCGGCCCAGACTAGTACTTTTTGAGGATGCAGGGACGATGGGACTGCAACATGGGGCTTTTCGGTTCCCCATACGCGCCAGTTCTGTTTATTGACGAAGCTGTCCAGGTAAAAATAAGCTTCGTCAGTAAACCAAATGCTGCCCACATGC
This sequence comes from Schistocerca americana, assembly GCF_021461395.2. NCBI lineage: Eukaryota > Metazoa > Arthropoda > Insecta > Orthoptera > Acrididae > Schistocerca > Schistocerca americana. The sequence continues at coordinate 533,642,891 of NC_060130.1, forward strand.
ATATCGCCGTCATCAATCCTGTGCACTATATCGTTAGCGAATGTCTCTCATGCAGCAATGGTAGCGGCGCTGAGGGGTTGCCGCGTTTGAATTTTGTATGGATAGAGGTGTAAACTCTGGCGCATGAGACGATACGTGGACGTTGGCGTCATTTGGACCGCAGCTGCAACACGGCGAACGGAAACCCGAGGCCGCTGTTGGATCACCTGCAGCACTAGCTGCGCGTTGCCCTCTGTGGTTGCCGTACGCGGTCTCCCTACCTTTCCAGCACGTTCATCCGTCACGTTCCCAGTCCGTTGAAATTTTTCAAACAGATCCTTTATTGTATCGCTTTTCGGTCCTTTGGTTACATTAAACCTCCGTTGAAAACTTCGTCTTGTTGCAACAACACTGTGTTCTAGGCGGTGGAATTCCAACACCAGAAAAATCCTCTGTTCTAAGGAATAAACCATGTTGTCTACAGCACACTTGCACGTTGTGAACAGCACACGCTTACAGCAGAAAGACGACGTACATAATGGCGCACCCACATACTGCGTTGTGTTCTGTATCTTTCACATCACTTGCAGCGCCATCTGTTGTTGAAAATTGTAACTACTGTAATTTCGAAAGTTTGTCCGCCTGAAAATGTACTGTTGTCCCAAGCATATTGCAACAAACGGTGTATTTCTATCGCTGCTCGTTTAGTTTTTATTGCCGTTTCAAATACACCGGTCATTTTTGAAACGCCCTGTAATTCGCCACCAATGTCAACAGGTGGAAAAGTGGAAATTACGTGTTAGTATCGTCGCACAGTGTCTACAATCATTTTAAGCTTCCATAAATGACGCTGATACGATGTACTGATATACTACTCAATGTAAAGCCAGTAGTAGTAGTAGTAGTAGTAGTAGTGCTACGTGCATATGTGCAATGAAATCGGTACTGGTGTTGAATTTATGGATTGGTGTGTGGCGATGGTACTGACACAGGTACTAATTTAAACGACTGTAAATGAAATGATAATTAAATGGACACCCTAGATGCAAATAGGCGTTAATTTACTTCATTGGGAACATGTTGAAAATGTGTGCCCCAACCGGAACTCTAACACGGGAAGAGATACTACCGTCATACATAGTTAAAATACGGCTTCCCGGCCATTCACCTTGTGCGAACGCACACGCTATACCCGAACTCATACGGGACTTGGTAATCTGCCACGAATAATGGGTATCAGGGGCAAACATCTGTTAGGCGGACTACGAATGTAGTGGTGTGGACATGTTGGGAATGTGGGTCTTACGGGGAGCGTGCAAAGGAAAAGCCCATGCAGGCACACTATCCTCTGTGCCCTCGGTCGATCAGATCGATAGCATCTGCCATGTAAGCAGGAGATACAGGGTTCGAGTTCCGGTCACGGCACACATTTTCAACATGTCCCCAGTGAAGTAGATTAACGCCTGTTCGCAGCTAGGGTGTCAATTTATCATTTCATTTCTAGCAAAGCTGCATGGTCATCTACGGTAACTGTTCCTTCGGGAACACACTACCGTCATATATAGTTAAACGACTGTATCTGAAGAGTTCAGTAAAATGTAACTGGTTACTAAAACATGTTACTCACCAGCTAAAGGTTTAGGACAATGCCATTCCTGCAATAAGGTATCGGAAAAACTGCAAGCCAAAACTTGCTAGAAATAGTGGTGATAAATGAAGGGTAAAGGCTTTCGCAGTCCCCTTCCTGTCTACATCTAAATCTATACTCCGCAAGCCACGCAACGGTGCGTGGCGGAGGGCACTTTACGTGCCACTGTCATTACCTCCCTGTGTCGCATTTAATCTCTAAACACCGAAATATGAAGTCGGCGAAATTACGAAAGACATGTAGAGTGAAATACACCAGTGGTCTTGAGGATGGTAAGAAAAGTAACTCTCGGATATATCACATAGTTGACTAATTTTCCAATAGCGGTTACAGTAGCGTATTCCACTGTTGTCAAGTGCGTAATAGGATGTAATATGAGGCATAAGTGTATTCTAATAATTGTCATAAATATTGGCAGACACAGAACTACATACCCTCCTGCAATGTTCAGACGTGTACCCCAAAATACTCAAAGGGAGATGGTCTGTACTCGATAGGTAGTTATTCTGTAGCAGCGAAGACTAAAGTTTCACTTCAGTGACCTAACGTAGAAAACGGAGGTCGTGAGTTTCTGCTATCCTCGATACACTCTAAAGTAACGACTGGGTGGTACACAGGTCGTTACGTAAAGTACACCCAGAGAAACTTGCCTTCACAAAAGGTAGAGGAAGAGCCCACACATTCCGTCCAAATTTACCTGCTAGGTAAAAATGCAAAAGACCCTCTTGTGGTGCGCTATCACACAATTCTGACAAGAACTGTAATGCCGACTTCCTTTAATCAGAAATAATTCTCAGATTGTTACTGCCAGACCCAAATTTCATTTCTTCAGTAATAGCGGGAAAACACCCTGTCCTGGGATAAGAGTATATTCAAGCACTGTAAGGTACTAGTTACCTTCGCGCCGCATTCAGTGCAGAGAAAATATTAAGCGTATAACCTACATACAAGCCTAGAGATAAAGCCCTTAATGTAATCGGAAACGCTAGCAGAAGGTATACGTAATGTTTCAGGCGCTGACACCTGAAGAGTCTGCATCCACTTTGGGCTTGACGGCGGTGAGCCCACACCTTACGCTGACGCAGGCAGTCTTCGTGGAGGCGATAATAACTTTCGTGCTGGTTATAACTGTGTGTGGCGCCTGCTTCGGGGAGAGCGCGGAGGCGAGGAGTGGTACTCCCTTCGCCATAGGCCTATCCATAACGGCCTGCCACCTATTCGCGGTAAGTAAAATAGCATGCGCCTGCTTAACTCACTTTCAACAGAGGGAAGACTGACCCACGCGTGACGCTCGCTAATAACGCAACACAGTAAGGTCAATACAGGTTCATTTTAGGACTATTTTCTCGCCACTCAACGGATGGGGCATATTGCGCAGAGTTTAACTAGAATTTGTCAACAGTCCCAAAACGTTCGTTGCCGTTCTGGTTTTGTCAGCCGTATCTGGACGAAGTACCAGTGTCTAGTCAGAGCAAGCACTACATAAAACGAGTGCAAAATGAAATTCTACTGGACTTAAACTATCCTCTCGAACTAGGAAATGACTCTTTAGCTCCACAAGAAACGAATGCAAAAAAACTCAGCGAAACAATGGAAATAACTGATAGTGAAATCTCTGCAGGAGACGCTATACTCAGTCTCGTGGAAGACGTAAGACTAATTTATCCGAAGACACAGCGATAGCTGCAATGGCAGGAACATTCTGGCCGGATCCATACACTAATATTGGAGTAGAGTGTATTAAAACTAAAGATGGAATTGTAACTTTACAAATAAGTTCCTATCACTTCAATTCGTACTTCCCTTAATGCACAATCTTTTATGTTTATAGCGAAAATTGTCCTACCTTTAGCCAAGTTCCACCGAACTCGGCATTCTCAATGAGCGTTCATTCTGCAAAATATGAAGACTTAGTGTGGACATAGTTATGCACTTCGTCTAACAGTCTCCACGATTAGCTATTACAGCCAGGTTCTTGAGTACTAGTCAAATAAGACTACTAAGGTTATCTCAAACTTAATGCAGTTTCTGTAGAATCACGAAGCAGCCTGCAGTTAACTCCTTAATTAATGGAGAAAATTCTATAAATACAGGAAGGCATATTGATGAAAGTAAAGATAATTCGGCAAATCAAAAAAGTGCTGCTGCCATCTATCCTTCACTTACATCACGTGCATGTGTAAGATCAGCAGCGTTAAGGCAATTCCGCAAAAAGTCTGTAATTACCTAGATCAACTGAATAAAATTTTCCAATTAAAAATAGCAAATATGGAAGAGTCTGTGGAATTCGGCAAAGCCTCACTTAAACCCGCAATAAAGTATTGATTCCAAATCTAAGAATCCCTTTGGCCAAAAAGAAATGAGTTGATATTCGTAGAGATCAGACAGCTAATGGCAGCATATGCAAGACTTACAAAGTAGTTCAGCTGTGGAATTTGCCAGCGACCGTGAACACGGTTCAGTGTCAACTTAGCAATGTTAAGCTAACAAACGTGCAGCAGTAAGAAACAGTCTGCTCTGTAGACGTTACTGAAGCACTGAGTTACTAATTGCTGGATCTGAATTACGAAAAGTTCCAGCATGTTCTGCACATAAGAAAATGCATAGTATGTCACGTCTTAATATAACAAACCATAACAAAAGTTATAGCTTAATACTCCAATGTCAATTAGTTCCTGGATAAGGCAGAAGAATAAAGGAACGTTTCCTACATTATCGCCAACGGGTAGATTTCCCCCACAAATTGCGCCCTGTGGTCTCACTAACAATGTAGCTGGAACACTTCATAGTAGCATAAAATGTGAAACTGATCAAAAACGGCACTTATTTTAAATTTCGTCCATTTACTGGTCAGATATCGGAATAAAAATTCAGTGTTAATTTCAAACGTTGATAATATTCGTGTATTACGTCAATTTTAATTCATAACTGCAGTTACTTTAACTTAATTGTTCATAGTTTCACCTCAGTTGGGGCGAATCCGATCACCACTATTCTGTGTGCAGGAACGGAATCGGACTTCCAGTGGAGTGAATCTGATAGACTTTACTTTAAAAAAGTATATTGCTATATTTCAATAAATTTTAAAATTTCTAAACGAATTTTTACAGGCACATTACACTTCACATTTTTGCTACAAAAACACATGGATTCACAAAATTCGACAAAACATTTTGTTGGATGTCATCTCTACCTTCCAAAATTTACCTCGCCTTCTGTATTTTGGAATAACTTCAATAATTTGGACTCCTTATACCTCAGTTGCATCGTAAACTTGTGGAAAGACAAACATTACCACCGAAAACATACCTTTTTCCGGAAATGTCGTTTTAGAAGTGCTTTAAATTTTACCAATAAACCTGAACCTTCTTCTGTAGGAAATTTTACTGTCGTGAAAGCATTCCCTTTACATTCCCTTTAAATTAGTGCCAATCTTTCCTTGTCCATTTCCTCATTCTCTTTTGACTCGTGCTACTCCAGATAACGATTACATGTTCCGGATAGGTACTCCCTGCTTGCAGCCCTGTAACTAAAATTTTCATTGAAATCGCTGATAATTGTTCCTTTCTCTGGAGTTTGCGTGGCTTTTCTTTTGTTTGATTAGAGCGAACCTGTTCAAATTGCATTTCAAAGGCTGCTGCTCAAGGAACTTCACATGAGCTGGTGCCATGTGCATTGTTATCGGCTGCTTCTGGAATCTGACATGACTGCATCTGGACATAAAGGGAAAAATTGCTGCTTTCCTGACTCTGATATAGTTGATTTGGACGTGAAAGGTATAGTCTCCGAGGTTTTTAAACAACCTTGGAAATTTAGAATTTGGCGTCACTCCTCTTCCAATCATCTTATTTCTCCACGCAAGGTATGAAGGTCTAAAAAGGCCACATAAAGTGGCTAACAAATGAGCAGAATTAAGTAATAAAAGAACAAATTTAATGTCCTGTCCTTGGCGCAGTTTCATCACGTTATGACGACTAGACAGAGTGTCACCTACACCTACTTTAAGTCCATCTAATTGCTGGGTGGAAGGCAACACAATTTCAACAAACAATTATTCAAGCACTGTTAGGTCAAGCCAACCACTTCGATTCCTGTCACAACCTGCACCAGTTTTGCCCCTTCAAAGTATTGTAGAGGTGTTCCCTATAAACTGTTAACGGTAGGACTGAGCCGTCAGCAGCTGCTACTACCATCACACTAATAATTGACTTAAAAACTATCAACTATCCTGTAAAGATGTCTTGTGCCTCGCTTCCCTTTCTCACTTGTCCAGGATCGTCCCAAAGTTTGTCTAGTCATAGTTCATAATGTTCCAGGAAGGGGCACCACTCAAAATCACTTCAAGCTTCTTAAAATAATGGCTGTTCCTCGGGTAATTGCTGCTTTTGCCGTCTTCATTTTCGCTTAATTTTTTTCAGATGTTACCCACCCGTACACAGGTAGATTGTCCCGAAATCTTTCTTCAATTCTCCCTGCTCGCTTGAGATCCGCCTGTACAAAGGTCCTAACATAGTTATTCCTCAAAGGAAACCCCCATTTCGCACAACACAATCGTTCAACCAGGCTTTTCTCCTCAATGTTGGTTCACGCTGGTTGGCCGCCTATTTTGTATTCGTACCTTTCGTTCAGTGAGTCATGTAAAATTTGATAAATGGAACTGCGTATTGCATCTGAAGATCTCAGGATGCTTAATTTTCCTGATTTGACAGATTTCACAGCATTTAGAAGAAATTCTGGTTTGTAGTTAATTTCTGTATTGGTCCCAGAAAATATTCGTATAATCGAATGATAGGATTCACCTAAAAAAATGCAATTTTGTAATTAGGCCTGTATAGTAAGCATTATTAACAATGAATAAAAACCAAAACTGGAGGTTTTGACGTTCATATGCAAGCAATAATATGGGAACTTGCCAGTTCCGTCGGAAGTAAGACGCCAGCACAAGTTTTCGCACTGTTGCGGTAACCACACCAGCGTACCACGAGACTCGCACACCTGACAACGCGATTAGCTCGTTGCGCGAACTCCAACACGCCACTGTTCTGTCTTGACAGACTAGGCAAGAATTCACGGCAATGGTTAGCTGCAATGTCGTTAAAATGCTACGCTGTTACAGACGTGGAAAAACCGGTAAATGATCGGATTGACACCACCTGATCGGTTTCATCTCATTTCACAGTAACATACTTCAGCAATCGAATGATGCATGTAGTAGTCAGAGGTTAAAATGCGGTCATATTTGGAAATTGTAACAACTTTCTTCCAGGCTAGAAGTTACGGAACAATCTTGTCACGAAAGAGATGCACGAAAATATTAAAGCATAAATCCCTTAGTGACCTTCCAAATGACTCGACGGCTGCAGTGAAGTAACAGGGATAGACGGTTGAGTCCATCCCTGCAGTGTTCAATATGGAAGTTCCATTTTGAAAGTAACAAAACACTAAATGCCGTGAATATTTCTATTGTCCCCTGTTTTTTTTTTTTGCAGAAGTTGTTTTTCCTCAGTTTTATCCTTTTTCTTCAGATATTTGCGTCCCATAACGTAGGTGTTTGTTTTGGTGGCCTTGTTCTTGCCTCCACACTAGTCACTCTCCGCCTTTGCCTATATTTCGTCTGGTCTGCAGTTCGGTGTTCCCTTGTCTTCCCCTGGTATTGACCGCGTTGTAGGATGATCATGGTGTGGGTGTCAGGACGGGTCGGTGGCAGGAAGAGTTTCTGGGGCACCCCTGCTCTCCCCATTTCCACCCACCCCATCCTGTTCTTTCCTTTTCTTTCTCGTCTAACGTTCCTTTTACCTCTGTTTGCCTGTTATTCCTGCCACTTGACAGTGCTGTTCGTTGTTCATCCTTTTTGACATCTTATATTCGGAAAATAAATGGTTTGTTGATTAGGGAGGGGCCAAACAATGAGATCCTCATTTCACGATCTAAGCTTCATCGTTTTCAGTACTTACGCCAAACCGATCATTTACTATTTTGAATTCGCATTAATTCCGGAATGTCCTGCTTTTGACAAGTGTGGAAAATAGTTAACAAAATTCGTTGGAATAAGAATTTGAACAACGCTGAAACGATTTACACAAATAACCTTCAAATAATTGTTGAGCACTTTGCACTAATTCTTCATGCAGCAGTGGCTTCAGAATTTTGTAGCTATCTACCAAATTTTGTGTAAGGCATCAGAATTGACTTATCAAGGGATATAAAATGAGTTAACTGTTCTGACTGCTTGAATAACTTGTATTATAGGTACATAAACCACTTAGATAATCGCTTTCCTGAAGTCAGTATCTGTTCAAATTTGAACGTGGATACCTTGTTGTATGAGAAAGTTGCTCACCTTCAAATACACACCCAACAGTGACTGGACAGGTAGATACGAGTCGCCATTCCTTCGCGTCGGATTCAAAAGATCCATGGCGTAACAAAAATCAGTTCCTGCAGTTCAAATTTAATGCTTACAATCGTGTCCGTTCATGGGAATAGCTACTGCAAACCCTGCCTGTTACAATGAAAGTGTACAGAATACCATTTTTTCTGGAACAACGGCGTCGTCGAACACTTCATCTCTGGTCCTCTGAACTAAGTCTAACAATTAGACTGACAATTTCGTTCGGAGGCCATGGCGGCTTCAGAGTCAAATCCGATACGCGCTTCTCAACCTTTTTCCTAACTGTGGCCACCTGTTGCTGGAGCAGCCTTAATGCTGGCAGGTCCACTAATTAGCCAGGGAATCTTATGGTCAGTCTGTCGTACATGCGATATCAGGGCAACAAATTCACTTATTCCAGTACAAAAGACATTAAAAGAATCAGAAGACAAAGGGTTCTGAAGTAAACGTTGAAATGTGAGTCTGAGCACTTAAGATCTAAATAACTAAAGTTATAAATTACCTTTACTAAACGTCTACCTCAATTAACGTAATTTACTGATCATGATTGTACGTCATTTACTCTCCATCACTTCCAGTAAACTTGATCAAAGTATGACTATATTACTGAAATGGCTGAAATGAAGTTAACTGAGTTGTATAACACCGACACTGTCACGTGTCTGGTGCTACATAAAATTAATGTTCATATGAGTACTGTCAAAACAGATGCCTCATTCTCGAAACCTTGCTATGAACTAAAATGGTGCATTTCCGGAGTTAAATAATAAAAAAATAGTTCCGTGCTACAGGTTGTGTGCAATGACTAGTTCCATACACTTAGATTTCTACCCATTGATACATTAGAATACACACTAAATACGTTCACTTAAATTGTATCTCAAGCATTAATGTAGTGCTGAGCTGAATATCTGCATTTCCTTCAAAATTTTCTTCAGTTTACGGATATGCTCATCTAAACGGTTTAAATGGCCCAAAATATTAAACGGAATTGATACTGTGCAGGCGCATTGTGCTTAGTTAGGACAAAAAGGCTATGAAGGTTTTTTCTTTGAGATGTAGGCAGTCTCGTTGCATTACAACGTGGTCACGGTAGAACATCAACGCTCCGGCTCACTGGGTCCCAGTCGCTGAATGTAACACTTGGACCGATGTTCTTGGGCGTTCGCCCGTACGTGGTAACAAATTGGAAATGGGCTGCGTGTACTGCTTAGAACACACATATCAGTCCATATTTCTCAGGCAACGATCTTGAGTGACAGGGAAGCTACTATACGCTGAACAGTTCAACCATTTCAAAAACCAAGCTGTGGTTACGTTCTGTCTGGCTGGACGAACAACATACATCAATACGCTATAAGATGGCTAATGCCTGCAGCAAAATTTTCATTGAGGAGCAGAAATACTCAGCTGTACGATGTGTAAGTGCTTAAACAGTCTCAGTAATTAGAATCCATTCTCAGAGATTGGCCAGCGGAGAGGGATCCCGCGCCAGAAGACCAGTGTTGCTGCTGCAGTGTCGGCTCTAATGTTGCGGCGATCTCCAGGCGACCGATCAAATCAGATCAGCGAGTTTACCAGACAGCTGACCTGGTAGGACGCTCAGCTCTTACAGGCCTCGACATGCACTGGATCGATGTTGTAGAGACTAAGGTTTTCCGAAATTGCTCCTCTGCACATGTGTAGCCTTTGCAATAAGTTACTCTGGGGTAAATTAAGCATTCCTATTTTCCCTAAATTCGCTGCCTACCCGGCCGCCCAGTCGTAGCCTGGATATTGTGTACACAACCAGTGTACCTAATAACTTTTCTTCTGTTATCACTAAAAACGGCAGAGTGCCGAAGCTGTGCTGTGCGAACAAATCTTCGTTCAACATTCAGTAATTGGCTTGGAAGTGCGCTGTTCCAGTGAGAATCTAGTAAGCTAGTCAAATACCGTGATAGATGATCCCATAACTGAACGAAATGAAACACCAATCTTTCAATGAGTTAGCTCCCTAGTACTCAATAGTAGCATTCAGTAAACGTCGGATAGTGCTAGCATCATAAACAACTGACACCTGCCGTCGCGTAAACAATTGGGCAGTCATAGTACTATTATTAATCCACTTTCAATCTGTTTAGAGCCAACTTAACGTAAACTTAACTCATATCACATTAAGTTTCGATTTACGGACTACCTTAATCTTACGTAGCAAGAAGATAAGTTGAAGTCGATAAAACTAGGTCTCAATTGTCGCATTGGTGACAGCTGTAAATGGAAATAGTTTAACCTCATTGTGATTACACATAAATACATGTGTGGCATAGCAATTAAACAAAAGCGGAGTTCGGCAAAACGTTATCGCCACGTATTGTCCAGCACAATAAACTTAAAGCAGAAATTTACCTCAACATTAAAAGAAACTTAAATTAGTATTTGCCACTAAGTCATGCACACTTAATTACTTCGAAATGCTGCAGGTACGCAACATAAAAACAAAGCGTATCTGAAATACGATAGTCATCCAAAATACATTTTGCTGATAATACTTAAAACTACGTCGTGGTATCTAGCATCCTCGACAATAAAGCTGTGTACTTCATTAAGCTAAAACGCTAGGGAAAACAGGGCATGGATGACGGAGTTCCGTAAGTTATCTGTTGAGAGCGAGATAAGTTCCCATGTTCTTTCTGGTCATTCCCTACTGTTAAGTTTTAGCCATCATTCGTAAGATTTTTATAATTTTCAGATGTAAAAATCTGGCCCCCTTGAGAGTTCAGTTCTTTTGAGAGTTCGTGAGTAGCGCTCACAGGGCCCCAAGCTATTGCAGCCCATTCTTCCTCCTGACTCCTCTTCGTTCACCTTCCCTCCTTAACTATCCTCGCTCTTTCCCCGTTGTTCCCTCCTTCCCCCCCCCCCCCCTCCCAGTTTTTTGAGATAGCTACGTGGCTATCCAGCTGGTTCCCTTTACTGCTTTAAATTTCGTTCTGCCTGTTTCTTCATCCTTCATGGCGTTTAGGTCCCCACTTGAGGTTTGACCTCCACTTCAAAATTTTATTTTAGTGTGAGCCATTTGGGGAAGAACTCCCTCCCTAGGGTCAACTGCATGGATTTATCTCCCCATTTCCTTCTTCACCATAGCCCTTTTTTGACCCTGATAGTCAACTGCACATACAGCCAGTACGTGTGGTGGGGCTGTTACTTACCCATCTGGCTGAATCCCCTGGCAGGAATCACACTTCAATGTCTGAGCTCTTCCTTCCCCATGTACGCCAGGTAGTGGTTGCTTATCATTTTGTTGCATTGGAACTCGGGACGATGGCTGATGTGCCGGACCTAACTGTGGCTGGATGTTGCCCATTGGAGAATCCCTGGTCGGAGTGGGTGTCCCAGAGCGGATACTAGACATTTGGAGCGTATCAAACTGTAAAAATATGACTGTCCTCAAACAGCCATATCTTCCAATAGTGAAGGATGATTGAATGCTTTCTTTTATCTGGCAACCTTCCCTTCCCTTGGCTACACCATAGGTGAAACTTTCCCCACTACCTCGTCTGTACTACCACGGATGTGTACATATTCACCGCCACAAAGCCATTGTTTCCTGTGGAGAATAGAGGACCAATTTGGTGGTATCGCTCACTAAGACGCAGTCGGGCTGCTTGCTAATCAAAGCTTCTACCACCCAGTCCGCAACTTAAACGGGTAGAGATCTTCCAATTGACTTACTTGCTACAGACTTAGGAGGGAAATCTAACTCATGGCGCCCCTGTCCATTTCAGTGCTGCTCATAGTACCTTTCTGGTACATCTCACGATCTCCTCCCTTGCTCTCGTGGCTTCCCTACATTGGTCATCCCATGATCTCGGTGACAGTGACAACTTTATGGTAATACGGTAGTTCCTCTGCTGCCGCCAGGCAGACAGGCCCCCCACGTTGAGCATTCCGTAGAGCCAGTTGTTACTTACAAATATCCTCTGCACTTGCACATCTCCCGAACTGCATTGATGCGGTCGTGCAAAGAGTCTCTGCCACTATCCATGTTGCAGGCACAACTGTTCCCCTGTCCATATGTCCCCCTCGTCGTTGACCGGTACCGTTATGGACCAATAATGTAGCAGTGGCTGTCCAGGACAGCCGGCGAGTGCTGCAACGATTAAACGTTACCCTTCACATACCAACCTTCTTCCTTTTTAAGCATCTCCATGCTATGCTAAGGCTAATAATTACCTTACGCAGAGCAGAACGGAAGGCTGGGAACACTGTTTCCTCTGAGGACCTATGCCTCTTCGTAGCAGGTTTCGTCAAACCACCATAGCCTTCTGAACAGCCAACTTAGGCTGTTAAGCCTTTATCTTAAAGGTCCTCTCAGAAAATAGACATAATTTGCGATAGCATCGGCGTCCTCTTCCTATACCATAAGTTCTCGTGCAGAAACGCCGAGTTGCACAGACCTCCTCTTTCAATCGGCACCATACTGAATGGGATTGCAGGCTCTTCCTCTTCATGAGAAGGCTGCAGGCACAGATTCTACACACATCCAGAGGAAACACTTAGATGTTACTCAGAGGCAACATCTCCTCAGGGTCTTAAACTGCATTTGGCTCACAGGTGTTTCCCTTTCACAGGGGTGAGACAGTAGTCATCCCTATCCTTAATCTCAGGAAGTACCGAACATGTTTAAAGTTACCGCCCGATTTGCCTGAAGACTCTAATCTTTAAACGAGTATAGGACGGTTGGTTTCAGATCATGTTGGGTACTTGAATCTTTGGGCCTTTTGTCCTATCAGGTTGCCTTCCAGGAAGGACGATCTCCAACTGACCATATTCTCCGCTTGTAAATGGCAATCACAGGCGTACACTAACTGCTGGCACCTTGTTGCGGTCTTTCACCTACTTAAGGCATACGACATGGCTTGGTGCTGTAACATTTGAGTTACCCTTCATAAGTGGGGCTTCCGGAAAGTTTTATCCCACTGGCTCTTCAAGGTTAGTTTGCAGTTTACTTAGTACCCCTCAGATTCAAAACAGTATCCCCAGGGTTGTTAATTGTCACACTCCTCCTCACAGCCATCAACGGGCTTGTAACCTCTGTTAGGCTTGTGGTTACACCAGCATTGTACACAGATGATTGTTGCATATGGTGCAGCTTCCACTTCGTAGCATCTGCTGAGTGCTGGCTCAAGGCGCCGTCCAACATGCCTCTGGGCCGTCTCCCGTGGCTTAATTTTCTCCCTCCAAAATGTTGGTTACGCATTTTTGTTGTCTACCTACAGTACTCCATGATCTAAAACTTTATTGAGGCGACCACCTCCTCGATGTTGTAGCAGTCCCATTTCTTGGACCTTACTTTAGAGAGCTGGCGAGTCCGCCCCATATTCGCCACCTGAAGACCAGAAGCATCCAGGAGCTTTTAATGCTCTCTGCTTCCTGGACCACACATCTTCGGTGCAGACTGTCACTCTTCTCCATCTTTACCGTGGTATGGTCTTGCCTAGACTAGATTGTGGTAGTCAGGATTGCAGCTGAGCTGTTCCTTCCACTCCGCAAATACTAGACTCCTGTACACCATTGTGGGGTGCATCTGGCTACTGGTGCCTTTCGCACTACTCCCATTGTCTCCTTCAATAAGTGGGGATTCCCCCTCTACAAACATGATGGAGCCAACTCCTTGTTTCTTAAGCAATCGCCATTAGACGATTCCCTGACCATGCAATGTACCATGCCCTTGCAAACATTGAACGTCTCCCACCTGATGATTATTTGCCCATGGATGGGATTGTTAGTTGGAGGTCCTGAAAGGGAAGTGAGTCGCATTAAATTTCCACTCACTGGAATGTGCCGTGCGCATTTCGCGTCTTCCACTTACTTAGAACACAATTTTTTTCCGGATCAGTTCGTGTGTTCACAGAACTAGATCGATTCAGAGCCCTCCACTATTGTGTATCTGACTTTCTTTATAGATACCTGTACTGCATGCTCAGTTGTCTCAGTCCCAAGTCGGGTGGATATCCCAGAGAATGAACTGGCTGACAGTTTGGCTAGAAAAACACTTAAACCTCACTCCATGTCATGATTCCAGCTGCGAATATGCGGGTCTACTTCAAATCTTTGCCCAAAAGTGGAATGACATCTGGTCCACTACTGCTCACAGTAATGATCTCCGCACAATTAAGGAGTCTATTGCAATTTGGCGCTCCTCCTTACGCTCCTTTCGGATGGAGTCCAGTCTTGAGCCGTCCATAGAGATTTTACGTTGCTTCTGGAGTAGGGACGGGGTGGTTCTGGTTGGGGCTCTCAATGTTCGCTTGGTCTGGGACCATAACCACTCCCCCTGGCAAAGACAGCTCTTTTACCTCTCTGTTTTTAGATTTCTCTATCCTTTCATACCTTGTGTGTTCAAACTTCCTGGTTTTATGGAGTCACCTGTCTTCTAGTGGAACCTTTCTTCAATGTATAACATTTGAATCAAGGGCCTGATGACCTCACCGTGTACCTCTCTCTCTCTCTCTCTCTCTCTCTCTCTCTCTCTCTCTCTCTCTCTCTCTCTCTCTCTCTCTCTCTCTCTCTCTCTCTCTCTTCTTCCTCCTCCTCCTCCTCCCCCCCCCCCCCCCAAATCTATCAAAATCTGACAAAGAACCGGTGTAATCGAGGCATACAGAAATATTAAAAAATCGGCTAAACTTAAATTAGAAAGTTTGCATTTCAACAAACGCGATGCATGGATGAATTTCTCGAAATAACTCTAAAATTGACATGCAGTCCGATTCTTATTTTCAAGAATCTGAAAGTTATTCTTTAGCTTAAAATTTGCTTTCCTTCCATATATAGGTTTCGATACATCCAGAGAAATGAGAAACGCCATCGGACATAAAATGCATGCGTTTTAGGTGTTAATGCAGTCGAAATGTTTCCTGGAGACACAAATTCAGACTGCTTTTTAACAGCACTTCTCCCCTTCATACTAGAAAATAAAAAGTTGTCATTGTCACTTTATATGGCTGTACCAAAGCTCCTACTGTTGTAACTGCAGCACCAGGAACGAACCTTGTTAGTATCTTAATACTTGACTGCGTAATACATTTGTTAAGTTTATTTAACTACAATATATTTTAGTAAACGAATACTGTTCACAGATGCAATACACTGGCGCAGGCATGAACCCAGCGCGTTCTCTTGGGCCTGCTATGCTGAAGTGGCAGTGGGACAATCACTGGGTACGTATTCACTCTTACCACTTTACCACTTGCAAATAAGAATTTTTAGTAGTGACTAAAACATTGACCAGACAGAGATAAAACCACATCGTAAACAATGCTTTATTTTGCTATATCAAGTTTCATTAACGGTTGTATGCTGCTGACCGTACCTAGTGCAGTATTGGTTTTATAATTAGTGAAACTTTAACTTGTTTTCAATCTTGGAGTTACCCAGCTGGAAATACCGATACCTTTAGTTCAGCTTTTGTGATGTGAGTGAAAACAAGGATTTTGATCACCGTAACCTTACATCTATCAAAACAGATACTTCGTTAAACATCCCATTTGTTCCGCGAATGTAACACACTCGAGGTACCTAGTCAAATACACCGCCATGAATGAAATGCATAACATTCTAAACATGGCTTCTGCGCAGACAGCAGCACTGAAGTCGTAGAGCCGTGGTCATCAGGCAGCAATAAAGCCAGTAAGGAACTGCCGTTAACGTAGTTCAACTTTTCAGAGATGCCACTCCCAGTTAATACATAATGACTGCCAGATAAAAAAAGGCGCTTTAACACTTTACACGTCAACTTATACGAACTTCATCTTGGGACTCCATTGATTACATTTCACTGTCTTAAAGTGACATGATTAACTGCAAACTATGTTCGTGTATGCCACTTCAGCTACGCGACACATCCACAATTCGGTCCAGTGTCACGAAATGGACAAAACGCTAATAATTGGTTCTGTTAGTAGGAACACACACACACACACACACACACACACACACACACACACACACACACACACACACACACACACACCGCGCGCATGCAACCGAACGAAATGTCTCCCCCCTCCCCTGTGAGCCCATTCAGATCGGATTAGGACCCCTCAGGGGACTCAGCATTTATTTGCTGGGTACGGGCTGGGCGAACCCGGGGTCCCCGAGCTGTGGACTGGTGTGCGCCGCCAGTCCTCTGACACCGTAAGCTCTGGGCATGCTTCAGCGACCACCGTGTGGCGCAACGGTGGAACGTTGTGTGTCGCAGGGACTGGGGATCTTGGCTTGATTGCCTGGATCGCGAGGATGGTACATACCTCTATAAAAAAATCTTCAATCTTAAGGTGTGCTGCGCGCTGATAAGATGCATGGCTGTTGAGGTGGAACAGTCGCTAGCGGGCGACCTCTGAGGAACATGCCGCACCTCAATTGTATAAGGCTTACCCAGGCATGCGGGGCTCTGTCTGGGCTGACGTTTCGCTCCCTAGCTGCTCGTGGGACGCACATGGCAATCACGTATTTCCCTTCACCAACTTCGCAATCAGTCCAGCGCATGAGGGAGGCTAGTCCTCCAGATATGCAGATGGAAAAGAGTAACAGGGCTCGTGGAGTCGTAAATGACAATGTTTTCATCGTGATTAAGAGGACGGAGGGCTCATTTGAAAAAGTCTCCTTTCTACATACATAACGGTTTAGGACGACTCGCAGATACACTGAAATCTATCAAACGCCTGAGGAATGGTACCCTGTTGAGACTACTAGGGAAAAGCAAGTGGAGCTGCTTCGAAAGTCAACCGAGTTAGGCGAGTATGATATTACTGTCGAGTTGCACAATTCCCTCAACTCCAGTAAAGGCGTTGTCACCTGCCGTGATTTAATGGATATCGATGTCGACGAGCTGAAGCAAGAGTGGGCAACACAGGGGATTGTAGACGTGGAACAAAGGACACGTAGGAATAATGGAGTTATTGAGAAATCTGCCACCTTCATTGTGACTTTCAATTCGCCTGTCTTGCCTGAATACGTTCTGGCTGGTTTCCTCCGCCTTAGGGTTCGGCCTTATATACCTAACCCTATGCGCTGTTTCAAATGTCAGCGATGTGGCCATACGACAATCCGTTGTGGGGGTGAACCAACCTGCGGTATATGTGGCAAGGCAGCTCATGAAGCTGGGACCAACTGCACATCTCCGGTGCTGTGTATCAACTGCTCTGGGAGCCATCCCGTCTGGAGCAGAGACTGCCCCGTCTTTGCGGAAGAATGAAAACTTCAGGAGATCAAGGTGACAGAGGCTACCTTATATGGAAGCCAAAAAAGATTATAGGGCTACAAAACCCCCTGTCTTTGCCACATCCTGTGCCTCCTTGGTGCACAACCGTGCGTCGCAAGTAGACGCTTCGACGCAGACCATGTCCAGCGTAGCAGTATCCTCTACAAATACCTGTACCTGCGTTTGTACCTGCCAGAGCACTCCCAATAACGATCTAGCTATTCAGACTTCTCCACCTGCACCAACCGCTATTGCAGAGAAAGCTACAGTGAAGCCTTCGAAGGCCCTCCAGCAACAAGAGTGCCTCTCCACTTCCCACATCCCCGACTTCCACAAAGAAAACGGGACCAGGGAAAGGGGCACGGCGTTTGACGTCAAACCTGCCAAAGGCACCATCGGATGTCGTCATGGCATCCCTGACTGATGAGGAGGAAATCGTCATGGATTTTGATACCTCTTCCCCAGAACCTGACAGCCTCTCTGCTGCCACTCGCTCTACAAGTGCCTCACCAGCGCGGCGCAGAGACAAGGGGAAATCTAAACCGAAACGCTGATATGGCTCCCATACTTCAGTGGAATCTGAATGGAGTCAGACCTCGCTTTGCAGAATTGCGGCTGTTAGTACAGGAAAACCCTTTTTGCATATCTTTGCAAGAGACACATTTTAAAGAGACTGACACGCCTGTACTTACGGGATATCACATGTACAGGAAAGACGATCTGACTGGTAGTAGAGCTCAGGGTGGGGTGGCAGTGTTAATTAAGGACACATTCCACTTCTCACCTGTGACCTTAACTACAACGCTACAAGCGGTTGCAGCTCGGATCCTGGCCCAGGTTAATGTCACAGTGTGCTCCTTGTATTTACCACCCTCTGAGCTCATTGACAGTGAAGCCCTCGCACGGCTCATTGATCAGCTACCCCGTCCCTTTCTCATTTTAGGAGACTTCAATGCTCATAATGCATTATGGGGTTCCAACAAAACCTGCCCCAGAGGCCAGATAATTGAGCAGTTGCTCAGGACTTCCGACATCATATTGCTGAACACAGGTCAGGTCACGCATTTTAGCACCGTTTCAGGTTCGTCTTCTGCCATAGAAATCTCTATTTGTTCGCCTGTGCTTGCGGACATTGCTCAGTGGGTCGTCGACGACTACCTTCATGGCAGCGACCATTATCCTATCTGGCTCCATCTGCCAGTTGAAATGGGTCGTGTCGCACAGCCACCGAAATGGTTGTTCCGGAAGGGAAACTGGACGCTCTACTGGCAGTTGACCGTTTTTGAACGGTGTGAAGGCGTTTAGGATTGGGTGGATCACATTACGGCGGTGATGCACCATGTCGCTGATGTATCCATACCAAAGTCAAAGGGAACACCTGTGAGGCAGCCTGTCCCTTGGTGGAATGACTACTGTCGTACCGCCATCAGAGACAGACGGGCGGCTTTGAGAAGATTCCGTCAGTGCCCCACTGCTGCGCATCTGACAACTTTCCGAATAGCACGGGCGCGGGCGAGAAAAATCGTTAGGGAGAGTAAACGGAGGTCTTGGCGTGAGTTCCTGAACTCCATCAATAGGTCCACATCTTCAAGCAAAGTATGGGAAACCATTAGGAGGATCTCAAGGCGATACTCTCGACCGCCAATAGCAGCTATACGTGAGCGGGGGTGTCTCCTAACATCTCTAAGAGACATCGCCCGGGCGTTGGCAGAATCTTTTCAAACTATTACGGCCGATTCTAGCAAAGGACCCAGAATTTCTGCGCTATCGGGGTACACAGGAGAGGGCTGGTTTTGATTTCCGTTCAAAGAACGCTGAGGAATACAACTAGTCTTTCTCTTTGTGGGAGTTGGACTCTGCACTGTCCGTATCTCGGGATACCGCACCTGGTCCAGACCTGATATCGTACAGCATGCTGCAGCAGTTGGATCTGCGGTCAAAGGAAGTCCTCCTTCAACTTTTTAATGAAATTTGGAAGACAGGCGACTTTCCTAGTTCGTGGAAAGAATCGATTTTAATTCCCCTTTTAAAACCAGGGAAGGATCGGACCGAACCCAGTAGCTACCGTAGTATTACTCACGAGCTGCGTCGGAAAGACATTTGAGCCTATGGTCAATAGGCGCCTGGTGTGGGTTCAGGATGTATCATTCCACCCTAGATAACCTGATCCTACCCGAAACAGTGATACAGGATGCTTTCCTACGTAAGCAACACCTTATCGGGGTTTTCTTCGACCTGGAGAAGGCGTACGATATTACCTGGAGGCATACCATTTTGCGGCAGCTTTATGAGTGGGGTTTCCGTGGGCGTTTACCCACACTCATCAGATCCTTTCTGTCGGACAGGTATTTTAAGTATAAGGTTGGGAATGTCCTGTCTGACTGTTTCAAGCAGGAGAACGGTGTCCCTCAAGGAAGTGTCCTCAGTGTGACAGCTTTCGCAATTGCCATCAATAGTATTGCGTCCACAGTACGACGGCCCGTGCAGTGCTCCTTGTTTGTGGACGATTTCTCCATTTTCTGTGCGTCTTCCTCCCTCATAGCTGCTACACGCCAATTACAGCTGACACTCGTGCGATTGGAGGAATGGTCTAAGACCACGGGCTTTAAATTCTCTTTGGAGAAGACCGTTTGTGTAGATTTTAACCGTTCCCGTTCTCTTTTTAATCTCCCTGTTTTAAAACTAGGAGACATTGTTCTCCCCTTTATGGAAAAAGTGAAATATCTCGGGCTTATTTTTGACGAGAAGCTCACATGGTTGCCACACTTAAAGGATCTAAAAGTCCGCTGTTTCAAGGCTTTAAACGTCCTTAAATGCGTCAGTCATAGATCCTGGGGCGCTGACGGGGCACGTCTGCTCCAACTTTATAAGGCCTTTGTGCGACCTCGACTGGAATACGGATGTCAAGCTTATGGCTCTGCAAGACCTTCCTACCTCAATGTTGGATGTGATTCACCGTGAGGGTATTAGGCTTTCAACGGGGGCTTATCGCACGAGTCCAGTTGCTAGTCTGTGTGTCGAGGCGGGTGAGCCTCCGCTGTCCATTCGGCGTCTTCTCCTCGTGGTACGGCACGCGTACAGGGCCAAGTCCACTCCTCTTTCATTGGCGTCAGACACTTTCTCCCGGCCGGCACTGGCACGTCTCTTCCGCCACCGTCCGGCGGCAACAAAGCCGTTTGGCATCCGTGCAAAGGAGTCTCGAGTCAGTACACCTGGAGGGCATTAAGGTCCTCCACCAGGGATGGAGTAGGGGATCTCCCTGGTGACTACAAAGGCCAAGATTACTTCTTGATCTGGCTGCTTACAGGAAGTATTGTACCCCGGACCACCTTTTTAAAATTAACTTACTGAGATTTTAGAACGCCATTCCGATTTTATTACTGTTTACACGGATGGGTCTAAACAGGGGGATTTTATGGGCTGCTCTGCTGTGTTTCCCGATACTGTCCATTGGATAGGGCTCCCAGAGCAGTTCTCAGTTTACTATGCAGAACTGTTTGCCATTCTGCAAGCATTAGAGCATATGCGCCGACATCGTGGCACGAAATTCATCATCTGCTCCGATTCCAAAAGTGCTCTACACGCTCTTGAACAGATGTACCCAGCTGATCGGATGGTGCAAGAGGTGCAGGACGCACTCCTGCTCCTGCAACGGCAGGGTAAGGATGTGATTTTCTGCTGGGTTCCAGGGCACATAGGGATTCCTGGAAATGAACCTGCAGATGCGGCTGCCAAGGAGGCTTGCTCCATCCCACCTCCTGCTTGCTGTTCCGTCCCCCTGCAGGCCATTAAGTCTTTCGTGACTCGGAAAGTCATGCGTTGGTGGGAGGCTCAGTGGCTGGACGTGAGGGATAATAAGTTGCGAGCGGTGAAGGATTCTGTCCGACTGTGGCTCACCTCCTTCCGACAACGACGCGCTGAGGAAGTAGCCCTTACACGGCTTTGAATAGGACATTGTCCTTTGCCACATGGTTTTGTTATGTCGTGAGGAGCCATCAACGTGTCAGACATGTGGGACACAGCTGTCGGTACGACATATTTTAACTGAGTGTGTTTTATATGCGGGTTTGAGGGAAGATTTGTTTCCCACCAGACCTACCCTCTCTTTTAACCAATAATGAGGCGAGTGTCGCTAGAGTTTTACGTTTTTGTGTGATGTCTGGCCTTCTTCCCAAAATATTGGGATTGAAGTCTTAATGTGCTGTCCAGTGGTTTGGTCACCCATTATTTGTAAGTGGTCACTCAGCCACCGTTAATTATTTTTACCTGTTTGTACTGCTATTTTATTTTTAGTTTTATCTCCCTGTTTTGATGTGCTGTGTCCGGTCTTGCAATTTGAACAATACCAATTCTCTCACAATTCGGCTCTGAATTGAACTTTTGGGAACGGGCGCTGATAACCTCGTTGTTGTGCGCTTTAGTTAAGAATGTGATTCAGACCTCCGAAACAAGTAGGTAATAGCTTGCTGTTTGGAGGTTCTTCCAAAATTTTAAGTTACATAAGCGCAGTCTCTGAACGCGTCATCCAGTGACACTGATGGAGTAAAATTCTGTCCTCGATGCCAGAAAAGCACCATTTGCTGCTGGTTAATTGAGATTTATTGTATCATATGAACAACGCTGAAGTCTCCACTGCTTTCAGAAAAAGCTTGTAGCTAGGCGTGGTTACTAAACCCAGAAACACACAAAGTAGATTAAGAGCGGCACAATACCATTTTTTTCACACTCAAATGTTTGCCATACATTAGTGACAAGTGTTTGTTTCCTAGGGTCGAATGACAACTGAACTCCGGATAAATATCAGCTTATTTCGAATAAATACGTCCCGAACGCTACAGTGAGTCACCAATTTCAAATACAGCGTCATCTAAAATGCCTAATAGAGATGTAAACAGCTGAAGTTCCCTAGGCAGAAACAAGAAATATCTTGGGAGAAACAGAACTTATTCCCACAAGGAATGTATCATCGTTAAATCAGTATCATGCAATAAGTCACCTGCAGTGGTCTCCCAAACATTTCTCTACGTTCGAAAAGTGAAAGAAGCACAGCATTTAAACCACAAACGTGGCGGTGAGAGGACTCCGTGCTCCTAACGGAGGACTTACTTCCAGCTGTGCATTTGCTGTCTGTTTAGTTTGTCCGTTCTCTGTAAAAGAAAAATGCTGTTGTACATTAATTAGCACAAATGTAGCATATTCTAAAAATTTCAATTTTATTCGTAATATCTAAGCATTAGTGTCTGACAAAATGTAAACATCTGAACAAAAGTTTCCACATCAGTCTCGTTAAAATATTGCTGTAGATTTTTACTTTTTCTAGATCTACTGGGTGGGACCACTTGTCGGAGGCATTGCAGCTGGCGTCATGTCCAGGTGCTTGTTCACAAAGAACACTACAGAAGCAGCACCTGCTGAGACCACAGCTAACACTGAACGTGAACCTTTATTACCATAGATACCTGTGTAACTACTGGTACTGGAATAAGACTGTCTACGGACAGGGAGAGTAATTTTCTCAAATTACTGCAAATTACAACTTACATATTCTGTAAAATGTATTGTAAAGTAATCAAAGCCTATGCTGCTCTGTGTACCTATTTCAAAAAATCTTACAATAAAAGATTAAACGTGAATTTAATCAGAAGCACCCGTATAACACAAATAGCTTAAGTTACTGAAGAATTAAAGGTAAATAATCAAAGTGGTTGTAATGGATTAGTCCCTATAAACTTCGCAAGCCTCTCAAGTTCCTCTATTCTTATCATTAAAATTAGTTCATGCTAACAATACATGATACTTAAGCTTTGGGCCCGTTTTGAACAGTTTAAGATTGATCTTCGTACAGGACATCACACACGAAATAGTCATATCACTGCAAGATACGGAACACACATTGAAATAAACTGACAAATTTTCACTTGCGTAAAAACGTTCTTCTGTTCTCGGAAAATGGAAGGAGGAATAGGGTATTCGCGCAGTATACTAGTGGCGTATTCTAGGAAAAAAACAGTAACAATTGTCCCAAGTAGATGACAAGCTAAACAATTTGCGACAAGTTCTCTTGATGCCCCGTTTAGAGAGACATACAGTAACAACTAACGGCCATTCGAAGTTACTCTAAATTAGCGCACAAGTACCTTACCATGGCATTGGTGTGGGATATAGTGACAAACGAAAATCTTTTAGACCGGTACTCGAATCCCGATTTCTTAAGGTTAATGATAGCATTAATCATCCAGCTATCGACACACGTGCTTCTTCATTTTAACTTACGTATCACAATATCTTGTTCCCTTTTGTGGGGAATACAGCCTAAAGCTGAGGGCATTACGTCATCGATGTAAAAGAGAATGGTGCGTGCATGGATAACAAGTGGTTATTACGAACGCTATCGATAAGCGATAAATGCTGTCATGGCCTGGCACACTCCCTAATTTACATCTAAAAAAAACTGATGCCGAGATAATCGACACATTAGTGCCTTAACTCCTGGAATTCGGTAATTTCATTTCGGGTGTACTTGGGGTGAGCAGAGGAGCTCTACTAAACTACCTACTTACGGCATGTTTGGATGCGAAGGGGAAATAATTTGCTTGGAACTTTTTCACTGTTCCAGAAAAATACTGCAGTCAGGTCTTTCATTACTACCTTAATTTTGAAAACAAAAATTAAACAGGATCTACCACCTGAAATCCTTGGAAGAGCTACGCGTATAGAACCTTGGTGACTTCTCCGTAAAGACCATTTTCTTCGGGTTAAAATTTGGCACTTAAAAATCTGTTGCACGAAACGTGCCTGCACAGAATTCCTTTATAATGGCCTTCAGAAAATCACTCCTGTTCTAATTCACGCAGACGAAATGTAAAAATCCCTCACACATGGATAATTCGACTTCGAAACTTGAGGAATCAGTCAAGAACTTTAACTGGAAATTATCAGTGCTGTAATGTTCGTAGATACGTAACAGTGCATCAAGTTAATGAAAACGTAAAGTCAGTTCTGAAAGTGCAAGAGAGTATACGAGCTCTCACGATTTGTCTTCTCAGGTGCTGAGATACACATACCAATAGATTTAGTGTATCGGAAGACCCAGTGATCTGGCACGGTCATTTTCCGTGAGCAGATAGCAGTCTGATACAGATAGTTTACTCATTTAAGAAACAGACTGGCCACCTTTGGAAGTGACCTATCAGTATGTGAGTCATAAAAATGGTTTTATAAATCATATCAAATAGCGCATGTGATGAGATTTTAAGAAGCATAAATCCGCTTAAACAGTAATGTTGCGTCCTGCAAGTATACAAACGGACTTAAATGTGGCTTCTGTAAAGACGCATGTGCAAAACAATTTTTAACCAAACAAGGCAATGTGAATCCATCTAGCCTCTCGCGCTTGTCACTTTGAAACTATTATTTAAACTTTTAAATTTTTCCGTCACAGGTGAAAAATGTATCTAACTTTAGCCTGTTTTAAAAAAACTTTAGCCCTCCGCCTTAATGCTAAGTTACTGCAATCAGCATCAAGCACGTGATGAAATCTTAGATGAAGAGACATAAATACTTCCGCACGTGATAGGATTTCGAATGAACTGTGCTAGGACTAAAATTTTTGTTGCCTCATATGCGCGATCAGTCACGGAAAACCTTGTTAGGAAAAGGATAGCGTGGCCTTTAAATTCCATCCTTCTATTCATCAAAACTATATAGGAGTTGACTCAGATATAATGAACAATAGTGCCCTCAGCGGAATATAGATGAAAATGTGGACTTCTCTTCCTTTAGTAATATGCTGTGTTGATTATGTTGACAGAATATGGGAGTAGGCTTCCGTGCATAGAGTTCGGAAATTTCAGTAATTACTTCTGGAGTACTAACATTTTGTTGTTCGTCTGCAAATGCGTGGCGTCAGGTTCGGTAAGTTAAGCAACAGAGTTCTTACGCTGCCCTGATATAGTATAAGTCAAATTATAATGCTTTACGAAAACATAGTTGAGGTTAGACTATTTTTAATTTATTACATACGGTCGGTTGGTAAGCCTGCTTATGGGCTATGGTTTCTAGGACTTGCAACACTTCGTAGTAGAGGGATCCCATGACCATAGTACACACTGCAGGAACACTGTGTAAAAGCAAGGTAGCGTCCAGTTGTGTGAAAGATGACGGTAAGAAATCCCGCCTGAGAGCCATGTGCTGTGATTTGCTCCCTGCTTGGTAAAGGTCAAACAGCGAACTTTCTTTCGCGAATAGTCTGTTTATGGCGTAGCTGTTATCAACAAACGAAGTGTGTTTAAGTGGCGTAGTTTAGTCTAGGCAGAACAAATGAATGGGATTACTGAGAAACCGCACATGTCCATTTTTGACAATTGGGTTACAGCTTTTTGTACTCTAAACGCACAGTCCGCTCATGATACACAGAAACACCATATACTGTGGCATTTTTTTTTATGCAGGTATTGAGTTAGTTAAATAAAAGATAAACTCCCATCTACAAAATACATGGGCTGTAACAAAATTTTCTTTCCAGCACTGTATTAAGTAAGCAATCAATGTGCATGTAAATTACAAGAAAATGCACGACCTAAGGCGATTTCTACATCCTACCAAAAGAAACCATCCAGAACTTCTAGACTGAAGCATGCCGGCTAATTCTGTCAAAGAATAAACCAAAGAGAATGGAAAACACAGTTCGGTTCGTTTTTGTCCATAATAGCATTAACGTATGAGGTTAGTAATGAGTTACGCTTATTTACTAAAAAATATTGAGAAGGTTCATATGATCACCAAATTCTAAGGTAACGTCAAGAAAACGTGTCATTGTCTGTGGTGCATCGGCATTCTTCTCTATATTTTTTTCACGAAAAAATGAGCAGGAAATTGTAATTCCAGCATAATTTTAAGGAACAGGTTTCTAAAGGGTTCCAGCCAAATAATCATGATGAACAGGAGTGGAAGACTTGCCGTTTTGACAGACGAATTGGTATAAAAAAAGGAAACGGTTAGTCACGACCACAGATAGATAGTGGACGAATTTATTTGCGACGTTCTCACAAGCATCCAGGGCTCTTAAGACAGACGTTCGGACACCACAAAATGCTCGCAAGATAGGTCCTAAAAACAGTTGCAGAGCAGCACAAGTACACTCGGGTAAGTAGTGTCAGAGTGTTCTTTGTGCGACATGAATTGGAAAGCTCTCTTGTGACAGGATACTAAGCGTAGGTAACTCATTACACGCCAGGTACAAAATGACAGCTGTCAGTGGCGTAACACCAGTTCATTTAGCAAAAAATTCAAAACTACATTTTCGGGCTGAAAATCATGGCCTCGGTATTTTGGGAGCGAAAAAGTCATTTCGGTCGAATTTCTGCTTGCTGGAGAATACACCAATGCACAAATATTGGGAACCTAAAAGACTCGGATGCGTTAAGAACAAAACGAGTAGAATGTTGTCGAGAGGAGTGGGCTTATTGGAAAACTTGTATCTACTTCCATAATAAGTTGGCTAGTCCAGCACACTGTAATTCATTTAAACACCAGGATTCTTACGCTTTCTTCTGAATCATGGTGGAGTCCTAACTGCATCAGCAGATTGGTGTAACATGTTTACTTCTGAGGAATAAGGTTACAGCCGGCCAGTGTACCCGAGCGGTTCTACGCGCTACAGTCTGGAACCGCGCGACCGCTACGGTCGCAGGTTCGAATGCTGCCTCGGGCATGGATGTGTGTAATGTCCTAAGGTTAGTTAGGTTTCAGTAGTTCGAGTTCTAGGGGACTGATGACCTCAGAAGTTGAGTCCGATAGTGCTCAGAGCCATTTGAACCAATAAGGTTACAGTTGGTATATAGCCTCTTAGTTTTCAACATTATAATCTACACCCCTTGGCAAAATTTATCAACTCGCATCTTAGTTTTTCTTATATAAGACTATACGTTCCCCCATTAATCATCAAATAACGTTTTGCATTAGGAAGGTTGATTCTTCCGTTCCTTCTTTACCACAGAAGCTATTGCACAGGAGCCACATACACTACTGACCATTAAAATTGATACACCAAGAAGAAACCCAGATGATAGACGGGTATTCGTTGGACAAATACATTATACTAGAACTGACATGTGATTATATTTTCACGCAATTTGGATGCATAGATCCTGAGAAATCAGTACCCAGAACAACCACCTCTGGCCGTAACAACGACCTTGATACGCCTGGGCATTGAGTCAAACAGAACTTGTATGCCGTGTACAGGTACAGCTGACCATGCAGCTTCAACACAATACCACAATTCATCAACAGTAGTGACTGGCGTATTGTGACGTGTTAGTTGCTCGGCCACCATTGACCAGACGTTTTCAATTGGTGACAGATCTGGAGAATGTGCTGGCCAGGGCAGCAGTCGAACATTTTTTGTATCCAGAAAGGCCCGTACAGGACCTGCAACATG
Organism: Schistocerca americana; assembly: GCF_021461395.2. Lineage (NCBI taxonomy): Eukaryota > Metazoa > Arthropoda > Insecta > Orthoptera > Acrididae > Schistocerca > Schistocerca americana. The sequence goes on from NC_060130.1 coordinate 533,670,591, forward strand.
CGGTCGTGCATTATCCTGCTGAAATGTTAGGGTTTCGCAGGGATCGAAAGAAGGGTAGAGCCACGGGTCGTAACACATCTAAAATGTATCGTCCACTGTTCGAAGTGCCGTCAATGCGAACAAGAGGTGACAGAGAAATGTAACCAATGGCACCCCATACCATCACGCCGGGTGATAGGCCAGTATGGCGATGACGAATACACATTCCCAATGTGCGTTCACCGCGATGTCGCCAACCACGGATGCGACCGTCATGATGCTGTAAACAGAACCTGGGTTCATCCTAAAAAATGACGTTTTGCCATTCGTGCACCCAGGTTCGTCGTTGAGTACACCATCGCAGGCGCTCCTGTGTGTGATGCAGCGTCAAGGGTAACCGCAGCCATGGTCTCAGAGCTGATAGTCCATGCTGCTGCAAACGACGTCGAACTGTTCGTTCAGATGGCTGTTGTCTTGCAAATGTCCCCATCTGTTGACTCAGGGATCGAGACGTGGCTGCCCGATCTGTTAGTCATGCGGATAAGATGCCTGTCATCTCGAGTGCTAGTGATATGAGGCCGTTGGGATCCAGCACGGCGTTCCGTATTACCCTCTGAACCCACTGATTCCATATTCTGCTAACAGTCATTGGATCTCGACCAACGCGAGCAGCAATGTCGTAATACGATAAACTGCAGTCGCGATAGGCCACAATCCGACCTTTATCGAACGTGATGGTACGCATTTCTCCATACACGAGGCATCACAATAACGTTTCATCAGGCAACGCCGGTCAACTGCTGTTTGTGTATGAGAAATCGGTTGGAAACTTTCCTCATGTCAGCACGTTGTAGGTGTCGCCACCGGCGCCAATCTTCTGTGAATGCTCTGAAAAGCTAATCATTTGCATATCACAGCATCTTCTTCCTGTCGGTTAAATTTCGGGTCTGTAGCACGTCATCTTCGTGGTGTAGCAATTTTAATGGCCAATTGTGTAATAGAAGCTATGAATCTACATCTGTCGTTAGCGAGCCACAAAATGCTGTGGAATGGAAGTATCTTACTGCAGTGCTGGTTAGTCTTTACACATCTTTAGCAACTAAGACGTTACTGGACTCATTTGTTGCTGTGTTTTGAACCGTTTCCCATATTACCCTGGCGTGGCACATTCTTTTCAATTCCCTGAAGGTTCACGATTGGAATTAAATTTTTAACCGACCAGCAGGTACAAAAAGATGTTCTGAAGTCAGGGAAGGAGCTGGCGGGAGTGTTCTTCGAGGAGGGCTGAAAGAAGCTTGTGCTGTGGTTCGCAACAGGCGTTGCACGGAATGACGATTACGCTGGAAATATAGTCAACAATAGGATGTAATTTTTTCCAAAACTTTTACTAAAATTAAAAAATCTAATGCTTACTTCCTGAACATGCCTCATAAAGCAGCCTTCTCTGTTGCGTACAGCCATAAGTCACTGGATTAAATGGCAGAAACCACGTCCTTACGAAAGTGTTCAAATGTGTCACTGTTAAGGTATGTTTACACTGGGATACATGTATCGCGACATGTATGAGCGACATGTCAATTTGACATGTCGCGATACATCACCTCATACAAAAATTCACGGAACTTGTATGCGGACCCTCCAGCTCATACATGTCGCGTATACATTTTGTATATCGCTTTTTGGCCATATACGAGACATGTATGAGCGACATTTGAAGAACTTGCGCATGCGCAGTACTATCATTTCCTGTCGTCTTGTCGACTGCCGCTTATTTCGACGATTAGCGCATGCGTAGTACCAGGCTCTTTGGCGGCTGTTTGAGTTTTGAAGGTGCTGACTGTCGTTTCGACGTTAATGTATCTGCATAGAATATCAAAAAGTGCCATATGCAACATTATTCTTCGTGTTTTCGAGGCCATTGTGCAAGTTTTATCCCAAGAAGTGAAGGTAAGTTTGATATATATATATATCAGAGTATGTAATACATTATATAATTTTTCATGCTTCTAGCACGTATATCAATGTTTTGCTATTATTCCGGCGGCCTCGCGTGATAATGTTGACAACGGATGCCAATGCCGACAATCGTGTGTGAGATGTTGGCATTAGCAATCGCGCGACAATGCAAATGTTTTGTCACGAAATCTTCGTTTTACGAGGAATCCCCAGTGGCTAAAAAACGAAGTGTTACTGCCAACTGATCCTCTGGTGGAATCACTTCCCGAAAGTTTGTGTTGGTTTTGGACACAAGAGGAGCCACAAGTGATAACAAACCGCGGAAATCCTCTATACTCCTCCTAACATAATTTCTAAAATATGCGCCATCCTCTAGCGTTAATTCGCGAGAAACTCTCTGTGCCACCATCTACGCTTCCTCCGCCTTTTCTTCCTATCATCTTCCAAAAGAGCAAGTGTATCAGCACATAAAAATGTGAAATCTTCCAAATCGTCGTCGGAAGCTATCGCACAGTGATACATATCAACCAATGTAAACGCACGCTCATACATGTATGAGGTTGATACTTGTCAACTCGTACAAGTCGCGATACATGTCGCAAAGTCGCATATACATGTATCGCATACATGTGCCGATACAAATCGCAGTGTAAACGCACCTTTACACAATTGTGCAGAACTTCGACCAGGCAATGTCTGTCCATGGATTAACTTCACAAGGCCACACTTAGTTTGAGGTAAGTGTACTTTCACTGTGCCCCTCCTTACGTATTTTTAAAATTTTTGTCGTCCATTTCGACACGCAAATCACTCGTATCAGCGTTTGAAATCTCGAGATTCCGTAAACACGAGCACTGGTTTAGTAACTGTCGGTCCACATAAGCGCTAATTTCATACTTACGCGCAGATTCATTCATCTTGCAGTCATTTCCACCAGTGTATTTATCTTTAAATGGAGTAAAACGGTGCCGGCCGAAGTGGTCGTGCGGTTAAGGGCGCTGCAGTCTGGAACCGCAAGACCGCTACGGTCGCAGGTTCGAATCCTGCCTCGGGCATGGATGTTTGTGATGTCCTTAGGTTAGTTAGGTTTAACTAGTTCTAAGTTCTAGGGGACTAATGACCTCAGCAGTTGAGTCCCATAGTGCTCAGAGCCATTTTTGGAGTAAAACGGTGTATCTTTTCCCCTAGGGTTCAGACATGTTTGAAAAAGACATTCATCACTTTTATAATATTTACTTAAGTACAGGCCTTTCCATATTATCAATATGGCCGTGTTGGATTACCTACAGAAAACGTTATCCTGACTCAGAAAAAGGCGTTTTTCTTTTACTTATCATTTGGCTACAAATGTAGAAAATGAGGCCATTATTATCGCTTGAAGGACAATGATTCCTGCAATGACCCTACAGTCATCAGAACGCGACCCAGAAAAAATAACATGTATGTGAACTGCAAAAAACTCCACCCAAATGCGCCGAAGAAAACTGCCTGAGCTAATTTTAATTAGGCACACATTAGGTAACCCATGACCCATACAGTACAATGATATTACTCATACTGTTGTTGTGGTCTTCAGTCCAGAGACTGGTTTGATGCAGCTCTCCATGCTACTTTATCCTGTGCAAGCTTCATCTCCCAGTACCTACTGCAACCTACATCCTTCTGAGTCTGTTTAGTGTATTCATCTCTTGGTCTCCCTCTTCGATTTTTACCCTCCACGCTGCCCTCCAGTACTAAAGTGGTGATCCCTTGATGCCTCAGAATATGTCCTACCAACCGATCCCTTCTTCCAGTCAAGTTGTGCTACAAATTTCTCTTATCTCCAATTCTATTCAATACCTCCTCATTAATGTGATCTACCCATCTAATCTTCAGCCTTCTTCTGTAGCACCACATTTCGAAAGCTTCTATTCTCTTCTTGTCCAAACTGGTTATCGTCCATGTTTCACTTCCATACATGGCTACACTCCACACAAATACTTTCAGAAACGACTTCCTGACCCTTAAATCTATACTCGATGTTAACAAATTTCTCTTCTTCCGAAACGATTTCCTTGCGATTGCCAGACTACATTTTATATCCTCTCTATTTCGACCATCATCAGTTATTTTACTCCCTAAATAGCAAAACTCCTTTACTACTTTTAGTGTCTCATTTCCTAATCTAATCCCCTCAGCATCACCCGATTTAATTTGACTACATTCCATTATCCTCGTTTTGCTTTTGTTGATGTTCATCTTATATCCTCCTTTCAAGACACTGTCCATTCCGTTCAACTGCTCTTCCAAGTCCTTTGCTGTTTCTGACAGAATTACAATGTCATCGGCGAACCTCAAAGTTTTTATTTCTTCTCCATGGATTTTAATACCTACTCCGAATTTTTCTTTTGTTTCCTTTACTGCTTGCTCAATATACAGATTGAATAACATCGGGGAGAGGCTACAACCCCGTCTCACTCCTTTCCCAACTACTGCTTCCCTTTCATGCCCCTCGACTCTTATAACTGCCATCTGGTTTCTGTACAAATTGTAAATAGTCTTTCGCTCCCTGTATTTTACCCCTGCCACCTTCAGAATTTGAAAGAGAGTATTCCAGTTAACGTTGTCAAAAGCTTTCTCTAAGTCTACAAATGCTAGAAACGTGGGTTTGCCTTTTCTTAATCTTTCTTCTAAGATAAGTCGTAAGGTTAGTATTGCCTCACGTGTTCCAACATTTCTACGGAATCCAAACTGATCTTCCCCGAGGTCGGCTTCTACCAGTTTTTCCATTCGTCTGTAAAGAATTCGCGTTAGTATTTTGCAGCTGTGACTTATTACACTGATAGTTTGGTAATTTTCACATCTGTCAACACCTGCTTTCTTTGGGATTGGAATTATTATATTCTTCTTGAAGTCTGTAGGTATTTCGCCTGTCTCATACATCTTGCTCATCAGATGGTAGAGTTTTGTCATGACTGGCTCTCCCAAGGCCATCAGTAGTTCTAATGGAATGTTGTCTACTCCCGGGGCCTTGTTTCGACACAGGTCTTCCAGTGCTCTGTCAAACTCTTCACGCAGTATCTTATCTCCCATTTCATCTTCATCTACATCCTCTTCCATTTCCATAATATTGTCCTCAAGTACATCGCCCTTTTAATAAACCCTCTATATACTCCTTCCACCTTTCTGCCTTCCCTTCTTTGCTTAGCACTGGGTTTCCATCTGAGCTCTTGATATTCATACAAGTTGTTCTCTTCTCTCCAAAGGTCTCTTTAATTTTCCTGTAGGCAGTATCTATCTTACCCCTAGTGAGACAAGCCTCTACATCCTTACATTTGTCCTCTAGCCATCCCTGCTTAGCAATTTTTCACTTCTTGTCCATCTCATTTTTGAGACGTTTGTATTCCTTTTTGCCTGCTTCATTTACTGCATTTTTATATTTCCTCCTTTCATCAATTAAATTCAATATTTCTTCTGTTACCCAAGGATTTCTATTAGCCCTCGTCTTTTTACCTACTTGATTCTCTGCTGCCTTCACTACTTCATCACTCGGAGCTACCCATTCTTCTTCTACTGTATTTCTTTCCCCCATTCCTGTCAATTGTTCCCTTATGCTCTCCCTGAAACTCTGTACAACCTCTGGTTCTTTCAGTTTATCCAGGTCCCATCTCCTTAAATTCCCGCCTTTTTGCAGTTTCTTCAGTTTCAATCTACAGTTCATAACCAATAGATTGTGGTCAGAATCCACATCTGCCCCTGGAAATGTCTTACAATTTAAAACCTGGTTCCTAAATCTGTCTTACCATTATGTAATCTATCTGATACCTTTTAGTATCTCCAGGACTCTTCCAGTTATACAACCTTCTTTCATGATTCTTGAACCAAGTGTTAGCTATGATTAAGTTATGCTGTGTGCAAAATTCTACAAGGCGGCTTCCTCTTTCATTTCTTCCCCCCAATCCATATTCACCTACTATGTTTCCTTCTCTCCCTTTTCCTACTGTCGAATTCCAGTCACCCATGACTATTAAATTTTCGTCTCCCTTCACTACCTGAATAATTTCTTTTATCTCGTCATACATTTCATCAATTTCTTCATCATCTGCAGAGCTAGTTGGCATATAAACTTGTATTACTGTAGTAGGCATGGGCTTTGTGTCTATCTTGGTCACAATAATGCGTTCACTATGCTGTTTGTAGTAGCTAACCCGCACTCCTAATTTTTTATTCATTATTAAACCTACTCCTGCATTACCCCTATTTGATTTTGTATTTATAACCCTGTAATCACCTGACCAGAAGTCTTGTTCCTCCTGCCACCGAACTTCACTAATTCCCACTATATCTAACTTTAACCTATCCATTTCCCTTTTTAAATTTTCTAACCTACCCGCCCGATTAAGGGATCTGACATTCCACGCTCCGATCCGTAGAATGCCAGTTTTCTTTCTCCTGATAGCGACGTCCTCTTGAGTAGTCCCCGCCCGGAGATCCGAATGGGGGACTATTTTACCTCCGGAATATTTTACCCAAGAGGACGTCATCATCATTTAATCATACAGTAAAGCTGCACATACTAGTATAACACAAATACTTAAATTTACAGAAATGAAAAAAATCTTAATAAAACGTAATTTAGAACTGCATGTTTTACAGCTTCCCTCTTTTCCCATGGAATGGATTACATTATGTGACAGGATGTTTTGTGAGGCAGCACTTAAATGTTATACTGATATCCTTTAATAATTCCTGGATTATAGGAAAACTTGTATCTATTTCTATAATAAGTTGGCTAGTTCAGCACACTGTAAGTCATTTAAACACCAGGATTCTTAAGTTTTCTTGTGAATCAGGGTGGAGTCCTAATTCCATGAGCCGATTGGTGTAACATGTTTATTTCTGAGGAATAAGGTTACAGCTAATATATAGCCGCTTAGTTCTCAACATCATAATCTACACCCCTTGGCAAAATCTACCATCTCGCATCTTAGTTTTTGTTATATAAGACAATACTTTCCCCATTAATCATCAAATAAGGTTTTGCACTAGGAAGGTTGATTCTTCCGTTCCTTCTTTGCTACATAGGGTATTGTACAGGAGCCACATAATAGAAGCTATGAATCTACATCTATTGTTAGCAAGTGACAAAATTCTGTGGAATGGAAGTATCTTACTGCAGTGCTGTTTCCAATCGTATCATAGCTTTTTTTTTATATCTGTGCATATTTGCCTTCAGTATATTAATACGTAATATTGCCCCTTTATTTCTTCAATTAAATTATAGTCTGATTCCCGTATGGCTTACGCATCCCCGATTATGTACTAACCTCCATCCTTGCTTTGTTTCGAAGTGGAAGTTTTTTGTACTACATGCAAAACTAAAAATGTAAGAGAGAGAGCAGATAAAAAACTTTATTGTACATAATAAATTATATTACCTGCATTAAGAACGAAATACTTTCTCTTGCTGGCCATAAAAAAGCGTGATACTTGCGTTCTTGTTTCGACCCAATGTTCGATTTTTCAATATGAAATTTTGAGATAAGTATTCTTATTCCCAAAGAGTAAATGGAACTTTATCCAGTAGTCTGTTTCTAAGTAAAATATACTCGATCTCATTCCTCACGTTTCTTATAAACTAGATAATAATTTAACTTGAAATAGATTTTCCGGCCTACAAATTAAGCCACCAGTGACTTCAGTTAGTATGCATTTGAGACCTTAACGCTTGTGAATGTAGACATGTGGTTTAACTTTAACTCTGTAGATTGGACATTAGGATGATGGCTCTGAGCACTATAGGACTTAGAGATCATCAGTGCCCTAGAACTTAAACCTAATTGACTTAAGGACATCACACACATCCATGCCCGAGGCAGGATTCGAAACTGTGACCGTAGCGGCCGCGCGGTTCCAGACTGTAGAGTCTAGAACCGCTCGGTCACCCCGGCCAGCGGACATTAGGCTTAACACAAGAACCCTAATCTTAACGAGTAGTACCTGGATGCTGCATCATCTGCCCCATATAGCATTTTAATGTGTTACACTCTGAGAAATGTCACATACACGATAAATGATTAACTATGTACATTCCTGTAGTAGGATACCTAACAGCTTTCTGTGATCTTATCATTTTAAATTCTTTTTTAGTTCTATACGTGGCCTCTTAACAATTGGATCTGGTGATTAACACTATTACACAGAAAAAGCGACTGTAATAATTATGAATTAACTACTGTTGCTTTATCTCTAGACAGTACGACCTTAAAAGCGACTGTGAATGTAAACATCCCACTTCACTGTCTAGAACTAAAACTACCACTTTTTATTCTCGAGTCAGAAACATGCAAATTTACAAAAGTAGCCATACACGTAAATCAAAATTATATATATTTTTCATTTTGTTATAGATGGCGCTGTAATAGTCACTAGCGTATAAATACGAGGTATCACGTAACATTCCGCCAGTGCGGACTGTATTTGCTTCGTGATACATTACCCGTGTTACAATGGACCGTTTACCAATTGCGGAAAAGTTCGATATCGTGTTGATGTATGGCTATTGTGATCAAAATGCCCAACGGGCGCGTGCTATGTATGCTGCTCGGTATCCTGGATGACGTCATCCAAGTCTCAGGACCGTTCGCCGGATAGTTAAGTTATTTAGGGAAATAGGAAGTGTTCAGCCACATGTGAAATGTCAACCACGACCTACAACAAATGATGATGCCCAAGCAGGTGTTTTAGCTACTGTCGCGGCTAATCCGTACATCAGTAGCAGATAAATTGCGCGAGAATCAGGAATCTCAAAAAAGTCGGTGTTGAGAATGCTACATCAACATCGATTGCACCCGTACCATATTTCTATGCACCAGGAATTACATGGCGACGACTCTGAACGTCGTGTATAGTTCTGCCACTGGACACAAGAGAAATTACGGGACGATGACAGATTTCTTGCACGCGTTCTATTTAGCGACGAAGCATCATTCACCAATAGCGGTAACGTAAACCGGCATAATATGCACTATTAGGCAACGGCAAATCCACGATGGCTGCGACAAGTGGAACATCAGCGACCTTGGCGGGTTAATGTATGGTGCTGCATTATGGGAAGAAGGATAATTGGCCCCCATTTTATCGATGGCGATCTAAATGGTGCAATGTATGCTGATTTCCTACGTAATGTTCTACCGATGTTACTACAAGATGTTTCACTGCATGACAGAATGGCGATGTACTTCCAATATGATGAATGTCCGGCACATAGCTCGCGTGCGGTTGAAGCAGTGGATTGGTCGTCGAAGAACCGTACCATGGCCCGCACGTTCACCGGATGTGACGTTCCCGGATTTCTTTCTGTGGAGAAAGTTGAAGGATATTTGCTATCGTGACCCACCGACAACGCCTGACAACATGCGTCAGCGCATTGTTAATGCATGTGCGAACATTACGGAAGGCGAACTACTCGCTGTTTAGAGGAATGTCGTTACACGTACTGCCAAATGCATTGAGGTTGACGGACATCATTTTGAGCATGTATTGCATTAATGTGGTATTTACAGGTATTCACGCTGTAACAGCATACCTTCTCGGAAATGATGAGTTCACAAAGGTACATGTATCACATTGGAACAACCGAAATAAAATGTTCAAACGTACCTACTTTCTGTATTTTAATTTAATAAACCTACCTGTACCAACTGTTCGCCTAAAACTGTGAGTCATATGTCTGTGACTATTACAGCGCCATCTATCACAAAGCGAAAAAAGTGGTTCAACTAAAACATTCGTATTTCTTTACGTACTACACGAATATGTAATAAAAATAGGGGTTCGTATTTAAGAAAACGCAGTTGATATCCGTTTGACATATGGCAGCGCCATCTAGCGGGCCAACCATAGCGCCATCTGGTTTCCCCCTTCAAGCTAGACAAGTTTCATTATTTGTAGTTCTTTCGTTTGACGCTTATTTCGTGAGACATTTGGCCCGGTCACGATCGACGCACCACCCTGTGTATCTATATATAGCTGATTTCTCCGTGTAGCCAATATAGCTCAGTCGGTTAAGTGATGGAGCTATAGTGGCTACACATACTATTATCGTCCCTTCAAATGTATCTCTCTATATATGCCAACTATTTGTCAGTACCTGTTATAGTTAGTATCATGGCAGGGTGGGTGAAACATCCTCATCACAAGGACTTTGTTGTCGGTGACTGATCCTGTGAAGATGCAAAAGAAGACCTGAGGAAGAAGAACGGAATTCTCCTTCCTTATTAATATACGTGCAATTATTTTAGGTCCATCCAATTGTGGTAAGGCTAATATCCTCATGACGCTGCTAACACATGTAACACACTAATTACTTCCTGCCTTCCATGCGGAGCACGTATTGATCTCACCGCGGACTTCTAGTACTCAACCACACACGGGCCTGAAGATGGCATTGACACAACGTCGAAACTAGTAGCCAAATAAATATGAAATCTTAAGTACATCTGGAGGAGTTTCATTTTTAATAAAGAGAGAGGCATATAGATGGAGTCCGATTTGAACATGTTTGTGTACTCTCAAAAATACTGTTTCAACCCAAGTATCAGCTATTACAGGAGATATTGCGCGGTGTAGATGGTGTTACATACACGACATTCAGTGAAAGCGGTGATATCACTCCACCTGAAAAAAGCAAAGGCAAACACTGTTTTCATATTTGACGATGTTGCTGTGGGAAACCAAGACCAAATTCGAAAATATTTCTGTTTCTATTGTCATATGGGAGCTGATGTATTTTATCTAAGCCAAACATATTCCAGAATCCCGAAACAGTTGGTTAGGGATCATGCAAACCTCGTTATAGCCTTCAAACAAGACAATCTGAATTACCAGGCACATGTAGGAACTGACATGACGTTCAATGATTTTGTAAAGATATGTGCTGATTGCTGGAATCATTCACAGTATGGTTTTCTCGTTATTCATAAAACAAGAAAACTGAGTGATGGTAGGTACAGGCGAAACTTTCAAGGGTTTCTGCATATATAGCACGGTAAGAGAGGTTAGTACATCAGTATACGCTGCACCGTGGACAAATTCGAGCGCATGTCTATTTCTCAACCCGAGAGAATGGGTGTACTCAGACAGAATATTCGCCTGCACATGGATGCGAAAATTCAGGCTATTGTGCATAAAGTTGGAGGTATGCGCAGAGAACTAGAGACCTATTACAAGACTCTTCAGGGCATGGTGAATGTGTTAAATGAGTTAGTGAATGAAGTTGGTAAGAAAGTAACCGACTTAACTCAAAAAGTCGAGGCTATCGAGGGGAAAATAGATGTAGAGTTCCTTCGTGTTGAGAACGGAGAGCTAGCACATAGTAAGAGAAAGAAGAAGAGCGGATATATAAAGTCTCACGCTGCGGAGATGTCTGATAAGTATACACCATGATGTCAACGAAGCCGAAAGTGATTCAAGCGTGGAAAGCAGTTCGAAAGAAATTACGGTCGCTGAGGTTAGGGCATATGGATCGACAGCAAGCACTAAGAGAGACCTTTAAGCTGGTTACTGAATCTCTCAGACAGCTCTCAGCAAAAAGAAAAACACGCGAGAACTATGGTGTTGCCATTGACGAATTCATTATCCGTCACGCCCCTGGTCAGATAGAACATTCGGCGTTAGCAGGGGAAGACGGTACATGTTGGGCATGTAGCCTATAACTGTAACTGATGACACAATACAGATTGGTGATAGGTGGTCTCCTTGAGAACACCTGATTTAATGAATCTTATTTTCCCAAGACCTACCAAAAAACCTGTAAATTATTCAGTTAATGAAAGGGAAACGTACCGTGGAATAAGATCGCGAAAAGCCTTAGCAACGCGAAATATAAAACCATTATAAAACCAATACTTGATGGCGAAAACAATGACAACAACAGCAGCAGCATCGGTGATGGTACTGACATGGAGCATAAAGCAGTGAACAATCGAATCCGGCAGTATATATATTTTATGACGACCCCAACGAGCTAATAGATCGACTACGGCTGCTCATGGCGTCGGCTGCTGCACGTAATACAGCTCATTTGAATGAGGCTATTTCAATAATCTCTAAGCTAAGAGAGAGAGATATCATCGAATAAGTATGGAGACAGTAGTTCGAGAACTGCACAAACCAGCACGCAAAACATGTTATGATTAAAGATTAGTTTTACAATAGGTATTTCAAGAAATAAAAGATCGAATGTGGATACGTTGTAACCTTCGCGGCTTCCAGAAGTAATTACTCCATATAATCGAACCAAACATACCACAATAAAAATGAGACCAATCGATGTTCATGATGATGGACTCATGGATACGGTGTACTATCGCATTAAAATTCTGGATCCACGCAGACAGAAATTTAATGTAGGTGATCTGGTACGGCCTTTGAGGAATCATACCTACCGAACTGGTCAACAGAGATATTTACAGTTTCAAAGGCGTTAAGAACGAATCCTGGAACTTATATATTGAAGGATAGTAAAGATGAAGGAATTGCAGGCTGCTTCTACGCGGAGGAGCTGCAGAAAAGCTCAGAACCGAATGTGTTTCTCGTGGAAAGAGTCATAAGACGCCGGGGAAATAAAGCACTAGTCAATGGCTTGGTTTTCCTGCTGCACTAAACAGTTGGACTGATGCTAACGATTTGCTGTATAATGGGGGGCTCACAGCCCACAACCACCGCAGTAGCATAGCATGCGTGTTAGGAGACGCATTAAAGGAGGTGGTGGTATTCTAGACAAACTGACAGTGGAATTACTCATCCCTGGGTATAGCTCGAACGGTCAAGAACGCGCAAAACTCCCAAGCGCAGTTAGAAGAGGCAAGAAGACATAACCGCATGATGGAAGCCGCAACCTTCGGAAAAGGACTATACTTGAAACCGTACAGGAAAGGGCTTGTTCTATTCATAAATTTAAAAAATCCCATTAGCGGTCCTACCAGATCGTTCACTGACAAATACTGATCATCTTAAGTTTGTTAGAAATAAATTCTACATTCCAAGATTCCGTGGTGTGTTTATGCGGGATACACTACCGAAAACTATGTAGAAAACTAGTGAATGCGGCTCTGTGAATTTAGATGTTGCTGGAGGACCTGGCACCTACTGGGTATAATATGTTATGAAAAATGCTGATACCGTCTACTATTTCGACTCATGTGGTGACCTACAACCACCAGAAGAATACAGCAATACTTCACACACATAAGACATGTGTTCTACAATTATCGGCGCTATCAGGACTTTAATACATACCACTGTGAACATCTATGAATCATGTTTCTCTTGACGTTTAAAAAGAAGAAGAAGCATTCTATATAAGGAGGAGCTTTAAATATTCCTTCATCAGTTGAGGTTCAGTTGCAATGTCGAACACTTTGACGTTAAAAGAACGATCTTCTGCACTGCGTGCAAATTACTTCCCGCCAATTGAGTTGAGCATTGGTGAATGAAGTATTGCATTGATTGGACTGGCGACGTACAACAGCATCCCAAATATCAGTGAGACTAACAACAAAATGTATCTGGATATTAATGGTGAAAAAGACAATGTGTAAATAGAACCGGGTGCAAACGATATCGATGATTTAAATGAAGTCTTAAAACAGTCTAGAAAAGATATTGAGCTAAGTGTAAACATCAATACACTTAAATCTGAAATAAGGATTGTAAATGCAACTATTGACTTTAACCACAAAGGTTCAATAGGGCTCCTACTGGGTTTCAGAAAAGGGCAGGTTTTGAAGAAGGATCCAAGTAAATTTTAGAAGTCAGATCAGACTGTGGACATACTTCCTGTCAGCACAATCCGAGTCGAGTGTAACACTGCAACGAACTCCTATCTCAACGACAGTCTGATTCATACTATCTACGGGTTCTTCCCCTCAGTTGCAACGGGGTATAAGATTGTTGAGACACCTGACAGTGCAATATACCTTCCAGTGACAGCTCAGACATTACACTATTTGGAGCTGCGTATTGTGGACCAGAATAATCAACTTGTTGACTTTCGCGCTGAGGAAATCACTGTACGATTACATCTAAGGCGTACGGTAAAAAACAAGTGCACGTAATCCACAACACGTCACTTCGCTACCGAACCACAACGTGATAACACGTGCGATCTACGACTTTCTTAAATCAGTTGGCTTGAAACCTCGCAATGACATCCTCACTCAGTATAACGAGTCCAATAGAGTATGATGAGAGAATTATACGCCAGGAATACTTCTCTCATAAACCTTATGCTTCATCTACATTTAACAAGAACGATGAAATTAGGATTGTTATCCAGCACCAAGACGCACTGATGCTTCCATGCAAGAGTTTCCTATATCTAGAGGGGTCATTCAAGAAACCAGACGGCAGCGATACAGTGGAATCCAAGCTTACACGTAACGCTTTAGCATTCCTCTTCCAAGAGATACGCTATGAACTCAATCTACATCTACATACATACTCCGAAAGCCACCTGACGGTGTGTGGTGGAGGGTACTTTGAGTACCTCTATCGGTTCTCCCTTCTCTTCCAGTCTCGTATTGTTCGTGGAAAGAAAGATTGTCGGTATGCCTCTGGGTGGGCTCTAATCTCTCTGATTTTATCCTCATGGTCTCTTTGCGAGATATACGTAGGAGGGAGCAATATACTGCTTGACTCCTCGGTGAAGGTATGTTCTCGAAACTCCAACAGAAGCCCGTACCGAGCTACTGAGCGTCTTTCTTGCAGAGTCTTCCACTGGAGTTTATCTATCATCTCCGTAACGCTTTCGCGATTACTAAATGATCCTGTAACGAAGCGCGCAGCCCTCTGTTGGATCTTCTCTATCTCTTCTATCAACCCTATCTGTTACGGATCCCACACCGGGGAGCAGTATTCAAGCAGTGGGCGAACAATTTTACTGTACCCTACTTTCTTTGTTTTTGGATTGCATTTCCTTAGGGTTCTTCCAATGAATCTCAGTCTGGCATTTGCTTTACCGACGATTAATTTTATATGGTCATTCCATTTTAAAACACTCCTAATGCCTACCCCTCAGATAATTTATGTAATTAACTGCTTCCAGTTGCTTACCTGCTATATTGTAGCTAAATGATAAAACATCTTTCTTTCTATGTATTCGCAGCGCATTACACTTGTCTACATTGAGATTCAATTACCATTCCCTGCACCATGCGTCAATACGTTGCAGATACTCCTGCAGTTCGGTACAATTTTCCATTGTTACAACCTCTCGATATTCTACAGCATCATCCGCCAAAAGCCTCAGTGAACTTCCGATGTTATCCACAAGGTCATTCCCCTGCGGCACACGTGAAATCGCTCTTACTTCGGAAGACTTCTCTCAACTGAGAATGACATGCTGCGTTCTGTTATCTAGGAACTCTTCAATCTGCTCACACAATTGGTCTGACAGGCCATATTTCTTACTTTGTTCATTAAACGACTGTGGGGAACTGTATCAAACGCCTTTCGGAAGTCAAGAAACTCGGCATCTACCTGGGAACCCGAGTCTATGGCCCTCTGAGTCTCGTGGACGAATAGCGCGAGCTGGGATTTCACACGATCAGTGGATCTGAAATCAACCGTACACTCAATGTTGGACAACATCAACCATTAAAACATACGTCTCTACATCACCCGTGGATCTGCATAGTTTAGAAAATGCGGGGTGGTTCATAGACGATCTGGAGCATAGAACAGTGCAGAGATCAAGCGATTTACTGCATGCATACCTCTAAAAATACTTATTGGCTACTTTGAGGACAAGAGGCAAAGCTAAACAGGTACTCATTCTTGTATGGAGTGCGACAGATAATAACTCATACATTCAAAGAGCTCAAGAGGAGAATATGTTCACAATCAGGAACATAATATGGAAAATGCCTCATCAGTGTATCAGACAAGGAGCGTTTGAAGCTTTAAAAAGTTCTGTATTCCGGTACATTTCTATTACTAACATTCCGCTCTTTGGAGTTTTTCGAGTACCCAGTGCTACCGACTGCAAGCAGATAAACATGGGCTATCAAAACCTCTCCACAGCTAGAGACACCTAGGTTCATCATAAATACGTTTCAGACTGGCAGAAGATGGAATACAGCAAATGACTACAATGTGTTCGGCAACTGCAGGTTAACTAGTGCCAAAGTCTACCTGAATTCAGAATTCTATCCATATGACAATTTACATCTGCAGTGGGATGAAAATGTATAGCCTACAGTCTAGGATACGACATGTACGCGAGGTTTCATGCTTCTTACTATGAAAGTGCTGAAGAAGAATGAGGAGGTTGTCCACTCATTCCACGGAAATTCAAGGAGCTATCACTGATTATCGTTATAGACCGTTCGAAATAGAACAAGATAATTTAGTCTGGACCTATAGATGTGCCAATTGAATCTGAATCTTCAACAAATTTTCCAGAACACACTGTCACGTATGCTCTAGTTCTACATGACCGTATGATCAACTACTGCCCGCTCACCGGTGTTGTGCAACGAGCTGTATAAATGAACAGGTGCTGCACCATACCTAGAGCACTTCACAATGGCATCTCAAGGTGTGAACATCATTGCAGAGGCTCAGCGTTTCTATTATGATAAGTGTAGACAGCTCATAAATAGAGATGTTCCATTCGTAGCGTATACACAAGATGCGGGAATAATAGAGACATTCTCAACAAACATTGCATCACCGAGGTCTTTCAAGTATGTGAAGTGTGCTAAGACACGGAAGAGTGCAAAGTGGCTAACACATTTCTACCATGGCATTCACTGGGATGATCCTGGCATACCCTATAAAGATATGGTGACGGCGTTTAAATTATTCGATCACACAGATACCATCATCTACGTGAAGGGGAAGGAGAAGATCTCATGGGTGCATCGAATCTTTAAGTTTGCTGCTATTCAAGACCCGGAACTCTATGGGTGTCCTTCTCGCCATCGACTCAAGAACAAGAAGATGTGTGAAAATAGTGTTGCTGTGTCTGCTTATGAAAATGTAAAATTACTTTTAAGTTGGATAAGAAATAAATGAATTTTTACTTCACAACCTCTGTGTTCCTTTCTTCAGCCCCGTACCCACTTTGACAGTGTACAGTTTTAACCACATGCTATCTCTGTGGATTTCTTCAAGCACAGGAGATATAAGTTTAGACTTGTCTGCTATATATCTTTGGAAGCGGACATGGTCACTTGCTTCCTGCTCCCATAAGCCAATTCGTGCTGCACGATAGGCGTAATTCCATGCAGCTATTTTACATATTTTGTTATCTTCCATCTTAAACTTCACCTCCTTAATAGCACTTATCTTCAGCAAAACTAATGTCGTTTGAGACCTACACAGCCTTTATACACATATACATACATCATGCAATAGGGGATGGTTTTTTTTTTATAAATAACGACAACAAAGACGTACAGTGACGAATGTTTTCTTCGTTTATTCAGTTCACACAAATACAATATAGTTCTTGAGGTACAATATAATTCTTGAGGTACAATGTAGCCTTTTGAGTTACAATATAGTATTTTTGAAGTATAAATTGATTCTGCCATTCCAATGTAGAAATACTTTAAACTTATACTCTACAACAGTAACACTGATAGGAATTTTTTTCTTACAAATCCACGCTAAAAACTAATGTGGAGATACTTTCTTTACTACAATTAAATTCCACACCACCTGTAGCATAGCTTTTACAATAATTCTGATGGACTGTGCACCCCCAGGATCGAATTTCAGCTGTCCCCAATAGCAGAGGTTCTTACAATAACAATTCTGATAGACTGTGAGTGTAGATATATACAGGGTGAGTCACCTAACATTACCACTGGATATATTTCGTAAATCACATCAAATACTGACGAATCGATTCCACAGGCCGAACGTGAGGAGAGGGGCTAGTGTAATTGGTTAATACAAACCATAAAAAAATGCACGGAAGTATGTTTTTTAACACAAACCTACGTTTTTTAAAGGGAACCACGTTAGTTTTGTTAGCACATCTGAACATATAAACAAATACGTAATCAGTGCCGTTTGTTGCATTGTAAAATGTTAATTACATCCGGAGATGTTGTAACATAAAGTTGACGCTTGAGTACCACTCCTCCGCTGTTCGATCGTGTGTATCGGAGAGCACCGAATTACGTAGGGATCCAAAGGGAACGGTGATGGACCTTAGGTACAGAAGAGACTGGAACAGCACATTACGTCCACATCCTAACACCTTTTTATTGGTCTTTTTCGCTGACGCACATGTACATTACCATGAGGGGTGAGGTACACGTACACACGTGGTTTCCGTTTTCAATTACGGAGTGGAATAGAGTGTGTCTCGACATGTCAGGCCAATAGATGTTCAATGTCGTGGCCATCATTTGCTGCGCGCAACTGCAATCTCTGGCGTAATGAATGTCGTACACGCCGCAGTACTTCTGGTGTAATGTCGCCGCAGGCTGCCACAATACGCTGTTTCAAATCCTCTGGGGTTGTAGGCACATCACGGTACACATTCTCCTTTAACGTACCCCACAGAAAGAAGTCCAGAGGTTTAAGATCAGGAGAACGGGCTGGCCAATTTATGCGTCCTCCACGTCCTATGAAACGTCCGTCGAACATCCTGTCAAGGGTCAGCCTAGTGTTAATTGCGGAATGTGCAGGTGCACCATCATGCTGATACCACATACGTCGACGCGTTTCCAGTGGGACATTTTCGAGCAACGTTGGCAGATCATTCTGTAGAAACGCGATCTATGTTGCAGCTGTTTGGGCCCTTGCAATGAAGTGAGGACCAATGAGGTGGTCGCCAATGATTCCGCACCATAAATTTGCAATCCACGGTCGCTGTCGCTCTACCTGTCTGAGCCAGCGAGGATTGTCCACGGACCAGTAATGCATGTTCCGTAGATTCACTGCCCCGTGGTTTGTGAAACCCGCTTCATCAGTAAACAGGTATAACTGCAACGCATTCTCTGTTAATGCCCATTGACAGAATTGCACTCGATGACTAAAGTCATCACCATGTAATTGCTGATGTAGCGACACATCAAATGGGTGAAAGCGGTGACGATGCAGTATGCGCATGACACTACTTTGACTCAGTCCATCGGCTCTCGCAATGTCCCGTGTACTCATGTGTGGGTTCATGCCAACAGCAGCTAACACACCAACTGCACCCGCTTCTCCTGTGACGGATCTGTTACGAACCCGTTTGCGTGCTACGACCATACCTGTTGCATACAGTTGGCGGTAGATGTTTTGCAATGTGCGGCACGTTGGATGCTCTCTGTCCAGGTACCGTTCTGCATACACCCTGCAGGCTTCAGGTGCATTTCGTCGACACTCGCCATAGATGAGTATCATCTCCGCCTTTTCAGAGTTCGAATACGCCATGGTCACAGTTCCTACAACACTACACTATCACAGACGTCTGGTAACACGGTGTACTGCAATTGATCTGCGTGGGGAGACGAATGCAGAATAACAATAGCAGCAAGCGCTACATGCGAACACTGCGACAGCTAGACCAAACCACAACAGTGCACTACAGCCACACTCGTAAACACGGTCGTCATCGTAAACATGTCCCTGCAGATGCTACTCGCCGACCGTGGCCCGTGTTTGTTACAACACGCAACTGAACGTCGGAGGTTTCAAGCGTCAACTTTAGGTTACAATATATCCGGATATAATTAACATTTTACAATTCAACAAACGACACTGATTACGTATTTGCTTATATGTTCAGATGTGCTAACAAAACTATCATGGTTCCATTTGAAAAAACGTAGGTTTGTGTTAAAAAACATACTTCCGTGCATTTTTGTATGGTTTGTATTAAACAATTACACTAGCCCCTCTCCTCACGTTCGGTCTGTGGAATCGGTTCGTCAGTATTTGATGTGGTTTACGAAATATATCCAGCGGTAACGTTAGGTGACTCACCCTGTATATATACTTAAAAATTATTGGGACTTGGATTGCTAGAGGCAGGTGAAAAACTTAAAAGCTGTTCTATTTAGAAGCCACACATGGTATTTGTTTTTGCTTTTTTAATATTTTTTGTTTATGCTTCTTTTTAAATTTTTCCTTGTTTCACACACATGGTGTGTGTGTATTTGTATATAAATGTGGTTCTTTTTCTTTTTATACTCTCTACGTATGTACATACACATGTACATGGTAAAGAAAAATATTTACACCATAAACACACACACACACACACACACACACACACACACACACACACACACACACACAAAATTACTTACACTATGATGAAAGGTAAAAGGGTCATACTACTACTCCGCAGACTCTCTCCCCCCCTCTCTCTCTTTCCCTCTCACTGTCACTCAGAGTCCCCCACACCTTCTTCCACTACAAGTGAGTAGTGTGTGTATGGGAGAGTTTCAATCCCATCGTCACAAATGACCCTTTTATCGTCATGAAGCGACAGACCGATTTTAAACTGCAGCACAATGTACATCTCCTGTCCTCTCGATCGAATACTGGTCTACTGTACCATATGTGGGGGCTGCAGTACAGCACTGAGAACACCACTGCACAGGCACCACAAATAGTCTTCGATAGAGAGGGCTCTTCATGCCATACGACGCACACCTTTAGACCGCCTCTGGGCGGCACCTTCCAATGTGCGATATGCATAAATTTTCGCCTCATCCTTCATAAGACCGATAACCTTCGTGTTCTGTGGAATAATACAATTAGGATTATCAGCTGTGTATGAGGATGTGTCGAATTCATTACTGTGGAACCTCGTTACTTCCTATGGATTGCAGTTCTTCACACAGTAGATGAAGCTAGCTATATCCATATAAAGTAATTTAGGATCTGCGAAATGAGTTTTCACAAACTCATAATGAAAGCGGTACATGTGGAGTTTGGACAGGTCTAGTATGCACATCCCCATATAAATAGGTTTCGTAAACTCTACTGCAGTCTTCACCACCTCCACAGCAACAATGTTCTTATTGAATATGGTGACCTGCTTAAAATTCGTTCTGGCAATGCTTTTTCTTATAACATAACGCCCTCCCCATTCGGTTCTAATAAAAATATCACGTCGTTCTCTCTAATTCTCCATTGTTTTACCGAAAATTGAATTATTCATTCAGCTCCATACCCAAGCTGGGACACTGTTGGAGATTACGATAATGAATAATGTATCTCCACTTATCCCCAGCACTGTCATCAGTTTTGGTGTGGAGCTTCCTCGCAGAACTGGTTGCTCTGGACACATCGGAAAATCGGGGCGTGCATCATGCAAACTAATAGGGAATGTGAGTTCTGCCTCCACCACTTAACCTACATTGGAATCAGCTGCCATACTCCCCCACCATTTTTCCACCTAATCTCTTGCATTCACCTTCGGACACCCATCGAAACTCACCTATCGGCAGTGATTGCTGCATGGCGTGCCCGTATAAATTATTTATGTCCAGGTACATTATTAACTCAAATCAAGGGATGTATTGCAACTGTCACCCATCCGCAGGTTATTTGTCTTCACATGCATATGGACACATTGGGAATTTCCCCCATGGATCCCTTGCTCAAAGAAAAGGAACATGTCAGCATCAGTCAATAATTCAATGCTGCATTTCGTTTTCCTGAGCG
Source organism: Schistocerca americana (assembly GCF_021461395.2). Classification (NCBI taxonomy): domain Eukaryota; kingdom Metazoa; phylum Arthropoda; class Insecta; order Orthoptera; family Acrididae; genus Schistocerca; species Schistocerca americana. The sequence goes on from NC_060130.1 coordinate 533,692,191, forward strand.
TTGCATCCCAAGACGAGTCAGGTTCTGTGTAGTAAAAGGCAGGATCCAGAGAACATGTGGTCATGCATAGACTCCGAAATTTCTCGAAAACGTCCACGAGTAAGTGCACATGTAAAGCTGTGTGTACTCTCGTAAAGTGGAAATGTTGAATTCCTGCCAGACATTCACGACATACTCATACTCTGCATCCATTATGGCATCGCATGTAAGGTTGCTGGAGAATGCAGTTATGTCGGACAGCTTGGTTTGGTTGAATTTCGCCATACTGTCCACATTCTCATATGGGAAAACCCCCTCCCTAGACGCAACTGGAAACTTTTCCTTGTCAGGAAATGCAGCACGAGTGATATGTATATCTTCCCAAGGCAGAGTTTCAATGAGTTTATGGAGCGGCGCCTGCATAAAATGTAATATATTAAGGAAGCAGAGAAATTATTGGTGTCATTGGTTTGGAGAATGAAATCTATTTCTCGAAGCTTTCAGGTAGGATATTGACCTGATCTTTCTCCACGCCGAAATCAGGCAAGTGCTCAGATAGAGAGTGAGCGTCATACCAGCTTAAATTGTAAAAGAAACGGGTATGTGTCTTGGTAACTGGTACTTCAAATTGCACACATTGTGAGCGTCACCATAGAACGTCCTCGTAAGATAACAGTGGTCCCTATGAGGAGTTTCCACTTTTCTGTCTAACAGCAGCCCACATATATGGCAGTCAATCGCATTATTATACAAATCTTCATTCTCATTCGATTTGATCATGGAACAGTTGTCGCTGTAAAACTTATCAGCCTCCCGTGAAAGTTTTTCGAGTTCAGTGAGCAGCCAAACCGCAAGATTATCCCTGACATAAGATTTGTAGCGGTTAACACTAGAATCATAGGACAATACAATTTGGTACGCTGTCACATAAGTTTTTCTGTAAAGGTGGTGTGTGAGGCTGAAGGGTCACCTTCGCAGTAGGTCACACGAGCGAGGAGGCATTCAAAGTCAGCGTACACTACAATCGGCAATCACCCCTTGTGGTGAGCATTCTTGAACTTTTTGAATTTGGTTTCTTCAGTAGGCATAATGACACGTACCAGATCCTTGGAAGCGCCGTGTAGTACATGCGTTGCTAATAACTTGTCTGAGGAGATATAATTCAGGCACTTTAAGCAAATGTGCTTTTTGGATTTGTCGTTATTCAGTTGAGAGAATAGGACTCGGGACATGTCTTTGATCCAAACATAGTGATAATTATCACTTCAGAGAAGAGCAGCATGTTTACATGAAACTCATGCTCACCGGCAAATTTTGAGAAATGGAGGAGGGCGACGACAATATCCTCCGAAGGTAGAGTTTCAATGAGTTTATGGAGTGGCGCCTGCATAAAATGCCATGAACATGAACCGATATTCCGGTATTCTGCACCTCAAATTTGATCTTGACAGGGAAATCGATACCATCAAAGTTATAACACCCAAGAATGTTATCACCTACATGGTATGTACTGGGACACTCAGGATGATATCTGTAATTGTAGTTTCTTTCCCAAGCAAGGATCAATCATTTTTGATGTATATAATCTTATTGTCTTGAAATTTGGGCCCAATGATTTTTCTTAAAATTTTTGTTTCCTTTACCTCAAGTTTCTCCATTTGGCCTTTGAAATTCATGTTAAGTGTTTCTGCTGCATACAGTGCTTCTGGCTTAATCACTGTCTTGTAATGTGTAACTTTGGACCCCCATGAAAGGGATTTTTTGTTGTATGTATTTTTTGTTAGTTGGAAGGCCAATTCAAGTTTATTTTTTCTGGATCCCATTGCTTTGCTTTCCCCAGCATTCCAGCTAATCCATTCTCCGAGACATTTGAACTCTTTTATTATTTCAATCTTCTGTTCTTGAACTTTGAGGTATTTACATGAGTGCTTGATGTTTGCCAATATCTTAGTTTTTTCAGAGGAGATGTGAATACCAATTTTAGCTGCTTGTTTCTTTAGTTCAAAGATTTGCTCCCGTGCTTCTTCCATTGTTTCAGCAAACAGGGCCATATCATCTGCAAAAGCAATGCAATTTACTTTAAGGTTCTTCTTTTTGCAACCCAGTCTTATACCACTCTTAATATTTGTGTTCCATTCTCTGACTACAAGAAAATTGAAAAATTTTCGGATTCTATGCGAAAAAGGAGAATAAATTTTTATGGTCATCTTCTCAGAATGAATTCCAACAGATTAACTAAACAAATCTTTGACTTCTTCCGTAACCGAAAAACGAAGCCCAACTGGTTTAAAGAAACTGAGAAAGACCTAGTGGAATTAAATATTTCAGAAAATTCACTTATTGATCGAATTGCTAAATTAATTACTAAAGGTGAAAACATAGGGTCCAAGACAAATCCACACAAAAGTCCAAATCCTTCATCTCGGTAGAAGAGAGGAGAGGAAGATCAGAAAGAATGAAGAAATACTGGGCCCTAAGAAAAGAACAACGCACAATGAAATGACTGATCCAGCGTACCCCAAAGAGGCTGAAACGAAAGAAGAGAAGAGAAAACGTCCTCTTTCCACGAAGTCCAGTTTGGTTTAGTTTTACCTACTGCAACCCATGTAGAAACAGGCTAAGTTTCGTTACAGCAACAGGACTGTGTTTTGACCATTCGATGGAAATGGGAACTGCGAGAAGGACAAGGATTTTTTGGTACTGCACTGTGGTGCGTTTCCAAACTACATACAAGTACTACAGATCCACGTCTATTCACAACTATCATCCCAACATGCCATCATTGTTATTCTGTAGTATCCAACAGAGGAAAATTACGAACTATAAAAGCTCGATTAACTTCATCCGATAGAGAACTCGATAAGATTTGTTCTGCATCTCTCTCCTTCCATATATAGAAAACAAATACTGCATGCGTGCAGGCATCGAGCACGTGTGATTATCCTATTAATTATACAGGTACTCATCAACTGCACAGACCAGGTTAAAGTTTCATCACCTGTACTGTAAGAGGATGATCGTATACTGAGGACTATACTGTAAGTCGCAAGAGATGCACCCTGTGACCACGTCTTGTTGTTTGAAACATTGTTTTTTTTCTGCTCTACCACGCTTTGTACACAGCCAATCATTTTTTTTTTTTCCTGCCATGACTTCGAGGTCTGTACCAGGTTCTAAACTGACATTAACACGTTCTGATCCATGGCCTCTCGCAGAAAACTAGACCTCACACGGTGACACTATTGACGTCAGCTCATGACGTCACTCAAGATGGCTGCTGTTATGTCAGCTGATGACACGATTGACGTCACTCAAGATTTTATGTCAGTTCTGTCCATGTGATCATGACATAACCTCTCGAACTGTATTCTAAAATTGATTATAAATGTACGCTACTGGCCAATAAAATTGCTACACCAAGAAGAGATGTGTAACCAGTGCCGGATGATGCGCCAGTATGGCGAGGACGAATACATGCTTCCAATGTGCGTTCACCGCGATGTCGCCAAACACGGATGCGACCATCATGATGCTGTAAACAGAACCTGGATTCATCCAAAAAATGACGTTTTCCCATTCGAGCACCCAGGTTCGTCGCTGAGTACACCATCGCAGGCGCTCCTGTCTGTGATGAGGCGTCAAGGGTAACTACAGCTATGGTCTCCGAGCTGATAGTCCATGCTGCTGCAAACGTCGTCGAACTGTTCATGCAGATGGTTGTTGTCTTGCAAACATCCCCATCTGTTGACTCAGGGATCGAGACGTGGCTGCACGATCCGTTACAGCCACGCAGATAAGATATATGTCATCTCAACTGCTAGTGATACGAGGCTGGTGGTGTCGAGCACGGTGTTCTGTATTACCCTCCTGAACCCACTGATTCCATATTCTGCTAACAGTCATTGGATCTCGACCAATGCGAGCAGCAATGTCGCGATACGATATGTCGCAATCGCGATAGGCTACAATCCGACCTTTATCGAACGTGATGGTACGCATTTCTCCTCCTTACACGAGGCATCACAACAACGTTTCACCAGTCAACGCCAGCCAACTGCTGTTTGTGTATGAGAAATCGTTTGGAAACTTTCCTCATGTCAGCACGTTGTAGGTGTCACCACCGGCGCCAGCCTTGTGTGAATGCTCTGAAAAGCTAATCATTTGCGTATCACAGCATCTTCTTCCTGTCGGTTAAATTTCCCGCCTGTAGCACGTCATCTTCGTGGTGTTCTAATTTTAATGGTCAGTAGTGTAAATCAAACTGGAGTTTGTCTATTTTCGTGGTAAGTGGACATTTATTATGGTCGGAAATGTTTCTTCAGTAGTTGCTTTATTTTAGGAGTCAAGTTGGTGTTAAATAAATAATCGAGGGCAGGAGGTGGTTCTCGACCGGTCCCTGCTCGAGCGTACTACATGACGTCATACAAGGTATCAGAACGAGAAGCGTTGGGGATCTATGACATCGGCGCTTTGTAGCCATTATGGGCGGCTGCGTCGGTATACTTTTAGATGAACAGGATGCATTATGGGGGAAAGCGAGACTTTTGCCTTGACGCAGCGAGGCATTTCGCTGAGGCTTTTGGCCAGGGTCGCAAGGGGCCACGAGACTGTTGGCGTACTAGTTTGTGATTGTGTGTGAATGAGAACGCAGTCTTTTAGGACAACGATTTCTCCCTAGTACTGTGATGCTTTTTTTCCATCAGCTGTTATAGCGTGTATTGGTTTCGGTTACAACGACTTTCTTAGTAGACATGTATAGTGAACTCTGACTCAAACAGGGATAGATGCTATATGCTTGCAGGTAATAATTAAAAAAAAAAAATCATCTCTGCTCAACGCAAGGATCTAGACAGTTGAACATTTTTTCCACTTAGCTTGTAGATGTAGGGTAGAGTTTGAGTGTTTCTGCCACAGGTTTCGAGCGGTATAATTTCTTTTTCCTAGCAGGATAAGACTAGTTGTCAGTTTTTGCGGAGTACTGCCGTTCTTGTGCAGTGCAATGTATATAGTTGTGTGAGTTGGGCGGATCTTTGTGATGAATTGCGTAATTAGGAGGGATATTTGCGTAAGTATTGTGAAATTTTTTTCCCAGCACGATAACATGAGTTGTATGGTATAGTTTGCTTTTGGGATTTTAAGCCATCCTGTGCAACTATGCATAATTATAGTTGTGTAATTAGGACCAATCTTTGGGATTAATTATGTAATTAGGATTTATATTTGTGTCAGTTGAGAATGGTACTAGGAAATTGTTTTTACAAGCAAGATAAGGCCAGTTGTATGGTATAGTTTGTTTTTTGCGATTTGAAGCCATTCTTGTGCAGCGCTATGCATATACACTCCTGGAAATTGAAATAAGAACACCGTGAATTCCTTGTACCAGGAAGGGGAAACTTTATTGACACATTCCTGGGGTCAGATACATCACATGATCACACTGACAGAACCACAGGCACATAGACACAGGCAACAGAGCATGCACAATTTCGGCACTAGTACAGTGTATATCCACCTTTCGCAGCAATGCAGGCTGCTATTCTCCCATGGAGACGATCGTAGAGATGCTGGATGTAGTCCTGTGGAACGGCTTGCCATGCCATTTCCACCTGGCGCCTCAGTTGGACCAGCGTTCGTGCTGGACGTGTAGACCGCGTGAGACGACGCTTCATCCAGTCCCAAACATGCTCAATGGGGGACAGATCCGGAGATCTTGCTGGCCAGGGTAGTTGACTTACACCTTCTAGAGCACGTTGGGTGGCACGGGATACATACGGACGTGCATTATCCTGTTGGAACAGCAAGTTCCCTTGCCGGTCTAGGAATGGTAGAACGATGGGTTCGATGACGGTTTGGATGTACCGTGCACTATTCAGTGTCCCCTCGACGATCACCAGTGGTGTACGGCCAGTGTAGGAGATCGCTCCCCACACCATGATGCCGGGTGTTGGCCCTGTGTGCCTCGGTCGTATGCAGTCCTGATTGTGGCGCTCACCTGCACGGCGCCAAACACGCATACGACCATCATTGGCACCAAGGCAGAAGCGACTCTCATCGCTGAAGACGACACGTCTCCATTCGTCCCTCCATTCACGCCTGTCGCGACACCACTGGAGGCGGGCTGCACGATGTTGGGGCGTGAGCGGAAGACGGCCTAACGGTGTGCGGGACCGTAGCCCAGCTTCATGGAGACGGTTGCGAATGGTCCTCTCCGATACCCCAGGAGCAACAGTGTCCCTAATTTGCTGGGAAGTGGCGGTGCGGTCCCCTACGGCACTGCGTAGGATCCTACGGTCTTGGCGTGCATCCGTGCGTCGCTGCGGTCCGGTCCCAGGTCGACGGGCACGTGCACCTTCCGCCGACCACTGGCGACAACATCGATGTACTGTGGAGACCTCACGCCCCACGTGTTGAGCAATTCGGCGGTACGTCCACCCGGCCTCCCGCATGCCCACTATACGCCCTCGCTCAAAGTCCGTCAACTGCACATACGGTTCACGTCCACGCTGTCGCGGCATGCTACCAGTGTTAAAGGCTGCGATGGAGCTCCGTATGCCACGGCAAACCGGCTGACACTGACGGCGGCGGTGCACAAATGCTGCGCAGCTAGCGCCATTCGACGGCCAACACCGCGGTTCCTGGTGTGTCCGCTGTGCCGTGCGTGTGATCATTGCTTGTACAGCCCTCTCGCAGTGTCCGGAGCAAGTATGGTGGGTCTGACACACCGGTGTCAATGTGTTCTTTTTTCCATTTCCAGGAGTGTAGTTGTGAAATTGTGACCGATCTTTGTGATTAATTAGGATGGATAATTGAGTCAGTTTCCCTCGCAAAATAAATATAGTACGCTAATTTAACCTTCCTCTACCCCATGTGGACCGTTTCCATGTGTTAGGGGGTGGACTTAGCCCTTCCATCCAGCAGAATTAGGGTTCGAGTAGCTGATAAGTTGGGTTTTATTCTTGCACTCAGTGTTTGTGCATTGAATTATTTTTGGGTGTTTAAGCATTGTGAGCATGTCTGAATGCATTATTTCGGTGTTCTACGAGTAGTTTGCACGTCTGCGTGGTATGTACTGCATTATTTGGGCAATTTACGCGTTGTCTGCGTCTCTGCACATAAGCTTAATACATTATTTACGTGTAGTTTCCAGGTCTGTAAACTGTATATTGTGACTCCAAGCATGTTAGTCTGTGTGCTTTGCATCAGCATAAAATATAAATTAATCAGGTGAATTCCATGGCTAAATAAATTGTTGAAAAAAATAAAGAAAGTACTCTTCTGCCTCTCTTCAGCAGCCCAGAACAGGCTAATTCCTTTTTCACACCAGTTTCCCCTCCAGACTGCTGGTAGGGTGAGTGTTTTGTATCAGCGTAATAAATAAAACTACATGACATCTGTCCCTTGATGTATGTAGGAAATGTGGTTAGATGACCTTGAAAAAGTAGTTGAAACTAGGTTGAAAGCGTAGCGAACCCCTTTTCTTACCTATATGAGTGTTCTTAGAGAAAGCGACTATTTGTGTCCGGCAGATGTCAGCGGGTCTGAAAGTAGGCTAGTCGGTTGTCGTTCTTATTATTAATGGATATCAACCCGCTTTGTCTCCTGGGATGGGGCTGCAGCACACATATAGCCGGACAACAACGTGACATATCGCGAAGCGCTGTAGTAGTGGCGAACTAGGTCAGTTCTTCGATTGGAGGCAGTTGCCTCTTGTGTGACAGGTGTTTCCATGCATTGTGCGAAGAAGTTACTGGAAGGACAGTATTCTTCTTCCTCTTGATACGTTCAAGCATTAATGCGTAGCTAAATCAATGCATGTAATACGTCTGTTAGAAGATGGACAACCAATAGCTCAGCTCCTTGTGGTGGTATCACGAATATAATGCTGTAGCTAGATAATAAATTTAAACAAATTATATTCGAATTGAATGAGCAGCGTTTAGTATAGGCAACACAATACTAACGCCCCTCAGCTGCAGGAGTAAGCACTTAAAGAGCAAAATTAATGTCCATTTTGCAAGAGGATTGCGAACACACTTGATGGTGGTACTGCCTCTAATTGTTTGAAGAAAGACTTATGTCCAGAGCTAAATGAGTGCATGTAGTACAGCCACTAAAACACGGACCACCTATGTCTTAGCCTCTTGTGGTGGTAACATGAAACTAATACTGTAGGTAGATAATAAATTTAAACAAGCTTAAGGGAATTAGATTAGGAAATGAGACACTTAACGTAGTAAAGGAGTTTTGCTATTTGGGGAGCAAAATAACTGATGATGGTCGAAGTAGAGAGGATATAAAATGTAGACTGGCAATGGCAAGGAAAGCGTTTCTGAAGAAGAAAAATTTGTGAACATCGAGTATAGATTTAAATGTCAGGAAGTCGTTTTTGAAAGTGTTTGTATGGAGTGTAGCCATGTATGGGAGTGAAACATAGACGATAAATAGTTTGGACTAGAAGAGAACAGAAGCTTTCGAAATGTGGTGCTACAGAAGAATGCTGAAGATTAGATGGGTAGATCACATAACTAATGAGGAGATACTGAAGAGAATTGGGGAGAAGAGGAGTTTGTGGCATAACTTGACTAGAAGAAGGGTTTGGTTGGTAGGACACGTTCTGAGGCAACAAGGGATCACCAATTTAGTATTGGAGGGCAGCGTGGAGGGTAAAAATCGTAGAGGGAGACCAAGAAATGAATACACTAAGCAGATTCAGAAGGATGTAGGCTGCAGTAGGTACTGGGAGATGAAGAAGCTTGCACAGGGTAGAGTAGCATGGAGAGCTGCATCTAACCAGTCTCAGGACTGAAAACCACAACAACAACAAAGAAATTTAAGCAACTTTGTAGAAATTTATACAAATTCAAACAAATTTATACATATTATATTCGAATTGAATGTGAAGTCTACAGTGGGAGCGACACCAACTAACAGCGGAGGAGTGGTACTCAAGCGTCAACTTTAGGTTACAATATCTCCGGATGTAATTAACATTTTACAATGCAACAAACGGCACTGATTACGTATTTGTTTATATGTTCAGATGTGCTAACAAAACTAACGTGGTTCCATTTAAAAAAAATCTAGGTTTGTGTTAAAAAACATACTTCCGTGCATTTTTGTATGTATTGTATTAAACAATTACACTAGCCCCTCTCCTCACGTTCGGTCTGTGGAATCGGTTCGTCAGTATTTGATGTGGTTTACGAAATATATCCAGCGGTAACGTTAGGTCACTCACCCTGTATATACAGGGTGTATATGAAGTCCTGGAACACTTTCAATTATTTATTGCACAAGAACCAAACATTGTACAGACATCACACATATGTCATTTTGAAGAGAAACCCTGAAAGTTTTTTTGCTTGCATACCACCACAGCGTAGCTTGGTAATTTGCCGATAGCGCTATTCGCAAACATGGCGAGTTCAGATGCGGAGAGAGCTTTCTGTGTGTTGGAGTTCGACAAAAATAAGTGTGCTACATCTGTTCGGCGGACATTGTATCCATAATTATAGTTTCAGTATCAATCCGCTGTAGGAAAAGAACTACTGCTCAGAATGACTTAAAATTGAATACCACGGAAAAAATGACCAATAGATGGGGCTGTAGGCGTCAGAATATGCACACCAATAGACGCGTCGCACACAGCCGTTACACAGTTGACGTCCGTAACGCCCAAAATGACTGTCTCGACAAAGGATCGCGAGCACAACAACGCTGATAGTAGCTCTACAGAAATTCCAGACAGTCAAGGGTGTGAAAAATGACATTGGTCCCATGTCCGCTAAGGGTCTGGAGAAAATGATTACAAAACTGCGAAAACACGTTCTTTAGAAGTTGCAGATTGAGTCACAACTAGTCAAATCATACAAATATGTACGATAAGCACTGTGTAGGTATCTGATGTGAAGTACTATGTACGCTCAGTTGGCGGTAAATCAAATGGCAAACTACTATTCATTGGAAGAACTGCATATAAAACACTTGCACTCGAATAATGTTAGCTTGTGTGGGACTCCCACCAAGTCAGGCTTACTGGGGTATACATAGAGGCCGTACGAGGTGGCCGAGCGGTTCTAGGCGCCAGTCTGGAACCACGCGACCACTGCGGTCGCAGGTTAGAATCCTGCCTCGGGCATGGATGTGTGTGATGTCCTTAGATTAGTTAGGTTTAAGTCGTACTAAGTTCTAGGGGACTGATGGCCACAGCAGATGTGTGTGATGTCCTTAGATTAGCTAGGTTTAAGTCGTTCTAAGTTCTAGGGGACTGATGGCCACAGCAGATGTGTGTGATGTCCTTAGATTAGCTAGGTTTAAGTCGTTCTAAGTTTTAGGGGACTGATGACCACAGCAGTTAAGTCCCATAGTGCTCAGAGCCATTTGAACCATTTGTATACAGAGAAAGGTGGTGCAAATGGTCCCAGGCATGTCTGGCTGGCGACACTGTGCGACAGAAATGCTGAAAATTCTTGACTGACATATACCTGAAGAAAGACGCCGTACGTCTCTGAGGCATCTGCATGGAAAACTTCGAGAACCATCTTGCGGGGGAAAAAACTATGATCATTCTTCTGCTCCCTACGTATCTGTCCCGCAGATATCGCACAGGCAAAATTTGGCAATTATCACCTAGTGCAGAGGCCACGCTCCATCCTTGACACGAACGGGAGGAAACCATGCAGATCACTCTGATTCGCAGAGTATAGTAGTAGAAGAAGTTGTATGGATATGCTATAGTCATACCATAATTGTTACAAGTCCTACCTCGAGTACAGAATCACCAAATATACCCAACGTACATACGAAGGCGGCCTGAAAAGTAATTCCTCCGAATTTTTTATTCTGTTCTCAATATCGGTTGAGGTATTACATGTCATGCATACTACTCGGTCCGCTTTTCCGCTTCCGAGACGCAATTTACAACCCCCTGCCGCTACAGGGCTCCGAATTGTAGCGTGTAAGATGGCGGTGTGTAACGTAACTATGTCGGTGCGTGAGAAACTGCGTGCTATAATCCCTCAGAGAACTGAAAGCATGAGTTCGAAGACTTCTTCCATACATGGAGAACACTCTCCTTCAGCATGGCAATGCTAGACCACACGCGAGCGCTGCGACATCTGCAACAATCAGATGTCATCGATCATCCTCAATGCAGTTCCTACTAGACCATACCGAATTTTCATCTGTTTCCAGAACTTAAACAACAGCTTCGAGGACTTTCCAGTACGCCCTCGTAGTTCTGCTAGTACTACGTTGCATTATTTCTAACGACTCCCTGAGTATTTATGCTGCGTTTTCATATTATGTATATGAATTTGTTACGACACTAGGAGTGCGTCATTTAATATCCTCGACGTTAGTTATCTGGCTTTCATGATGAGGTTCCCAAATTGTTCTCTTAAGTCGCATTAGATTCTAATAAGTGGTTTCGTTAAGAGGTGGATAAAATTTTGATCCCAATGGCTTAAAGATTTATATTTGTCTTCACTTCTGATTACATGTGTTCGTTCCGTTGTAATCAGGTATTGTCAGGTTATGCACTGTGGTCAGAGGTGTCTGGAATGACGTTGCTAGGATTAATATTTGTTCCGGTTTGACAATGATCTGGAAAGAAGAAAGTGATCTTCCTAACAATTGGACAGTAATCTGTGTGGTTACGATTACACCTCTTTACGGTTGCGCTACTGTATCGGATTCCCGGGACGAATATCTTCAAAAGACAGTCTGCGATTGGTGTCCCTGCACTCCGTTCGACAAGCTGTTTGGCTTCTGATGCGTTTTAATTCCCTAACCGCCGACAGAGGCCAGCACAGTGTCGGCCCGTACAGCACTCGAGCAGTGGCAGTGGCAGTAGCCATCCTGTGTCGTGAGTTCGCCGCTGACAATTGTGATCCGCGCAGAACGATTCATGCGCATTATGTGTCCCAGGCAGCTTTTCCTCTTCTTGTCGCTGGCAGATATTAAAAATGTCGCAGTTCTTTTTTATTTTCTTGCTGTGGTTATCGGTAAATTAAATGTAAAAAAAAGTATAGTATTGGGGATATCACGGTAATATCACGAATGTTGTTCTACTGTAGTGTGGTTTTTTCTTGCTGATATGTCCCATAATGCCAGTAATATTTGTAAGGAGCCTCTCGTGAACGTTAACGTGATGGATGAAGAATGCGGATACTTCCTATTTTTTCTTTCTGGCATAACTTTGTATCGTTTTTCTACTTTTCTATTTCCTCAGTTACGACGGTACAACAGAACATAACAAGTAGTTAATATTTTTGGACCATGACGATTGCAGCTTAACAGTAATAACACTATCATTAAACAGAAGGTGGAAGATTGGGTTTAACGACCCGTTGATTACGTAGTCGTTAAAGACCGAGCATGAACCCAGATTGGACGAGGATGGTGTGGGTGGTAGGCTTTGGTATTCATCTTAAATGATTGAAGGAAATCGTGGAAAACTTCAGTGAAGATGCATAGAGTATTGAATCCGACACCTGCCAAATACGAGTCGACTGGGCTGTCTTTAACTATTGCCTCATCTCGTTCGATTCATCCCACAGAAAAGTGGACGTCTTAAACAAGCTGTTATTTGTAAGTATCCATTCTTTTTATTTAGGCAGTTTTAGAGTGGTAGCAAGTGAAGCCTTTAATGTTTGTAAATACATATTATGATAAACGGCTGTAGTTCTAAAGGTAATATACGATACCTTCTCTGCTTTTTACTCGCCTTAACGAAAAAGTGACATTATAGAAGGAAAAAGAAATTAGAAATTGGTATTTGTGAAGTATGTTATAAAGTGTGTTTTGGCAAAGAGCAAGGCCTTCATTCACTTTCTCAACTTTCATTCTGTTTATCCTTTTTTCTCATCTGACCACTAAGAGTTCACTGACGAAAAGAAATGTGCATTCAGCAGTAGTTACACCACCGGTGATAAAAGGAAACTCACTTCTTATATTTCAGTTCAAAATTACGCTTTAATTTTATCATGATGAAACAGCTACAGAATAGATTGAAAAGTGTCATGTATCCTCTATAATTTCTTCAGACTGCTTCCCGCAACGGAAACGGAAATTCGTACTATGTAAACCAATCTAAAATACAACATAACATGACTCGGTACTACCGATAGTGCAAAACATTGCCGGCCGAAGTGGCCGTGCGGTTAAAGGCGCTGCAGTCTGGAACCGCAAGACCGCTACGGTCGCAGGTTCGAATCCTGCCTCGGGCATGGATATTTGTGATGTCCTTAGGTTAGTTAGGTTTAACTAGTTCTAAGTTCTAGGAGACTAATGACCTCAGCAGTTGAGTCCCATAGTGCTCAGAGCCATTTTTCAAAACATTAATAGGTAGTAAACAAACACTGTAGACCAAGTTCTACAAGTGGTGCTTCCTAGCCTGTATACTTGCACAGTAAACTGATCGCGAAAAATATTGTTGCCAGTGGAAACCTCAATAAAGCGTTTATTTTGAAAAAAAGAAAATCGGGACTGTTGCGAGAAAAACTGGACGAATGGACACCCTAGTCTTAATGGAAGTCATGCTTCAACAACCAGTGTAACACGTTTTGTAGAACTTATTATGCGTTCATTTACCGGAACAGAACTGAATTTTGGTCAATATTAACGGCTGGGTACGGACAACTCCTTTCTTCGTTGTGTTAAAAAGTGTGTGAGAGTAGAAACGCTTCGATTGAATCGTTTTATTTAAATTGTTGATTCATACCAAACAAGCTTGAAATTACTTGCAAGCGTAAGAATATCATACGCTGTTACAGCAATCTTCATCCTTCTAGTAACTGAACCGGGAGTACCGAAATGCTTAACGACCTTTCTTTAGTCTTCATCGTTAAGTCTGAAAGTCAGTTCGTCGTGCACCAGATGGTTCTTCCAGTAAATGAATAAACTGAATAAACTTTAATAAACGGTCAAACATAGAACTTTAACTCGTTGGATTTCATTGTAAATTAAATCAGCGAATAGGAAGCGTAAATTTCTAGCCACGACATTAGCAAAAAAAAAAAAAAAAAAAAAAAAAAAAAAAAGCCCCATTCCACCTAGATCGTTATCATTGAAACTGGATAGGCTATATGATGAGAAAATGGAATGATTTTGTTGTCGTTGATAGACTTTGTCGTTGAGGTGAGTGTGTGAGGTACATTTTTGGCACCACTTCAGAACACAAAGATTTTGAAATTTTTTCCTTACTATTTTGTTATTTAGTCTAAATGTAAACTACTATACACGATGATGCACTAGAAGCTACTGCAACCGATTTCGTGTATTATGTTGTGTGTGTTGCTTATCTTATTTCCGTCGGCTATTGCTTACAGTAGGAAGAAATATCAGCGGAAATCGGTCTAACAGTCTCGTATGTGTAGTGACAGACTGCTTCAGTGAGGGTGATACCTAGGACTGATTTTCAAAGTTCAACACGTTGATTATTCTCCAAAACCGCACTGCCATTTTCAGCAAAAGTCACTCGTACTGTTTGATTTGCATACCATGACAGTAACCAAAGTTACCCCATATACGTTTTGCGAAGGGTTTTGTAGTAATGACGGACAAGATAACTCTCACGATACCGTAACAATGCCAGCGGCTGACACTTCTCGGCGAGTACAACTGGAGAAGTATTGTCAATACACAGCTGCTTATTAGGCGTCTGCCATCCACGAACCAGATCTGCTACTGAAAGGAAGATAAGAATAACTCGCCGGGCCGGATTACTCTCATTCAGTTACTGTTGACACACGCCAAGGTCGTACCGGGGGATTGACGTTGGAGAGACGGGCTCCCGCCAAGGGTGCAGATAGAGACACTGGCGCAAAAACTGTATGAAAGAAAAATCAACAGATAAAATTAACCGGGAGATTTAGTGTGTTCCTATCTTCTGCCGAAGAGAAGAAGTCCAAGCAGCACCATAAAGATACGATTGCTACCGAACAGACTTCTATCACTAACATGGGCCGTGCGTTATTAGCCGAGCGGTCTAGGGCGCTACAGTCATGGACTGTGCAGCTGGTCCCGGCGGAGGTTCGAGTCCTCCCTCGGGCATGGGAGTGTGTGTGTTTGTCCTTAGGATAATTTAGGTTAAGTAGTGTGTAAGCTTAGGGACTGATGACCCTAGCAGTTAAGTCCCATAAGATTTCACACACATTTGAACACTAACATGGTTTACGCGGGAACAGTGCCGTCTCGAACGACCTCGCTGTCGATAGGACGGTAAACTCTAATATTATTTCCTTTATCGAAACAGTGTACTTCATTCACAGACCCGATCTGTTACTGGAAGTAAGATACAAGATACACAGTTCAATCAAGTTCAACAACGGAGCTCTTGCTACTCCGCTACGCATTTTGATCATATGTTTTTGATTTCCATGACTGAGGGCTGTTCAAAATTTATGAGGAGAAAATATAACTTTTTTGTGATGTACGTCGTACTAAAATCGAATGACATTAGCTGCATAAACAATAAGATATAGATATTGTTTCACTTTCAAGTTTTTGGAAAGATTATACAATTTGTAATTTGTTTAGTAGAATGATATATTTGTTGTCTGCAATATTTATCATCTTTATAGTTCATTTAAGTAATATTTTCAGTAATGCTTCACTTTTAAACCAGCTTATCGAAGTGTAAAGTTCGCTAAATATGCATAGAAAAAGTTACAGAAAAGTACTTTTACTGCAGGGAGCGCGGGCAATAGCTTTGGCAGTTATTACAAGAGCGCAGCATCACCCCAGTACGGTTCTGCATGTTGTGTAATAGTCTTTGCCCCATTTAGGTAGCGCCGAAGTATTTTGGGATCTTATCAGCAGTTTCGAACCATTATAACAGCACCGCTGTCGGTTTCATGTCAATCATGTCTGATCTGTGCAGCATGAATAGGCTATTCACTACACTGATTCAATTGTGATATCACTTTCACAAGTTTGTTGCAATAACTCCTTGGTTCTATGCGAAAATAATCTTTAATATTTGTAGTAACCTGTAGATCATTCAGTTTATGATACCGTGGTAAAAGTTTTTACCATATGACGTCTTTCTCATAGACACACCTGCTCTCGATACAATCAACCGATTGGTGGCAACACTTCTGTTATTGCAGACTTCATTCGTAGTTTTAACCAACTATAACTGCAGCATCCCAATGTGTTACCATCTTAATAGCCACATCTAACACAATGCTTCTTCTGTTGTACAAACGAAAGTCGTAGATTCCTTTATCTCACTGCTCTCAACTTTTGTGAATCGCCAGATAAAAACAAAACTGCACACTATTCCACGGAAATAGTTTCTGCGTTTAAGCACGTTTTACTCTACCATCATCACTGTAATAACGCAGCCACCTTCGCCAAGTGGCCGCGAGCGGCCGTGGAGGAGGAAGGGGCCGGTCTCCCTGGGGCGACCCGCGGGTACAGTAATTCTGCAAGCACACAGCGGGAAGCCGGGCCGACGTCCTCGCCTCGCTCAAAGAGGGACACGGAGCGAAGGGCCTGTCTGACAACGAGAAGCTCAAATTCAAATGGTTCAAATGGCTCTAAGCACTATGCGACTTAACATCTGAGGTCATCAGTCCCCTAGACTTAGAACTACTGAAAACTAACTAACCTAAGGACATTACACACATTCATGCCCGAGGCAGGATTCGAACCTGCGACCGTGGCAGCTACGCGGTTCCGGACTGAAGCGCCTAGAACCGCTCCGCCACAGCGACCGGCTGACAACGAGAACTAATGGACATTTGCAGCCATTAGGACAGAACTCTAAGAATGCATGCGAGGGAGCATCTGAGTTCTTCTGGACTTGCGGCAGTCATTTTACCTGCCTTAGGAAACTGGGATGTGCCGACGATTCCAGCACCCAACGGGCACAGGGAGGTGAGTGCAAGCTTGCGGAATCGGCACAGGGAGGCGTGTGAAAGAAACCAGCATTCTTAAGAAGATGTTTTCCCCGACAGTGAGGACATTCCTTGTAAATGACGGACGCCGACAGATTTTGAGACGGAGACCAAACATGAGTGTCAAGGATTCACGCAGAGAGAGCGGTTATAAAGAAGTGTTGTGTAGCTGCTCTCCTAACAGCCTCGGAATGCAGGAAAACATCTTAAGAATGTGAAATCGTGAGAGGAATGCCGATTCACGAGCCACACGCCAGCCCACGCCAGATAGAAAATTTCCACCCTGCACGTAGAGGCGTGGCAATGAAACGGCGATCTGTCCTTGGGCTACATTGAAAATTTCTTCCGCCAATGACAATGCCAAAAGGAATAATGTTTCGAAGAGGAGTTGAGTTGAGAGATGGATGAGAAGCGAAAAAAGGGAGTCGTGGAGACACCGCGGAAGCGAGAGTACATGGGCGCTCCTTCACCCATCGCCAACATCCATCTTCCGATGCCGTGATAGCACAGGTTCGGCCACGCAACCGACGACGGGCAGACAACGCGGAGATCGTACCTGGGATTCGCCGCGATTACTAATGAGGGCAGCCAAACCGTGCAGCACAGCTCCGACGCGACGCGCCGCACCGACGCAGCGACTGCCACCGGCAGCAGTATACCACGAATGATAACAAGAATAGTGAGACGATGCGTTACCTCCTCCTTCCCTTTAATAACTGATTCGTGTCCACGCCCAGTCAAATCTGCCCTGAGATTTATAATTTTGTCTTGTTTTGTGTAAACAGAACGAAAATAAATACATTTCTTTCATGTTTTGAACATATAAGCAATATTTTATATTCATACAGGAACCACTTAATTTTGTACCCTTTGTGTTTGATTTCATTTAATTTCTCGAATTCACTACAGTTTTGGTGCCCAACACGGGGCGACCGGTATCTGATGTCACAAAATAATTTCCCCAGAGTTCACAACATTACCCTTAGAAATCTTCGCAAAGAAACGTCAAAGCGTTCATTTAATTCTTGAAATTTGTATGGTAAGATCTCGGCCGTTGCTAGACATGGAGGGGGGCAGTCCGACAATGAAAGTGTGATTGGTCGCTCTCGCATGACGTCAGCAGGCAGACAACAGCCGGCCGCGCCTGACAGCTCGCTGTATGAAAGCAAGGCTGCGGGAAGGTTTACGTTGCATGTGTCTTCCGCAAGAGATTTAAACACTTTTAAAGTATAATAAAAACAAAGATAAATAAATTGGGCCTAACAAATACATAACTAAAAGTAATTCCACACTAGATGCAATAATTCAATTCGGTAAACGAACATACCTGCAACTTTTAAGTGGACTAATCGCCTGTTGCGAGTGAAGGAAACCGAATTTTCAATTTTTTCATGGTCGAGATGCTGACCAGGTCAAATTCTTCTTTGCTGCATACTTCTTCCTTGCTTGCAACTGCTTCTCTTTATTCAAATGCCTAATGTGGACAAATTTTCTCGTTCTTGCATAAAACTATATTGCATCTTTGTGCACCGGACGAAACCTTGCTTTCATGATTGGTCAAAGTTTTAACTACTTTGTCACACTTGGAAATGGTAAGTGTATGAAACCCAGAAAACATAATTTCAAATTATTTTACTGTGTTCACCCAGACTGTTGGTATTTAAAAGACCCCCTCGAGAAACAATAGATATCAAGTAATCAGAACTTGTTCGAGGAATTGAGCACATTTCAGATCGTGATCCGAAGGATTTGTCAGTGGCTCAACACTTACATGCAAGATAGGCTGTCATGTAGTGTACAGTGCCAGGCGAAACGTGTTCTGCATCAGAATTTTTTCCCTCCATTTCGTGGGTTGTTCTCATGAGTTCTTCTTCCTCTTCCGTAATGTGTGCAATGTCAAAACTACTTGCACACTGAGCATTCACTTGGTTTTCCTCACTCGCTCACAGAAAGATCCGTACCTAAAGACTCGAAAATTGCTCAAGTCACACCAATACCCAAAAAGGGAAGTAGGAGCAATCCGCTGAATTACAGGCCTATATCACTAACGTCGATTTGCAGTAGGGTTTTGGAACATATACTGTATTCGAACATTATGAAGTAACTCGAAGAAAACGATTTATTAACACATAGTCAGCACGGATTCAGAAAATATCGTTCTTGTGATACACAACTAGCTCATTATACTCATGAAGTAATAAATGCTATCGACAGGGGATGTCAAATTGATTCCATATTTTTAGATTTCCAGAAAGCTTTCGACATCGTTCCTCACAGGCGTCTCCTAACCAAACTGCGTGCCTAGCCTACGGAGTATCGCCTCAGTTGTGCGACTGGATTCGTGATTTCCTGTCAGAAAGGTCACAGTTCGTAGTAATAGAAGGAAAGTCATCGAGTAAAACAGAAGTAATATCCGGCGTTCCCCAAGGAAGTGTTATAGGCCCTCTATTGTTCCTGATCTATATTAACGACATAAGAGACAATCTGAGTAGCTGTCTTAAATTGTTTGCAGATGATGTTGTCATTTACCGTCTTGTAAAGTCATCTGATGATCAAAACGATTAGCAAAATGATTTAGATAAGATATATGTATGGTGCGAAAAGTGGCAATTGACCCTTGCTAAAAGAAATCAGCTAAATTTCGATTACGCGGTAAGTCACACGAATCTGAAGGCTGTAAATTCAGCTAAATACTTAGGGATTACAATTACAAATAACCTAAACTCGAACGATCACATAGATAATATCGTGGGTAGAGCAAACCAAACACTGCGATTCATTGGTAGATCACTTGGAAGGTGCAACAGCTCTATAAAGAGACTGCTTACACCACGCTTGTTTCCCTATTCTGGAGTATTGCTGTGCAGTGTGGGATCCGCATCAGGTGGGACTGACGGATGACATCGAAAAAGTACAATGAAGGGCAGCTCGTTTTGTATTCTCACGAAATAGGGGAGATAGTGTCACAGACATGATACGTGAACTGAAGTGGCAATCATTAAAACAAAGGCGTTTTTCGTTGCGACGGGATCTTCTCATGAAATTTCAATCACCAGTTTTCTCCTCCAATTGCGAAAACATTCCGTTGGCACCCACCTACATAGGGAGAAATGATCATCACGATAAAATAAGAGAAATCAGGGCTCACACAGAAAAAATTTAGGTGCTCGTTTTTTCCGCGTGCAGTTCGAGAGTGGAACGGTAGAGAGACAGCTTGAAGGTGGTTCAGTGAACCCTCTGCCAGGCACTTTATTGTGAATAGCAGAATAATCACGTAGATATAGATGTAGACGTCACGTCAATACGAGGTTCACTGATAATGAATTTCATGAATTCGTCATCGTGCGTTTCGGTGTCTGCAGCAGCTGTACTACTGATTCTCTCATCAGCAACTGATGCACTGTTTGATACCGGTACCTCGTCTGCGTTTCCTGTTAAAACAGGCACAGAATTCTGTGCTTGAACTCGACTGCTGAAGAGTTGTTATAGAAAGCACGAAGACCTCGAATTCTCGAAAAATAATTTTGCAGACAGTCTTCATTTAGTCGAGACGTTAGGATGTACCTTCTTTTATCTTTTCTTACTACTTAAAACAGTCCTAGAAGTGGTGTGATGGAGATTATAAACCCCTTTTGAAACGACGGCAAACCCTTTCTGTTTCCAAAGCGCATATCATGGCAAACATCTCGAAACATTCTTGAAGTGTGTTCTCTTGGCTTGGAGGATTGAGACCGAACCCACTACGTA
Organism: Schistocerca americana; assembly: GCF_021461395.2. NCBI lineage: Eukaryota > Metazoa > Arthropoda > Insecta > Orthoptera > Acrididae > Schistocerca > Schistocerca americana. Next base: position 533,712,821 of record NC_060130.1, read on the forward strand.
GAGGCGTGCCATGCTCGAAGGTAACTCTAGAATTCAAGACGTCGATCACATCATTGACTAATTCAAAGAAAATACTGTCTGGTGCCTTTCCTAGAACATACAACAGTGCTTTAGTCGTGTGGTGTGAAAAAAACGAGCAGCCATCAAAACATTTTGTCGCGCTCTATCTGTGACACTAGTGTGAGCGTCTGATAAGTGATGCTTTATATTCAGGTCACCTTTCTGACTGTCTAAAAGCCTCTCAGTTAACTTATTCATTACTGAAGTTCCAATAGCTAGAACTACTCCTTCATCCAAAAAGTGGTTTCTAAGAAGCTTCTGTAAGTGAGGCACATTGCAGAAAACCCAGATCTATCTTTCCTTGTCCCCTGAATTTGTGAAAAATGTTTTGGATGTGTCGACGTAAAGCTCATTTCACATTCCAGAATTTTTTCCTCCCACATTACACGTTACGGCCACAACATGCAGCCCGGAACGTTCAACTTTCATTATTATAAGTTGGAGCGGGTTACCGTTCATTGTCACATCAAAGTCATTATAAACTGGTTGCTTCCAAGATTTACATAAACCTCGAATCATCACAACTAGCACATTGCCGCGAGGTCCTGAAATCTTGTCTTACGTTGCATCATAGCAGATACTGCCGTCAGTGTTCATTTCGTCAAAACAAAGCATTGTTTTCTTTTGTAGCGCAGTAAATGAATGTGTCTTTGCTCTCAAAATTGTCAAAATTTCCTCCGAAACACCAGGACTGCACTTAAAATTCCTAGTTTAGTTCTGAAGCGTTGCACGACAAAGAATGTTGTGCTTTCTCAAATAAGTATAAGCTTTTCGAGAAAGGGCCTTTAGAAGTTAGTGCATAGGCAATATCCTGGGAACTCCATTTAACCCGTCTGTTGCCATGTAACGAACAGCGAATTTCAAAAAATGGTTCAAATGGCTCTGAGCACTATGGGACTTAACTTCTGAGGTCATCAGTCCCCTAGAACGTAGAACTACTTAAACCTAACTAACCTAAGGACATCACACACATCCATGCCCGAGGCAGGATTCGAACCTGCGACGGTAGCGGTCGCGCGGTTCCAGACTGTAGCGCCTAGAACCCCTCGGCCACTCCGGCCGGCGATCAGCGAATTTGTTCCGGAGTGAAACTTTTCAATAACACTTTTTGTACCTTCTTCCTTATCACACTTTCTTTCACAGTTGCACTTAATTTTTTCGTCTGACAGCGTTGACCCGTTTCAGGGCTGCATCACGTTCTTTTAGGGTCATTATTAGCACTACATTTTTCTTCTTCAAAACTTCCATTTCTGTATTCTGTCTTTTAATTTCTTCGTCCTTAAGTCTTAAACCACTGAGTTCACAGATCGGCACTGTATTTGTTACTTGGTCCACCTTCTTCTTCAGTGGGACACAGATTCCAAGACTCCAACTGCTCTATTTCGCACATCTCCGTTTTAATGGCTCAGAGCTCGCTCACGTACACCCTGCAGGAATAACAAAAAATGTAGTTAATTATTCGATCATTTTATCTGTTTTATTAATGACACGTGAGAAGCAATAACTACGTATCCATACATAAAATACATGACATTTGAGAATATTTAAATTAACGAAATCAACACTGTAATCTAGTTTAGTCAGATCAACAATAAAAGGCAGTATATTTAGCTTGCTTACCTCGTCAGCAGCTTCACTGTTGCTTTCAGTTGTACGCACATCTCAATGCCAGTTTGGTAAATGCTGTGCTGGGACTGCACTTGCTTTCAGCTTCTTTTTTATCGGCAAATGAAGGAGCTCGTGCTTTAAATCATGCTCGTAATCTTCCGGAAGAAAATGATTTGAGCAGATTCGTGCTTTGTTAACATTGATTTTATCTGCTCGCTAACAACGAGCTACCCACTTCTTTTGTACTGCATTTTTAGGGAATCGAAGATATATTATAACGCTAGTTTTCGACCATAACTGTTCCAGTCTGCAACTGCGCAATTACTCGTGTTCTTACTCGTCTCTTTCGCTCGTTTGCTACGCTATTGCAATAATTATTTAGCCTCGCTTTCCGTCTTAATTGTACACGTGCTATTCGCACACTACGCGCTGTGTGCCGGATGACGTCACAGCGCGATAGGCACTGTGGGAAACTTGGCCGTAGACCCGGCCGGAATGGCCTACTTCATAGTGTCTAGTTACCTTGGTTGCTAGTATTATGTAAAAAAAAATCTGTGCCTCACAGTAGGAAAGGAACATTTGGCTGGACGCAAGTCCAACGAAGTTCATCCATAGTAATGCCCAATTCAGTTTACGTCTTACACTGTTGCATCAGTAAACAATTCCAGCTATAATGCCGATGACATAGTCGCATCATCAATAAACACAACTTTATAACCTATTAATTCGCTCGGTAGCTGCCAAAATTATGATTTTATTTTTCTTCGTAGCAATTTTTCAGTATTTTCGTCATACGTCCCGCACAGTACCGAGGTTCTCCGTATCGTGTAACGCTATTTTATTCGCTTAACAAGAAGATTATTGTTCCCGATCGGTCCGCTAACGATCCCATTCGGGTCTTGAGTCATAGCACCAGGTCAAAGTCCCTCTCGTAGACCTACAAGTAGTTTGTGGGGAGGACTGTTACGCATTCATCGATTATTTAACTGTAACATCACGAATAAGCTAAAGCAAATCGTAAAATTTTCATCGCAGACAAATAAACGATTGAAACAGTAGACAAGAGATGTGGCTCGTATGAAGGTGTTGATCGTTGCGGCAGTGCGGCTGACGTAGAGTACTGCCCAAATGGAAAATATCGTGAGTCCGTGAGGTGTTGCTTATCCGCGTCAGCTGCCCATGGTAACAGATGGATAGCGCAAACTTCGCGGACATATACCGTCTAGAGTAGGGGTGATCAAGCTTTTCGACAGCGGGGCAAAATTTTTGAGAGGGGATTTCCCCGCGGGCCACATTACCAATTTTTGTTTTGTGAACCAAAACAATCAAGAAACATTAATTTATTTTTTAAAAAATAAAACAAATCTGAGGAAAGAATTCAATGAAATACAGTATTAGTGGGATGTCTGGTTTTGTGTGACTGGATGAAGTGAGTCAGTGTTGATGTTAACTGAAGCTGCTGCTACACGAAGAGTTTTCCAAGTGAACATCAGTAATTTCTGTTCTCATTTGTGATTTGATGTAGTTAATTCGACTAAAAAGCTATTCGCACACGTGTTTCCAAATAACGATATCGCTTTTATAGCGTGTTTGTAAAACGCTGGGTATTCCTTCTTGTCCAAATAAGTTTTATAGAACTCTTCAGAACCAACCTGATTACATTTCTCTTTTATCTGTGCATCACATTACATTACGCAGCATTCAGTTTGTAAATGGTCCAGTAGAGAACTCATTTATACGGAGAATAGGGTAGCAAATACAGAAAAAAGCAGAGAATGTTTCTTAAAATCTTGAAATCGTTTTTCGAGTTCGCATTTGAAATCAGATAATCAGATATCGAAGAAGCGTATTTAATCGCTGCCGACTGTGTGATGTCCGATTGCGTTGACAATGTAGGAAAATATGTGAAAATTTTTGTTCGTAACTGGTGTTCCCAAAGCCGACATTTCATTTGGAGTGCGGAAAGAAGATTATGAATGACCTTAATCAGCTGATCTTTTCGTTAGAGTCGAATATTAACATCATTTAGGAGGCTAGTTAAATCGGCGAAGAACGCAAAGTCGGGAAGCCAGTCTTTATTTTTGAGCTCCGGGAGTCTCTCTGACTTGCTTTCAAAGTATCATAGTATTTCTTGCTTCAAATCAAATACTCTTTTCAACATTTTCGTACGGGTTAGCCATCCTACTTCTGTATAATACGAAATGTTATCGGTCTCTGATTCCAAAGACTTCAGAAATTCTTGGAACTGACGGTGAACCAATCCTTTAGACTTGTTAAAGTTCATTGTTTTGACAACTACCTTCATAACATGGTCCATTTTGAAGGGCTTGACACATAAATTCTCTTGATGGACTATGCGACGAAAGCTTAGCATCGATGTATTGCGGGCCTCGTTTTCAATCAATTGAAGTAAACCTTCGTGTTTCCCAGCCATCGCTGGAGCACCATCCGATTTTAGCCCTGATAGGTTGTTAAGTTTCAACGGAAAACAACTTAACGACGATATAACTGCTTCCAACAAATCCAGTGACTTCCTGGTATTCCAAATTGGATACAATGCATCTAATTCTTCTGTTTTATTAAATTGACCCCCAATACCTCTGACATAAATCGCCACTTAGGTGGTATCCGCCATATCTGTTCATTCATCCAAAGCTAGAGAATAAAATGTAAACTCAGACGCACAATTTTTTTAAATTATCTGCAGTTTGCCCTCCAATGTAGATTTCAACGATGGTCTCTAAGCATTCCTTAACCATTTCGCCATCTGAATATAGCTTTTTTCTTTTTTTTCCTAATTCTCTTTCACATAGCGTGTTGACTTTGAATTCGTCCTTGTAAATATCCTTTTAAAGTCGTTTACCTGGTCTTGTCGAAATTTTCCCCTGCAATTATCAAACATAACTGTATGTTTAATGTCAAATGGTTCAAATGGCTCTGAGCACTATGGGACTTAACATCTATGGTCATCAGTCCCCTAGAACTTAGAACTACTTAAACCTAACTAACCTAAGGACATCACACAACACCCAGCCATCACGAGGCAGAGAAAATCCCTGACCCCGCCGGGAATCGAACCCGGGAACCCGGGCGTTGTTTAATGTCGTAACGGCGTTTGATGTTATATTCTTTTGGAACTGTAACGGATTCATTGAATATCAGACATATGTGTTCTACATCTACATCTACATTTATACTCCGCAACCCACCCAACGGTGTGTGGCGGAGGGCACTGTACGTGCCACTGTCATTACCTCCCTTCCCTGTTCCAGTCGCGTATGGTTCGCGGGAAGAACGACTGTCTGAAAGCCTCCGTGCGCGCTCTAATCTCTCTAATTTTACATTCGTGATTTCCTCGGGAGGTATAAGTAGGGGGAAGCAATATATTCGATACCTCATCCAGAAGCGCACCCTCTCGGAACCTGGCGAGCAAGCTACACCGCGATGCAGAGCGCCTCTCTTGCAGAGTCTGCCACTTGAGTTTGTTAAGCATCTCCGTAACGGAATCACGCTTACCAAATAACCCTGTGACGAAACGCGCCGCTCTTCTTTGGATCTTTTCTATCTCCTTCGTCAACCCGATCTGGTACAGATCCCACACTGATGAGCAATACTCAAGTATAGGTCGAACGAGTGTTTTGTATGCCACCTCCTTTGTTGATGGACTACATTTTCTAAGGACTCTCCCAATGAATCTCAACCTGGTACCCGCCTTACCAACAATTAATTTTATATGATCATTCCACTTCAAATCGTTCCGCACGCATACTCCCAGATATTTTACAGAAGTAACTGCTACCAGTGTTTGTTCCGCTATCATATAATCATACAATAAAGGATCCTTCTTTCTATGTATTCGCAATACATTACATTTGTCTATGTTAAGGGTCAGTTGCCACTCCCTGCACCAAATTCCTATCCGCTGCAGATCTTCCTGCATTTCGCTACAATTTTCTAATGCTGCAACTTCTCTGTATACTACAGCATCATCCGCGAAAAGCCGCATGGAACTTCCGACACTATCTACTAGGTCATTTATATATACTGTGAAAAGCAATGGTCCCATAACACTCCCCTGTGGCACGCCAGAGGTTACTTTAACGTCTGTAGACGTCTCTCCATTGATAACAACATGCTGTGTTCTGTTTGCTAAAAACTCTTCAATCCAGCCACACAGCTGGTCTGATATTCCGTAGGCTCTTACTTTGTTTATCAGGCGACAGTGCGGAACTGTATCGAACGCCTTCCGGAAGTCAAGAAAAATAGCATCTACCTGGGAGCCTGTATCTAATATTTTCTGAGTCTCATGAACAAATAAAGCGAGTTGCGTCTCACACGATCGCTGTTTCCTGAATCCATTTTGATTCCTACATAGTAGATTCTGGGTTTCCAAAAACGACATGATACTCGAGCTAAAAACATGTTCTAAAATTCTACAAGAGATCGACGTCAGAGATATAGGTCTATAGTTTTGCGCATCTGCTCGACGACCCTTCTTGAAGACTGGGACTACCTGTGCTCTTTTCCAATCATTTGGAACCTTCCGTTCCTCTAGAGACTTGCGGTACACGGCTGTTAGAAGGGGGGCAAGTTCTTTCGCGTACTCTGTGTAGAATCGAGTTGGTATCCCGTCAGGTCCAGTGGACTTTCCTCTGTTGAGTGATTCCAGTTGCTTTTCTGTTCCTTGGACACTTATTTCGATGTCAGCCATTTTTTCCTTTGTGCGAGGATTTAGAGAAGGAACTGCAGTGCGGTCTTCCTCTGTGAAACAGCTTTGGAAAAAGGTGTTTAGTATTTCAGCTTTACGCGTGTCATCCTCTGTTTCAACGCCATCATCATCCCGGATTGTCTGGATATGCTGTTTCGAGCCACTTACTGATTTAACGTAGGACCAGAACTTCCTAGGATTTTATGTCAAGTCGGTACATAGAATTTTACTTTCGAATTCACTGAACGCTTCACGCATAGCCCTCCTTACGCTAACTTTGACACCGTTTAGCTTCTGTTTGTCTGAGAGGTTTTGGCTGCGTTTAAACTTGGAGTGAAGCTCTCTTTGCTTTCGCAGTAGTTTTCTAACTTTGTTGTTGTACCACAGTGGGTTTTTCCCGTCCCTCACAGTTTTACTCGACACGTACCTGTCTAAAACGCATTTTACGATTGACTTGAACTTTTTCCATAAACACTCAACATTGTCAGTGTCGGAACAGAAATTTTCGTTTTGATCTGTTAGATAGTGTGAAATCTGCCTTCTATTACTCTTGCTAAACAGATAAACCTTCCTCCCTTTTTTTATTTTCCTATTAACTTCCATATTCAGGGATGCTGCAACGGCCTTATGATCACTGATTCCCTGTTCTGCACATACAGAGTCGAAAAGTTCGGGTCTGTTTGTTATCAGTAGGTCCAAGATGTTATCTCCACGAGTCGGTTCTCTGTTTAATTGCTCGAGGTAATTTTCGGATAGTGCACTCAGTATAATGTCACTCGATGCTCTGTCCCTACCACCCGTCCTAAACATCTGAGTGTCCCAGTCTATATCTGGTAAATTGAAATCTCCACCTAAGACTATAACATGCTGAGAAAATTTATGTGAAATGTATTCCAAATTTTCTCTCAGTTGTTTTGCCACTAATGCTGCTGAGTCGGGAGGTCGTTAAAAGGAGCCAATTATTAACCTAGCTCGATTGTTGAGTGTAACCTCCACCCATAATAATTCACAGGAACTATCCACTTCTACTTCACTACAGGATAAACTACTATTAACAGCGACGAACACTCCACCACCGGTTGCATGCAATCTATCCTTTCTAAACACCGTCTGTACATTTGTAAAAATTTCGGCAGAATTTATCTCTGGCTACAGCCAGCGTTCTGTACCTATAACGATTTCAGCTTCGGTGCTTTCTATCAGCGCTTGAAGTTCCGGTACTTTACCAACGTAGCTTCGACAGTTTACAATTACAATACCGATTGCTGCTTGGTCCCCGCATGTCCTGACTTTGCCCCGCACCCGTTGAGGCTGTTGCCCTTTCTGTACTTGCCCAAGGCCATCTAACCTAAAAAACCGCCCAGCCCACGCCACACAACCCCTGCTACCCGTGTAGCCGCTTGTTGCGTGTAGTGGACTTCTGACCTATCCAGCGGAACCCGAAACCCCACCACCCTATGGCGCAAGTCGAGGAATCTTCAGCCCACACGGTCGCAGAACCGTCTCAGCCTCTGATTCAGACCCTCCACCCGGCTCTGTACCAAAGGTCCACAGTCAGTCCTGTCGACGATGCTGCAGATGGTGAGCTCTGCTTTCATCCCGCTAGCGAGACTGGCAGTCTTCACCAAATCAGATAGCCGCCGGAAGCCAAAGAGGATTTTCTCCGATCCATAGCGACACACATCATTGGTGCCGACATGAGCGACCACCTGCAGATGGGTGCACCCTGTACCCTTCATGGCATCCGGAAGGAGCCTTTCCACATCTGGAATGACTCCCCCCGGTATGCACACGTTGTGCACATTGGTTTTCTTCCTTCTCTCTTGCTGCCATATCCCTAAGGGGCCCCATTACGCGCCTGACGTTGGAGCTCCCAACCAGTAAGCCCACCCTCTGCGACCGCCCGGATCTTGCAGACTGAGGGGCAACCTCTGGAACAGGACAAGCAGCCATGTCAGGCCGAAGATCAGTATCTGCCTGAGACAGAGCCTGAAACCGGTTCGTCAGACAAACTGGAGAGGCCTTCCGTTCAGCCCTCCGGAATGTCTTTCGCCCCCTGCCACACCTTGAGACGACCTCCCACTCTACCACAGGTGAGAGATCAGCCTCAATGCGGGCAGTATCCCGGGCAACCAGAGTCGTAATCCGATCGGTGGATGCGTGGGACGAGCTGGCCGTCCCCGACAAACCCCCATCCGGACCCCCACAGTGATGCCCATTGGCAACAGCCTCAAGCTGTGTGACCGAAGCCAACACTGCCTGAAGCTGGGAACGAAGGGATGCCAACTCAGCCTGCATCCGAACACAGCAGTTGCAGTCCCTATCCATGCTAAAAACTGTTGTGCAAAGAACGTCTGAATTAATCTACAGAGAGCGCAAACAAATCGACACAAAATTCAAACGGTTATTAAAATACAAGATTGCCTAGTAAATGCAGTAATGCTGCTACTTGCGCACTGCTGACACACTGCTCCGCGGCGGAAGGAGACTACGCGATTTTACACTATTCAGGTACTAAAACGCGATGCTACAACTCTCAAATACTATAATACGCCCGAAATTTATGAATTAGACAATGAAAGTACCAAAAACACGCAAAGAAATCAAGAATTAAACTATGTAACAAATGAGTGAGCTAGGAGTATACGACTTGCTGCTGCAGCTGCTTATCCAACGGCGGCAGGGAGCACACTGACTGACCAACTGACACTGGCCGTTCAAAACAAAAACAGAAGACAAACGACTACGCGAATTTACACTATTCAGGTACTAAAACGCGATGCTACAACTCTCAAATACTATAATACGCCCGAAATTTATGAATTCAACAATGCAAGTACCAAAAACACGCAAAGAAATTAAGAATTAAACTATGTAACAAATGAGTGAGATAGGAGTATACGACTTGCTGCTGCAGCTGCTTATCCAACGGCGGCAGGGAGTGTTTTGTTTTACATTCCAGAAACAGTAGTTCAGTCCACTTGTCTTGAAGATTTCTCAACTCGTCTGTAACTTTCCTCTTCTCAGGTCCTATTGGTTTACTAGTTGACACCATACCAAGTTTACGTCTTGAACTGAAACAGACATTTTTTACCATAAGCGGGAAACTGACAAAGTGACCGCATGGTAATCGGAGTTTTGTAATTATATATATATGTATATATATATATATATATATATATGGTACGTGAAGGTCAGACTCAAATATGAGTAACCTAAAGTAGTTCGATGCAACTCTGAAAACTTCCCTACAAAATCTATTTTAAAGTTGCTCGAAGTTGTTTAACAACGCTAAGCAAGTTTACTATTTTGATGGGCTGTGTGGCTCTTTGGGAGGCCGCCCAACTGCCACATAGGTGACCTTCGATTACCAGTCTTGGTAAATTTTTAAACAAAGGTTCATGTTCCATGGGCATTACCGTGATGCGTAGGGTACATGAAGATAGAAAAAAATTAATTTGAAATATTTTTCGTTTCTTAAACATTCTTATATACAAAGGATTTGTGAGTAGGGATTTTATATCTGCAATGGAACCTGGATTTTTGTGTGTGATGTGTAATTAGAAATAAGGCGCACATTTTCATAAAAATGGCCATGAAATATGTGCTAACTAGCATGTATTTATGTTACGTAGGTATTCAAACTGAACTAGATAAAAAAATAATGACCGAAACTAGACTCGAACCAGCAATCCAGGAATTACCAGTCTCGAGTACTAGTTTTCTTCCAGTCTTTGTGTATTTCGCGCTTCACGGAAATGCTTGTAGAGCATGCGACTGTGTTTAAAAATATATGTCACCTATGCACCTATGTTTAAAAATACAACCCATCTGGGTGTCGAACAGTGCCCCTTCACATTGAAAGCTAGCATCGTACCATAAAGCTACCGCACTTGGGAGACATCATAATATGTTCTCTCCATAGCTTTTAGACTAGCATTCAACTGCATTAGCAAATTAATATTTTAGTTCTGAACTTCATGTACCATAAATACACTCCTGGAAATTGAAATAAGAACACCGTGAATTCATTGTCCCAGGAAGGGGAAACTTTATTGACACATTCCTGGGGGCAGATACATCACATGATCACACTGACAGAACCACAGGCACATAGACACAGGCAACAGAGCATGCACAATGTCGGCACTAGTACAGTGTATATCCACCTTTCGCAGCAATGCAGGCTGCTATTCTCCCATGGAGACGATCGTAGAGATGCTGGATGTAGTCCTGTGGAGCGGCTTGCCATGCCATTTCCACCTGGCGCCTCAGTTGGACCAGCGTTCGTGCTGGACGTGCAGACCGCGTGAGACGACGCTTCATCCAATCCCAAACATGCTCAATGGGGGACAGATCCGGAGATCTTGCTGGCCAGGGTAGTTGACTTACACCTTCTAGAGCACATTGGGTGGCACGGGATACATGCGGACGTGCATTGTCCTGTTGGAACAGCAAGTTCCCTTGCCGGTCTAGGAATGGTAGAACGATGGGTTCGATGACGGTTTGGATGTACCGTGCACTATTCAGTGTCCCCTCGACGATCACCAGTGGTGTACGGCCAGTGTAAGAGATCGCTCCCCACACCATGATGCCGGGTGTTGGCCCTGTGTGCCTCGGTCGTATGCAATCCTGATTGTGGCGCTCACCTGCACTGCGCCAAACACGCATACGACCATCATTGGCACCAAGGCAGAAGCGACTCTCATCGCTGAAGACGACACGTCTCCATTCGTCCCTCCATTCACGCCTGTCGCGACACCACTGGAGGCGGGCTGCACGATGTTGGGGCGTGAGCGGAAGACGGCCTAACGGTGTGCGGGACTGTAGCCCAGCTTCATGGAGACGGTTGCGAATGGTCCTCGCCGATACCCCAGGAGCAACAGTGTCCCTAATTTGCTGGGAAGTGGCGGTGCGGTCCCCTACGGCACTGCGTAGGATCCTACAGTCTAGGCGTGCATCCGTGCGTCGCTGCGGTCCGGTCCCAGGTCGACGGGCACGTGCACCTTCCGCGGACCACTGGCGACAACATCGATGTACTGTGGAGACCTCACGCCCCACGTGTTGAGCAATTCGGCGGTACGTCCACCCGGCCTCCCACATGCCCACTATACGCCCTCGCTCAAAGTCCGTCAACTGCACATACGGTTCACGTCCACGCTGTCGCGGCATGCTACCAGTGTTAAAGACTGCGATGGAGCTCCGTATGCCACGGCAAACTGGCTGACACTGACGGCGGCGGTGCACAAATGCTGCGCAGCTAGCGCCATTCGACGGCCAACACCGCGGTTCCTGGTGTGTCCGCTGTGCCGTGCGTGTGATCATTGCTTGTACAGCCCTCTCGCAGTGTCCGGAGCAAGTATGGTGGGTCTGACACACCGGTGTCAATGTGTTCTTTTTTCCATTTCCAGGAGTTTATAAAATATTACATCTGCTTCACTTAATCTAGCAGCCTTGTTTTAAAATTTCGACCTCCATTTCGATGTCTTCTGTTATGATTGTTTCTTATAACTATTCCACTTCTCAGATCGGTGACATTAGAAAGCTAGGTGCATGAAGTTGCACTAGGAGATTCCCTTTCCTAACTTTGTGATACTTAAACGTCATCAATAAAAACACATTATTACAATTAAGTATTTATTTATTTTGTACAACTAAAATTAAAAGAAGGTACTGAGGCAGAAATGATTGCTAATCTCGACTGGTATACCTACTCGCCATAACTGAATACATGAAATAAATGCAAATCTACTAAAATTAAAGACAAGCATCACAGATTAATTGTAAAAATATGGCTTTACTTACCTAAAGTGATGATAGGTCTATCGCGATCAAATGTGCACTACGTATACAGATGAAGGGGTGGTAACTTTATGGCCGATAGTGTTGTGAGTTTGCAGTAAAATGAAATATGGGATTTATTGTCTGTGTCTGGCACTCGTCTCATTCCCGCAGCGCAACAAACGAATCCTGTTGCGCAATCCATACTGCTGCTCCTTGTTGGCTGCACATCACCAAGGCGAATTATATTTTCTTCAAGATAGTGCAGGAGTTTTTGAAAATAAATCCGACATAGTCATTTTTTCAAACAGAAATACAGAAGAAAATCTAACGATAGTTAAGTCAATGAACCGAGATATTCCTATTGTAATTAGATATGATACGAAAGACGCTTGATGGAACGTTCCTTCGGGGGTTTACGTAAAATGAAAGTTAAATTTTTCTTTCGTATGAAACAGCTCAGCGGGCTAAAAGTTAGCGCCCCGCGGTTTGGCCACCCGTGGTCTAGAGCGTTGCAGTCGAAAGATGGAGGTATAGGCTTGTTACCGTACTGACTAGTGAAAATGTTTGCTACAAAAGTGTCATTTATTGTTGTAGAAGATGAATAACTGGTCGAAGTAGCCTTGTTGTTTCCTAATATTTTTGATATTGCCAGTTCAGTCTATAAAGACCAATACGTGAAAGATATTGTGTGAATGAAAACTACTGAATCTCTCCAGAGACCAAGCAAAGTGAATTGTATGAACACTAGTTTTCGTGATTTGGTTGGTTGTTTTTGGGGAAGGAGACCAGACAGCGTGGTCATCGGTCTCATCGGATTAGGGAAGGATGGGGAAGGAAGTCGGCCGTGCCCTTTCAGAGGAACCATCCCGGCATTTGCCTGCAGTGATTTAGGGAAATCACGGAAAACCTAAATCAGGATGGCCGGACGCGGGATTGAACCGTCGTCCTCCCGAATGCGAGTCCAGTGTCTAACCACTGCGCCACCTCGCTCGGTTTTCGTGATTTATTGACAGCGTGTAGTCAGATACATCAGTAATAACAACCGTAACTGGTATTAGTAACTGGCGAGGATAATGACCCTAAGCGGAACTGAAATAGTTCATACAGTGAGTCCAAAAAGTATTCGTCTACCTGTATATTTTTAAAAAAAGTAAGTCCATTGGACGTGAAAAGAAAAGAATACAAATTCCAAAGAACTAATCCTGTGGTAAGTACCTCAGTAAATCATTTTCACTGAAAAACAAGGAACAAAATACGAGGGGCATTCAATAAGTACTGCAGCACATTTTTTTTCTGAAAGCAGGTCGGTTTTATTCAGGATTCCAATACAACATATTTTTCCCCATTCTTTTGGCTAAAAACTCTATTCATCAACATCATCTCCGCTCAGTGCAACGGAATACCGTCTTAGTAGGAGGGCCTGTATGTCCGCGTGGTACGGCTCAAGTGGCCGACGTCGGAGGCGTCTTGCTGCATCAATAGCCTCCCTATCACTCACGCACTGCTTCCCGCGGAGCGCATCCTTCATTGGGCTAAACAGATGACAGTTGGAAGATTCGGAGCTTGTGTAAGGTCTTGTGTTGTCACTGAGAAGGAGAAGTTAGTTTGCATTTTTGTGTTGACGCACTCGCTGAAATTGTTTCTACAATTTCCTGAGAGTTCCACAGTACACTTCAGAGTTCATCGTTACACCACGAGGGGGCGACATCAAACAGAATAACCCTTTCAGAGTCCCAGAAGACCATCGTCATGACTTTAATGGTGAGGGTGACGCTCCGAACATTTTCTTCGGAGGAGAGGTGGTGTGGCGCCACTCTGGGGATTACCGTTTTGTTTCCGGCTGGAAGTGACGAGCCCATGTTTCATCACCAGTGACAATGTTAGACAAAAAATTGTCAAGATCAGGTTCGTAACGCATAGGAAATTCCGAACAGGTGCTTGTCCGTTTCTCTTTCCGGTCTTCTGTTAGGCTGAGAGAAACCCAGCGGACACACACCTTTGAGTACCCCAACTGGTGGACGAGTGTGTCGGCACTACCAACAGAGAGACTTCCAGTTGTGCAGCGAGGTTTTTGATTGTGATCCCTCGATCATCTCCAATTAGAGTGTTCACACGTTCCACCATTGCAAAAGTGGGAGATCAGACAGTATTCCGCAACCTTGTTTCGATGACGACAGATATGCACTGACATTCAGCTAGCCCCTATGAATATTTGCGATGCTCTGGTTTCCCGCCAAAAGAAACTCAGTGACAGTTCTCTGCTTGAATGCACATTCGTTGAAGATGAAATTTTGAGGGCTACGTGTAGCACCACCACCTATTTAAGCGACATAAAACTGTAGAGGTTGAAGCGGGTATGTTCCACTATATCTCACCACAGACTTCGTATTTTTTGAACCGAAATTGGCAGAGAAAACGATTTGTTACATTACGTATTGAACGCCTCTCCTATATTCGGGCCGGCCGCGGTGGCCAAGCGGTTCTAGGCGCTTCAGTCCGAAACCGCGCTACTGCTCCGGTCGCAGGTTCGAATCCTGCTTCGAGCATGGATGTGTGTGATGTCCTTAGGTTAGTTAGGTTTAAGTGGTTCTAAGTTCTAGGGGACTGATGACCTCAGATGTTAAGTCCCATAGTGCTCAGAGCCATTTGAACCATTTGAACCATCCTATATTCGATACATAGCGATAACAAGGTTACCAAAATAAAATGTTTTATGCAAAAGTTACTTCATAACGTATTCGTCCACCATATAAATAAATCCGCAATTCGCTCCCATATACAAAACTCGCGTGTGACTTCCGGCACACGCAAGCGTCAACCTTCCACAACCACAGTTTGGCATCTGTTGTTTTGAGTGACGCCTGGACAGTGCAGTTTGCAACATGAGCCGTAAGGATAGTGACATGACCCTAACTGAAAGAAAACTTACTCTACGCTTGCATAATCAGTGAAAATCCTTTTCGAAGTTATAAAAGTAGTCAGTAGACCTGGATCGAAGATTTAATCGAAAATAGATCGCTTTTGCGCAATCAAAATATTTAGTAACCAGCGTCGGCCAGGCGCCCTCGGTCATTTACCGATGGAGACGCGAGGTTTATCGTGAGGGAAATCAAGAAAAATACTAAAGATCAGCGTCCCTAAGTTAGTTACGGAGCTATAGTCGAGGGACAATAACTTTATGTGTGAAGACAATCAGAAATATCTGCATGAAGTACAGATATAATGGCGCATAGCTCGCAAGAAATTTTGCCGTCAGTGAACAGAATCGGAAAAAGTCTTGAGTCTGCCCAGGAACATAGAGTCAAGAGGGATCACTTTTGCAATAAAGTTATATTTTCTTATGAAAGTAGATATAGCATATTCGGCTCGGTTGGCAGATGAATGGTGTAGCGCGTCAAGAACACCAAAAAGCTGCCGCTGAAACTTGTGTTCACGGTGTAACACGTTGGGGATTCCTTGACGGTGTGCGTGCGTGTGTGTGTGTGTGGGTGGGGGGGGGGGGGGGAGGGGATGTGTGCTATAGGTGTTGGAAAGCTACATTATATAGAGGATACGATGGATCATAAAATGTATATCAACACCGTAAAGGGAAATCTTACTCCTAGTGTAAAAAAACTGGGTCTCCAAGAAAATTACATCTTTCAACAGGACAGTAACATGAAGCATAGGGCTAGAAATACAATGGAATGACTCCTGTGCACTGCACCGAATAACTCAGACTGCTCCTCAGAGCATAGATATTAACCCCATTGAACCTCTTTGGAATATACTGAAACAGAACACTAGATGAAGACAAATTTCTAACAAGAAAGGCTTAAAACAAGCTCTTCAAGAACAATTGACAAAATTCCGTCTTCTGCGACAGCAAACCTGATCATCTCTATGCCCAGACGACTGCAAGCAGTAATAACTGCAGTACTAGACCCCACTAAACGTCAAAAGACATGAAAGGATGAATGCTTTGTGAAATAGTTTTGTATGAAATTTTCCATTTTCTTAACTTTGCTGTCTCTGTGAATGTATTTTGTTCCTTGTTTTTCAATAAAAATGATTTACGGAGAAAATTTCCACAGGACTGATTCATCAAATTTTGTATTCGCTTGTTTTCACGTGCCACGGAATTAACATTTTAAAAATATACACTTGTAGGCGAATACTTTTTGGACTCTCGTACAGAGAATTTCGCACAGAGAAATCTTCAAAATTTCCAGAACTATATCACCCATCGCAAGCAGAATAAAATTTTTAGATGGAAGTGACCGAGTTCAATGGATTTCATAGTAAGTGTTCTAGGTGCTGTCCAGGAAAACATCCTTATGTAGACTGTGCACACAAAAAGCTGCACTAGTTAAATAGGGCGTCGAATCAGGCTTTATCGCAATGGGCATTTGTAAAATGCGGAACTCCCGACTTGATAAAGCAAAAGCGTGTTATGAAACGCTGTGAGCGTGGCGTAGGCAGTAATTAAAAATTGTTTTCTGACTGTAGACATTTGCCGCTGGCCGAGGAAAGGATTTCATCATTATTACAGACAAGGTAGCCAGCATTGACATAATGCCACATAATATACATGAATCAAGTGTACAAGTATAATCAATAAAGACGTATCGTAATTACTATATTCGGTGAGTGTAAGGTACATATTTCATTACAAATATGAACGTGCACTAAAGTTAAAAAAAAAGTATTTTTTACCTATAGTAACTGAGGTGCACTGTGTTTATAATTCATATAATAAGAGGAGGTAAACTGAAAATCTAGCTTCATAAATCGATGAAGCATTACTTCATACGATAACAATCAAAAAACTACATTCTTTGCGTACTTCAACCAGCCGCTTCAATGGGAAATGCTCCATAATGCGGCCCCCATGAATATATACGCAGTGCAATGATCCCACGCACGTGAGTTTTCACAGGAACCGCACCTGATTGCGACCTTATTTTAGGGATACGAACAGGTGTTTTTGGACTGCACACCAAATAGTTGTAACAGATGACAGAACATTATAAAAGTTCATTATCTAACGTGTTCCCTAAGTATTATATACCACGCTAACACGATACGAGTGTTATTTACTGATGATTTGATTTGGCACTGTACAAATTCTCAGGTCTAGTAACTGACATTAGGATCGCGCGTCGTTCATATTATACCACAAGTGCTATACGAAGCATATCCCAGCGTCACCTCAACTATTTATCGACCGCAGCTTCTCTAGGGTTTTTGTAAAAACATATCAGTCACGTAATGCGGGGATATGCGTTGGCAAAGACAATGAACATGTGTCCCGTTAGGCTACTGGGCATTATTAGCAGTAGCCACAACGTCAAGAAATTTGTAAAGGGCAGTTTATCCCATCAGCATATTGCTGATAAATGTTTCATCGAGGCGAGCTCAGTTCGTTCTGTTCAGAATGTCCACGTCCCATTCGTATCACCGAGATTATAATTTTTTGTTAGTCAAAGCGTTTCCTAGGAACATCATTCAGCAGGATATACGATTCTTGGTGACTTGGTAAGTGGCCCGTCAGGTAGCCTGTAATAATATGCTTCAGGGTCTAGTGGATCACTTATTTGATTTTATGTTGTGGTACATAGAAGTTCTAGTTTTGTGATAGCCTCAGAAAATTATTGAAGATATGTCAATCATTTGGTCGCTTGGGTTTGAAACATTAATACTTTAGTTAAATATGTAGTAGTCTCTTGTAGACTTGCGTCAGACTCACCAGGTGATTCCTTCATGTGTTGTACAAGGTGAGAATTAACTCTTTCCCTGATTAGAAAAATTTATTTCCAATTAACTATGCTAGATACAGCTATGTCGTTTGTTGCAAATTGTAGTTTAACTCATAAAGTTTTTTATGGATAAACATTTACATATGCTCTGACCGGATACTTACAATAGTTTCAATTGTGGGTAGTGTTTCAGCAAGATGGGTCACCGCCACACTGTGGATTATTTGTTCACCAGTTCTTCGGTGAAATCATTCGTATGGATCGGTACAGTCGGTCCATGTTCACCAGGCATAACACCTGCTGACTTTTTTGTGCGGTTGTGTTAAGCATAAAGAGTTCAGTTCACCAGTTCCTGATGTGCAAACTCTTAGGGCACGAGTAACCGTCTTGTCCCCACAAAACATACTTAGAATATGTACATTTTTGAGGTATTTATTTTCAGTGTGTTATGATGACAAATCCAGTATCATTGTAACATAATTCCAGGATGAATAGATAAATTACATAACATGAAATGACATGAAATGAAATGAATACAGGGTGCTGCAGAGGCGGTTATGGAAGAGATGTTGGCAAGCACATGTAGAGAAATTGAGTATCGCCGACATGTTGTATTGACAAGAAACGAATCACATGCAGGAGTGTCTCCATCAAAAGTTTGAATTGAGCTACCGTTTTCAACAAACCAAATAATATAACTTCTCAGAAATAAATTTTTGTAATCAGAGAAAAGCTTTGTCCTCACCCTGTACTACTGTTCTACTACGAATCATTCTATGAAAATATACCATTTTAAGTATTACCTCTGCATATTTATGTGCTGTTTTAAGGCGTGTTGTGCAAAGTGGAGGATGCGGATTAAAATTTGATAAACGCATTTGTAAGTAGGGGAAGTGTAAGATCGACCTCAGTGATACAGAGCTGCCATTAAGATAAATTAGAATTGTGGTTTGTGAATCGTACCATGCATAATTATAATAGGTTGTAAATGATGCGGATAAATCGAATGTTGTTTTCTGTAAAAGAAGGGGAAGAGAGGTATAGTTTACAATCTGATCGACATCTAAATCATTGTGAGGAAGATTACTTTAACGTCTCGTAAGCATTGAGATCTATACTAAGGGAAGAATAACTTATAACAATGCAGACCTCTTCAGATCATATCTTTTTTCCCACCAGAAAATTAGAAAATCCTGTAAATTATCACATTTACCGTCCTTCGTGACTCCTCCAAGGTGGTTCGCAACCGGTCCCACAGTTTCATGAATTCCAAACACCTACAGGAATTTGTTCAGCTTTTCGACACATCAACACTGTAGGTATAGAAAGATTTGAGACACAGTAATGGGCATTCTCATTGGTTAGATCCGCAAATTTTGAACTTGTGTAGAATGCGTTTTTAAAGACATCTCTTACTATATTTTGCCACCTATTATTTGCACAAATTGTCTGTTATCACGAGCAAAACCTCTCACCGGGTACGCGGAGCCAGAAAGTTGTTGAAAGAATACTTTTTGATCCCTGGAAACCTCTCTGACACCTGTTTTATCCGTCTTAGGGAAACTTAAGCCTATCGGCTATGGACTACTGGTTACGAATGCCACACGAAAGAGACTCCAAGTTGCATAAACATTTCAGATATTTGCTGCTGTCGTCTCACAAGGAGACCACATGTCCCTGTGACTCGTGCTGAAAATGGCAAAAAAGGAAGGGCAAAGTCACGGAATTGTAGCCTGCCTTGGAGCTTTGTTTGGAGCACATGCTAAATCTTGTAGGGATACCGGAGTAAAATAGGCCGCAAAATCTTTTGAACTGTTCACCTGAGGAGAGACAATACCCGTGACACAGCTCGAGCACTGAATGCAGAAATTGAGGCATTTGCTGAAAGGTTATCTATAGCTACAGCAACTTCATCAACAACTGCCATGGGAATGGGCCGCCTACCTCTCCCAGCTGCACCTTGTAATTCATCTGTTTCTTCAAATTTCTTGATCATATTCTTTAGCCCATTAATTGACATGTGTCCTCTTCGCAGTTGTTTCTAGAGGCAATATCCCCACAATGCAGTGCTGATGTTGCTGCCATTGTGATAAAACAACTTTACCAGCAGTGCACTGTCTTCCTTCTCAATATCCATTGTGTTTCGTACGGAAAACTGCAGCTTTCTTAATCTTTTACACCAACAGTCACTTCACAAAAGAAATCAACACCTGTCGCCAAGCGACAACGAGCGTACTGACGTCAAAATAGCAAACATTTCTTAATCTGACTGAATACCGCAGCATATTTTCAACTGGTGGCAGAAAGTGGATCTATTATTTTTTCAGCATCGTCTGCGAGCGCACCAGTTAATGAATATACCTACGACGTTTCAGCGTCCTGCGTTGTATACTACAGCACTCGGAACACTACCAGTTCAATTATAACTATCCGGTATATTTCACAAAACCATTTGTCATTTTCTCGAAGTTCGTGATTGATCAGATGGCACTTTGACAGCCCATCGACAAGGTGGCAGATATTTCTTTTAGCCACATAATATTTTGCTCAATGATGTGGGTCCACACGATTTCTTTACAGCTTGACAGGTCACACCAATATTCAAGAAAGGTAGTATGCGTAACCCTCTAAATTAAAGGCCCATATCCTTAACGTCCATATGCAACAGGATTTTGGAACATATATTGTGTTCTAACATTATGAATTACCTCGAAGAAAACGGTCTATTGACACATAGTCAACACGGATTTTGAAAACATGAATTCTTGTGAAAAACAACTAGTTCTTTACCCGCATGAAGTGTTGAGTGCTCTTGACAAGGGATTTCAGATTGTTTCCGTATTTCTGGATTTCCGGAAGGCTTTTGACACTGAAATTGCCTGCTTCTGGAATATCATCTCAGCTATCTGACTGGATTCGTGATTTCATGTCAGAGACGTCACAGTTCGTAGTTTATTTATTTACACGTTTAGTTCTGTAGGACGAAGTTGAGGAGCAAATCTCCAAGGTCATGGAACTTGTCAGTACATGAAATTACAACGTAAAAAAAAGTAACAGATAAAATGAAATGTTTATGAACCCAAAAACTGACGGAAAGTCATCGAGTAAACAGAAGTGATTTACGGCGTTTCCCAAGGTAGTGTTGTAGGCCCTTTGCTGTTCCTTATATATATATATATATATATAAACGATCTGCGAGACAATCTGAGCAGCCGTCTTACGTTTTTTGCAGATGACGCTGTCGTTTATCGTCTGGTAGAGTCACCGGAAGATCAAAACAAACTGCAAAACGATTTAGAAAAGATATCTGTATGGAGCGAAAATTGGCAATTCAACCTAAGTAACGAAAAGTGTGACGTTATCAACATCAGCGTTAAAAGAAATCCGTCAAACTTCGGTTATACGATAAATCAGTCAAATCTAAAGGCCGTAAATTCAACTAAATACCTAGCAATTACAATTACGAATAACATGAATTTGAAAGAACACGAAGAAAATGTTGTGGAGAAGGCTAACCAAACACTGCGTTTTATGGACAGGACACTTAGAAAAGTAACAGATCTACTAAAGAGACTTCCTACAGTACGTTTGTCCGTCCTCTTTTAGAAT
This sequence comes from Schistocerca americana, assembly GCF_021461395.2. Lineage (NCBI taxonomy): Eukaryota > Metazoa > Arthropoda > Insecta > Orthoptera > Acrididae > Schistocerca > Schistocerca americana. The sequence goes on from NC_060130.1 coordinate 533,734,328, forward strand.
ACTGCTGTGCGGTGTGGAATCCTTACCGGATAGGAGTGACGGAATACATCGAAAAAGTTCAAAGAAGGGCAGCCGTTTTGTATTATCGCAAAACAGGGGAGAGACTGTTACTGAAATGATACAGGATTCGTGGTGGACATCGTTTCGTTGCTGCGGAATCTTCTCACGAAATTTCAATCACCAACTTTCTCCTCCCAATGCGAAAAACTTTTGTTGACGCCGACCTACTTAGGGAGAAACGGCCACCATGATGAAATAAGGGAAATCAGAGCTCTCACAGAAAGATATAGGTGTTCGTTTTTCCCGCTCCCTATACGTGATTGAAGTAATAGACAATTGTGAAGGTGGTTCGATGAATCTTCTGCCAGGCACTTAAATATGATTTGCATAGAATCCATGTAGATGTAGGAGGATAGAAGAGAGGAAGACTAGAGTTTAACGTTCCGTCGACGTCGGGGTCATTAGAGACGTAGCACAAAGATCGTATAGTTGCAAGAGTGAAGAAGGAAATCGGCCGTGCCCTTTCAAGGAAACCGACCCAGCATTTTTCTGGAGTGATGTAGCAAAATAACGGGAACCTAAATCAAGATGGCCGGACACGGATTTGAACCATCGTCCTCCCGAGGGCCTGTCCAGTGCACTAACAGCTGCGCCGTCTCGCTCTGAAGGAAGCTAGGTATTCTCGTTCTGTTGTTGGCAAAGCCACCACCTTCTGGCTCTGAGAGTTGTAAGCGATAGCGGCTTTACCAAGTTAACAACAATTCCTGCCGTCTACGATCGAGTAGAAACGTTTCCTGCGTTGCCTGAATAGGCTGAGTCACTAAAAGCAGACAAAGCAATAGCCCCATTCCTTCGATAATATAATCTGTGAAAGACTGTTCCTTTTAGATCCTTAATATTCTCTTCACAGCACTCCAATGTGTCTTTGCTGCTTTTTCGTGATGCTGACTAGCATTGTGTATCGTCAAAGTGATGTCGGACCTGGTTGCCACTGACAGAGCAAGTTTCAAACAACTTAACAGTATGGAGCATTTATAACTTTTTATCTGAGTTCTAGCTCAGAGTACGCTTGTCCACGATCAGCTGATGTTGCCACAGAATTGGCATTCTCAATGTTGTACCTTTCCAGCACAATACTCGCATATGTCTCTTCATTTAAGAAGTTAGAGTCAATCTGAGATTGCTCTATTTACAAACCTAGTTGTGATTAGCACTGCTCGTAATTTCATCTACATCATACTTCTAATGGTGTGTGGCGGTGGGTACTTTCGGTACCACTATCTGATTCCTTCAATCCTGTTCCACTCGCGAATAGTGCGTGGGAAGAATCATTGTCGATAAGCCTCTGTATTGACTTTAATTTCTTGAATTTTCTCCTCGTGGTCAATACGCGAGCTGTATGTGGGGGAATTAATATATTGTCTGACTCCTCCTGAAAAGTACTGTCCCGAAATTTCAATAGTAAATCTCTCCGTGATGCACAACGTCTCTCTTGTAACGTCTGGCAGTGTAGTTTGTTTAGCATCTCCGTAACGCTCTCTCGCCAGCTAAACGATCCCGTGACGAAACGCGCCTCTCTTTGTTGGATCTTCTCTATCTCCTCTATCAGTCCCACCTGATAGGGATCCCAGATAGGTGAACAATATTCAAGAATCGGGCGAACAAGCGCCCTATAAGCCACTTTTTTCGTGGATGAGTTGTATTTCCTTAAGATTCTTCCGATGGATCTGAGACTGGTGTCTGCTTTTCCCACTATCTGTTTTATATGGTCATTCCAAATAAGGTCACTCTGGATAATTACACCTACATATTTTACGGCAGACGCTGTCTCCAGCTGTTTGTCATCAATAGTGCAGCTGTACAGTAGTGGATTTCTTTTCCTATGTGTGCGGAATACACTTATTTACTTTCAAGGTCAACTGCCAGAGTCTGCACCATTCATCAATTCTCTGAAGGTCGTTCTGCAAATTCTTACTATCTTCTGGCGTCGCTACTTTGGTATAAACAACTGCATCATCTGCGAATAGCCTCAAAGAGCATCCGACGCTTTCTACTAGATCATTTATATATATTGTGAACAGCAACAGTCCTATCACACTTTGCTGTGGTACTCCGGATATTACATCTGTCGATTTAGTTCCGTTTAGAGCGACGTATTGAGTTCTATCTGCAAGAAAGTCTTGAATCCAATCGCAGGTCTGCTCCGATACTCCGTAAGCCGGTATTTTTTTTCGTTAAACGGCAATGCGGGACGTGTCAAATGCCTTACTGAAATCAAGGAACACGGCATCAACCTGAGCACCGTTGTCCACTACACTGTGGATCTGATGGAGGAACAGAGCGAGCTGAGTTTCGCAGGATCTCTGTTTGCGGAATCCATGTTGATTTTTATAGAGGAGTTGTTCATTTTCCAAGAACGTCATAATTCTTGAACATAAAACATATTCGATAATTCTACAACAGACTGACGTCAACGATATAGGGCTATAATTGTATGGATCTGTCTTACGATAACGACCTACGCTTTTTTGCAGTCATTAGGTACCTTTCGTTGCTCAAGCGTTCTACGATAAATTAGTGCTAGAAGGGGAGCAGGTTCTTTGACATAACCTTTATAGAATCTTATAGGTATCTCATCTGGTCCTGAAGCCTTTCCACTACTAAGCGATTGTAGCTGCTTTTCAATTCCGCGATCGGTTATCTCAATATCTGCCATTTTGACGTTCTCACGACAATTGAAGGAGGGACAGTGTTACGATCTTGCACGGTGAAACAACTTCGGAAGACCGAATTCAGTATTTCGGCCGTCTCTCTGTTATCTTCCGTTTCGGTGCCGGTGTGGTCGTTGAGAGAATGAATAGACGATTTTGACTCACTTACTGATTTTACATACGACCAAATTCAAATTCATGCTCCAAATGATACAGCAATAGATTAATAACGTCTGTAGACTCCAGTACAACCAACCTATCATCGCTGTGAATAACTAGGATGATCAAAAGTGTAACCTTATCGTTTACAAAAACACTGGGATGTCAGTCTGTCGCCATCAAGCCGAATTTTTTAGCACACTGGTGAATTGTCGATTCCACAGTCTAGATACTTGCTAGAGTTCATCTTGCACACTCTTTTGGTACTAATCCGAAAATTCTTCCGGTTGTTGCATACTAGGGGCGTTCAATACGTAATGCAACACTTTTTTTTCTCTGCCAATTTCTGTTGAAAATGTGCGGAATTTGTTGTGAGACATAGTGAAATTTTTCCGCTTCGGCCCCTATAGTTTCATGACGTTCGGATAGGTGGTGACGCTACACGTAGCCTTCAAAATGGCATCTGTAGCGCAGGTGCGTTCAAGCAGTGAGCTGTCACTGAGTTTCTTTTGGCGGGAAACCAGAGCATCTCAGATATTCGTAGGCGATCGCAGAATGTCTACGGAGACGTGGCAGCGAACAGGACCACGATGAGTTGTTGGGCGAGGCCTCTCGTCATCGAAACAAAGTCGTGGAATCCTGTCCGTTCTCCTACGTTCCGGTCGCCGCACATAGCTGTGACTCCTCCAATGTTGGAACGTGCGAACACTCTCACACGATGCGATTGGCGGATAAGAATCAAACACCTCGCTGCACAACTGGACGTCCCTGTTGGTAGTGCTGACTCACTCGTCCGCCAGTTGTGGTATTCAAAGAATTGTGCCCCCTGGGTTCCTCGCCGTCTAACAGAACATAAAGAGCAACGAAGGACTATCTGTGCGGAACTGCTTGCCCGTTACGAGGCTGATTGTGACAGTTTTTTGTCGAACATCGTCACAGGCGGTGAAACATGGGTTCGTCATTTCTAACCGGAAACAAAACGGAAGTCCAAGGAGTGGCGCCACGCAACCTCTCCTCCAAAGGAAAAGTTTAAAGTCGCACCCTCAGCCAGTAAAGACATGTCGACCGTCTTCTGGGACTCTAAAGGAGTTTTTCTGTTTGATGTCATCCCACACGCTGAAGTGTATAGTGCTATCTTCAGGAAATTGAAGAAGCTACTTCAGCGTTTTCGTCACCACAAGAACGCAAACAAAATTCTATTCCAAGACAACGTAAGGCCTCACGCAAGTTTCGCACCCGAGAGCAGCTCACAGAACTTCATTGGTCTGTTCCTCCTGATACTCCCTACAGTCTGGATCTCACACATTCCGACTTCCACCTGTCTGACCAAATGAAGGACGCACTCCGTGAGAAGCAGTACGTCGAAAATGGGGAGCTTATTGATGCGGCAAGGCGGCTCCGATGTCGACCAGACCAGAATGGTACCATCCGCGTACACAGGCCCTCCCAGTAAGGTAGAGTAAGGCCTTTAGACTTAACGGAGACAATGTTGAAAAGTAGTGTTTTGTATCCAAAAGAATGCGTAATAATATTGTGTATTGGAGTCCTGAATAAAAGCAACCTTCTTTCAGAAAAAAAATGTGTGTCACTGTATGAAAATATGGTTTTGACATAAAAATGTTTCCTGTCCACAGCTTTTGATGCTGCGATAAATAAGAGTAATTTTATGGAAGCAAATATTATCACTGGACTGAAGGATCATAATATACATAGGCTGTCTATGCATGCGTCGAAATCCTCCAGCTATCATTTAAGTTTTAAATCTATCTATAGTTCCATTTGATTTCCTCTTCACTTTGAATACCCATTTATTGTGGAATATTTCTTGGTTTTCATGGGTTTCAGTCATGATTCAAGTTCATTACGATGAAGTGCATCCATTTCTTGTTGGATAACCTGTCTCCAGTTTTCTGAGTAGTCACAGTCCTTTGCAGGGTTTAAATTAAGCTTGTCGAATCTAATAGGCATTTTGACTTGTGCCCTCTCTAATGGCCTTCTTCCTACTTGATTCACGGGTTATGTGCTATCTTCATTGACATTCTACCTTGAATAATTGACTTCAGAATTTGGTTTTTCTTCAGAATATTTAATTTTCATCTTCTTATGCCTGGTTGAGGCCTTCTCCTTGAGTAGGCTGTTCATCCTCAGTGGTTTGAGAGTTTCTTGAGTAGCCTGTTCATCCTCACATACGCTTTTAGCTTCTTCCTTAGACTGGGTTATTTGCCTTTCGAAATCATTTTCAAATTGGGAAAGTTTTGGCGTGCAAGTGTTTTATGCCAGAATTTTAACATCTACCTTAGTAACTAGAGTTGCGTGAGTAATGTCACTTTCACACAGTGAAATCTTAAACTTCATCCTCTTTCTCCATCAAAGGCTAAGTTATATATGTCACCTTTTCCTTGTGATGGAATGAAGCCACCACTACCAACACAAATTGGAACTTCATTCCCAAATGGTCTGTAATTTATAATACATTCACTTTAATTACGCATGTGATCAGTAACACCAGACTCCAATAACCATCTATTTTCACCTTTATGCTTCTCTGTTACTGATGAAAAAATTTTGCTAATCAGTGAATCCCCTCTCGATTTGCACAGATTCTACCTTGATTCTTTGACGTAGGGTTTATGCATTCTTTTGCGTAATAGCCGTGTTTATTATTTTTGACTCTAACATTTCTGCAGGTTTTCGACTAATGACCAGATTTATTACATTTGAAGCATTTACATGGTTTTCTCGAAGTTTTATCTTCAAGAGAAGGATTATTTCTTAAATGGTTGTTTACTCGCCCCTTCGTATCTTCCTGGAGATTTAGGCGTTTTTCTGCTATCAACAATCTTGAGATAAAATTTTATAATGTTTTTTGGACAGGATGTGATGATTCCGACGAACTCAGAAAATGATTATATCTCGTTGGTAATGTCATTAACAATTTTGTGATCAGTTCGAAATGTTTTCACCTTGATTCCTCAGACGATGTATCCGGTCTTATAATTGTGAAATATACTGGGTGAACCAGAACTCCGTTGGCAAAATGTCAGAGCTTGTTCGGGGATGTTTTCTGTGTTCAGTATTTTGGTGTAAAGACCTTTGATCTCCAGTGGCTCGTTACAGAGTAATAGTGCAATTATGCTTTATTCAATTTGCTACCCCAGTTTCTTTTATTTAATGGTAAATACCTTCACAAAAGTGAAAAAGTCTGTATCATATCGTGACAACACAAAACGCAGAATAATGCAACAACCCTCAGACAGGTGCAAAAAGTAGCATGATAGGGTTGCCGTCTGTGGGAGAACATTTCAGAATAGCGTCGTTGTACCGCTCTTCCATTGCATTCAGTGATCCCATATACGATGTGCATTTCAGCAAACTCCATCAGTAAACCTATCCGTACTGCTATGTATAGCAGTTAACTAACAACTAACTCAGCCGAAAAAAAGAAACGAGACAGAACCGACCAGTATTGACTGTAGACTTGAGGTCGAAGAGTAAAGTGGTCTTAACTGTTGTCAACAGATTTTTCTAAACAAGACACACAGTATGTTCCGGTGACATTTGCAGTGCTATGTTGATATTTTCTGTGCAGTACAGAGATAAATATAAACAAGAGCGAGAAATCAAACGAAATGCAACGACTGTGTAACGAGCCACCATATACCACGGGTTCCTTCTACCAAAACACTCAGGAAACGTCCCTGAACAACCTCTGAAATTTTATCGGTCGGGTCCTCGTTCACTCTGATGCTGAAACACCCTTTTTTAGGCTGTACCAATACTGCTGGAGTAAATGAATGCGTACATTGTTTTTCTGTTCATAAACTGAAAGACGTTTGAGCCACATGGCAGCTGAAGATTCACACTTAACAACGTGTACCAGCGATGTCTTCTCAGTTGAGGACCCGATAATTTTCTTAGGTAAATTTTCCATCAGTTATCGCGCTGTGAGATCGTTTTCATATGTCTGTACTACTGCAGTGCTCAGGTCGTCATTACGCATTGGTTTAATTGTTTTTCCTGTCACAAAGTCTTCAGGACCTATGGCACTTAATGTTATACACACTTGAAATTTCCAGGCGGTCAGGTTTCAACGCCTTTGAGCTTTGCAATTCTTGTAGTATCGCTTTCCATCATTTAAAGGTTACGTACTCACTGATACACATCGGAAGTAACCACAAACCTTTCTTCTCCCAGCCGGCCAAAGTGGCCGTGCTGTTAAAGGCGCTGCAGTCTGGAACCGCAAGACCGCTACGGTCGCAGGTTCGAATCCTGCCTCGGGAATGGATGTTTGTGATGTCCTTAGGTTAGTTAGGTTTAACTAGTTCTAAGTTCTAGGGGACTAATGACCTCAGCAGTTGAGTCCCATAGTGCTCAGAGCCATTTGAACCATTTTTCTTCTCCCAATTGGTTTTCATTCTGTACCCGGTATTCCGTTTCGTTTACGTCGCTTAAAACTGGTCACTACTTAATTACCGAGCCCATAGCCTGATACAGGAGTCACAGTAAAATAGCACTTACTTTAGGATAATGAGAAAGGTTTTTTCTACCAAATGAGGAACGGAGATAGATAACGCTCATGTACATTACAAGAAGAAAGCGATCTCTGTACCTCTGAGTTCACACTGCCTAAGTCTCAGATGGCAGCACAGTATAAGCAACTGGACAGTGGGTCGAATACAAATGTGAAAGTATAGCACTGCCCATGAATATTAGAGAAAAAAACAAAACCTATTAACTGATGGTTACAACTCTACAAACGTATCCAATCATTATCGGGATTCCATTCCTTCTCTCAGTAACACGATTTGGCTGCCTTGTATTGTTCTGACAGATACCTTTTCAGTTGTGTATCGAATGTTGTAGCTGGGAGTTACTAGAACTATTGGAGACGAATCTTGTATATACGTGTTTTCTTTTTTTGTGTAGTCTGCCAGGAAGGATTCCTTCATGGCGGCTCCAAAGCTGCTGATGCTAAGTCAGCAACACTTACGACAGGGCAGAAAAAAATGTGAGTAGTATTAAGTCATCTGTATAACTTTTACGGAATGTGAACTAGCGTACTGAATCAGTATGAATTTTACTTTTATTCTTTTTCCAGGCGTAGCACTGATGAAGTTCTAGAGCCATACACTTTGTGTGTGAATATTCTTGGAAGGACATTCGCAGACGCTGCCACAATATTATATGTTCTCCACGGTATAAAACAGCAATATGGTGGTATATAGCTGCTTAGAGTCGCTGACATATTACATAAAAGTATTATGGATAATTATTTCTACACGTTCAGAATTATGTTTTCATTGTTTTTAGGGTGGAAACTACTCGTTGGTTCAAAGGGTATCACAGATGTGGAAATGTCTAGTAAGATTACGACGGTATACGGCTTGTGCAGGTGCTAAACTGACTTACCCAGTTACTGTTATGGTTTACGAACTTTATTTTATTCATTATAGGTCTTTTGAATGACATTTAATTCACTTCATGTATGATCGATAGAATAGTGATATATATTTTCTTTTCAAGAGTGTTTATTTCCTTTACCGTAACATTAAACACGTAAGATATAATGCAGTGAAGGCTCCGTATCTCCTAACTGCTGGTGAGTCTTCCTTGTTGTAAGGCCGTGCTCCATGAAACATTCCCGTTCCGAACGTTTTCTCCAGAGCTGCGTTGGACACCTTCAGAGTTGCTTCTGCCCGTGCTGAGTCTTCCGACGGACGTGTCGTGTGTCGGAGTGCGACATAAATACTGTGGAAATTGAAACCCGCTCCTTTTCCACAGTATTTGTGTTGCTCTCCGACACCGGAACCGTCAGTCAGAATAAGGAGCACCTCTGAAGATGTCCTACGCAGCTCTGGACGAAACGTTACGAACAAAAAGTTTCATGAATCACGACCATACAACCCGGAAGCCTCATCAGCACCTAATACATGCGTCAGATTTATTATTCCTAATCACAACCATCTCTAATGACCCCGATGTCGACGAGACGTCAAACCCAATCTTCCTTCCTTCCTTCGTAATCACAAAACTACTGTATGGAATGGCTTTACTTCTAGTATTTCCCTGTACTATGCATGTGGTGATTGATATCTTCTTTTGTCCAGGACGCTAGAAATGTGCCTGAAGGAAGACAGTTTGCATTATTGGGAATCGATTTGCAGAAGATCGGCTAATATACTGGCTGTAACATCCTCAGTAGGGAACACTGCGTGACGGATCCGTCAGTTTGACGTGGTCTACGTTACCTTTTACTGCTCTTTATCAAATAAGGTCGCTTTTTTGTTTTATTCTCGCGGTCTGGCAACACCGTACTACGGCCGCAGGCGAACTTATTCTTCACTACTTCTTCTCCAGGCAGTTTGATGCTGTAAGAGAGTGGTTCAGTATTTTCAACCACTGAATGACGAACGTGTTTTCAGAGATAATCTGCTGTATTGTTTCAGCTGCTTACATCAATTGTGAAGACAGATCCAATTATCAATAACTCATAACTTCAGATACATCATTCAGTACGTCTGACAACACCGATCTCAACTTAAGATCTGAGATTTACAGTCTCCATTTGTCTTGAACGTTTACTCTGTAGCATGTCTGTTTTCTCTAGGGTGTTATGACACCTTCAAGGAGCGCCAACAAGGCATAAATGTCACGAACAGCAAGCGCTACTGCGCACACCATGCCTCACCTCGTCCCTGCTGTATTACGCCAGTGCGAAGGCACCATCTGCACAGATCATAGATCATGGTACGCACAGTGGATTTTCCCACTACATAATGTGTTTATAAGAGACATGACAATCTTTCACCAGCGTGAGCGTCTTCAGTGGAACATATGTGCTTCTCCCGAATAACCCATGTTACACTACAGCCTTAGTACGATGAGGTAGAGAGTCCATAAGTTTCTTCATGCTTGTTATAACCAACTGAAGCTGCTTATTGATGATTAGACCGTAAGAGCAACCAAACTGCGGGAATGTTGACTGCTACGCTGCACCCACTGTTCTCAATCGTTCTAGACGTTATCTGTGTGTTTCAAGTCAGAAGATATAGAACGATAATCAAGGTGCGATAGGGTGCCTGAGAGTAGACATCTTAGAAGACGGTAGTGCTCATAACACAATCATGTAGACGTAAAAGAATGAACAACACTCGATTACTGAGAATTTAGAAATAAACACCCTGATTCATGTTCATGGAAACCAATTTGGGCCTAAGTCATGATGCGAAAACACGTAGGAAAAACCACAGAACCACCTCTGGACTTAACCACACCTTCCTCACACTGCGGGTTAAACGCCTGATTCGGTAGTCGATGCTTCGACGCTCTCCATCATTTGAATAGATGGAAAATCGTGACTTTTAGGACCACACTACTTCCCTCCAGTCAGCTGCTGTCTAGTGAGTAGTGTGATCCATTGAAGACGGGATGTTTTACGTGCCACTGTGAGAAACAGCCTTTTGCGAAGTACCCGAAGTGCCCAGTGTATGCAGTTCCCTTCGCGATGTTCGCTAGAAAAGTGGTTCCGATGCACCTTTAGTCACTGGCAGCAGCGATTCCCTTCGGATTTTAAAACTGATTGTCATTGGCAAGGGATAACACTCGTCTCCAGTTCCAGTGGGTTAGGGTCTTCTTACGATCACTGTTCTTGCGCCACGTTACATAACTGCGGAATGGGACACTATATTTTATCGACAAATTGGATACTCCATTCACATATATCGAGAAATCAGGTGACTCCTGTCACTGTCGAATTCTAACACATGCTGGTATACATTTCTCCTTATTACACTAGCCATAACAGCATACGGTCACGTTCAAGTACGATTTCTGAAGCAGATACCTGCCATGTTATCTTTCCGTATTGACGTTACTCGAACATAGTTGGTGTAGTTGCACTAAAATTATCTTTCACATATCACAGCATGTTGCAGACTTCATGCCAGTTTGCCGTTTGTTGCATGCCTTTTTCATAGTGCTGTAGTTTTAATAGCCACCAATATATGTAGCAGCTGTAACAGTGATGGTGGTAGCAATTTTATTCATGTGTACCGTACTTTCACTAAGGCAATGAACATTTCATGGTATCACAATTTAAGGTGGCAGTTGGCCGTGGTTTAGGAACGCCACGGAAAACCTACGTGAGGAGGCAACCTCCATCCTGCCGAATACGCGACCAATCTATTTAAAACAGCGCTATCTCATTCGCTTTATCCCTAGTGTACAATACTGCTTTACAAAGAAGTTATGTAATAATGTAAAGTCTAATGCAAAACTGTTCATTTATTTCTCACTCACAGACACCACTTGTACTACGTACACTATACACACTTTATTTCATAACGTAACGCTACAAATCCTATCAGTTGATATCAGGTCCACAGCGACGATGTCTGGTTTTCTGTTTTTGTACCATCACTTCCCATTTGCTAGCCCTAAAAATTGTTTAAGCATAAAACATAAAAAATGAAGGAGAAAACATGACGTCAAAGTCCAATTTAAACTGACAGATGTTTTATTGTTGTTGTTATTTACTTGTTTTACATTTTTTGTCGAAACTATAGTATGTGTTATCTAAATAAACCTTCGATATTTTGCTTAACAGGTACTTTCTAAATGCCTACTAAATAAGTTCGTTTCGGTAATCTTCTTAAATTGCTAGAAGATGCTGTATTGAGTTTTATATTATTCCTTCACGAAAATTTAAGTGCAGTATAGAGCTTATTCCTTGGTCATGGACAGAGTGTTTGTGCAATATTTATCAATGTTATCTCTGATATGCACAAGTGATTGGTAAATGTACTCACATGGGGTGGTTAAAATCCCCGGTGTTTTGGACAGATCTTTTCAATGAACTCGACAACTACGTTTTATTGTTGTTAATCTTATGGCTCTTTTCTGTAGTTTGAAAACTTCCTTCATACACAGGGTGTTCCATTTATCTTACTCGTCGTTTTCCGGTGCGTTAAATAAAAAATTGTTTCAAACAATGTTTCTTAACATCATTGGGTAGTTCTTGCTGAGGGTATACGTTGTATGTATCCCCACAGATGTATGTGATACGGGGTAGAGGTTAAATTTTTTAAATGGAACAGTGGTACGTTTTATTCAAGAATTCACTCACCCCCTCTAAGGGCTATTCAAAAATGTGCCACACTGTACCATTTTAATCACGAAACTAGTAGCTATGGAAATAATAAATAATACGTAACTTCTTTAAATTTAAATATCACTGCAGTACATTTCGTTAACTAAATCATTTAACCCCTTCAAGGCAAGTTTGAACATTTTACAAATTAACAATAAACATTGAATGCAACAATGCTGCAGTGTACAGTAATTGGGTCTTGTTGTTGTACAGTACTTATGACAATGCAGAAGAGGCATGGCCCTTTGTAGTAACGTTTACTGTGATACTACTACTTCATGAGAAACAGAGCTTTTACGTCGCATGCCCAAAATGGTGACCATTGGCATTCATACGTAGGTCACTCAGTGGATGGAGGACGCCCTACATCGTGCTACTACTTCCTCTGTGATGGCTGTACAAGCATCAATAATTCATTGCTGCATGCCTTCTAGTGTTGTTGGAAGATTTTTGTAGACAGCATCCTTGATTGCTCCCCACAGAAAAAGAAGTCCAGTGGTGTAAGGTCCAGAGATCGGGCAGGCCAACTATCTGGCCTACCACGTCCAATCCTGCTACCAGAATATTAACGGTCCAGAATTCGTCGCGCTCGTAAGGCGCTATGTGCAGGGCTTCCATCAAGCTGATGCTACATGATCATTCACTGATTCAGAGGTATGACATCCAAGAGAACAGGAAGAGCGTGACTTAAAATTCGGGCATATTGTCTGCCATTTTGGGTGCCATTTACAAAGAAAGGTCCGTTAATGATATCTCCAATAATTCCGCACCGAACATTAACGTTACATGGACGTTGACGCTCTACCTGTCGGAACCAGTTGGATTGTTCATGGACCAATAATGCATATTTCTCATGTTGACAATACCTTTGTTGGAGAATAACGCCTCGTTGGTAAAAAGAACATTTGAGAAGAAATTGGTATTAGTCAGAAGTTGTTGCTGAGCCCACTGACAGACCTGAAACCTAATGTTGAAGTCATTTCCGTGAAGTTCTTGGTGTAAATGAACATGGTAAGGATGGAATTTGTGACGTTGCAGAATGCGATGTGCACTTGTTTTCGAGACACCAATTTCATGGTAAATTCGTCTGTGTTGACTTAAGGATTCATGGCTACGGCAGCGAGCACAGCGACCTCGGTAGTCTCGTCTGTTCGTGTTCTACGACGATTTCTAGGTCCTGCATTTAAACTTCCCGTTTCACATAGACGAGAATTGGGTCGGCCAAACATTCAGCGAGAGTGTGATGGCTTGTCAGAGAATCATTTCCTGTACAGTAGTTCTGCCTGAACAGAATTTCGCCCGCCTACAAAAAATTAAAGTACAGGTATGTGCAGCAGAGCACAAGATCAACACAATAACATAATAATCATAATGTTCTCTAACAATACCGAACATTAAAATGCAGGTTACTGTATTATTTCCTCTCAACGTTCTTCCTCCATAGATCAGCAGCATTTCTACCCTATCGTCATGCGCTTACATCATACAACTTTACACAACAAAAACTGTATCCACAATGTGTGCTACCGCGATGCAGTCACAATGTTACTCTGATGCCCGACTACATTGGTATTCAGTGTATTGTACGCTTAAGCAACAACAAATGAGGTGCACGTAGGGCTGTAGGGGGGGGGGGGGGGAGAGGGGGGGTAGATACAGAAATACCTGTGTTTACGTGAGTCGGAAATAATAAACAAAACCCATACCTGTACTACAGCACTACACTGACTACGTAATGTGTACAATCAAGGCAGTAAACAGCTCGGCTTCTTCACAACCTGTGTACTTTTTATCGTTTGCACATCTACGTTTTATTGGCAGAAATGGTATAGTGTGATTAATTTTTGAATGGCTCTTTGAGAGTGTAGGTTTATTCTTGAATAAAATGTACATGGTTCCATTTAAAAAGTTGAACCTCTACCCTGTATCTCTTACATCTGTGGGGATGCATAAAATGTATACCCTCAACAAGAACTACAAAATTATGATAGAAAAACATTGCTTGAAACAATATTTCATTTAAGGCATCAGAGAAAATTTATTTTGGGCGAGAAAAAGAAATGGGACACCCTGTATTGTGCACCTGTTCCCCAGGAAAGAATTCCTTAACTATGAATTGAATGTATGCATGAATCGTATGTAACTAAATGACCCTGGCTGTTACACACTGATGAAAAGACTCTCGAGGACATAACATGCTGAAACTTCCTGGCAGATTAAAACTGTGTGCCGGACCGAGACTCGAATTAGGGACCTTTGCCTTTCGCAGGCAAGTGCTCTACCATCTGAGCCACCCAAGCACGACTCGCATCCCGTCCTCACTGCTCAGATGGTAGAGCACTTGCCCGCGAAAGGCAAAGGTCCAGAGTTCGAGTCTCGGTTCGACACACAGTTTTAATCTGCCAGGAAGTTTCATATCAGCGCACACTCCACTGCACAGTGAAAATCTCATTCTATACAACAGGCTGTTTACATTGCATTTACAAGTATCTTCATGTGTTTATACCACTTCATCTGAGAATTCGTATTCATTCTTAGAAATTTTGCGTTTGCTATGCGGTCTGTGGAGATACAATAAACATTTAATTTAATAGCGTCATTTCATGGCATTTGTGTTCTTTATGGTCAGTGTCACTTTATTGCGTATTGACCAATTTCAAACTTCGTTGAAGGTTTCGTTTGCTTTCTATGCAAGGAGTTCTCTTCTTTTATTAGTGACTATAATATTACTGTCATCAGCAAAGAGATTTCTTTACTTTTTTTTGTTAATTTTACACTTCTAGTTCCGTAGGACCAAATGCGGAAGCAAATCTCCAACGTCATGGAACGTGTCAGTACATGAAATTACAGAATAAAAGTAATAACAGATAAAATAAATTGTTTATGAACCCAAAAACGAGAAGCCATAAGTTTAATTAAACGCAATAAACAATATAACATAGGAATCAGCTTCATTTTTAAAGGAACTCCTCGACAGAATAGAAGGAGTGACCCATGAGGAAACTCTTCAGTTTAGATTTAAAAGTGCGTGGATTACTGCAAAGATTTTTGAATTGTTGTGGTAGCTTGTTGAAAATAGATGCAGCAGTATACTGCACATTTTTATGCACAAGAGTTAAGGAAGTGCGATCCAAATGCGGATTGGAGTTATGCTTAGTATTAACTAAGTGAAAGCTGCTAATTCTTGCGAATAAGCTGATATTGTTAAAAAGAAACGACAGCAAAGAATATATATATTGAGAGGCCAATGTCAGAATACCCAGACTAGCAAACAGGGGTCGACAAGAGGTTCACAAAGTTACACCACTTATTGCCCGAAATGCCCGTTACTGAGCCAAAAATATCCTTTGAGAATGGGAAGAGTTACCTCAAAATATAACACCATGAGAAATAAGCGAATGAAAATAAGCAAAGTATATTATTTTTCGTGTCGAACGATCACTTACTTCAGATACCGTTCGAATTAAAAAAATGGCAGCATTAAGTCTTTAAACAAGTTCCTGAACATGGGCTTTCCACGACAGTTTACTATCTATCTGCACACCTAGAAATCTGAACTGCTCACTTTCATTAATAATATGCCCATTCTGTGAAATTAAAACGTCGGGTTTTGTTGAATTGTGTGTTAGAAACTGTAAAAACTGAGTCTTACTGTGATTTAGCGTTAGTTTATTTTCTACAAGCCATGAACATATGTCATGAACTGTACTATTTGAAACAGAGCCAGTGTTGTACACAACAGCCTTTACCAAAAAGCTAGTGCCATCACCAAACAGAAATATTTTAGAATTACCTGTAATACTAGAGGGCATATCATTTATACAAAGAAGGAACAGGAGTGGCCCTAACACTGATCCCTTGGGCACCCTCCCCCCCCCCCCCCCCACTTGACTGTACCTACTCAGACCCCACATCACAGGCATTCTCAACATTGTAAATAATGACATTTTGCTGTCTGTTGCTGAAGTAAGAGGTGAACCAATTGTGAGCTACTCCCCATATACCATAATAGTCCGACTTCTGGAACATTATTTTGTGATCAACACAATCAAATGCCTTAGTTAAAATAAGAAAAAATGCCTAGCTTTCGAAATCTTGTTTTTAATCCATCCGGTACCTCACAGGAAAAGAAAATATAGCATTTTCAGTTCTTAAACCACTTCTAAAGCGGAACTGTACATTTGATGACAAATTATGTGGTATAAAATGATCAGTTATCCTTCCATACACAGACTTGTCCAGGACGGAGTGGCCTTGCGGTTCTAGGCGCTACAGTCTGAGCCGAGCAACCGCTACGGTCGCAGGTTCGAATCCTGCTTCGGGCATGGATGTGTGTGATGTCCTTAGGTTAGTTAGGTTTAATTAGTTCTAAGTTCTAGGCGACTGATGACCTCAGAAGTTAAGTAGCATAGTGCTCAGAGCCATTTGAACCATTTGTGAACAGTCTTGTCAATAACTTTAGCAAACACTGATAGCATGCAAATAGGTCTAAATTGTCTGCATTATCCCTCTTTATAAAGCTGATTCAATACTGAGTACTTTAATCGTTCAGGAAACTGACCATTCTTAAAGGAAACATTACAAATATGGCTAAGTACAGGGCTAACATGTGCACGACAACACTTGAATATTCTACTACGCATCCCATCATATGCATGAAAGTTCTTAGACTTCAGTGATTTAATTATTGACTCAATCTCCCCTTTGTCAATATCACAGAGGAGTATTTCAGACATCAATGTCAGAAAGACATTTTCCAAGGGAGTTATATGATTCCCTGTAGAAACTAAATTTTTATTTAATTCAGCAACAATGCTTAGAAAATGATTTTTAAATACTGTACATACATCAGACTTATAAATAACAGAAATGTTTTTACTACGAACTGACTTTACATCGACGACTTTGTGCTGTTGACCTGACACTTCCTTCACAACTGGCTACATGGTTTTAATTTTATCCTGTGAATTAGCTATTCTATTTGCGTCCCACGTACTTTTTGCCTTCGTAATAACATTTTAAGCACCTTATAATAATGTTTGTAATGGGCTATTGTAGCTTCATTGTGACTTCTTATAACATTTTGATATAATTCCTGTTGTGTTGGCAGAAGAGTCAACACCGTGTCACTAGTGGAGGCCGAAATGCACGCGTTTTAGCTCACGCAGGCTGGCGTGAGGAGAGAAGAGCTATACTGACGTGAGGTCTGGAACATGACAAGGAATTAGAATTCAGAAAGCGGACGTAATTAGTTTGATACTTAACTTTAATCCATTAATGATGAACGTCGCTCTTGACGGTACATGATTCACAATATTATCTGTTCAGAATACATTCTCATACATAGTAACTTAACTGAATATGGCGCCTTGCTAGGTCGTAGCAAATAACGTAGCTGAAGGCTATGCTAAACTGTCGTCTCTGCAAATGAGAGCGTATGTAGACAGTGAACCATCGCTAGCAAAGTCGGCTGTCCAACTGGGGCGAGTGCTAGGGAGTCTCTCTAGACTAGACCTGCCGTGTGGCGGCGCTCAGTCTGCAATCACTGATAGTGGCGACACGCCGGTCCGACGTATACTAACGGACCGCGGCCAATTTAAAGACTACCACCTAGCAAGTGTGGTGTCTGGCGGTGACACCGCAATTCCCACTTTGTTCTACATGATATCGTTATCCCACTAGCCAGCCACCCAGGCTGCCTTTTACTGCTAGTACTCCGTTTAGTACGTTTTAATGGAAAGCAACTCTCAAAGAGGATGAGAAATGTGTTAAGGAAAGCATTACATTTGTCATCTATGTTAATGGCACTGTAAACACCTAGCCACTCTTGTTCATGAATGAGGTTTAAAAAACTCTCTATTGCCATTGGATTAGCTTTTCTACATAGTTTGTGACTGTATATAACATCTGTTTGAGTACAAAAGCCCTTTAGGGTTAAAATTTGTGTATCATCGCCTGAAACTAGTGGCTGACGATGTTGGAAAGTCTCACAATATGAACAGAATTGGTCCTAATATGCGACCTTGGGGAACTCTTTTTGTAATGTATTTTAATTCTGACGAGTGTCTCACTAAACTTTCAAGCCTTGTTTGTGTTATCTCTACTACTGTTGATACGAGAAGAGAGATCTCTGCCATCACATATACACTACATGAAGAATTAAAGGATCATTTCTTTTAAACCAAGTCATTTTCCCCATTGGGGCGCAAATTCGTAAAATTTGGCTCAAATTTGCCGATAGCCTTCCTCTGTAATGATGCAAAACCGTGACGGTTTTGCATCATTACAGAGGAAGGCTATCGGCACATTTGAGCCCCGCGATGTAATCCTTGGACTTTTCAATCAGCAAGATGTCGATACATGCGAAAAAAAATCCAGAGCTCGTAAGTTCATGTGGGTTATGTGGGTTGTAAGCTGGGTTAATGATATCACCACAGTTCTGCCCATCACCACCATGAACGTGTCACCCAATGGGAAGGATGGCAGCCCCCTCTCTCTTACCTGCATCTCATCCTTTCTCTTGATACCTCTGCAGTGGAGGTCAGAACTGTGATGCCCAGCGTTGAAACCATGCAGTTTTCTTATGAGTGGCCGAGGAAAATATTTCAGACACACCGCCGTTCAGAATCGACACGAAAAGGCCTCAGAAGATAGCATAAAGTGCGTTAATATTATGCGAGGTACCGGGATGGAGAAGAGTATGTATCTCTTCAATTCTGGCGAATTTTGCTTGAGAACTGGACATGCAATCGACCCCCTCCTTACCTTCCACCTAATTGATTGTGTGCTCAACGGTAACGAAAGGAATTGATGGTGGACCCTGCTAGTTGGAAAAATAAAGAGTGCACACTCACAATAATTTAATAAAAATCATAATCTACTCAGTAAGGAAAAAGAAAAATTTTATTATAATAAACAATAGGAAATGGGATTTTGCATCTGTCTATGAAATGATATGCGGATTAAATATTACAACGTGATTTATTGTAAATCAGAACACAAAGGTACTTGATTGTCAATACAAACAGTAGGCTATGGGGTAGGTTATACAGAACTATTATGAGAATAAGAGTAGGTTTGAAAACAAGGGGCTAATACTCTCTGTGATGTAATAGAATGACGATAACGACTGGAGGTCCTAATGAATAAAATATTACTCCCCCAACTATAATGGAGTATTGCGACTAGTAGTGAGAGCTGAAATGGGGTCACATGGCGAAACAAACAAGGTGGACTTGTAGCAAAGCCTGCACGCATGCTGCTGAGGGATTCAGTATAAAAATGATAGGTCCTACAATGCCGAAGCCACAGAATACCGTACCAGTCCTGAAATCTGCAGCACGTTGTTGGTAGACAGCGTTCTAATGACGTAGGTGCGGACTTCTGCTGTGCAGCAGCTCTGTTTCAACCCTTGCCCTCGAAGGCTGTCCGAAAATTCTAAGTTCTGCCGAAAAAGTGCGACTAAGTCACAAGATTGTCCGACTCTGACGAAGATCGGATCCTGAATGCCCTGCGCCTGTGCAATGCAAGATCTAAGCCAACATTGCTCAACTCCCTACTATCCTCGAAAACCATGAATCAGCATTCAGTGCTGATTCCAAAATTCCCCCTCACTGTCTCAGAACATCATTCACGCCAATAGCGACGGTTCCCTCCAATTTCGAGCAGGGCTTTATGATGTCAACTAGCCTAAGTTTAAGTTGCCATCTGACTGGCTAAGAAAACAAAATGCCTAGACCACCAGTCATCTGGGGCCAGACAGTCACACCCAGCAGAGCACAGTCCACAAGTATTCTCAGAATCATGAGGACAATGCAGTCAGTCGGTGCCTGCAGTCTTCGTTCCAGACGCGCTGGAACAGTAAACACATAAACTGCGGCGACACTCAGACGTCTCGCAGGTCGTTTCGCCCCGCATACACTAGGCGAAACTCGATCGATGTCAGTCGTTCCTCCAGGCACTTAAGCCCATTGATGTACGACCCTCTCAGTATTCGCAGAAGTGCAGCCCCCAACCGGAAACACAGTGTGCCGCTTCCTCTGGTGCTCGCCTCTCATTATAGTAACATTATTCAGCCTGTTACCACCGTGCAATGACATAAAACATTAATAAAATCGATGAAAATGAGAGGTGACATGCAAAAGAGGGCATGGAACCTCTCATTACTCCCCCCCCCCCCCAAGTCACTTTACATTATTTTTGGTAGTGGTTGACTCACTTGACAGAGGTAGAGTGTCAGCCACCCAAAAGGGATCTGTCTTAACAGTTTCCAAAATTTCACAACAGATTGGAAGATCAAATTGAAAATTTATGATAAAATGAAAGGTGGAATGTTTCTTACGACTTTGCCATCTTACTCACATTGACGAATAAGTCACACCCAACACAGATTCGCCTTCAGAGAACCCACTGTCATTCATGGACATACTTTCTCAGTCATAAAAATGTTGAACACTTGTCAGAAGGCCAAGTTCGAAACTGCATAAAATGTTGACCTAGTGGATCTGCAAGCTTCTCATTAAGGTAACATTTAAGATTTAGCTACTGGTGCCCAACTCAAACACACACATATTTCTGTTTGAAGCCAAAAAGATAAACAATATTTCTATGCTTCATGGTTGAAACATTTAACCACGCTCACACCGTTTTCCTGAACAGTAAGGATGATAATTTTTTACAGTGATTGATTGACTGATGTTCCATTCACCACAAACCAGAATTGTAACCACAGATATACAGCTCACATACACAAAAGAAATAAGACTACTCTTGTGTAGTCCGCAGCTCGTGGTCGTGCGGTAGCGTTCTCGCTTCCCACGCCCGGGTTCCCGGGTTCGATTCACGGCGGGGTCAGGGATTTTCTCTGCCTCGTGATGACTGGGTGTTGCGTGCTGTCCTTAGGTTAGTTAGGTTTAAGTAGTTCTAAGTTCTAGGGGACTGATGACCATAGATGTTAAGTCCCATAGTGCTCAGAGCCATTTGCCATTCGAACTCTTGTGTAACTGTGGCTTATTATTGTGTATAACATTTTGTAACTATTGGCACATACACAAGAAATTTGAACACATAGTGACACTTGACAGACACCAGCTAAGTGAGATAGAGACATACAGTGTACAAAAAAGACAGAAATTTTGTAAGTAAAACTGTGTGATCGAAGATTATGTAACAGATTGTGCATCACAAAAAATACTTGTTCCAAACTGACATGATGATAGGGAACCATGATATCTTTAACATGGACATGTATAGAAAAAAGAAGACTGGAAGCTATAAACCAAAACAATATACACGTAGTTGACATTGTATTTCCAGTTTCTAGTCTCTGAAATAAAGGTTTTTGGGCAAAATAAAACAATGTTGTCACTAAGGGCACGAATTTTACTGTGTTCACGCAGTTGTCTGAGCGAGAAACAAGCCAGTTGACCATAACATCCTTCATACACTAACATCACACAACAAATAACACACCGACATTGCCGCACTCGTCTGTGGAGCGGGGTGGTGGTTCCTGGCATGGAGAAAGGGGCGCCTGCTGGGAGGAGTGCGACTAGTGGTGTGGGCCAACAACCTAATGTTTCTCGGAACCAGGTGCGGCATCCAGAAGTATCTCCAGTCATCCTTCCCTCTCTGTAGAGGCGCTGTCAATCGACAGGAAGCTCGTAAGGTGGTAGGACAGCCTATTGTTGACTTACAGTGCTGTGCGGTAAGATGGCACCCACATGTACAGGCTCTGATTGTCATTGAGGACCGCAAGATTCGGGACAGATCCGCTGGCCAGTGTGGCCGAGCGGTTCTAGGCGCTTCAGTCTGGAACTGCGGGACCCCTACGGTCGCAGGTTCGAATCCTGCCTCAGGCATGGATGTGTGTGGTGTCCTTAGGTTAGTTAGGTTTAAGTAGTTCTAAGTTCTAGGGGACTGATGACCTTCGATGTTAAATCCCATAGTGCTCAGAGCCTTTTGAACCATTTTGGGACTGATCCATAGGACAGGTAGTTGGCTGTCCGAAGACAGTAACACTTGGTCTTATCTAGACCGAAAAATTGCAATACAGGATAGTGCTCTTAGAGTGACTCTAACACTCATAGAGTCACCTGATGGAGGTTGAAATAAGGATAGCAGATCGATCAACGTGGCCGATTGTTCGGAACTAATCTCTGTAGAAGAGGAGATAATCATGACAAACTGCAGTCCAGCAACACCCAGCATGGAAGAGTTATGGGCATACAGTCTGGCCTATTATAGTGAGTTATGCGAACTCGTGCAGGAACTGTAGACGGCGTCCGTCGTAAGTGCAGCTCAAGAGATCTTCTCTCTGATGTTTCGTGCCGCCATTATTAGAGCACGCTTTCGTCGCCCGGCACCTCTTCTGCAGTGGAATCCCCATTTCTGCGTCATCGCTGAGCGGCGCTGTGATGTCTCCTCGGCCAGCCGCTAACGGGTTCTCCCATCACGGTGGGATTCCGAGGGTTGTGTCAGCCCTCAGATGACCCAGAGCTGTCTGCCAGGTGAGCCGCTGCCCTACTTGCACTGCGCTGAACAGGTAGGTGGCACACGCCTCTGAGCACTTGGGTGGAGGGGGGATGTGTCGGGAATGACAGCTGCCTCCCTCAGGCTTCTCCCTGCTGCTCGGGCCTATTTATCCCACACCGACCACCTTGTAACATCAATTCTCGTCCAGCAGTTACTTGTTGTTCCCAGTAACTGCACAATGCTTAAATTCTTTTGTAAAGTATGCCTCCCCAAAACTTTCTACAATACAGCATTAAGAATTCCTTACAATTGTCTCAGATAGTATTTCGTACATTCAATAAAAAATTATAGAAATGAATATTTACAGGAATAGAGCTCTTACACTAATTCACGATAAATATAAATTGTCTTATACTCAGCTGACAGAATTTATACTAGTATTAAATATCAAGAATAGTGACTTAACCTATAGGCCCATTGTTAAAACTAGTGTGTGTGTAATTACTGATTCATTAAGATAAAGAAAAGAAGAAGTACGCTACCCATAACCCTAAACTACTATATGCAATCCCAACTATAGCATACCCGTCACTGGAGCATGCTCACAACTACGGATGGCAGTTTAAATTCGCTAACTATGCCATCTACAGGCGCCAATGCATGTCCCTCGTCGTCTCTGACCCCAGAAGCCTCGATGGATCCCTGAAACTGTTCAAGACATGGCGGCTGCACACAAACACAATGAACACACATTAGACGAGATAAAACTAGCTTCAGTTGCCTTAGTAATGGAAATTAATAAAAATACTATATGTAACTTATCAGCTACACCCAATTTACCATATATACGCCACCATCCTGCGCCGTTGAGACAACTCGATGGATGTTGCTGTCTCTGGCGTGGCCGATATGCTGAGTCGGTCGCTGCTCATCTGAGATGGAACTGGATATACTGAAGCTTACGGTGGAAAATTTACACAAAAAAACATAGCTGACTTCACAAGTTACAACGCAAAGACTCTGCCTCTGTAAACAAGTTCTTGTATATATCATCCTTTCGGACTTCTCTTGTGTGCTATGTCTGACACCAAGACACCAATTACCAGAGTTGTTGAGGAATTCCATACCTTTTGCATTAGACTGCTCATACGATAAATCCCAACGACTGCACATGCTCAGAGACGTGACGTACGAATGTACGAGAAATTCGGCACACTCCAGAAAGGTAACGCCCAGCAGCAGCGGCATGGGTGGGCACAATGGCCACCTTTGTATATCCGCCTCCAAACCCTAAGAGTATGGTGCAATGTGGTGTTGTGTGCCCAACACGCCAACGAAAAAAATA
This sequence comes from Schistocerca americana, assembly GCF_021461395.2. Lineage (NCBI taxonomy): Eukaryota > Metazoa > Arthropoda > Insecta > Orthoptera > Acrididae > Schistocerca > Schistocerca americana. The sequence continues at coordinate 533,758,164 of NC_060130.1, forward strand.
AGCCTCATTGAAAATAGGTGCGACACTGCAATTGTGTGTCCTTAACGCCACTGACAAATACTGGGAAACAAACAAATGGTGCAATGCAGTAAGGCGTGCCCAGAATACTGTCGATATGCATCCAGTAGTTCTTCCTCAACAAAGACACAGTAATAGGTATAGTGTAAAGACAAAACACACATGAAGATCGAGTCTGTGTTACCATTGACTCGGAAGCGCCACAAAATATTTCTACCACAAAATCTAATTACAACAAAGAAAATTAATTATGATGTTTTTCTTTAATCAGAAAATGTTGTCGATCAAGTCCTGACAGTGCCTCAGCAGTCACAGGAAAGAACTGAGGCAAGGAAGATGGGAAATGGGATTCTGCATCTGTCTATGAAATGATATGCGGATTAAATATTACAATGTGATTTATTATAAATCAGAACACAAAGTTACTTGATTGTCAATACAAACAGTAGGCTATAGGGTAGGTTATATAGAACTATTATGAGAATGAGAGTTGGCTCGAGAACAAGGGTCTCCTACTCTCTATGTTGCAATAGATTGACGATAATGACTGGAGGTCCTAATGAATCAAATATTACTCCCCCGACTATAATGCAGTATTGCGATTAGTAGTGAGAGCTCAAATGGGATCACATGGAGAAACAAGCAAGGTGAACTTATAGTAAGGCGATCGCGCGTGTTGCTGAGGGATTCGGTATAAAAATGATAGGTCCTACAATGCCGAAGCCGCAAAATACTGTACCAGTCCTGACATCTGCAGCACGTCGTCAATAGGCAGCGTTCTGATGATGTAGGCGCCGACTTCTGCTGTGCAGCAACTCTGTTTCAACCCCTGGCCGCGAAGGCTGTCTGAGAATTCTAAGTTCTGCGGAAAAGTGCGACTGGCGAAGATCAGATACCAAATGCTCTGCACCCGTGCAACGCAAGAGCAAAGCCAACATTGCTCAACTTCCTACTATCCTCAGTGATGATTCCAAAATTCCCCCTCACTGTCTCAGAACATCATTACCGCCAATAGCAACCATTCCCCCCAATTTCGAGCAAGGCTTTATGATGTCAAATAGCCTCAGTTTAAGTTGACCACTCATGCCTCTGCTATTCAGCTGAGGGCACTGAACTTGCCATTTGACTGGCTACAAAAACAACATGCCTAGACCACCGGTCATCTGGCCCCAGACCATCGCACCCAGTAGGGCACAGTCCACAAGTAATCATGAGGACAATGCAGTCAGTTGGTGCCAACAGTCTTCATTCTGGACGCGACAGAACAGTAAACACATAAACTGCAGCGACACTCAGATGTCTCTCAGGTCGTTTCGCCCTGCATACAATAGGCGAAACTCGACCGACGTCAGTCGTTCCTTCAGGCCCTTAAGCCCATTATGTACGACCCTCTCAGTATTCGCAAAATTGCAGCCCTCTACCAGAAACGTAGTGTGCCACGTCCTCTGGTGCTCGCCTCGCACAGGCCACCCAGGTAAGTAACCTAACATGCATAGGGATCACATGAAAAGTATTTTGAGCTCTCAGTACAAATACTCTCATTAAAATAACCTTCTTCGGCGTGTTACCACTGTGCAATGACGTAAGACATTAATAAAATTTATGAGAATAAGAGGCGACATGCAAAAGAGGGCATGGAACCTCTCAATGGAACCACCCCTTCCCTTGAGGCGTTATTCACTTTGCAGTTGAAACAACAGTTTGCAGTGCGATGTGCAACAGAACGACATTCTTGTCAATCTTGGACAATGCTGACACCTCCATAGGATTTAATTCTTCCGTAGGGATACCTTGGGGCTGCAACCCCACTGAAAGTGATCTGAGCCATGTATGGTGTAGTGCGACTGCAATTTTTACTCTGGTATACAGGGTAGAATCACTAGTATTTTTTCTAATCCATTCGACGTAAGTCGAACGTATGTGAAGTAGAAATGGGTGTTTATGCTTTTTGAGCGCTCCTGTTACGTACCCTCCTGTGGTGTTATCATGGTGAGACATGGACATACGCATGAATAAAATGGAAAAGGGTCCTTGTAAGGCTCCGTCATTCAGCAACAGCGTCAGCACCACGTTTGTTGAGCAATTTAAAGATATAGCTGTACAGAGACAAATCATGAGTGATTTCTAGGCACCTGTAGACAGGCATTCTCCTTGACATCCTACAACTGAGTAGCGCTAAACTGCTTACAGGCACATGGGGTCTGAAGGATGTTGAAGGGTTCCCTGCCTACAGGTACCAAGGAATCAGTCAGCGATTTCTCTGTACAGGTATATTTTTGAAGAGGTCAACGAAGGTGTATAGATGGTACCAAGGGTTTTACTGAAACAGAGGGTTTTAAGGCGACACTTTGCCATTTTGTTCATATTCATGTCAATGTTGCAACCCTCTGATCACGCTACAGAATGGTGCTTACTGGGAGGGCTACAATTGCATAAACATTATTTGCTACTTTGGATAACGTTCAGATTTCGACGAATGGATTCGAACGGTAGCTGGTGGTTCCACCCTGCAAAGATTGCAGTTGTGCAACATTCCAAAGGGGCAGATCACGTAGAAAACACCACTGTACGTGATCTGGCCCCGCCTGAGTCCTTAGAAAAGGGTTTAATTGTCCAGACGGTGTCGTCAATGTCAAAAGTTGTCTAGAATGCCATTCTGTTGCTCACTGCACTGCACAGAGTCGTTTCTGACTGCAGCATATGTCTAAATGAACGTCCATAGCGAAAGGGTGATTTCATTGGCACCCTTTATGCCAATCCCTGAGGCCTTTTTGTATCGACTCTGGGCAGTGATGTCTGAAATATTGTCCTCGGCCACCCATACTAAACCACGTTTTTTGAACCCTAGGCGTCTCGGTTCTGACCTTTACTGTAGAGGTGTCAAGAGAACAGGTTGGATGTGGGTAAGGAGCGAGGGGGGCGGGGGAGACGGGGTGCCATATGACACGTCCACAGTGACATTGGGCAGATTTGGGTTGATATTTGGTGCCAACATGACACCATTGACACAACTCCCGTGAACTTCTGAGCTCTGGCCAGTTTTCTGCATGCATCGACTGCTTGCTGTCTGAAGCGTGCCGAGCCTGTGGGCACCGTACTTTTTGCACGAGTACAGAGGAAGGTTTTAAGCACCTTTGAGCCAAATTTCGCACTTTATGTTGCAATGTGAGAAAATGACAAGTTTTAAAAAAGTACACTCCTGGAAATGGAAAAAAGAACACATTGACACCGGTGTGTCAGACCCACCATACTTGCTCCGGACACTGCGAGAGGGCTGTACAAGCAATGATCACACGTACGGCACAGCGGACACACCAGGAACCGCGGTGTTGGCCGTCGAATGGCGCTAGCTGCGCAGCATTTGTGCACCGCCGCCGTCAGTGTCAGCCAGTTTGCCGTGGCATACGGAGCTCCATCGCAGTCTTTAACACTGGTAGCATGCCGCGACAGCGTGGACGTGAACCGTATGTGCAGTTGACGGACTTTGAGCGAGGGCGTATAGTTGGCATGCGGGAGGCCGGGTGGACGTACCGCCGAATTGCTCAACACGTGGGGCGTGAGGTCTCCACAGGACATCGATGTTGTCGCCAGTGGTCGGCGGAAGGTGCACGTGCCCGTCGACCTGGGACTGGACCGCAGCGACGCACGGATGCACGCCAAGACCGTAGGATCCTACGCAGTGCCGTAGGGGACCGCACCGCCACTTCCCAGCAAATTAGGGACACTGTTGCTCCTGGGGTATCGGTGAGGACCATTCGCAACCGTCTCTATGAAGCTGGGCTATGGTCCCGCATACCGTTAGGCCGTCTTCCGCTCACGCCCCAACATCGTGCAGCCCGCCTCCAGTGGTGTCGCGACAGGCGTGAATGGAGGGACGAATGGAGACGTGTCGTCTTCAGCGATGAGAGTCGCTTCTGCCTTGGTGCCAATGATGGTCGTATGCGTGTTTGGCGCCGTGCAGGTGAGCGCCACAATCAGGACTGCATACGACCGAGGCACACAGGGCCAACACCCGGCATCATGGTGTGGGGAGCGATCTCCTACACTGGCCGTACACCACTGGTGATCGTCGAGGGGACACTGAATAGTGCACGGTACATCCAAACCGTCATCGAACCCATCGTTCTACCATTCCTAGACCGGCAAGGGAACTTGCTGTTCCAACAGGACAATGCACGTCCGCATGTATCCCGTGCCACCCAACGTGCTCTAGGAGGTGTAAGTCAACTACCCTGGCCAGCAAGATCTCCGGATCTGTCCCCCATTGAGCATGTTTGGGACTGGATGAAGCGTCGTCTCACACGGTCTGCACGTCCAGCACGAACGCTGGTCCAACTGAGGCGCCAGGTGGAAATGGCATGGCAAGCCGTTCCACAGGACTACATCCAGCATCTCTACGATCGTCTCCATGGGAGAATAGCAGCCTGCATTGCTGCGAAAGGTGGATATACACTGTACTAGTGCCGACATTGTGCATGCTCTGTTGCCTGTGTCTATGTGCCTGTGGTTCTGTCAGTGTGATCATGTGATGTATCTGACCCCAGGAATGTGTCAATAAAGTTTCCCCTTCCTGGGACAATGGATTCACGGTGTTCTTATTTCAATTTCCAGGAGTGTATTTGTAAAATTGTGTATTAGCCTTCCATAATTTACAGAGTATTCAGCATCAAGAATGTGAACAAACGTTCGATTTTATTATTCTGTTTGTATTAGAAAGGCATCCTTTCTCCTTGAAAATAGAGATCGCAAGGCCACGGGAACTGTTCTACGACGGTCAAACTTCACTAGGTAAGGTGGAATCATACTGCGCGTTGCGTCAGTCCCAACTTTAGTTACAACAAGATACTCATCAGAGCGATTGTTGCATCATAGGAGACTTTTTGTAAACTTTAAGAGCAATCAGCCTGGGTGCCAGGACATGAGAGAGGCTTTTAACAAATACATCCTTTGGTATATAATTGGCAGTTCCTTATCTTCTGTGGCACTCAGTGCACCGAGAAAATGACTCAAAAGAATTAAAAGAGTTGGACAGCTGTCTTAACAGCAAGCAATAGAATAGTCGCATTTTACAAGCTCAAGACGTAGACTTCATATGAGTGTGAAAAGTAAACTGAACTGTTAATATCCCAAGAACTAAATTTTTGCATCGGTTCTGAAACATTCGGAAGAATAGATGATTAAGACACATGACTATGACTGAACTGCGTTTGTTCCATGTGACGAAGACCAAAAAACCGTACACAAGTGTGTAATTTTAAGGGGTTTGGGAGATGATTTGCAAGCTGTGGATTGAGAGCCCGCCACTATCAAGCAGTCAAGTGGATACTCGAGGTTCCTCATTTATGGTACCTGCCAAGGGAAATTGACGCTGAAGATGCGTTAGATGCTGATTTTTGAGACAATGATGTGGACAACAGCTTTCACCATCTCGCAGTTAATCGAGGAAATGTCATTACGTTACTAATAAACGAGAAACCCTTGTTATAACCGAGTGAGGTTGTGCAGTGGTTAACGCACTGGACTCGCATTCGGGAGGACGACGGTTCGAACCCGCGTCTGGCCATCCTGATTTATCTTGTCTGTGATTTCCCTAAATCGCTTCAGGCAAATGCCGGGATGGTTCCTTTGAAAGGGCACGGCCTATTTCCTTCTCCATCCTTCCCTAATCCGATGGGACCGATGACCTCGCTATTTGATGCCCTCCCCCAAATCAACCAACCAACCCTTGTTATCTCAATAGACGCGCGTGGAGACTCTATTGGGAGTATTGTTCATGGATCGTATTTCAGCATATCCAAGTCCTAGGAACAAGGATAGTTCCCTAACATCAGTGGTTTTGTAGGCGACGTGAGACTGGAGCGGTTCAAGTGGGACATTAGGAAACAATGATTAGAATGATGAATTGATTATTTGTTTAGGAAATGTAGCTGCTGCTGAGAGGCGAACGTAGGAATAGACATAGATTGAAAAGCAGATGACACAGTTTAAATATAATGAATAAATTCTGAAAAGTGAAACTGAGGTAATAAGGAAAGGACTAATAAAGAACGTTACTACGAAGACGATAAATTCTTTATTGGTAATATAGTAACTACGAAATTCGGGAATTATCACATAAGAAGTTCTATGTTTCACTGTATACAAATCGTCTTGTCAGTAACTCCCTGACTCCCTGTGTTTAACCCTTTACCACAGGAAGCAGTTCTTATTGCTGCAGTAAAGCTGTGGTAATCAAAGTATACAAGCGCAATTCTGTGGTGGAAGTATATGCTGTCTGTGTCCTGACAATCAGTCAATCCTGCTGACGATCCTTGTAGGATCCTGTGAAAGCAGATGAGAGAAATGAGAAATCGAGCAGTGGCAGTCGGTGGTTTCTGGAGAATGAGGCAAGTGAAGCCACACAGCAACCTACCTGAGTTTATTGTCAGTCGTGCTTGCGATGACAAGAGTTATATCCAAAGTATCTGAACCTTTGTACAAATGTTTATCCACGTTTACGCAACACAACAAAATTATGATGAACCACAGGAATATCCGTTATACCCTTCATAGATTGTTTTCAGTGTATTGTTTAACTGCTAATCTTCATAGTAAAAAAGTCTAAAGGAATAAAAACTCTTCTGTTTCAGATCGGAGAAGTAGCTGTAGACAATGATATCCATGGCACACTTCGATTGTTAAATGAACAGTCTTCAGGTACCAGCAACTCCACGAGATCCTTCTACGACGTACAGCTTGCAGAAATACTTCCTCCAAAAACAAACTGTCACTGGTCAATCTCAGTTTTGCTACTGTCTTACAGTGTTACTGTACTTCTGATTACCATAACATGGGAAATGGGCAGGCGTTATCTCCCATTAAGCTATGTTATATTACTGGTATCCTGTCTATATTTATTAATTATTTACAATTACTGCATTAATAATGATTCAGAGATGATCCTTCTTAAGAAATAACTGACACATAGAGAAGTAATTTTCTAATTGTCTCAAAAATTAGAACATTGCACAGCACATACTTCACCATACTAATTGTAATTTAATGTAATTGATAACAGAGTGTATGCCACTATTGAAATATCTGCAGATTATGAGGTATGAATGGCTTATGTCCTTCAGGAAGATGAATTACAAAATTTTGTGAACTGTTTAATTCTAGTTGCGTAAGTTAAAGTTTATTCAAATACAGTTGTTTGTATTTCAGTTAGTGATTTAATGTGTTTTGCTTTCGAGCATACTTATAAAAGTAAACCAATAAAATCATGTAAAGTCACCTATTTATACATAAGTAAAATATTCAGACATGTATTAAATAATTATACTTAATATTTGGAAATGATTATGTTTCAGATGCAAATTTTCTGTATAAGCCTTATTGCTATACACATTCACTGCAACATCTGATTCAGTATGTGTTCAAGTTATTACCCAAATACGTTTTTAATATAAATATAGTTAATAGTTAATAGCAGTAGGTACAGGAAAGTAACATGAAACAAATATGGCAAATATTATACAAAGGAGGAATGTGATTACAATGAACTTATGCTCCTCTTCACTGTTACTAGGCAAAAAACTCCTTTGGTAGACGACTCAAGTCAAACATCAGAATACACAATTTTCAGTGTGTACACACTACAATGAAACTCTTTAAGGCATGAAAATTGTGTGCCATATCGGGGCTCGAACTTGGAGCTCTCCAAGCATAAAGTGAAGGTCAACTATTTGGGTGCATAAAGCAGTTCTGGAGATAACAGTAGCGTCAGACGTTCAATAAGTATAATTAACATACAGAAAAACACCAGGGCCGTTCAGAGCTAGTTCTGGGCCTGGGGCAGGATGTGTGATTGGTCCTCATCTCCAAATATAGCAATTCAATTTTATTATTATCGTAAAGAAGGTCTGACATGATTTAAACAATACGTATTGCGGGGAGTACTGGAAATAAAAAAAGTACTCTTTGGGATGAAATATAGACTGAATATAATTTATTATTCAACTGTAAACATATGTTCACAAGTGTAATTTGTGTTACGCTACCATAGTGAGCGAAATAACAGTTGTTTGTGGTGCAATAGATTAAATCAGAGGTCCTGGTAGCATACATATGTGTATTGTCGAGTCACTGTATGACGGAGCCTGGAAACATTTGAGGAAATTATACAGACTGTGACACGTCATTGCATTGCATTTAGAAAGTAGACGCCCCTAAAGAAATCGAGCGAAGTGTTTTAATGAACAGCAGAAAGTGTATATACTGGTGTAACACGATAGCTGTTCCTAATTTTCTGATCTCATAGAAGGCATGAACATAAACATTATTTATCAATAATACAAGGCCTGCAAATACTTCATTTTCTATGGAAAAGCCAGTGCTCATCACTTATGAACTACTAATGTTAGTTTGTTATTATAAGGCATCGACTATCTTGTGTGAAACGTTTTACTAATTTTGGGTATTAAAATTAATAACATTTTTTTTCTACGAAAGTGCGAAAAGATAGGGTTCCTAATTACAGAAGTGACACTGGAAATTAAATTTCCTGCCTCCAGTACATATTTGCTGCACTTACGTTTCTGATTTTCACACGCATATTCAGTCAAAATTAAAGTAGATTGCGGTAGATACAAATTTAAATAACGACCATAAGTATATTTGCAGTTTTCATTGTATTTCATTACAATAATTTCGTAGAAAGAAAACAGTATGTAGCACACTTGCGTGATGTGCCATTGCTATGGCCAGGCTCTAAATTTTACACCCATTTTGCAAAGAAGTCCTTCCAGCACTTTTATTACAACGTAAAGCTTCCTTCATCACAGCATAAGTTCAAAATAACGCATTTCTGGACATTGCTTTATTAAGAAATATGTTTAATTTCATGCCCTCTGTTATATGAGAAAACTCGGAATAGTTGTTATGATAGGCTACACCGTGTATGATGTTCCATCAAAATCAAAATCATTTGTAATGTAGCAAAACAAAAGACGACCGTAAACCATCTCTCCAATTTCTTACTGCAGCTCTGAAGGAAGTAGCACACCAACTGGATGAACCATGTATAAGTGTGAAAAAGTTAAATACATCGAGAAAGAACGCCAGACACATGACGTTTCCGTGGAGTCAGAGACTGAAGGAATAGTAATAAGTATTGGTTTGAAAAATGACGATGGGGCTTGCTATCAGGAACTGAAGACCACCACAGCTATGGAACTGATAGATAGCTCGACCGAGGCCTAAACAGCAAGAAAGAAGACTGACATGACCGATGAACTTAAAAATTCTACTTTATATGCCGCTCAATAATAAATTATTGAATAACATATATACACAGCATTTAATATTATTTTTCAATTGGTTTAATTTACTTTCAATTCTCTTTAAAACAAAAGCCTAAGTTTTATACTGATATGCACATTGAGGAATGTCTGGCGTCAGTAAAGCTACAAAATAGTGTTTTGTCCCTGCTTGTTCCCTGGCGTGCCCACACATTTTAGTAAACAGCACCATTAAGCTGGCACGTACATCACAATGAGTCGTGCATCACGCAGTATATTACAACTTATTTCCCCACAACACCGTCGTTGGCGTACTGGAAGCCTTTCGTTCAACAATTTTTAATCACATTATCAGAGCACATTCAGTTGTCAAGGTCCCTAAATCTGTGAGACGTTTTTAATGCATAGGTATATTTGATCTGAGACAATTTTTAACACGAGGCAGAGTGGTGAATGAGCTTTCTGCTTCAGCTACAGTCACTGGAACAGTGCAAAGATACGCAAAGCCACATAAAAATTCCGAAATAAACTTTAAATATTAATCTCATGCATTTTATCGTGAGGTCTAATGGTTACAAAGTATCGTCTTCAAACTCTGAAGTATGAATTATTTTAAAATCTTTAATTTCATCTTCCAAATCTGTTAGGACGTAGTTATGGCATTCATTGATAAATAACGTGCGTGCCTCAGTGACCTGAAGGTCAGTCATCTTTCAGTAATTCCATAAAGATTCGAATGTGTTATGTAAAATTTTGTCTGTTTCATATCGCGTTTTCAAATTAAGAACTAGATTGTTAATACATATGTCACTTCATTCCTAATTTCATCATGAAAAGGTTTCCTCTTATTCGCGCGCACCTCCAGAAATTCAGAATCGATATTAATTGCACTGGCAACAATTTTAGACTCGCAGAAGGTATTTTAAGTCATGTAATTATTGCTCATTATTTCTTACCTTAATATCAATGGTAGTATTTCGAGCTTGCAGTAATTTGTGTCTGTACTGAATTGTTATCAACAATTAAACACTTGAAATATCTCACATAATCCAAAACATCCCAAACCACAGAACATGTTTCAGCTGAAAAATTTAACTTACTGAGTATTTCAACAGCAATGGAAATCTTATCCAAGCGAGCCGCAGTTAGGCTTAAAGCGTTAATCCGAGCACTCCAATGGGTATTGTACATGGAATATGAAGAACTTCCAACATTGCTTCTCAATCACACAGAAAAAAGTATCTATTTCATGACAGCCCTTAGCGGCACGTAAAGCACGGAGGTATGTGCTACGACAAGCACACGGAGGAAATTTTTGTAAGAGGATTCCACAAAATAAAATATGTCCGAGATCCTTTGTAAGCCTCACTCATACTACTTCCGTTACCATAATCTTGTTCGCGGCATTCACCGATAGGAATTGAGTGTTCTGCAAGCGTTGATCGAATTAAATGAACAATAACAAATGCTCTTTCTGATTTCTATCCACGACATCCCAAAACTGTTCACTTATTTCGTATTTATCAATTTCTCTACTCAAATAAATTCAATGCATGATAAAAGTTGTCTATTCAACGTGAGATGATTCAAGGGCTGCATCAACAATAACTGAATTATAGAATACTTCGCATTTTCTATCTATTACAAGATGGAATTCCTGACAAAATGTGCACAACGAGAAAAAAATTCATTCTGAGTGTCACGAGATAGGTAATGCATTAGTAAAAGCTTTCCTGCTTCTTGTCCGTCTATGACCTAGCTAATCTGTTTTGCGAGAACTACATCATAGTCATTCAGCAGCTTTAACGTTCCTAAGAAATTGCCATTATTTCGTTCTCCACTTTTCTGAGTTGAACCTGTGAAGGCCGGGCATCTTTGGGACAAGAAATAAAATACACAAAGTAATCGTTTGAGTATCTGTTTCCAAACATGGGCTTAATTTTCAGTTTCTTTCTCGATTCTTTGGAATATAGTACTAGAGCGTTTTATCTGAATCTTAAAGTTTCGCCATTTCAAATAACATTCATTATGAATAGTGCTAAATTGATGTTTTTGGATCTTGTCATATAATTTTGTTCACTAAAACTGATATGTATATCCCGATTTTGAAGAGAAGCGACAAACTGTCTGAACCTGACTAGAAAAAAGACGGCAAGGAGAACAAAATAATGTTTGTTGCCTTTCACTTCAAACTAACCAGTCACATGACACGCATTCATTCTTCGGAAGTTTACAGTGAAGTAGACATTTGGAAACACATGGAGGTTAACATCTGCCGGAAAATGGTTAAGATGGTCACGTGGACCACATTATATTGCGTCTGCTGTTTCCTGAGTTGTACAATTTAAAGTGTTTGAAGTTCCAGCATCAGTATCATTATGGGAACCCGTCGACTGCTCGCGTGGAAAAAAAGTTTCCCTTTTAATCGTCGTTAAACTTATAAGTAGATATAATGAGAATCATACAGTCAGCCAGTTGCACGTCGTAAGTTTATTCAAACCTTCACCTACGTTTCGAAGGATAGAAACGTGTCTTCGTCAGAAGAAGTAATAACACCTAAGTATCTACCAGTACATGTAATTTTTAAACATTTAGAATAGGATAATTCCCATTATTTTATGATGCATTTTCTTTGGAGGTAGGTCATTTATTAAAGTCATTTATTAAAGTCATGTTTAGCGTTTTAAGTATAATTTTAAACTTGTGCAACACCAATATCCTGGTTTTACTAATAAGTTTAAAATCTTGAACATGGCGGCAGTCAGCAAGTGTTCAATTATGGATACAATGGGAATCATATAGCCAACTAGTTTCACGTCATAAGTATCTACATGCACATATCTACATATATACTCCGCTAGCCACCAAGCGGTGTGTGCGGAGGGCACAATTCGCACCAAAATCATATCCCCCCCCCCCCCCTCTGTTCCACTCGCGGATCGCGCGAGGCAAAAACGACTGTCTGAACGCCTCAGTACGAGCTCCTATTTCCCTTATCTTTGAATGGTGATCTTGCGCGATTTGAAAGTTGGTGGTAATAATGTATGCTCTACATCCCCGGTGAAGATCGGATTTCTGAATTTAGTGAGCAGCTCCTTCTGTTTAGCGCGCCGTTTATCTGCAAGTGTGAACCACTTCAAACTTTCTATGAGATTTGTAACGCTCTCGCGATGGCTAAATGTACCAGTCACGAATCTGGCCACTCTTCTTTGGACCTTCTCAATCTCTTGACTTAGATCCAACTGGTAAGGGTCCCATACAGACGAACAATACTCCAAGACTGGACGAACTAACGTGTTGTAAGCTATTTCCATTGTTGAAGGACTGCATCGCTTCAGGATTCTACCAATAAACCGCAATCTAGAGTTCGCCTTACCCGGTACTTGTGTAATCTGATCATTCCATTTGAGATCATTTCGAATAGTCACACCCAGATACTTGACGGACGTTACCGCTTCCAAAGATTGGGCATTTATTTTGTACTCGTACGTTGATGGGGATTTTACTCTTGTTATATGCAGTAGGTTACACTTGCTAATATTGAGAGACAACTGCCAGTCATTACACGACGTATTTATTTTATGCAAATCCCCACTGATTTGTTCACAACTTTCGTGTGATACTACTTCCCTGTAGACTACAGCATCATCGGCAAACAGTCTCAGGCCGCTGTCAGTTCCACAAACCAGATCGTTTATGTAAAGTGTAAAAAGCAGAGGACCTATTACGCTGCCCTGGGACACAACTGAAGTCACGCTTGTTTCTGTTGAAGTCACCCCGTTCGGGACGACATACTGCTCCCTCTCTGTTAGAAAACTTTCTATCCAACCGCATATGTCATCGGATAGACCGTAAGCGCGCACATTTTGTAGCAAGCGACAGTAGGGAACTGAGTTGAACGCCTTTCGAAAGTCGAGAAATATGGCATCAACCTGGGAGCCGGTATCTGGAGCCTGTTGTATATCATGCACAAAGAGGGCCAGCTGTGTCTCGCATGACCGCTGTTACCTAAAACCATGCTGGTTTCTGCAGATGAGCTTCTCAGAGTCTATAAAAATCATTATGTCTGAACACAAAATATGTTCCATGATTCTACAACAAATCGATGTCAGTGAAATTGGCCGGTAATTATGTGCAATCGATTTTCTACCCTTTTTATAGATTGCTATGCCCTGGGCCTTCTTCCAGTCCCGTGGAACTTTCCGCTGTTCCAATGATCTCTGATAGATGATGGATAAGAATGGTGCTATATTTGTAGCATAATCAACATAAAATCTTACGGGGATACCGTGTGGACCAGATGCCCTCCTGGCGTCTAAGGATCTTAACTGTTTTACAATCCCAGATACACTAAACACAATGTCAGCCACCCTTTCGTTTGTTCGATAGTTGAAAGGGGGAATGGTGCTGTAGTCCTCTATCGTAAACGAGTTTTTAAAAGCTAGTTTAAGAATTTCGGCCTTCTGTTTATCATCATCAGTTACATTTTTTGTACTGTCAGCAAGAGAAGGTATTGAATTATTTGTAGCGTTCATAGATTTTATGTACGACCAAAATTTTTTGGGGTTATTTTTAGAATCTGCAGATAAAATATTGCTTTAAAATTCGTTAAAAGAATCTCTCATTGTCCTTCTGACAGCGGCTTTCATTTCGCATAATTTCTGTTTGTCAGCGGGGCAGTGACTACGTTTAAAACGACTATGCAAAATTCTCTGCTTTCTCAGAAACTTCCTGATATGTTTATTGTACCAAGGTGGATCCCTTTTCTCCCCTATACTTTTCTAGGCACATACTTCTCTAGCACATGGTGGACAATACCTTTAAATTCCGACCAAAGATGCTCAATATCTTTGTGTCCCGCGGTGAATACTTGAAGTTGACTATGAAGATATTCATTAATGACATTTTTATTTTCTTTCCCAAACAAGAAAACTCTACGCTGTTTCTTTGTTTTTTTTTCCAATTTCCACTGACATAGAAGCCACAACGACATTATGGTCGCTAATACCTTCTTCTAGATTAACTTCCTCAAAAATATTAGGTCTGTTTGTCGCCAAGGTATCTAATATGTTTCCATCTCGAGTTGGTTTTCTAACCAATTGCTCGAGGTTGTATGTTGAGAGCGCTCCTAGAATAACTTGACATGAATCTTTGCTTCTGCCCCCTGTGATAAACGTGTAATTTTCTTAGTCAATGGATGCTAGATTAAAGTCTCCACCTATAACTAATGGATAATTTGGATATTTACATCCTATGTACTCAAGACTTTCCCTGAAACGTTCTGCGACGTTTGTTGCGGATATTCAAATTTTATCTGGGTTTTGAAAGATATATACGTGACTTCGACAGAACAAGTAATATGACATAAAAAGAGGATATATTACAACGAGTGCATGGAAGTCGTATGTGCAGCAAACAGAAACATTAAAAATTACATACAATGGAATTATAAAATAAACTTATATGTTACATGTTGTGTGAAATGAGAAGCGAAGTCATGCGGCCCAATAAAATGATCCATATAAATGCTATGGCACAGTCATAAGGCTAAGTTAACAGTAAAACTGATCTATGTAAAATCTAAGGCAATCGCGCATTATAGACAAAAACAGACAGCTAATAGAACAAAAGGGACAAGCCTGCAAGCCAGCAGGAAACTCACGCTCAGGTGGCGCTCATATAAGTAGCGCTGCCAGCTATAAAAGACGCCTGACATGTTACAAAAAGTACTTTAAAATAACTTTACAGAAACATTTTGAAGAGTGCCGCCACGTTTTGGAACTTCATGAAACTGTAAGAGTGGGCTTGGGAATATTCCATGACGTTGCACAACAAATTCCACATAATTTCAACAGAAAATTACCGGTATAAGTAATGTGTTGCATTACTTACTGAATGCTCCTCAAATATGAAGAAAGACTTAACAGCAGTGCTGCAGGTGACTCACCTTTCAGCTTCCTGCTTTCCTTGAGTAAAACATAAATCCGAACACGATTCTCTGCGTGGAGGGCCGAAAGATATAACACTGGCAGAGAAAAATCGCAACACTAAGACGGAGTTGTGCTACATAAACGAAAGTTGGTAATCGTGTTTCTACATGTGAAAGATGATGTCTATTCAGATAGTAGCGGCACTATGAGGATGTATATGAGGTTTTGCTTTAAATACACGTTGTAACGGTCGTGTGCGTTAGTTACCTTTAAGATTGGTCACGGTGATTTGATGTTAGCCAAGAATGCCTTTAAGATGACAAAGGCGCCATTATCAACACCCCACTGAACTTGAACGACGTGCAATATGGTTACGAGAAGCTAGATGTTCCTTCTGTAGTACTGCAGAAAGTCTTGGCAGGTATATAGCCACTGCACGAAATTGCTTGCAGCGGTGGTCACGAGAATGTACGGTCGCAAGAAGATCGGGCTCCAGCCACCTGGCACTAGTGACAGGGAAGACCATCATGTTCGGTGTATGACCCTGGCACATCGTATTGTATCTGCAGCAGCAATTTTAACAAGAGCTGGCACCACAGTGACACAACGAACTGTTACAAATCGGCTACTTCAAGGACAGCCACGAGCTGGACGCCCTGTAGAGTGCATTCCAGTGACCCCAGACAACCGCCATTTGCTACTTCAGTGGTGTCAAGTGAGAGGTCATTGGAGGGCAATGTGGAGGTTTGTTGTGTTTCCTGATGAAAGCTGCTAATGGCCGTGTGCTGATTGAATGGAGGCCATTTGAGGGCCTGCAAACAACCTGTCTGCGTGTTAGACACACTAGACCTACACCAGCAGTTATGATATGGGATGCGATTTCGTATGACAGCAGGAGCACTTTCGTGGTTATCCCATGCACCCTGACTGCAAAATTGTACGTCAGTCTGGCGATTTGACTTGTTGTGCTGCCACTGATGAGCGGAATTCCAGAGGTTATTTTCAACAGAATGATGCTCTTTCACATACAGCTATTGTAACCCAACATCCACTACAAAGTGTGGACATGTTGCCTATGTCTGGTCAGTCATCAGATTTGCCTCCTATCGACCACATATGGGACGTCGTCGGACGACTATTCCAGCGTCATCCACAAACGCCATTAACCGTCCCTATATTGACCAAACTAGAGCCACAGGCATGGGACTCCATTCCACAAGCTGGCATTTGGCACCTCTACGACAAAATTCATCCACGTTTGCAAGCTTGTATTCAACATTCTAGTGTTTACGCCCGTTGTTAATGTAACAACATTTCACATTTGCAGTGACATATCTCGGGCATACATAAATCTGTCATTTTGCAACGTTAATGACTTAAATATGCTACCCGGTCGAACTTATACCCGAAATTTAATAGCTCTAAACTAATTATTTTTTGTGTTGCTATTTCTTTCCGTCAGAATATTTGTTTGGACACTTTCAAATTGTGCAGAAGACTGATAAACAAATTCCCACTGGCGAGAAACAGATTTAGGTCTTTTAAAGGTCATAAACGCAAGGACACAATCGTCTTCGATGGAATTGAGAAACTTCTTGTACACGGATATACAAAATTTCGAAATAGTTCTACAGATGGTTGAACAATGCATTTCGAAATATGATTATAATTTCAAGACCGCCGATTTCTGTTTCCCTCATATTATCAATCGGAATCCGCACACTTAATTCACTGCAAGTTCTTCGAATAATGGGCTGTGATGGTAGACTTACAGTTTGAAATACTCAAATATTTTTAACCAACAGTTTCCCTGCAATCCTTTGAGGAACATTACAAAGCAAAAAGCATGCCGATCCAAAATATGTGGGGTTTTATTTTTTATGCTTCGGGTAAAACTTTTCCGATAAAGCACTTTAGCAATTTAAGCAACTTTTCTTCGTTAGCACACATTACGTTCTTTCAGAAGCGTAACAGTTGGCTCAGTTTTCAGATTTCCACTTTCCATGAATGAAACATAATAAAGATTACATCTTTGCGTGCCACTGAGAAGTTGTCTGCCATAAAGAGTCCACAGTAAGCAATTGTGGCAACACGTCCCAACAATGCATCACAGTGCGTACTAAACTTGACAGGAGAAGTGCTGTAACGCCTGTTTAACCTGTAGATTATGAGGGCTTTTTTTTCTTAATTTTTCGTTTTATTTGTGCCACGTCAACTAGCCTCCGATATACTGTATGTTGAGCTGCTCACGCACACTTATACCCATGATTCGCATACAATATTTACATTGATAGTAAACATATTACTTACATCACAGTGTGCTCTTGTAATTCCCATGGGATGTCACTCAAAACGCCAATTCAGTGTGAAGCACATAACATTCATAGCTCGAGTTAAGTTTCCAACTGTGCGCTACTTACTTTGGGTATGTTACATGAAAGTGATGATATTCACTAACTTACTTTGTTCTCTGAATTTTATTCATGGCGCCCTAAGAAAATAAGCCGTCTGGCTGTAGATACTTAGTGCTACCTGTGCGAAGCGAGGCCCGGTCGCTAGTTCTACAAGAGGGTAGGCCACAGCGCGCCAAATTCCACGCATGCAGCATGTGCGGGCCAACCCCAGCTTGTCACTCGGACTTGCTCGGTCGTTCTCGGAAATACCCGGAACAGAGCGACATTTCATTTAGCACTGTGGAGCGGAATTTTGCAGTCATCATACAGGTGCGTATTTAAGACTAGTTTTTTTCATTTTTGTGTGTCTGTGCTTATTATTGTTGCATTCTGATGATAACTTTCTTCCTTTGCGTCTTGAGTCACAGACGTCATGGACATGTACAGGCTGGAATTGAACATGCAACAACTACTCCACGACTTGAGAAGATGAAGATGCATTGATTGCCCCACACCACTTCGTCGACGCTTCATTCGCCCTGCCTCCAAACTCCACCACAGCCAGGACCATCATCATCACCTTGGTATGGGCTGATGGTGCCAGCTCGTTTGTCAATGCATCCACACCCTGGACCATCTCACAATCGTCATAGACCTTCGTTTCTGTAGTGTATACTACATAGTGAAACTACACGTAATACAGTAACACCTGTTAATTGACACTAAAAGAACAAACACTGGCAAACAATTGATTTGAATAGAGGGATCTAAACACAAGTCAGTCGCAGATCCAAGACAGTCATAGCACAGAGCACAAGAATACTATTGTCATTGTGCAACTAGCAAAGTGAAGCATGGACGTCGCGCCACGGCCTAAGTAAGCTGCTGTAGATGAAATGGGTGCCAGTTGGCGCGCTGTGGGCATTGGCGTGCGCATTTGTCACAGACTCACTACAGGAAAGCAGGTGTTGTTCCCAGCGACCAATTCTGGAGTGGATATCGTTGGATAGGGAATGAAACTTATTGACGTACCTATAGCATGGTGAGGAGGAAGGCGGAAATGGTGTGATGGGTGGACTTCGAGTGGCGGCCGGACGAGCGGCAGTAGCCACTGCTGAGGGAGTTGCCACAGGAGATAGCGACACTTAGTAATGTGATAACGTGTGGGATCTACCACATTCTTCCACCCTCGGGAGACAGAATACTAGTCGATGGCTGTAAAAACTGTGAGGCTTAGCATGCTTCTGACCCCATGAATGCGACAGGCATGACACTAACGGACGTCAGAGCAGCCGCCACCTACCTGCTTGCAGGTTGTAGGCTGTAGGGCTGGAAGTAGTCCAGATGAGAGTAATTTCCAAGAATGACTGCCTATCGAAGTTGGAGGGCTCCAATCGATCATATCGAAAGTGCGATAGTAAATCGATTATGGAAGTCTCGTGGCGCGCGTTATGATCAATTATTTGTGATTGTCAGTTTTACCGGTTTTCCGTTGTTTCTTCAGTTCGTGTACGTTACATTCCCGCGGTAATTGTTTATGATACCGTTGGGAAATTGACACGGTTTCTTTTGATAGCGAGAGTAATGTCTGCTACTTCTCACGTTTCTTCTGCGGATCGCCTGACATGGAAAACTCTAATTCCATGCATATTCAGCATAGACAAATGTTTGACTTTTACCCGGAAATATGGACTTCTGCCGGACGAGGAAAGGAGGGACAGTGTTGACTATGGTGCTGCGAAATCTGTAAAACTTCGTAAGAGGAATGTGGACACCGAAATTCCGTTGCAATTCCATTGCGGATTTTGCGGAAAACGAACCAGCATCAGGAAAAATACGTGGTTCGAGTCCTCCAAATTATCGATTCAGACGAGCGTGTTTCTTGTGTCGTGCTGGATTCGAGATTACACGTTGCAAGCCACAACATCAGAAACTGAGTTATCGGCAAATACCGTGTGTGACTACTTCGGTTTTTGCCGAGAAGTGTGTTACGTGTTAGTGACAAATGACAGTGTGCCAATTGGTGGACCGAGTAAAACAGTAGAAGTAGACGAATATCATATTGCTAGACGAAAGAATCAGAGAGGACTATCTTCTAACAGCGAAGTAGATCATACTTGGCTGTTCGGTGGGATAGAAAGTGAGTCCCGGAAATGTTTCGTTGTGAGGTTATTGTCCCGAGACAAGGTGACTTTAGTGGGTCTCATAAAACATTTCATAGTGCCTGGAACAAAAGTCACCACAGATGGGTTTCAATCCTACCAGACTCTGAAAGCTGAAGGGTTCGACCACGAATTCGTGAACCACTCTGTGGAGTTCGTCTCTTCAGATGACGCCAGTGTCCATACCCAGAATATAGAACGGCTGTGGAAGTCTGTCAAGTCTTCCATAAAAAGAGAAGGCGTCCAGGACAGAGAGACGAACCGTATTTGTTCCAGTGCATATACTCCCACAACTTGCGTTTGCAGGGGAAAGTCGACGCATGCGACACTGCCGATATTCCTGCGCGATATTGGCAGAGTTTACCCTGGGTACGGAAAAAAAGGAATTGTCCCTGTATCTTATACATCACGCGGACTGTCACAAGACGACGAGTAAGGTAAGTCGTCTCCTTTGAATTTATAAGTGCTTCTCTAACGTTTTTCTTTTGTCGTTGCTGTAGTGACAACTTGAAACATACTCGTAACGCGTGCCACAATACTTCTATAATCGATTTACCATCGCACGTTCGATATGTATCGTTAGGAGGCAATCATTCTTGGAAATTACCCGATGATGGTGAGTCCCGCACGGACAGAGATATGGGAGCTGGAAAGGGAGTGCCTGCTGGACTTGCGTCTCTGCGCCCTGGGAACACACTGCTCCACAGAGCGGTAGGAGCGCTGATGCCACTGGGATCGGTTCCTGAGTCACAGACTCAGGATGCTGTAGTGTACCGTGTAACGACTGGAGACGGCAGAGTGGTGGCATGGGGGTCAGGTAGGTAACAGCAATCTCGCCTCTTGCCGACGGCTGAGCTGAGACGGTTACCACCTGCCAAGGCCTGGAACACGTTGCATCTAAGACTCCCTGCTCAGAAGTTGCAGGCGGTGCAGGGTGACGAAATGAGGACTGTACCTGCATAATTAAGGTTGTGGGCATTTGCCTGTCCCTCACCTCCAGAAGAAACACCACTTTTGTTGCTGGATGACTACCAGTACTCATCTGTCCCGATGGCTAAATGCTCATGCTCAGACTGAGGGGCTGTAATGCAGCTTCAGCACCGGTGGTACAGGCCTCGGGTGCAAGCAGTGTGTGGCTAGCGATCATGCAGAAGCTCTGCTGGACTCTTATGGAACATCTGTAAGAGCTTAAAAATTGAGTTTAAGCATCTTCCACTGGACAGGTGCCAATGTACTTGAGCATTTGCGATTTAAATGTTTGCACCAGGTGCTCAGCTTCAACATTCAACAGAGGGTGGAAAGGTGGTGACCGAACGTGTTGGATGCCATTTGTTGCACAGAAGTTCCTAATGATTTGCGACGGAAACAGGGGACTATCATAGAAGTCTGGGGATGACCGTCAACAGAAAAGAAAAGGCCGTTACAGTACTGCCCCCTGTCCTCGACTATATATGCTAAGTGAGAATATGCATTGATCACAAGGAGACAGTTTGCTCCTACAAAGGAGCCAGCGAAGTCCAAGAGGACCTGTTCCCACAGGTGCACAGCTATTGGCCATGGAGAGAAAGCCTTCTCGGGAGGCACTTTCTGTTTGGCGCATTTGTTGCAGAATTGGACCATATGCCCTACGCGTTCGTCAATAGGCAGTATACATGGCATCCCACCAGAATTTTTGTCCTGAATGGCTCTCAGTGTTCGGAATGGAGAAGACACAAAATTTCGTTCCATGACGAGAGGGGAATGACTACTCGTGGCGACGCATATTCCATAGCCAGGAGCACAACTACATCAACCAAAATCAAATATTGTCGCAGCTGAAAATCTTGATAAACGCGATATACCTTGCTCTGTGACAGCTGCTCCGGTCACCCACTCAGAATTTTGCAACATACGTGTTGTAAGATGAAGTCTGCACCTGTGGCTGCTGTAATGTGCTCGCCCACAATGGGAAATGTGTTGACTGTGTGCTGTGCCTCCTCATCAACGTAGAACAGTGGATTGGGACCCATCAGTAGCTTTGAGAGGGCATCTGCGTTTTGATTTTTATCCCTGGTACGAAAATGAATTTTATACGAGGGTGAGTCAAATGAAAAACTTAAATAATTTTTAAATACCCTACTGGCCATTAAAATTGCTACACCAAGAAGAAATGCAGGTGATAAACGGGTATTCATTGGACAAATATATTATACTAGAACTGACATGTGATTACATTTCCAAGCAATTTGGGTGCATAGATCCTGAGAAATCATTACCCAGAACAACCACCTCTGGCCGTAATAACGGCCTTGGTACGCCTGGGCATTGAGTCAAACAGAGCTTGGATGGCGTGCACCGGTATAGCTGCGCATGCAGCTTCAACACGATACTACAGTTCATCAAAACTAGTGACTGACGTATTGTGACGAGCCAGTTGCTCGGCCACCATTGACCAGACGTTTTCAATTGGTGAGAGATCTGGAGAATGTGCAGGGCAGCAGGGAAGGGCAGCAGTCGAACATTTTCTCTTTCCAGAAAGGCGCGTACAGGACCTGCAACATGCGGTCGTGCATTATCTTGCTGAAATGTAGGGTTTCGCAGGGATCGAATGAAGGGTAGAGCCATGGGTCGAAACACATCTGAAATGTAACGTCCACTGTTCAAAGTGCCGTCAATGCGAACAAGAGGTGACCGAGACGTGTAACCAATGGCACCCCATACCATTACGCCGGGTGATACGCCAGTATGGCGATGACGAATACACGCTTCCAATGTGCGTTCACCGCGATGTCGCCGAAAACGGATGTGACCATCATGATGCTGTAAACAGAACCTGGATTCATTCGAAAAAATGACGTTTTGCCATTCGTGCACCCAGGTTCGTTGTTGAGTACACCATCGCAGGCGTTCCTGTCTGTGATGCAGCGTCAAGGGTAACCGCAGCCATGGTCTCCAAGCTGATAGTCGATGCTGCTGCAAACGTCATCGAACTGTTCATGCCGATGGTTGTTGTCTTGCAAACGTCCCCATCTGTTGACTCAGGGATCGAGACGTGGCTGCACGATCCGTTACAGCCATTCGGATAAGATGCCTGTCATCTCGACTTCTAATGATACGAGGCCATTGGGATCCAGCACGGCGTTCCATATTACCCTCCATATTACCGGGGATTCCATATTCTGCAAACAGTCATTGGATCTCGACCAACGCGAGCAGCAATGTCGCGATACGATAAACCGCAATCGCGACGGGCTACAACCCGACCTTTATCAAAGTCGGAAACATTTCTCCTCCTTACACGAGGCATCACAACAACGTTTCGCCAGGCAACGTCGGTCAACTGCTTTTTGTGTATAAGAAATCGGTTGGAAACTTTTCTCATGTCAGCACGTTGTAGGTGTCGCCACCGGCGCCAACCTTATGTGAATGCTCTGAAAAGCTAATCATTTGCATATCACAGCATCTTCTTCCTGTCGGTTAAATTTCGCGTCTGTAGCACGTCATGTTCGTGGTGAAGCAATTTTAATGGCCAGTAGTGTATTATTTATTGTGCAGAAGTGGTACAAAGCTGCATCACTTTTCAACATAATCTCCCCCACTTTCAATGCAAATCCTCCAGCGCTTACAAAGTGCATAAATTCCTTTAGAAAAAATTCTTTTGGTAGTCCGCGCAACCACTCATGCACCGCGTGGCGTACCTCTTCATCAGAACGGAACTTCTTTCCTCCCATTGCGTGTTTGGGTGGTCCAAACATATTGAGATCACTTGGGGCAAGGTCTGGTGAGTATGGTGGATGAGAAAGACACTCAAATGCAGGTCTGTGATTGTTGCAACCGTTGTACGGGCAGTGTTGGGCCTTGCATTGTCATGTTGCAAAAGGACACCTGCTGACAGCAATCCACCTCGCTTTGTTTTGATTGCAGGCCGCAGATGATTTTTAGGAGATCTTTATATGCTGCACTGGTGACAGTGGTCCCTCTAGGCATGTAATGCTCCGAAATGACGCCTTTTTCGTCCCAAAAGAGAGCCGGCCACGGTGGTCTCGCGGTTCTAGGCCCTCAGTCCGGAACCGCGCGACTGCTACGGTCGCAGGTTCGAATCCTGCCTCGGGCATGGATGTGTGTGATGTCCTTAGGTTAGTTAGGTTTAAGTAGTTCTAAGTTCTAGGGGACTGATGACCACGGATGTTAAGTCCCATAGTGCTCAGAGCCATTTGAACCCAAAAGAGAGTCAGCATAACCTTCCCTGCTAATGGTTCTGTCCGAAATTTCTTTGGTTTTGGTGATGAGGAATGGCGCCATTACTTGCTCGTTCTCTTCGTTTCCAGTTGGTGGAAGTGAACTCAGGTTTCGTCCCCAGTAACGATTCTTGCAAGGAAGCCATCACCTTCTCGTTCAAAGTGCCGAAGAAGTTCTTCACAAGCATCAACACGTCGTTCTCTCATTTCAGGAGTCAGCTGCTGTGGCACCCATCTTGCAGACACTTTGTGAAACTGGAGCACATCATGGACAATGTGGTGTGCTGACCCATGACTAATCTGTAAACATGCTGCAATGTCATTCAGTGTCACTCGGCGGTTTTCCTTCGCTATGGCTTCAACTGCTGCAATGTTCTGTGGAGTCACAACTCGTTGTGCCTGACCTGGACGAGGAGCATCTTCCACTGAAGTCACACCATTTGCGAACTTTCTACTCCTTTCGTAGACTTCCTGCCGTGACAAACATGCATCACCGTACTAAACCTTTATTCGTCGATGAATTTCAATAGGTTTCACACTTTCGCTAAGCAAAAACCGAATAACCGAACGCTGTTCTCTGGTGCGAGTCGCAAGTGGGGCGGCCATCTTTATACTGATACGCGACGGTATGTGTCCATCGGCACTATGCTGCCACCTACAGGCCATTCTGCGCGCTGTTTGTAGCACGCTTACCAACTTACAGGATAACGGCGCGAAATTTAGATTTGTTACTACAAATTTAAGGTTTTCATTTGACTCACCCTCGTAATGGTTTCTGCTTAAGAAGCGTGCACACTGCCACAGTCGGTGAACCATTTTATCAGAGAGCCATGATGAGGGGCTCAACATTGAAATGAGCGGCTTATTTCCCTTCGCCCCATCCTAAAAGATTTGACATTTCCTGAGCGCATATATAATGGGTAAAGCTTCTCTTTCAATGTAGGAACAATTTCCTTGAGCTGTCGTCAATGTCTTGGTGGCATAAGCTATTGGCTGTTCAATCCCATCAGAATACTGATGTGCTAGGATGGTCCCAATCCCATCGTCAGAGGCATCAGCTGCCATTGCCAACCTGAAAGGTAGCTAAACATAGGGGCTGAACAAAGGCAGTTTTCCAAAGTTTTAAATGCACCCTCGGAATGCTGTGGTCAAGAAAACAGGATGCCAGTTTCTCCTAGTTCAAAATGGTTGAAATGGCTCTGAGCACTATGGGACTTAACTTCTGAGGTCATTAGTCCCCTAGAACTTAGAACTACTTAAATCTAACTAACCTAAGGACATCACACACCTCCATGCCCGAGGCAGGATTCTCGTAGTTAATTCAATGTATGGGCGATCTTTGACATTCTTTGACCGAGCTAGCACTGTGATTGCTTCCACATTATTGGTCATCAGTCTGATGCGTTCGTAAGAAATTATGTGTCCACGTTATTCAGTCAATGGCTGAAAGAACTGAGATTTCTCGAGGTTATACTTTAAGTATGCGTCATGGAGCGCATGGAACAGCGTACACATATTTTGGAAATGTCCTTCAGTGAAAGTTCTCATTACTATGATGTCATCAAGATAATTCATGCAGGATGGTATATTTTGCGTTAATTGCTCAATAAAGCTTTGAAACAAGGTGGGAGCGCTGGAAATCTTGAATACTAAGCGCTGGTATATCAAAAGGTCGAAAGTAATGTTGCCTACCAGGAGCTCCTGCAACTCTTCATCAAGCGGAAGCTGCAGGTAGGCTTCGTCCCGGTCAGTTTTCGAGAATATCTCCCACCAGCGAGTTTAGCCATTAATTGGGTCCGGACATGATATCGGATATGAATCAATGTGAGTCTGTGAATTTTCTGACAATCTGAAGTCACGGCACAGTCGCGATTTTGCTGATGGCTTCTTGATGACCGCCAATGGCGTCGCACATTGACTAACTGGGTCCTGTTCAGTGACATCCAATTGTGTTAGTCCATCAAGCTGTTCTTTAACACGTTCATAGAGAGCTAGAGGGACAGGAGCTAGTGAGAGAGAAGCGTGATGTAGGCAGTGAGCCCCTTTGGACGACGCGAAGTTAACAGTATCTGTGATTGTAAAATCAAATGACATAAATGCGTTCAGACCAAACAGATTTTCTGCTGAGCTGCTATTTACTACTATAAAAGTTGTTTGCCGAACGACAGTTTTCATACTTGGTGTCAAACGTTAATTGACGTTTGATAATAACGGGTTCTTTGCTGTAGTTTACCAAGCATCGAGTTGCTGAACACAGGGGAGGTGCAACAATTTTCGTATACTTTTGCGTTTGAGAAGCAAAGCGTCAGCACCAGTGTGTACTTGCAGTTGTACCAGTTGAGCATTGATGTACAATGTGATAAGTATTTGTTGGGGACGGAACAGTCGGTAATGGTGAAGTTTGTGTCCATAGACTTTTTTGCTGTGGCCAAGAACGAATTGCGGAAGCCTTACAAACTGGTGCAATGTGGCCCGATTTATTGCACCTGTAACAAGTCGCACAACGTTGGGGGCATTCTTCCCGCGAATGTTTCTTAAAACTAGCTGAGGAAGACCGAAGCGGACGACTCCTCAACTGTTTTCCTGCTGCGGCGCGTACACAGGAGGTGGCCTTTTTACGGACGGGCTGCACCCTCACTACTTCCACATCTTTTAAGTCTACTGACGCACGGCGCTTGCTCTCCAGCGTGCCTCCAGCTGCAATATCCACCCATATTTTTAATTGCTGGGCTGCTGAAAGCAAAACTTCAAAAGCCTGCACAAGAGCTAGAACTTGTTCAAGTGACGGGTCATAAAACTGCAAAACTTGCTGTCTAACCTCCTTATCAGGGTCAAAACGGATAATACCGTCTCTAACTGTTACTTCGGCATTTGATCCCTTATGTTTGGAAAGTGATGAAATGATAAATTTCGACATACCTGCGATGACGCTCTGTACGTCTGATTAGGGTGTCTTTTACATTGATACAGTTCTACCCCAGACGCAATGAGATACGCATGACAGTGGTGGTATGTGGTCAGTAAATTGCACATTTCCTCAAACGAACTCTGAAAGGGTTCAGTCAGGGGGGGGGGGGAAGTTTAAATAAAAGTCAATAAATTGATGGCTTGAGCCAAGACAAGAGGAGAGCTTTTATAGTGTCGGTGTTCTTTATCTGGAAAGTACTGACGGAACCGCTTTTCGTATGAGTCCCAGTACTCAGCTGATTTCACGTATGGTGGGAACGACGGTGTGTGGATTGGCTATGGCTGCTGCTGACGTTCCACCAGTGTTGACAAGAAGCTTTCAAACATGGCGGTGTTTTCTTGCAGAATTTATTCCATCTGCGACTGTCTTTGCAATTGGCGTTGCAGCAGGTTCTGAAGTAATGGTTACACTGAAGTGACTTTATCAATGATGCACTGAGAAACTTCGTGGCTCTGGTTCTAAGCTGTGTAGCTTCGGAGCACTGTTCACTGACGGCACTGTTTATCACCATTCGTATCCAAATATATCGAACTTACTGTTCGAAGAAAATGTAGAATAATGAGTTCAGTCGCCGCGACTTGTGTAGTGACTATTACTCAGTTAAACACCTTGTGATACAGTAATATTTTCTTACTGACGCCAAAAGTACAGGCACTAGCGTACAACTGAACCGAAAAGAGCAATCCAAACGGATGTCCGGTAGTAGATCCAAAAATCGTAGTGCAGAATACAAGAACACGATCGTCACAGTGGAGCTAGCAAAATGAATCATGGAGCTCGGGCAGCGGCTGAGTAGCCGCCAAATGCGTGCCAGTTGGCGCACTGTGAGCAACAGCTTTTGTATCTGTGTCGCAGACTCGCTACAGGAGGTTGGTTCTGTTCCTAGTGACCAATTCTGGAACGGACGCCATGGGCACATAGATGAGCCTTGATGACATAGACTGGTAAGGTGAAAGGAGGAAACGGTGCGATGCTGCTTACGTGGGCACATGACAATGGCGCTTCCTTCGAGTAGCAGCCGGACGATTGGTGGTAGCCACTTCTGGAGGAGTCACCGCTGGAGAAGGAGATGCCTATAGCACAGTATCATGTGGGAGTTACCCCAGTCTGTAGATGCACTCGATGATAATATTGCGATGTATCAGCAGGACATGATATTGCAAGCTATCAGTGCAAATAAGGATGCGGCGAGGTGCTCATGGACTGAGGTGAGTAAAACTACTATAGATCCTTGCTTATATCATTTCTTTAATAATGCGTGATACTCACCATTTTTTGTTTGTTTCATTCCAGATGAGATGGAGGTCGTAAGTGGATGCACGCAGCCACCAGCAACTACTTCACCTCTTCGACCGACTATGATGTGTACGACGTTCCACCTTAGTTCGTCGCTGTGCCTTCAAACACCATTTCAGCCAGGTCCAACATTATCAACATGGTTTGGGTTGATGACACCAGCTCGTTAGGCAATGCAACCACACTCTGGAACGTCACGCTGGGGGCATGGACCTACATGGTATTGAAGATGACTTGAGAGTCACTCATGGCCTAGCAGCAGCAGCACCTCTCCACGCTCTGTTATGGATCATTAAGTAAGTCCCGCAGTCACATTGGACTATTCTGTGGTTGCTGGCTCTTTTGGATCTCATAGACGTGTATGGAAATTTGGCAAGATTGTCATACGCGCCCACATTTGTGACATGCAGGAAGGAGGATTGGGTAAGGCACTCAGCCATAAACTCCACTCTGATGTATAGTCAAACATCTATAGCCCACTTAATGTGTGGGGTCCAGTTTCAAGCCTCTTCCAAAAGATAGTGCCACTACACACTCATGTATTAATGTCCACAGTCTAGATGAGAGAGATGTATGTTACTTTGCATGGTCACTTCTGAACAACGATAGAAATTACCCAAAACATGCCCAGTATACAAGTAAATATGAAACATCAGATTTCTAGGTATCTCATTCTCCGTAAAACCCCAGGACATAACCAAAATGCGAGAGGCAGAACCCTAATTACTCAGTTCACGTACACGCCCCGGATGTTGATGGTAATAAGCCGAAAGATGATCATGAGCACACAGTGTACAACAAGGAAATCAAGCACAAAGTAGTTAAACCTCTCTGCTTTTCAAAATTAGCCAGTCAGCTCCCAAAACACATACATGTCTTCCTATTATCCAAAGGCGAGAAGCAAGCCCACGTGTGGATCAGAAGCATGTCCCTCCTACTTACCAGCCAACTGCGTACAAGAAACTGCGCAAAATATTTTTGCTATAGAGGCCTCAACTCCTTTACGAAGAGTGGGGTTCTAGAAAGGTTTTGCCCGCATCTCGTGGTCGTGCGGTAGCGTTCTCGCTTCCCACGCCCGGATTCCCGGGTTCGATTCCCGGCGGGGTCAGGGATTTTCTCTGCCTCGTGATGGCTGGGTGTTGTGTGCTGTCCTTAGGTTAGTTAGGTTTAAGTAGTTCTAAGTTATAGGGGACTGATGACCATAGATGTCAAGTCCCATAGTGCTCAGAGCCATTTGAACCATTTTTTTTTCTAGAAAGGTTTCTTACTGACTGTTAGTTCCAGGAGTCGGTACGTTTGCAAATATCTACTCCAGATAAATAGTTCTGAAGGCAGTGATGCCCGTTTATCGTATACGTATACTTCCACATCTACATATATACTCCGCTAGCCACCAAGCAGTGTGTGGCGGAGGGCACAATTCGCGCCAAAGTCATATTCCCCCCCCCCCCCCCCCCCCCCCCCTCTGTTCCACTCACGGATCGCGCGAGGGAAAAACGACTGTCTGAACGCCTCAGTACGAGCACTAATTTCCGTTATCTTTGAATGATGATCATTACGCGATTTGAAAGTTGGTGGTAATAATATATGCTCTGCATCCTCGGTGAAGATTGGATTTCGGAATTTAGTGAGCAGCCCCTTCTGTTTAACGCGTCGTCTATCTGCAAGTGTGTCCCACTTCAAACTTTCTATGAGATTTGTAACGCTCTCGCGATGGCTAAATGTACCAGTCACGAATGTTGCCGCTCTTCTTTGGACCATCGCAATCTCTTGAATGAGACCCAACTGGTAAGGGTCCCATACAGACGAACAATACTCTAAGACTGGACGAACTAACGTATTGTAAGCTATTTCCTTTGCTGAAGGACTGCATCGCTTCATGATTCTACCAATAAACCGCAATCTAGAGTTCACCTTACCCGTTACTTGTGTAATCTGATCATTCCATTTGAGATCATTTCGAATAGTCACACCCATATACTTGACTGATGTTACCGCTTCCAAAGACTGATCATTTATTTTGTACTCATACATTAATGGGGTTTTTCGCCTTGTTATACGCAGTAGGTTACACTTACTAATATTGAGAGATAACTGCCAGTCATTACACCACGCATTTATTTTCTGCAAATCCTAATTGATTTGTTAACAACTTTCGTGTGATACTACTTTTCTGTAGACTACAGCATCATCGGCAAACAGACTAAGGCCGCTGTCAATACCATCAACCAGATCGTTTATGTAAATCGTAAAAAGCAGAGGACCTATTACTCTGCCATGGGGCACACCTGAAGTTATGCACAAAGAGGGCCAGCTGTGTCTTCCACGACCGCTGTTTCCTAAAACCGTGCTGGTTTCTGCAGATGAGCTTCTCAGAGTCTATAAAGGTCATTACGTCTGAACACAAAATATGTTCCATGATTCTACAACAAATCGATGTCAGTGAAATTGGCCGGTAATTATGTGCATCCGAATTCCTACCCTTTTTATAGATTGCTATGACCTGGGCCTTCTTCCAGTCCCGTGGAACTTTCCACCGTTCCAATGATCTCTGATAAATGACGGATAAGAATGGTGCTATATTTGTAGCATGGTCTACATAAAACCTTACGGGGGTACCGTGTGGACCAGATGCCTTCCTGGCGTCTAAGGATCTTAACTGTTTTACAAGCCCAGATACACTAAACACTATGTCAGCCATCCTTTCGTTTGTTCGATAATTGAAAGGGGGAATGGTGCTGCAGTCCTCTATCGTAAACGAGTTTTTGAAAGCTAGGTTTAGAATTTCGGCCTTCTGTTTATCATCATCAGCTACATTTTTTGTACTGTTAGCAAGAGATGGTATTGAATTATTTGTAGCGTTCATAGATTTTACGTACGACCAAAATTTTTTGGGGTTATTTTTTAGAATCTGCAGATAAAATATTGCTTTCAAAGTCGTTAAAAGAGTCTCTCATTGTCCTTCTAACAGCTGCTTTCATTTCACATAATTTCTGTTTGTCAGCGGGGCAGTGACTACGTTTAAAACGACTATGCAGAATTCTCTGCTTTCTCAGGAACTTCCTGATATGTTTATTGTACCAAGGTGGATCCTTTTCCTCCCCTATACTTTTGCTAGGCACATACTTCTCTAGCATATGGTGGACAATATCTTTAAATTCCGACCAAAGATGCTCAATATCTTTGTGTCCCGTGGTGAATACATGAAGTTGACTATGAAGATATTCGTTAAGTCTGTTTGTCGCCAAGATATCTAATATGTTCCCATCTCGAGTTGATTTTCTAACCAGTTGCTCAAGGTTGTATGTTGAGAGCGCTCCTAGCTCCTGTGGCCCATAGTGAAGTTGAATGCAGCGAAGTCCGTACTACCTACATAGAACAGTACGTGGCATACGTGGCATCGTAGGAAGTTGTATGTCCGTATGACTTTAGTCGTAGAAAATTCGAATCTTATGTCAGGGATAATCTTTTGAGATGCTTGCTCGCTGAGCTCGAAACAGCAGCGTGCGAAGTTGATGGGATTTATCGCGACAACTTTCTCATGTCAGACTCGCAGAAGTATGATGCCTTGTACGAGCAGGCAGTTGAGTGTCATGCTTGTGGGCTGCGGTTGGGTAGCGAAGTGAAAACTCCACACAGAGACCATTGTCATCTAAAGGGGAAGTCCGCAACGCACCTCACAACGCGTGCAAGTTGAAGTACCAACCACTATGGCACACGCCCATCTTCTTTCACATCTGAGTGGATATGATTCGCTCTTTCTCTTTCAGCACCTGGGTAATTTCGGTTTGAAGGGTGATATGGTACGAATCATTACAGATACTACTGAAAAATAAATTTCTTTTTCCAAGAGAATCACGTATAAACTGACTCTCCGCTTCCTGGATTTGCTTCGTTTTATGTGTGCGTCTCTTGAAAAACTTGCTTTGTCGATGCGTGAAGAGAACATGCACATCATGAGAGCTATTTACGAAGAAGGTGGTCACTCCATATGAATATCGGCACCAGTAGTAAGACTATGAAACTGCGTTCTACATGTACACAGATACTCCACAAGCCACCGTAGGGTGTGTGGCTGAAGGTACCCTATGCCACTACTAGTCATTTCCTTTCCTGTTCCACTGTGAGATAGAGCGTGGAAAAAATTCAGATGGCTCTGAGCACTATGGGACTTAACATCTGAGATCATCAGTCCCCTAGAACTCAGAACTACTGAAACCTAACTAACCTAAGGACACCACACACATCCATGCCCGAGGCAGGATTCGAACCTGCGAACGTAGTGGTTGCGCGGTTCCATGCTGAAGCGCCTAGAACCGCTCGGCCACACTGACCGGCGAGCGTGGAGAAAACGACTGTCTATATGCCTCCGTATGAGGCCAAATTTCTCGTATCTTATCTTCATTGTCCTTACGCCATTGCATGTTGGAGGGAGCAGAAGCATTCGGCTATCAGCTTCAAACGCTGGTTCTCCAAATTTTCGCGACAGTGTTTCTCGAAATGAACGAACGTCGCCTTCCTTCGAGGGATTCCCGTTTGAGTTCCCGAAGCAACCCCGTAACATTTACGTGTTGTTCGAACCTTCTAGCAACAAATCTAGCAGCCCGCCTCTGAACTGCTTCGATGTCTTCCTTCAATTCGACGTGCTACGGATCCCAAACACACGAGCAGAACTCAAAAACAGGTTGCACCAGCGTCCTATATGCGGTCTCCTTTATAGGAGAACCACTCTTTCCTAAAATTCTCCCAGTAAACCGAAGTCGATCATTTGCCTTCCCTACCACTGTTCACATATGCTCGTTCCATCTCATATCGCTTTGAAACATTACGCCTAGATATTTGAACGACATCACTGAATTAAGCCTGGCACTAGTAATGCAATATCCGAACATTACAGGTTTGACCTTCCTACTCATCCATATCAGCTTACAGTTCTTCACATTTAGGGCTAGTTACCATTCATCACACCAACTGAAAATTTGGTCTAAGTCGTCTTCTACCTTTCTGCAGTCATTCAACTTCGACACCTTACCGTACACCACGCCATTATCAGCGAACGTCCGCAGATTGCTGTCCACACTGTCCGTCAAATCATTTATGTGTATAGAGAACAATAACGGTCTTATTACACTTCGCTGGGGCACTCCTGACGATGCCCTTATCTCTGATGAACACTCGCCGTCAAGGACAACATACGGGGTTCTATTATTTAAGAAGTCTTCGAGCCACTAACATATCTGTCAACTTATTTCTTATGCTCGTACCTTCGTTAACAGCCTTTAGTGGGGCGCCGTGTCAAATGCTTTCCGGAAATCTAGAAATATGGAATCTGCCTGTTGCTCTTCGTCCATAGTTCGCAGTATATCATGTGTGAAATAGGCACGCTGAGCTTTTCACGAGCGATACTTTCTAAAACCATGCTCATTCGTGGTCATAAGTTTCTCAGTGTCAAGAAAGTTTGTTATGTCCGAACTGAGAATATGTTCAAGGATTCCGCAGTAAACAAAAGTTAGAGATAACGGTTTGTAATTTTTGGGGTTCGTTCTTTCACCCTTCTTATATACTGGTGTCGCCTGCACTTTTATTCAGTCGCTTAGGACTTTGTGCTGGGCGAGAGATTCATGATAAATGAAAGCTAGGTAAGGGACCAATGTTGTAGAGTGCTCTTTGTAAAATGGGACTGGGATTCCGTCCGGACGTGGTGATTTATTTGCTTTCATACCATTCAGTTGTTTCTCTATGCCAGGGATGCTTATTGCTGTGTCGTCCATACGGGAGTCTGTCCTATAGTACTGTGTTGACGATTTCTTGAACGTGAAATTTAGAACTTCCGATTTCGTTTTGCAATTTTCAACTGCCACGCCAGACTGGTCAACAAGTGACTGAAGAAAAGCCTTAGATTTGCTTAGCGATTTTACATAAGACCAGAATTTTTTCGTGTTCTCTGCCAGATCTTTTGCTAAGGTGCGTTGCTCGACATAACTGCATTCTCCAATAAACTAAAAGCAGTCCCATAATGGTGGCAGAGTATGGGTACGTGGTGAATGTTTGGCAGGTGTTCTAAATCTCTGATTTGGAAGAATATGCTACATTATACATGAAAACCGATCTACACCTCCTTGCCCAAATTGTCGAGAGGTTGTGGAGAGTATGCTTGACCACATACTCCCTGGATCCTGCCTTCTATTACACTCCGTCAGGGCTTTCGTGGGACATAATGTTAAGAAGGACACATGCCGACATGCGACTGTTGACTGAAGATGATATGATGCTGTTCTTCGCACAATCGATTCACAGGGAACTTCGCCAATACATGCACAGGTACGTCGAGGCGAATTGCCCACAAGTGAGTGACGAGCAGTATAGGCCGTCGGACGATTTAAGTGGCATCCTTTACTAGGAAGTTAACAACTTCTATGGGTACGTCATGCAACAAAGTTTACCGTTTGGACGGTTCCGATGGCTGCCCAAAGGGGAAATCG
Source organism: Schistocerca americana (assembly GCF_021461395.2). NCBI lineage: Eukaryota > Metazoa > Arthropoda > Insecta > Orthoptera > Acrididae > Schistocerca > Schistocerca americana. The sequence continues at coordinate 533,792,908 of NC_060130.1, forward strand.
TCAGACTAAAGGAAAAGATCCATGGAGTGGCTGTGGATGCTGGTGAGTGATATGTTCTGGAGGCAAACCTGGTGTATCCCACTCATTTGCAGGATGCGTATAGGAACTTGTCGCAGTGTCCAGAGCGCCTAGAGCTGCGAAATGGTTCCGTACCGATGCTGTTGACGACACTGAGGAACATGCAGCGATATATTCCACACTATAGAAATCTCCAGAAATGTCTGAGGTTGGGAATGGAACTTGTTACAAACACTCGCGGCATCTCCCTCAAGGAGCGTTACTGTTTGATGAAGGACATTTCAGTAAAGGAGTAATTCAATTTTCGGAGAAACAAATGTTAGAGAATAACATGACAATCATTTAGTTTACAGTTGGAGGTGGTAACGGTGGGGAGCCGTTTTGGCACAAGAGATTACATTGGAAGACCAATTTTTCCATCGGGTCATTACCTTCAGTGAAGGACTTGTCGCTGTGGAGATGGCCAAGGTTTCATTGCAGTTTACGAAGCCTGTCTGTATCGGTATGTGTGTTCTGCTTTCCTCCAAACTCCACATGTGTCGGTTTCATTATGAATTTGTGAAGCCAACCTTCGCCGATCCAAAGTTACTTTAAACGGATACGGACAGTTTCATATACTGGGTGAACGGCTGCTACCTATATGAAACAATTATGTACAATTACGAAGAATACGATAATTGTTTTGAAGTAGCACCGAAAAAACAGATGATTATTAGCCTAATGTAAGACAAGGCGAACGGTTCGTATATTGCAGAGTTTTTGAGTCTTAGGTCGAAAATGTATGCGTACAGCATGGATTCGGGTGCCACCTAGAGGTTGGCAAATGTTGTGCATTGTGTCACCTAGAAGTCTATCTTGATAAAGGATTATAATAGGTGCATGCTCCAGGGCGTTGGCATCGCTCCACATAGGTGCGTCAAATAGTCAAGTAGTATTTCTATCGAAAGATAATTAGATACATACTACACTGCAGTTGTAAGTAGGGTTGTCGCATCATGATGACAAACGGTTCATCTGTGTGGATGGAATCAGGACAAACCCATACTTACACTGTTCATTGAGTGACTGAGTGTTCAGCTGTGTATTTATTTATTTGCAAACGGTGGTTGTATGTGCCAAATAGTTTGGACAACTATTTGTCATAGTTATGTGTATGTGTGCTTGTATGCTTGTCTGTTTGCACACTGTGTGTCCGTATATATGTAAATATTTGTGTTTTTGTGTGGTTTTCCCTCACCTGCTACTACTAGTTCCCATTTCTCACGTAAATCGATACATATTTATATATATTTATTATATATATTTATATATATTAATATTATATAAATGGAAGTACACATACACACATATACAGTATATATCCTCCTAAACCACTAGTCCTGTTTCAACCAAACTTGATATACATATCACTTGGTGTCTGGAAATCATCGTTGTGGCGGTAAGGTGATAAGAACCACCTACCTATCAAATTGGTGGGGGTGAGGGTGAAAAACAGTGTAGCCCAGGACATGTCAATACTAATACTAATACATCCAGAATTTGAGAATAAGAGCATTTAGAGACTTGTAACAAACTTTGCACGTAATTTCAAACATTTTCTCACTGACTAACCCTCCAAAATGATGAAAGGAAAAAAGTTTATCGGTTACATTTCCGCTCTTCATGCAGTGAAACTGCTGAATGAAGCAAGACATTTTAATTTATTGCTTCTTTACTACTAACTGTATGCATGACACATTTTTCAGACAGTATTCACGTATAACACTGAATGTACCAGATGCATTATATCATTATACGACATGTATTTGGGGAGATAAGCTATCATGAACACTGAGATGCGTGAAAAACTGCCGCACCATACATGAAGTTTAAATTTATTACTTCTTTACTGCTAACGCTTGGTTGGTTGAGCCGGCCGGTGTGGCCGTGCGGTTCTAGACGCTACAGTCTGGAATCGCGCGACCGCTACGGTCGCAGGTTCGAATCCTGCCTCGGGCATGGATGTGTGTGATGTCCTTAGGTTAGTTAGGTTTACGTAGTTCTAAGTTCTAGGGGACTGATGACCTCAGAAGTTAAGTCCCATAGTGCTCAGAGCCATTTGGTTGGTTGGCTGATTTGGGGGAGGGGACCAAACAGCGAGGTGCTCAACGGTCCCATCGGATTAGAGGATAGGGAAGGATGTCGCCCATGTAATTTCAAAGGAACTATCCCGGCATTTGCCTGAAGCAGTTTAGGGAAATCACAGGTTGGCCGGATGCGGGTTCGAACTGTCGTCCTCCCGAATGCGAGTCCAGTGTGCTAAGCACTGTACCACCTCGCTCGGTGAACTCTATTCACAACGCATTTCGCAGACATTAGCCACATATACACTGGATGTACCTACAATCATATCATTGTACAGCACAACGTCCAGGAGATACGGCTTGATAAAATGGAGCTGCGTGAAAATGAGTCTTCAGGGCGAAATTCGCTAGAGACTTAGGTGAAATAAATGTACAAATATGTTAAATGTATGAAAATATATCTAACATGCATATATTTATATACATGCAAATCCATGGGCAGAAAGCTCATACTAAACATGTGAAACGATTTCAGCCAAATTTGGTATGCATATTAGTTACAATCTGGAAGTAAATACTGTGGTGATAAAAAACTGCCAGCCTCTTATTGGAGTGAGCTTGATAACGTAGAGGTAGAAAGGGGAGGAGGAGGTGGACAGAAAGCGAGGGGGAAGGAGGAGATTTGCACAGAGAGACAGAAGGAGGAGGTTGACAGAGAGAGGGGGAGGGGGAAATTCATAGAGAGAGGCTGGGGGGATGGACAGTTTAGTGAAAGATGGCGAGATGAACAGGGAGAAAAGGAAGAAGAGATAGGCAGAGAGAGGGGTGGAGAAAATGGACAGAGAGATGGAGGAGGAGGAGATGAACAAAAGAGGGAATGAGATGCACAAGAGAGTGGGAAGCAGGAGATGGACAAAGTGAGGAGGAGCTGGTTGGTGGAGGGAGAGTCAGGAGGAGTAAATGGACAGAGAGAGGGTCAGGAGGAGACAGACACAGAGTGGGGGTGGAGGAGGTAGTCAGAGACAGGAGACGGAGGAGATGAACAGATAAGGAGAAGAGGAGGACGTGGACAGACAGAGGGGAAAGGAGGAGATGGACAGCAAAAGGAAAGAGGAGGAGAAGGACCGAGAGAGGGAAGAGGAGGAGATGGAGGGAAAGAGGGGAGACGAGGAGATAGACAGAGAAAGGAAAGAGGATGAAATGAGCAGTGAAAGGTGGGAAGAGAACATGGACAGAGAGATGGAGGAGAAGATCGACACAGAGAGGAGGAAGGAGAAGATTGACAAAGTGATGGAGGAGGAGGAAATAGAATTAGAGGTGGGAGGGGGACATGGACAGAGGGGAAGGAGCAGATGGACAGAGGAGGTAGAAGCAGATTGACAGAGAGAATAGGAGAAGGAGTTCGGCAGAGAGAGGAGCACGAGAAGATAGACAGAGAGGGGGGCTGGGGAGGTGGACAAAGAGAAGATGGACAGAGAGAGGGAGAAGTAGGAGATGGACTAACAGAAAACTGGAGTAAATACATAGTGGCGCAACGCTGGATACTGAGCTAGCATTGTATACAGGGTGAGTCACTAATTATTGCCACCTAGAATAACACTGAAAGTATGACAGTATCTGAAAAGTGTGCGGGACAAATGTTGTATGGGACAACGGGGCCTAATACGATGTTGGTCTTTTGTTACTAGGTGGGCTTGCGTCAGAGATATGAAGGTCAACTTTGTTTCTTTTACATGGGATGCTGTAGTTTGGTACCTATTTTCTGATAGCAGTTATCGAGAGGAATCCGATGATGTGTAACAGTAATGTGTTTGAAGGTCAGTGAAGGTCAAAAAGATGGCATGAACGTCCATTTACAGGTGTTCGAAGTGATGACCATTAGTATCAATGCAGTGCTGCAATATTCTTATCATGGATTGCGTGGTATTCCTTATTACTTCAGCACTTATCGAAGCACATGCTCCGATAATTCTCTTTCGTATATCGTCAACTAGTAAATATTCGCCGAATACGGTTTATCCATCTAACGTGCCACTGACATGTAAACACCATTCGACGGTTTCTCAATACAACACTAACAGGAACGGTAAGCCTAGTATCGTCGAATCAAGGGAATGGGGATGATGTATTCCTTCGAGGAACAAGTCGATATGCTTCTCATTTACGGATAATGCAACGCAATTCAGTGAGAGGTAGAGACTTATACGCTGAAAGATATCTTCAACGTACTCACCCTACACGTCGTACATTTAAATATGTGTATGATAAATTGAGACAACTGGATATTTAACGCATCAGAAATGTATCCGGCAAAGGAAAGTTACTAACGAGGAAACGTAAATTGGTACTCCTGGCACTGTGGTTCGAGATACTTGCGTTAGTTCGCGTCAAATCGCAAGGGAATCTGGCATGAGCCGGAGTAGTGTTGTTCGTGTTCTGCATTGCGATGAGTATCATCCTTACCACATCAGTCACCACCAAGAAATGACTGGTACGGATTGTATGCGTCGCACTGAATTCTGCCAATAGGCTCAACTTCAGATTCAGAGGGATGACACATTTATTAATTTGATTTTTTTTACTGACGAGGCTATATTCACGAATCATGGGAATGTTAATTTGGATAACATGCGCTATTGGGTAACTAAAAATCCGTGCTGGCTGCGGCAAGTTGCACACCAAAAACCGTGGTCGGTGCATGTATCGTGTGGGATTCTGGAGGACAGAATTATAGGCCCCTATTTCATCGAAGGAAATTTTAATGGTAGGAAGTACACCACATTCTTGCAAGAAACATTAGGTCTGTTATTGGAAGAAATATATTTAGGAACAAAGAACGAAATGTGGTATCAACACGATGGGTGTCCAGCATATTTTTCGCTGTTGGTTAGAAATCAGTTGCAGAGACAATTCTCAAATCATTGGATTGGACAAGGGGGAGATGTGTCGCGGCCGGCTGATTTGCAAGATTTGACGCCTCTGTATTTTTTCTTGTGGGCATGTGGGGATTCATAAAAGACATTATTTATGAAGACGTTCCAACCACACCTAAAGATATGAGAGAGAGAATTGTCAGAGCATGTGCTTCGACAAGTGCCGATGTGATAAGAAATTCCACTCAATCCATGATAAGAAGATTGCAGCACTACATTGATACCAATGGTAATCACTTCGAACACCTTCTGTAAATGGACTTTCATGCCACTTTTGTGACCTACGTTGACCTTCGGAGACCTTACTGTTACACATCATTATAGCCGCTATCAGAAAATGTATACCAAACTATGGCATTCTGTTTAAAAAGAACAAAGTTGACCTTCATATCTCTGAAGCGACCCCACCTGGTAACAAAAAACCAACGTCATATTATGGCCTCCGTTGTCTCATGCAGCTTTGGTCCCACAAACTTTCCGGCTCCTATCATACTTCCAGAGTTTTCCTTGGTAGCAATAGTTAGTGACTCACCCTGTATACAGTAAGAAATGACCAGAAGCAAATGACTGAAATGTGAATCAATACGACTCTATAAAGACAAGTCATAGTTTATCGTTGCTACCAAAAATCTTGAAAAGTTCTTGACTGATTTGCTTTAGATTTTTACACTATACTCCAATGAACGGTAGGAAAGACACAGGATACACAATGTTTTAATGTATATGATATACAGATAAAACAAACACCTTATAAAAGGGAAGGATTTTCTGCAAAAACCACGGAAATTTCTTGACCAATTTACTTCAGATTTTTACACGATATTATAATAGATTCTTGGATAGACACAGGCTACACATTTTTTAAATATATGTGGTATATAAGTATGTATACTCTATATAAATGGGAAACGTTCTTAACAAAATTATCGAAAAGTTCTTGGCCGATTTCCTTCTAATCTTTTCCGGTACTGTACTAAACGTCCAGACAGACATACGCTACATTTTTAAATATGTAGTATAAAATATGTATGTAACACATAAAGAGGAAATGATGTTAGCAAAAATCTCGAAATGTTCTTGACTACTTCTAATTTTACATTAATAAGCGTTCAGACAGACAAAGGCTACAATTTTTTAAGTATATATGGTACAGTAATACAAATGTAATACACAAAGAGGATAAGTTGCTAGTAAATATCTCAAAAAAATCTTGATCGACTTTTCCTTTTTTTAAACTGTGCTCCAATAGATTTACAGATGGGCATACGCTACATACTTTTTCAGTATACGTGGTATATAAATATATATGTGATATGTAATGGGGAAACGATGTTAGCAAAAATCTCGAAAAGTTCTGGATCGATTTGATTCAAATGTTTGCATGATATTCTAATATATGATTCCATGTACATAGGTTAATATTTCTGTCATTTGTGTTGTACATAACGTATAGTACATAAAGCGGAAACGTTGTAAGTGTAAGGCTCTAAGAAACGTTTGGACGGGCATAGACTACATTTTTAATGTATATGGTACATAAATACGTCATTAATAAAAATCTCAAAATGTTTTTGATTGATTTTCCATTTTATATGATACTCTAATAAACTTTCGGATGGACATACGCTACATATTTTAAAATGTATGTGTAAATATAAATGTAATATGCAGAAGGGAAATTTGTTATCGTAAATCCCGATAAGTTCTTGACCAGTTTACTTCGAATTTTTACACAATGGTCTAATAAACATTTACCCAGTCCTTGACTGTATATTTTTATATCAAGTGGAAAAGTTGTTAGCAAAAATCTCGAAAACTTCTTGACCGATTTTCTTCAACTTGTTGCACAACGCTCTCGTCTAACATTCTGATGGATGTAGGCTATATATTTCTTTAAACAACAGTGTAAACGTTTTCTGTTAAAGCCGACTGTGAGAAAGAAAATTCTGTACTGTGAACATGTGCGGTTTCCCTTTCTTTCATGCAATCAGTTTTAACTACGATAACAGGGCATTTAAGGATTAAACTAAGTTTTCTTCCATATACATTCTTTCTCCTTATATATGATTTTAAACAAAAATTATGTACACACTGTGCTTTGTTTTTTATAACGGTATATTTTAAGAGGAAAAGAGGAATACTCTATTTATGGCTTATTGACTTATGATTACAATAATACTATGGAATCTAAATCATCTGAAATTTTTCAGTTTTACTCGATCACGGGTGAAAATTGAGAAATATTCTCACTGAAGCTACTATCGTCATAGACGCAGCGGCAGGAGAAGTCCCTCCTGTGCCCCTTATATTGTTGATACCAGCAGATTTACCCATTCATTTTAAGTGACTTCATTTCAAAAAATGGTTCAAATGGCTCTGAGCACTATGGGACTTAACATCTGAGGTCATCAGTCCCCTAGAACGTAGAACTACTTAAACCTAACTAACCTAAGGACATCACACACATCGATGCCTGAGGCAGGATTCTAACCTGCGACCGTAGCAGTTGCGTGGTTCCGGACTGATGCGCCTAGAACCTCTCGGCCACCGCAGCCGGCGACTTCATTTCATCGAGGTTTCATTTGCAATAACAATAACAAAGGCTCAATGTTGGAGAGAAGGGAAGAGGAGATGGACAGACAGGGGGAGGGAGAGAAAGTAGACAGAGAGGGAAGGGGGAGGAGGAGAAGGACTGAGAGAAGTGTGATGTTGAGATGGATAGAGGTTAAGTGGTGAGGAAGAGATGGACAAAGAGAAGGGGGAAGAGGAGGAGATGGACAAAGGCAGGGGGAGGAGTAGTTGTACTGAAGGAGAGGGGGGAGAAGGAGATTAGGACTTATATACAATTTCAGAAAATATTTAGGAACTGTGAAGCATTGCCAGGTTCACTAGGGCTGTATATAGAAAGAAATTTTCAGAAAGAAGTGTCTGAAATGTAAATACACTCCTGGAAATGGAAAAAAGAACACATTGACACCGGTGTGTCAGACCCACCATACTTGCTCAGGACACTGCGAGAGGGCTGTACAAGCAATGATCACACGCACGGCACAGCGGACACACCAGGAACCGCGGTGTTGGCCGTCGAATGGCGCTAGCTGCGCAGCATTTGTGCACCGCCGCCGTCAGTGCCAGCCAGTTTGCCGTGGCATACGGAGCTCCATCGCAGTCTTTAACACTGGTAGCATGCCGCGACAGCGTGGACGTGAACCGTATGTGCAGTTTACGGACTTTGAGCGAGGGCGTATAGTGGGCATGCGGGAGGCCGGGTGGACGTACCGCCGAATTGCTCAACACGTGGGGCGTGAGGTCTCCACAGTACATCGATGTTGTCGCCAGTTGTCGGCGGAAGGTGCACGTGCCCGTCGACCTGGGACCGGACCGCAGCGACGCACGGATGCACGCCAAGACCGTAGGATCCTACGCAGTGCCGTAGGGGACCGCACCGCCACTTCCCAGCAAATTATGGACACTGTTGCTCCTGGGGTATCGGCGAGGACCATTCGCAACCGTCTCCATGAAGCTGGGCTACGGTCCCGCACACCGTTAGGCCGTCTTCCGCTCACGCCCCAACATCGTGCAGCCCGCCTCCAGTGGTGTCGCGACAGGCGTGAATGGAGGGACGAATGGAGACGTGTCGTCTTCAGCGATGAGAGTCGCTTCTGCGTTGGTGCCAATGATGGTCGTATGCGTGTTTGGCGCCATGCAGGTGAGCGCCACAATCAGGACTGCATACGACCGAGGCACACAGGGCCAACACCCGGCATCATGGTGAGGGGAGCGATCTCCTACACTGGCCGTACACCACTGGTGATCGTCGAGGGGACACTGAATAGTGCACGGTACATCCAAACCGTCATCGAACCCATCGTTCTACCATTCCTAGACCGGCAAGGGAACTTGCTGTTCCAACAGGACAATGCACGTCCGCATGTATCACGTGCCACCCAACGTGCTCTAGAAGGTGTAAGTCAACTACCCTGGCCAGCAAGATCTCCGGATCTGTCCCCCATTGAGCATGTTTGGGACTGGATGAAGCGTCGTCTCAAGCGGGCTGCACGTCCAGCACGAACGCTGGTCCAACTGAGGCGCCAGGTGGAAATGGCATGGCAAGCCGTTCCACAGGACTACATCCAGCATCTCTACGATCGTCTCCATGGGAGAATAGCAGCCTGCATTGCTGCGAAAGGTGGATATACACTGTACTAGTGCCGACATTGTGCATGCTCTGTTGCCTGTGTCTATGTGCCTGTGGTTCTGTCAGTGTGATCATGTGATGTATCTGACCCCAGGAATGTGGCAATAAAGTTTCCCCTTCCTGGGACAATGAATTCACGGTGTTCTTATTTCAATTTCCAGGAGTGTATTTCATATAAAAAGAAAATATAGAAAGATAAAAGGGAAAAGTTGTATATTTACGACATGCTACTCAATGGCTCTTGAATAACCAAGGGCACGTGGGACCCCACCTCCATGCTGCGAGAGTAGGACAGGCCAGTATTTCATAACTTCTAAGTGGGGAAACCCCATTCACAATGTTGTGTTCCGCCGATGTATCGAACAGGGGACTACTTGATGCGTCACCATAGCAGTGTAGCGAACTACAACGGATCGTAATTGGCAGTACACTGCAACCGGAGCTCGCGTTTCGTGCAGACGTAGAAGAGATAGCGGCACTAAACGCTGCAATACTTGCGCAGCGTTTATTGACTGCACACCTAACTATCATTTGGAGAACAGACGTGCAAGTGGACGATGAATGTTGCAACCACAGAAGAAAAACCTGAAACATCGTGATTTACAGAGAATGTAGGAGGAATGTTGAATCTGTTGTTGACTTGCATGACGAGCGTTTTGGAGAGAAAGTTAGCTGTTGTTTGCTCTTTTACAAGTTTGTGAACGCTTTTATGTCCTATGGGAGCTTACAGACGGACAAAAGGAAAAGAAGCAAACGTGTTACAGGAGAAGCTAGTAAAATAGCTGTACTAACGGTAGTGCCAAGTCGGAATAAAACGTTGCGAATGGGGTTTCCAAACAAAAGTTATGGAATACTGGCCTGTCGTGCCCTCACAGCTTGAAGGTGGGATCACACGTGCCACTGGATGTTCAACGGCCACTGACTAACATATCGTAATTTAAGATTGTGTACCCATTTCTGTTCCTCAGATTACAGAGCTATCTGTGATGAAACGAAGAAAATGCTTCAGACAAAATAAATGTAGCTTTTGCCGTAGAAACGTAATCGGCAATAAAAAAAACAGGGTTCCTACCGATGGTTTGAGAGTTAGTCCCACCACCCACGCATGGGGCAGGGGTCGAGTGTGGTATCATTGAATGTCAACCTTAGAGAGAAAAAAATGGAATTATAGCTTTCTTTGATCCGATGTGAGGTTTTCGAGATGTTTCAATGTCTTCAGTAAAAGAGAAACACTCTAGAAGAAAATTAATGGCCGTGTAAATACACCAACAAAAATTATAACTTATTCTATATAAGGAAAACAGTAGCTTTTTTAACAAAAAATTGTTAATAAACTACAAAATTGATTGTAAATAGAAAATACACTTTGTGTGTGAGAAATAGGCTGGTAAAAGAAAATTATTGTTAATAAAAAGGCAGCAAATTATTGTAAAGAATGTACTGTCAAAACACGAAATTGTTCATAATGAACTAATAGTTATTTTGTTATGTCATTATAATTATTTCCAAACTCTGCCGCTACAGAATTATTATTGATAAAAAATCTGAACCTCTTCCCATGATGCTTAGACCTTGAACAAAGAAGCCTACACAGTTTAGGTAGTTACAAAGGAGGATACGGGGGAGAAGGAGTTCGAATCATATTGGTCTATGGGGTTTCCCCCCATTTTAATATGCTCCCTTTTGTCCACTAACAAGTCGCTGTCGTAAATTGAGTCTAGTATTTCAGGACCGTAATTTTACGCAACCCGCTCACTTGTGTGTGTGTGTGTGTGTGTGTGTGTGTGTGTGTGAACTGGAGCTAATACACTTACCGTCAGTAATAACTGATTGCAGTATTAAAGTTACGGGGGACGTGTATTGGTGTGTAACAAAAAGCCATAGGTACTCAAAGGTGGTAAGAGACATTTGAAATTATAAATTGTGAGTTACAGGTTAACAGAAATCGTACTGCTGCTGGTATGAACAGTCTGCTGCCTACGCGACTGGAAACTTTACAGTTTTGTCATTAATTTATCGTTCTTAATCACCTCAGACATTTGCAAGAGCTCTATCATCTATCACTCACAATGAATCTACTTCAAAATTTGTACCCCGCAAGCTATCGAACTGCTTGTGGTGGAGAAAACAAGATGCACGGCAGCTGTTTTCTCTCTTCCTGCTTCATTTGAGGATGGTGCATAGAAGGTAAGATTGTCCTTATCCATCCCTATTTGCACGTATTTCTCTAAATTTTGTTCTCGTGGCAATTATGCGAGGTGTAAGTTGAAGGAAGTAATATATTCTCCTTGAGCTCACGGAATTTTGAGAGTAAAAATTTAACAGATACGCAGTCGTCCTACAGCGTCTCTATTGGATTACGTTGAACATATTTTTACACCTGACGATACACGCAATAATTTGTGTCATTTTATTTTATTCTTTAATTGTTACTGTACCATATAAAACAGGGATCAAGGAAAAACAATAAAAAGAAGGAAGTTGGGGAATAACGCCTTGTTGACGACAGCCTCATAAGAGAGCTCATATGTGACAAGGATGGCGAAGCAAATTCTTTTCAAAGTAACTATCCTGGAACTCACTTTAATCATCTTAGTCAGATCGCGATAAACCAATATATTCGTGTATTCTACCCCACCCTCTTGAATGAGAGTCAAGTACCTTAATCACTGTACCACATCGCACACAGGAAATTGAATCATAACGATGTAGCAAACTAAAAGGCTGAGTCAGTTAAAGGACTTGGAAAAGTAGCTACAATCATTTACCCTATTTAATAAAAATGTTACAACGGATTATATTGTTGATAGTGTAGAAGCTTTATTGTCTAATCTACTTCCATAGTACATACTGAGGCTAAGAATGAAGTATTCGATACTAGATCTTATCAACTGAGCTTAAAAGTTGTAAGCATTGTAAGATGTGTTTTTCACTAAATAAGTATAAACAGAATAAGAAATTATGCAATACTTCTTTCTTAATGGTATAATACCTCTTTACAAATCTACATACACGTTCCGCAAACGTTTGAACGGAATGAGTCAAGTATAAGCGTGCCTCTGTTCCATGTCAAGATACGCTAGCAAAAACGGACCACCCACGTGTGCAGCAAGACTTGATAGCGCTAACTGTGTTCTTTTGCCATTGATCAACCGGCAGAATTCTTCTTAAATTAACGGCCTCGTTTGTTCCCGCTATCTACCAGGAATGTGGCTATCAGGGACTCGCCACTGCAATCCCATAAAAGTTAGTCTCCTTTCTTTTCTGGGTCTCATTCTATTTAAGTTTTTTTTGGAGGGGGTGAAGGCGTGTGCTTCTGCTGTGTTCTGTGCCTGAAAATAAGAGCAAGCGCTCCATTTGTAACGGCTTCGACTTGGACATCACGCTTTATTCTACAAGAAAAATCATTGTGTGCTTGCTAGCGTCAGTACAAATCGCTGTGTCGAGTAAGAAAGTGAATAACGAGTGTGTAGAGCCGAATAATTATAGACCCAAATTCTAAAATACGTTTCTTTTTACAATCGAAATTTGTAACAGAACTTACAACAGCCGTAGACATTTAATCAGTAAATGTCGGTACGAAAGAAGGAAGATTAGAGTTGTAACGTCCCATAGAGTTTGAGGTCATCAGAGACAGGACAGAAACTTAATTCAAGGACACTGGCTGGAACGGAAATGAAGCGAGTTAGTCTTTGACTTCGCATCGGCGGCATAATAATTATAGCCTGAGCTCTTCCTTAAATGAACACGAATGATGAAAGAAATCGTTCTTAATCTGTGCACTGGCTCCATCCTGGTATTCGACTTGAACAATTAGAAAAATCGCAAAGCTCACAGTGAATCTCCATTTGGTTACTCACTCAGGATTTTAACCTCACGCCTCACGAATATATGTCTATTGTGTCTCACGTTGCCCGGTGTTAGGGAAGAGACGACCATCGCAGTTAATTAATTTCTACCACATTTGTGTCTCGTTAAAATTATGTACCGGATCTGGAGGCAGTCTCGCATCTCTAACTTTCACAGCCAGTGGGGTATCATTTGTACTGCCCGAACATATCTCACAGGCCGACTCGAAGCTTCCATATATGTGGAACTCTGCCATATACAACATACGCTCAGGAGTTGCCTGTAAGTTTATTGGAAATTCCTTGAAACGCAAATTTGTTTTTGAATTAGTTCAAGTTTTTGTTTCCAAGGAGAAAATAAATTTAAAACTGCTTTTTGGGTATATATAAAATAAATGTGTTAGGAATGTTATTGTTACTATTTGCAACCGTTCTTCCTAAGTTTCTATTTCAATTATGTTTCCCATGCAGATAAGAGCAAATCCGTCTTTTTCTACTGAAAGTTTATTTTGTTTTATAACGGCCGACGTTTCAGCTCTTCTTAATGGGTATTATCTTGCTCTGTAACACTGGCACGTCGTAAGCACAATAAAGTCCAAATTCTAAAGCAATGTCGTAAGTGAAGTACAACAGTTAGAATTGAATGCACGTTTATTATGGACACCAACGTACAGACAGAACAGAACTGTATCCTGGACGGCGAGTGCTGCTTGCTATTCATACAGTAGAAATAGGGAATATTTCAAAAAATCCAGACAATAAAACATAAGAAATCTCGGAAATTTTCTAGAAGTGATAAATGAATTATCAATATTTAGTGGAGACTGCATTCGATCTGAAGACAACCAGCGCGTCAGCGACCGTGGAGTTGAAAGAGCAGCGTGGTGTCTGTACTATCTTGCGTCGATGTATTATATGTGAATGTCACGACAGGTGGTATTGTATCCCAACGGATAAGGCAAACTCTAGATTGCGGTTTATTGGCAGAATCCTGAAGCGATGCAGTCCTTCAACAAAGGAAATAGCTTACAATACGTCAGTTCGTCCAGTCTTGGAGTATTGTTCGTCTGTATGGGACCCTTACCAGTTGGGTCTGATTCAAGAGATTGAGAAGGTCCAAAGAGGAGCGGAATGATTCGTGACTGGTACATTTAGCCTCTGCGAGAGCGTTACAAATCTCATAGAAAGTTTGAAGTGGGACACACTTACTGATAGACGATGTGCTAAACAGAAGGGGCTGCACTCTAAATTCCGAAATCCGATTTTCACCGAAGATGTAGAGCATATATTATAACCACCAACTTTCAAATCGTGTAATGATCATCACTCAAAGATAAGGGAAATAAGAGCTCGTACTGAGGCGTTCATACAGTCGTTTTTCCCTCGCGCGATACGCGAGTGGAACAGAGGGGGAAAATATGACTTTCGAGCGAATTGTGGCCTCCGCCACACACCGCTTGGTGGCTAGCGGAGTATATATGTAGATGTAGATGTAGATCAGTGCTAACCGTTACTCCGCACTGCTTACCGAATAGGTCGGCGAATTGCTCCCTCCCCAAGAGAAACAGCGACCCGCTGTTTAAAAACATCTCATTGGAGCCGGTCACTGGTCCTCTGTACGGCGGCGTAGGAGGAGCCTCTCGTTTGGATAGTGTTTCATAGAATCTTCACTAAGATGGCAATTACGGCAGCCCATCCAGTCAAACTTTTTGCGGTCATTAAGCGAGCTCTCAGTTTCCTTGAACGAGAAGCAACAATCGTCGATCTGCACCTCAGAACTGTAGCAGCTCTTCATATGGAGGCTATGGATGACGCCGCTGCACTTTTGTCTTTTTGATGAAGGGTCATAATCCTCGACTTCGCATGTGAGTTCCGAGAAGCGATGAAGGATGCGATGTGGTCCAAAGTAGCCTTTCAGTAACTTTCCCGATACTCTCTCTTTCAGCATAGGTGTAAAAATCCGTACCAAGTGTCCCAGACTACATATCACAGGCCAGTGTTTGGCGTTACAGCGCTCTCGGTCCTTCTTTTTGGCGTCCAGGGACCGAGTGCGAGCCACTTGTCTTGTTTCTTCGGTCCTGATGACGACGTGTTTCTTGTAGTCATCCTGAGTATCGTCCGGTTGAAATTGGTGCAAGCAATCATGGTCGTTTCGGCCTCGCGACTGTGGAGCTGAAAGAACAGCGTGGTGTCTGTACTATCTTGCTTCGATGTATTATATTAGAATGTCACTACAGGTAGTATTGTATCCCAATCTGTCTTTTCGAGATCGAAGTACATCGATACTATAACGGCCAACGTCTTATTCAAGCACTCTTTCGTCTAAGGGTGGTAGGCGGGCGTCATACTGTGGGTGATGCCCCAATACGAAAATTCTGCTGATAATAGTCTCGACTGGATAACTTTTCCATGAAGAGAGATCATCACACTGGGCGCTCTGTCCTTCAAAATGTGTACTACGTGGAAGCTTATAGTTTCCAGAGCTTTGGCAGCAGTACAGCTTTGGTGACAGCGTAACGGGTGGGGTGGTCAGTGCAGACTATTATCCACCGATTCAAGTTTGTCAACTTCGGAAACCCCTCCAAGAGGTCGATTTCAGTCCAGTGGAATGGCGCTACTGCAGGTGGAATTGGTATCTGGTATCAAATGCCCAGAGGTAACTGTTGCTCGTGCTTTCGTTGCTGATATTCCATGCAGTGCTCCTATAGTCGTTTCCTCCTTCTTCAAGGCTTCTATAGTTTTCAGGAGTGCTGTATCTACCCTATGCTCAGCAGCAACTTCATTTAAGGCAGTGATGACTGAGATATCATCCACGCTGCTGTGTTCCACCAAAGTATTCCCTGAAAGGCACTTAGCGTCCTTGTGTTTGCATCTCAGTTATTATACACTTGAAGTCTCAGAGCCGCTCTCGTTAGGTGACCCGATGGAGGGTGACCCGATGGAGCCTTCAGGCCAGTCATCCAGCATAGAGAATGTTGGTCTGTCACAACAGTGAATGGTTTACATACGCACACAAATTGACGATCCAAACAAATAACTGGAAGGCACTCTTTCTTGGTATTGGAGAGTACTCTGGAAGCATAAACTGTCACCTTGTCAGCACCTTCCTAAATTTTCACTAAAACGGCACCTGCGCTCTAACCACTAGCACTGGTGTGAATTTCTATCTTGGCATTCTCGTCATACAGTTTGAAGACTAGAGAAGACGTTAGCTCCTCCTGAATGGGAAAGAAAGAGCTTTCTTGCATCTCGTCCTTCAGAATTTTGAGAATTGGCGTCTCCCTGCAATAGCTCCTGCAAGGGACGTACCTTGGTACAGAAGTCATTTATGGATCGCGTGTAAGTACGAGCACCTTCTGAGAAAACTTCTCACATCACGAAGGCGCCGAGCAGTGGGAAAATCTGGGACTGCTACTGTTTTCTTTGGACTGGGACAGACTCCATCGCCATTAACTAGGTGTCTCAAGATTTTTACTTCTTGGATGACTAAGAGGCACTTTTTCAGATTATAGTGGCAGCCTGCTGAATGAACACATTTAAAAACAGTTTTCAGGCTTATATGTCCTTCAACTGTCTTCGGCCTGGAATCACATTAACTGGCGTACAAATTTCTTCAGTCATAAGTCCCGCTTCCAACTGAGCCTCGATGACTTGTGAAGCCTGTAAGGTTGTACCAGAAGTTAACAGGGGAAACGGAACTAGACAAAATGCTAGATATATGTAAAAATACCCAGAACTATTACACCAAACATGAGTAGAAAATGGAAAGCATACCTAGAACCACATGCCTATTGTTGGATTTTGGTTGTTCTATACGGCCAAGATGAGGTAAGGCTAGCAATGGTGAAATTAAATAAATCAAAGCAATTCAGACAGAATTATGGCAGAAGTGCTGCCTCAGTACGTAGATCAAATTGTCCCATATTAGACAACTCTGTGTGTAACATGCAGGACTTGGATGAACTCGAATATTATCAAACTAAAAAACGAGAAGATAAAGATCCATGATAGGCGGAATCGTACAGTCCGATTTGTCTGATAATCGATCTAGCTCCTATTCTGCCGCCTACAATACGAGGACAAGAAGGTCAAATTAACTGAGGATGCGGTGTATCACGCAGTGGCAGTTGCTATAATTAGCAGATCTTCTGCGTAGGCGCTGCGGTCTCTGGTGCTTCTCATATTGTTAAGTTAGTTCAGCGGTAGCTCTATGCAAACATCTCAAAACTCGGGGACACACAGAGCTTGTGGTCAGTCCTTAGTGATGTTTTTCACTACATCTGGGTAAGTCCATCTGCTTAATTTTTTTGAACGGTGCAGGCTACCACAAATCGTCTAAAGATTCGGATGTATCGACGTCTCAAAAAACGGGACAAGATGTTGACCATGAGCCTCTGTTGATGCGAATTTTGTCTGGGGGTTTAGTTCATAACAACAGTTCACAAAATGTTTTAAAAAATCTGTAAACAGAGAAGTGAAACAAAAGGTATTTTTGTACTCATGTTTCTTCTTAGTTTTACACGAGCAATTCGATTGTGGTCTGTTTATGATGTTCATATTTATTGTGATCGGATGCTAGTTTGTCAAGCTTTTATGTCTGATCAGGGTTATTCAGATAGATAGTTTTTAATTCTTTGCGATTTTGTATTTCTTGGCGAAATGCGTGTCAAATGCGAAGAGGTATAATTTTTTGGGTGAATAACAGTATTGTAGGACTTCATTAACATCATCGTTGTCGTCATCATCATCGTCTTCAGTAGCAGCCATCCGATTGCTGGAGACAGTCCTCTTTTTAGACTGTTCCATGCAGTACCATCTTCGGCTCTAAGCTTGCCTGTCGCTCCTGCTTGTCTTCTAGCCACCTCCCACTACGTCGTCATCTCGTCTTTCCTTATGTCTTGGAATCGAACAAAGAACTTCCTTTAAAAAAGAAAAGTATGTGCTAAATATAAGACGCAGGCGTGTGACGGGAAGTGACTTGAGAGATGGACTTTGACCGTCTGCATTCCTTCGTCGCGCCGTACGATATAAATCCACAAAACTGTGCCGAGCTGACGCAAGAAAACTCTGCACGCCCTATGACCCCATCCACTGAGAAATCCATAGCTCCGTGAAACGGCCTCATTTCGCTTGCCTTGTGTGTTTTTATCGTTGCTGCATTCCATTCACTTTCTGAGAAGTATCCGAGACGCGATAGACGCCTGCAAAAATCTTGTGCCCACCATGCCTGCTCGATCACTCAGTTTCATGATTTCACGTATTTCCATAGATTCCATTTGGTTAGCTCTGAAACGTTAAATAATGTTTCAGATGAGTTATTGAGTACAAAACAGAAGCATCCCAATTTAAAACACATTTTACTCCTTAATTTTTTGACACTCTGACGATGTAGGTCTATTACTGAATTTGTTATCTCCAAATTACTATTCTGGAGTCAAAACACATCACAGTTCATTTAAAATAATTTTGAATGTTGTATCTCCACAACTCATATACCATACACTGCATTAATGCCACAGACCATCCTAAAATTTCTTAAGCATGTTTGTGTAATGTTAAAAGTGACCGAGTTATTCTGGTGGCATATATTACAAATTTGGTTCAACAGGATCCTGTGTTCCGAGGCGAAAGGCTCAGGTTAGTACAGATGTATCTACAGTGGTGACTCGATTTTCCGGACCTCAGATATACGAGTTCGTGATTGGCCGGATTGTGAACTACAAGCAAATGTCTTTGCAGTCTGGTCCGTGTTGCACGGATATGTCGCTCTGGCACTGTCCCGCACGTTCGATTACTGTCTGAGTTGGACAGTTGACAATCGCTATGCTACTGCACCGTATCCCGACTGTGCTTAAAAATGCCAAAGGGTAAGAGTGTTTTGTTATCGCTTACAGATAAAACAACAAAGTATCGTTTGTGACAAGTAACAGGCGGTGGTACAAATTTAATCTCTTCATTACCGAATTGCGAATAAAAGGTGAGAAAGTGTCAGCTGATGTAGGTATAGCAAATTCTTTTAAAGATTGTTTTAAAAAATAATTGAATGAAAATGACTTGGAGTTTGTTTACAACGCTAATGAATCCGAATTAAAAAGAACATTAATATTGTCAAAATCTTTAGCTTCTCGACGAGAGAGTTTAGTTCCATGAAATAAAATAAATAAAGAGCGCGTAAGAATTCTAATTTGTACAAACGCCACCGGGAACCATCAAATGCCTTTTCTCCTCGTCGGAGAATCCGAAAACCTCAGATGCTTTAGAAATGTCAAATTCCCACAATTTACAAAAACCAAAAAAAAAGTCACACGATGAACACAGAAATAATCACTGATTAGTATGATAACCCTTTTATCCCTGAAGAAAAAGACATTCAGAGCGAAATTGGTAAACAAGAAAGTTCTTCCTTTACTGGGTAAAGAGCCAACCCATCCTCGGCTGAACATTTAGAGGGTTGAAATGGAATGTATACAGTACAATTTTTGTCTCTTGATGTGACATCATTGCTACAAACAATAGGTAAGACTGTTATTGAAACCTTACAACAAGAGGATAGAAAACAATTTTTACGTAGTTTGTCATCTGTGGATAAAGATAACGTAGAAGGGAGTGTTGTTACATGGTTGTAGACGTGAAGGATTTGATTGCAAGGAAGGTTCTGAAGAAATCTTGGAACAGAGTACTAAAGCGGCAGCGCGAAAATCCGATAACGGATACGGATGAACCTGTTTCGGAGGACATGAAAGAGCTAATGGCAAACATACAAATATGCCAGGAATGTGATTCGCATGATATAAAAGAGCGGCTTACTTGTGGTAGTAACGATAAAAGTGTTCAGACCATGTCAGATGACGAAACTGTTGAAAACATTGCGGGGAAATGAACAGCAACAAATGTAAAAAGATGAAACAGACGAAAACGCAGATGCAGAAACTGATGCAGGACCATCCCATGTGGAAAAACTTAAAGCCCTGGAAACAGCTTTCAAAAGTTTCGAAAAACAAAAACAAAACAAAAAAACCTTTACTTAAGTACAATTGAAACGAAATTGTGATCTAGCAGCAGTGAAGAGAAAAAACTGTTTACCTTAAATGACAATTACCAAATATTTTAAACAAAACTAAACTGCAGTGAATGTCCTATGTGATTTGTGTTATTTATTTCATGATTAAGGTTGTTGTATTTCATTAATTTTAAGAAAATATGTACGTACATACGAAAATGTATCTCTAATTTCATAATTAAAATTGATTTTTGTTGAGTTCAACAAGTTTAATTTGTTTTTGTTGTTTTGAATTAACTCTACAAAGATAATGTTATAAGATCGTACGTGAAAGCTAACCATGCATGGATGACATAGGTTATCTCTCTAGAGTTAATAATATAATAATAACTTTTCTTCATAAATTCAAGTATCATGATTTTTGACTATCTGAATGGCTCATCACAACAATCAGTCCAGTTAATCGAGTCTCCACTGTATGTACAAAACAAGTCCGTGGAAAAAATTCAACAAAAGATGGAAGCCTACATACTCTGAACACAGGCTATGTTGACGTTAGTGTGGCACTATAAATAGGAACGTAAACAGCAACAACTATATCGGTTGATGTTTGCCTTCGCTAATAAAATCGAACCGTAGCGTCTGTTTTTTTCCATACAGAACTCAGTACCTCAAAAATTGTGTATTGTGGGATCGAATTGGTTCTTTTAAACGGAAACCTAAGTAATAAGTCATCAGTTTAAAAATAACTCTTTTCACATAATACAAATTCCAACATTAATTGCTCTGGATAATGTACAGAGATCTACTTCAGGATATGGAACTTGTGGTGTCACAAGGCTTAGGCCTGTCCCACCCCTCTTTAAATCGACCAAGACTTATACGAATAATTGTAAGAACAGTTATTGTTATTATGTTCTTCACGTTTGTTTTGGGTTTTCAGAAATACTGTGGGAAGAAAGTTTATTTATGTTGCAGATAACGTGGAAGACGTTGCCCAACGATCACCACAAAAGTTCGACGTAGCGGCAAGTGGGCAAGGAATAAAGCGAATGCTGCAAACTACCACGAGCCATGGAAGAGCCTGGGCCGCGAGGGCGTCGATCTTCTTAGGTCGTTTTGGACAGGGTCAAAGGAGGAGATATTCTGCTTTCTCTTTGTAAACAGATCGAAGGAGTCTTGAAAGGTTCATGTAAAACGTATAGGCGGGTGACACATTAGGTGGGACCCGATGCCTGTAATACTTCCACAGTTATTAAAAAGTTGTTAAACGGCAAAACCAATAGTTCATCATCTATAAAGATAAAAAGTAGTAAAGATATAGGAAAGGAAAAGAGCTGCAGCGTCAGAACGAAAAGTGATATATCGCTCAGCAACGAAGAAGGAAGTAAACAGCAGGCGTTACGTGGTGAAAACAAATCAACTGATAAAATAGTAATTAAGCATAAAGCCACGTAAAACTGCAAACTCCATTTGGTCCTTAGAATATCCGAAGCCTCTCAGTCGTCGTTTGCAGCTTAGTATATGATATTTGCTGAATTGCACTTAATTTAAACGAATCTGTTCAATCATCTCGCTCATAGTGATATAATACATGAACTTTGCCTACAGCCAGCTGAATACAAATTTCTTTATGTCCATTGTTACTCTGGCATGACAAACGCATAGCACATCTTTAGCTGCCACTAGATGCTACTCTCAGGTTTTGACGAGTACATAGGCCGCTAACTTATTTGGCATAATTTCCCCTAGCATCAGATATAATATTTAAATAAATGAACATACCAGCACATTTAACCCAAGTAGTAACACTCCTTATTGAATGCATCCTCTGGTGTATATGAGAGCCGAATATTGTAATAACATCCTTGTAGATGGCAAGTCATGATATAAGGACGTGAAGTATATCTAAATAGTGGAATTTTTACGAACGCTATTCTAAATTCATCACATCGTTATTTGTAGTGATGTCTTGTAATGTAACATCCTGCCAATCTATCAAAATTTTATCACTGAGTTCATCTAGGAACGAAAGTCCACGATGACTGCAAAATTTTCCAGGGCACGGCTACCTTGGCTAACGATCTGGTGTCATTAGCCCATAGCACAGTGATAATGATGGACAGGGCTGTGGTGGCAGTGTTTAAGGGTGTAGTGAATATATCATAGATTAACCTGGCTCAGGTGATGAATGCATCATCACTTTTTGATTTAGTGAAGTAATTGTTGTTACATCTGAAACAGAAGAAGAAGAAATTAATCATCATAACGCACCTATAATTAGCACACATGAACACGAAAAGAAAGTCATCTGAAGTACATATCTGTAGGATCACTGGAGTTAAATGGTGGTCGCTTATAATCCCCTGATGAACCATCAGTTTCATTATGGTGGTTCTTCTATGCTGATTCTGTCGGCACTGTTGACGATGCTACTAGCAGGCTTCAGACTGGAATGACTTCTTGCACCCAGAAAACTCGTATTTATAGCTAAACCATATTCATTTGCTTATTCCATAGAAACTAGTATTTTAACTCTAAGCGTGTTGATTTAGGCAGAATGGTGTCTGTTTATAGCTGTGTGTAGATGCCGCTGTCTCACAGCGCTTCCACTGTTACTGTTGTAGAATGCATAATATTTCAGTGTAGGCACACACTGGTCCATTGTGCAGATGTCACCTCCACTGTTCAGAGGATTAAAAAGAATATTCCGATGATTTAGGACCCTCTGCGTGCCACAACCGCTATCTGCAGCCCACTACCTACACATCAGACGCCACTGTCAAAGAAATACATGCATATTTTAGCAACAAACCTTTTGCAGGCATTTCCTAGTGCACAAGCCATCGATGTAAGCTTCAAGCATCGCTCAGAATTTGGTAGCTATTACGCTATGCACCGATTTCACAATTGTAATATAATAAAGATAATAACGACAATCATAATAATAACAGGAGGAATGAGAAAAACTTCTTATTGCGCCAGCGAAGGCTCATGAGAGCCTTGCAGACCGTCCAGTAACGTTGGGCAGCCACTAATGTGCAGAGCCTTTCTACTGCCCTGGGGGCGTTATCTGGAAATAAAGGCATGTAGCTTTGTAGAGGATTGACTAGCCTCTGATGTATGGTTTAGAAAACTGGTAACATGGATGTTTTACCATCAGCACTCTACAAGGAATATTTATAAATCATTCTGTGGTGTTCGATAAGCACAAGTTTTCTTTATCAATTTCCACATTAAATAAATAAAATTATAGACACATGGATAATACTTTGTATAATATCCCCACATGTCAAACACAATTTAGTAGATTATCCATATCGGTAGAAAATCTATGAGTAAAGGTCTCAAGAAATGGTTCAAATGCCTCTGAGCACTATGGGACTTAACTTCTGAGGTCATCAGTCCCCTATAACTTAGAACTACTTAAACCTAACTAACCTAAGGACATCACACACAACCATGCCCGAGGCAGGATTCGAGCCTGCGACCGTAGCGGGCGCGCGGTTCCCGACTGTAGCGCCTAGAGC
Source organism: Schistocerca americana (assembly GCF_021461395.2). Taxonomy (NCBI): domain Eukaryota; kingdom Metazoa; phylum Arthropoda; class Insecta; order Orthoptera; family Acrididae; genus Schistocerca; species Schistocerca americana. The sequence continues at coordinate 533,816,498 of NC_060130.1, forward strand.
CGCTCGGCCACCCCGGCCGTTTATAAAGATCTCATATGACAGCACTTTCAGTTGTATCCTCTAAGTGTGAGTGTAGTTAGGTATACTTAAACTATTGTGTGTGTGTGTGTGTGTGTGCTCTAATACGAGTAAAGACTGGTTCTGATCTATCTTACTACCACAGTTGCACAAGGACGCTCTCTGAGTGTTTTAGGAATTTGGTCTTGAACCTACGGCCTGCAAGGTAGGAAAATAGTATCTCACACATAAAGAATTCAGAAGAGTGCGGCAGTATGAGCAGCGATGTATTCAGACAATTATCTCAATGTCAGTTTTACTACACTCCTTTAAAAGAAACGTAACCACTAACAGAAATTGGTGTACGGATTCAGGCATAACTATATGTTAGCAAAATATGAAAATCTTAGATTTTCGTTATTAAGGTTTATTTTTACTCTAAATATGACTTCATGACATAGCAATGTTAGCAAAATCACGTTCAATATGGTAAAATATTGATACCGGGTGTTCACAACTGTTAAGCGAACTTCCTAACTATTATAAGGTTCTTTAATGGTAAGATGGTTGATGACCATGTCCGAGGGTCGGTAAAAATACAAAAAAATTAAATACAATTGGGGTCAGAGATATCAGTTATTACGTTAAAATGCAAAGTGTTAAGACTCTAAATTGCATGGGCGTCAGTAAAGAGCAATCAAAAAGAATTACACAATTAAAACACTTCATAACTCCACAGTGGCTGACAATTGTTTTCGTTAGATCGGACATCTCAAGTTTTTGCTTCAATTAGGCCCGACAATTGTGAATATGTTTAACTACAGGTCATGTCTGAATGTACACAAAACAGTAGAGACATAGACGACTGCAGTTCTGAGTGGCAATTGAATATTACTAGCTTGCGTGGCGCAAGCGCGTCTGTGTTTTCCTTGCATCAGTGGCAGTAGTGGTGGCTGTCGGCGCGAACTGTGAACCTGAGAATCAGTTCTAAATCTCTCTCGATTGTTAAACACCTGTTTGATTCATTTCCTATGTCTTTGGTGAAGCCGAGACTCCTAGTTATTCCCTAGCTAAGAAAATTTGACTGAAATAGCGCATATGTCGTTGCCTTCGAATTGCTCGCATATGGTTCAAATGGCTCTGAGCACTATGGGACTCAACATCTGAGGTCATAAGTCCCCTATAACTTAGAACTACTTAAACCTAACTAACCTAAGGACATCACACACATCCATGCCCGAGGCAGGATTCGAACATGCGACCGTAGCGGTCGCGCGGTTCCGGACTGAAGCGCCTAGAACCGCTTGGCCACACCGGCCGGCGCACGCGTATGTTAACTGTCAGTGCTTGGTGTGATTCTCCGTACTAGGAGACTTTGCAGTTTATCTCCTTACGAGATAAGATGAGCCTGTGACCAAGTCTTCACATAATGCCTCTGGCAATCACCTCAGCACAACATGAGTCGCCTTGCTCAAACACTCGACGATTTTCTGCAAGAGAACAGCCAATTACTCTGTATGCAGTTTGCCTGTATCAAAGCTGGTAGCCATGCGTATTCTTTCTGGCCAATCAGGGCGTTCATACTTGTTATAACACCACCTGCCAGAATTTTTGTAGCCTATCACAGTCGTCGTATCTTTCGTAGGGCAGATTTTAACTTCTGATACGTAATACTGATATAAAGAGCTTTTTCTTTCACGCGAGTTTTAGTGCAGGTGGCTACAATGAGTCACCAATGTTTTGAGTTGGGTTTCTCAAGACGTTTTACCTGGGATCTCCCGCCATGTTCTCGTAGAAAGACTTTCCGAAGTGTCATCGTTAAAAGCAGGGACAATGGCTGCTTTTGTCGGCGGCCTACGCAGTGGTGGCGGCGTCTCATTGTGTCTGCTAGGTATCTCATGGCAAGAGATTTGTAGCTGCTTGGGATGGCGTATCGTTGGAAAATTCTCCTTTCCCTTAGAACTGTGTCTCGTAGCTCGGGTTAGCGAAATTACTTGCTGCTGTTACCCATGTGAGTGCTAGTGGTCTATATTAACGAAATGCTGGCTTATTTATTACACCTGCATATCAATAAAATTCGTTCCATTTAACGTAACTATGTTGTTTGACATATCCAGTTAACCGAAATTGTTTCAGGAATTCAATGTAAGATGTGTTATTTATTTGAAATTTTACAGTGTGTGTGCTGCGGGTTGAATCCTCCCAGAGATAGGGTTTGGGGTGACTGTGATTTTTATTTTGGTTGTATAGTGTTACTCAAAATGTATACAAGCAGAGGGAAATCCTTTTTAATGCCATCCTTATCGACTTGATAGCAAGAGTGCAATTACTTATTTAAATAATAATAACATATGACACTAACATGTTAAACAGAGAATGGTAACAGGAGCTCATTGGCTGATGGCTAACGACATAGGACAACCCTCATGTAAAGATGTCGACTAGTAGATCTAACCTACCTCAACATGACAAATATCTGCATCTTTGACCATCTCTCCCTCTCCAACACGTATCCACTCTCCTCCACAACAGCCAGTTTTACACGTGTCAAAACCAGTATGCATTCCACAGCTGACACTGACAGAGAGAGAAAAATGGAAAAAAATGTTAAATTTAGGATAAATAGTTTTAAAAATTAGACGTACGATGAGCGATAGTGGTAGCTGAAAATCTGAGTCATGTAGATAAATTGCAAACTTGTGATTTCATCTAAATTAATGTCTTTATGTGATCCATATTGTGCTTTTAGATTCTGAAATCATACCACTTTACACTGCATTCAAATATTTTTGCAACTCCAAATAGATTTTACTTAAAACTCGCGTTTGTTGGGAGAGAGTACCACAGCTCTCAGAATTAAGAAACATTACCATTTCATCAGACATACAGAACTAGTGGGAGCAAGGCAATTTCGTCTTGTCACTATGTCTGTCTAAAATGCGCTGTCTTTACACTATTAAAGCATACGCGGTGTCATTCCCTCTCTTATATCTAGTCATTACAACCCCCCACTGTTTACTCAATCTGTATAATGCTTTATTTACGTGGTACAGTCACGTTCATGTGGCCACCAACTATGTTCGACGTCAACACGCAGTAACCACTAACAGAGAGCAAGAAGTAGCACTAACAGTCAAGGGTGTACAAACAGTGTTAGGGGACGCAGAAGATAGTGCAGTCGTTGACGTAATGCGAAAAAGAGCGATTAATCCGACTTCCCGAAGGGCATTGTCATTGGTTTTCTGGACAAGAATGGAAGCATTTCCCAAACAGCTAAGTTATAAAACTGTTCATGGTTGAACTATACTATGCATGACAAAATGGCGCTATCCATAACTGGTACCGAGGAAACTGTGGTGCACAGTGGGTCATAAATGATAGGTGTGAAGACGGCTGAGTAGATGTCTATGGGCGAACCGGAGTGCAACTGATCGGCCAAATGAACCAAGGGGCAACCAGCAGTATATCCTCAACTACCGTTCAGCGAACGTTGTTGCCTATAGGCCTCTGCAGCAGACCCTCGTTTCATGCACTCATGCTGACTGCTGTTCATTGGTGACGAATGCTGGAATTTTCATGCCAATACCGCAAGTAAGCGCCCACTGACTGGGACCAGTTCTCTTTTCAGCTGATTATAGTTTTATGCTCCATCAGACAGATGGCCGTAAGTGTGTGTGGCATGAAACGTTTGAAAGCAGATGACGCTGTGATTCTAATAGTTCTCTCTTCCTTGGTACAAATTTGTAACTTCCTTGGAAAGTATCCAAAATATTTCCAGGCACTTTGATATAGAGCTTAGCCAACAAAAAATTTCGGTTATTTTCTAAGTATAAATACAGATATCTGGCAAGACAATGTCGTATCTGGATCTTACCGTAGTTTTGATAGTATTTTACAATTTTACCACGTTTTCCATATTTTGCTATTTATTCCGTACTTTTCCTTATTCTATATGTAAATGATCAGGTATATATATGTTCTTACTGTTTACATAACCATTCAACTATACTGCCAGAAAAAATAGTACATCTAGAAAGAAGATGTCGATTTTGATCCGATGACGGCATATGCCACTTGCGGCATTGTAAATGTACTGATAATGGTTTAAACGCCAACAGATAGCGTAGTGACATAGCTACCAGTATACCATCTGTGTCTACCCTTTAATAGGGAATGCTCACAGCCAGAAGGCTCAGTGCGGTGCAAACGTGTGAAGCACGAAGTCCACCATGCTACGGAGTCGCACTCGGGCTTCATACAGCCCAATGAGCGAGTCTGAAAGGGGTAAAATTGTGGCTTTCGAAGCGGTGGAATGGTCCTTTCGGAGAATTGCCATCCAAGTTAAGCATTTTGCGTCAGTTGTGGAACGATACTGCTGTCAGTGGTCATGTGAACATTCTCACACCCGTAGACGACTTTCTGGACGTCCACGCATTACAAATGCCCGCCAGGATCGTCGTATTGTAATGGAAGCAATGACAGATCGTACAGTTACCACAGCAGAGATGAGAGGGCTTGGGCGCTCAGACATGTCAACACGAACTGTTGCAAACCAGTTACTAGCAGCGGGAATATGGGCACGCATATCTCTAGCCCTTCTTCCACTTACTCCACAGCGTCGACGTACACGATTCGATTGGTGCCGTCAGAGGACCACTTGCAAGATGGAATGTGCGCGCCGTGATCTTCATCCACGAAAGCAGATTCTGCTTGAGCGCAAGAGATGGTCGTTTGCGCGTATGACACAGAGCTGGCGAGCGTTGTCTCGTGTAGTGTGTTCGTCCAAGGCATACTGATCCCACCACAGGCCTCATGGTCTCGGGTGTGATAAACTACAACTCTCGTTTACCTTAGGTGTTTCTGGAGGTGACGCTAACGAGCGCTCGGTACGTGCAGAATGTTGCTAGACCCGTTCCTTTGCTGTTCTTGCAACAGTAAGGTGATGTGTAATTCCATTAGGATAATGCTCGCCCACACACTGCCTGTGAAATTCAACGTGCTCTGCAAGACGCGCAGCTAGTTACTTAGCCAGTACGATCTTTGGTCTTGTCTCAATACACAGATTTATGGTAAGGTGGAACGAGAAGCGACTCATGTGATTCATCAACCAACAACGCTACAGAAATACGTGAATAGGTCGAGCAGGTGTGACATAATGTATCCCTGCATAGTATTCGCCATCTGTACTATCGAATGGATACCAAAGTCAGCGCCTGAATGGTCACCTGTGGAGCCTACACCACGTGCTAATCTGGGTGTTTCAACATGGGTCGACAGCTGGTATCTCAGAACCGCTTGTGTTACTGAGCTGTAAATGTAATCATTTCATGTACTTCACTTGCACTTTCGTAACAATAAATCTTGAGTGAACTGAATTCTATAAAAGAGTGTACTCATTTTTTCTGACAGTGTATGATACAGATTTTCAACCTAGCCATAGTATCTACGAATTTTACTTCTTCAAATGTCAACAATCGTAACAATGAGCGCCAAAGCCATTGAGCGTTGACACACAAAGTTGAGTTCTGCTGTTTTTGTCCGTCATATTCCTGCAGGAACCCCTACTGTCCAGCATGGCCTTAGAGTAGTGTCTAAAAGAGCGATCCACCTGTGGTAGGTACTGAATATTGCTCATGGTGGACTCACAGCGCACTACATGAGGGAGTATTATTCATTTACATCTACACCTACAACTACATCTACATTTATACTCCGCAAGCCACCCAACGGTGTGTGGCGGAGGGCGCTTTACGTGCCACTGTCATTAGGTGTGGAACCAGCATACGCTACATCCGGGGATACTTTTCAGGTCAGATCCACATGCAAGACGTCCAGAATAATAGTTAGGGTGGATCCATCTGTGAAGATTCCGGGATAATGTTAGCTGGGGTAATTTTCAGTATGGATCTCGCTGGGATAGTGTTCGGCATGAATCCATCCACGTATAATCCAGGGCAGCATCCAGCAGCACCCATGGTAAGTCCGGGAGGTGGAGTTGGGGATTCTGTGGGGAGCCGACACCCATGAATAACATAACTGAGATATAAGAGCATATATACACTTGTACATTTACATACAGAATGTGGAAAAACCTCCGCCCATGAACCATGGACCTTGCCGTTGGTGGGGAGGCTTGCGTGCTTCAACGATACAGATAGCCGTACCGTAGGTGCAACCACAACGGAGGGGTATCTGTTGAGAGGCCAGACAAACGTGTGGTTCCTGAAGAGGGGCAGCAGCCTTTTCAGTAGCTGCAAGGGCAACAGTCTGGATGATTGACTGATCTGGCCTTGTAACACTAACCAAAACGACCTTGCTGTTGTCGTACTGCGAACGGCTGAAAGCAAGGGGAAACTACAGCAGTAAATTTTTCCCGAGGGCACGCAGCTTTATTGTATGGTTAAATGATGCTGGCGTCCTCTTGGGTAAAATATTCCGGAGGTAAAATAGTCCCCCATTCGGATCTCCGGGCGGGGAATACTCAAGAGGATATCGTTATCAGGAGAAAGAAAACTAGCATTCTACGGATCGGAGCGTGGAATGTCAGATCCCTTAATCGGGCAGGTAGGTCAGAAAATTTAAAACGGGAAATGGATAGGTTAAAGTTAGATATAGTGGGAATTAGTGAAGTTCGGTGGCACGAGGAACAAGACTTCTGGTTAGGTGAATACAGGGTTATAAATACAAAATCAAATAGAGGTAATGCGGGAGTAGGTTTAATAATGAATAAAAAAATAGGAGTGCGGGTAAGCTACTACAAACAGCATAGTGAACGTATTATAGTGGCCAAGATAGACACGAAGCCCACACCTACTACAGTAGTACAAGTTTATATGCCAACTAGCTCTTCAGATGACGAAGAAATTGAAGAAATGTATGATGAGATAAAAGAAATTATTCAGGTAGTGAAGGGAGACGAAAATTTAATAGTCATGGGTGACTGGAATTCGACAGTAGGAAAAGGGAGAGAAGGAAACATAGTAGGTGAATATGGATTGGGGCTAAGAAATGAAAGAGGAAGCCGTCTGGTAGAATTTTGCACAGAGCATAACTTAATCATAGCTAACACTTGGTTCAAGAATCATATAAGAAGGTTGTATACATGGAAGAATCCTGGAGATACTAAAAGGTATCAGACAGATTATATAATGGTAAGACAGAGATTTAGGAACCAGGTTTTAAATTGTAGGACATTTCCAGGGGCAGATGTGGACTCTGACCACAATCTATTGGTTATGAACTGTAGATTAAAACTGAAGAAATTACAAAGAGGTGGGAATTTAAGGAGATGGGACCTGGATAAACTGACTAAACCAGGGGTTGTACAGAGTTTCAGGGACAGCATAAGGGAACAATTGACAGGAATGGGGAAAAGAAATACAGTAGAGGACGAATGGGTAGCTCTGAGGGATGAAGTAGTGAAGGCAGCAGAGGATCAAGTAGGTAAAAAGACGAGGGCTAGTAGAAATCCTTGGGTAACAGAATATATATTGAATTTAATTGATGAAAGGAGAAAATATAAAAATGCAGTAAATGAAGCAGGCAAAAAGGAATACAAACGTCTCTAAATGAGATCGACAGGAAGTCCAAAATGGCTAAGCAGGCATAGCTAGGGGACAAATGTAAGGATGTAGAGGCTTATCTCACTAGGGGTAAGATAGATACAGCCTACAGGAAAATTAAAGAGACCTTTGGAGAACAGAGTGGCACTTGTATGAATATCAAGAGCTCAGATGGAAACCCAGTTCTAAGCAAAGAGGGGAAAGCAGAAAGGTGGAAGGAGTATATAGAGGGTCTATACAAGGGCGATGTACTTGAGGACAATATTATCGAAATGGAAGAGGATGTAGATGAAGATGAAATGGGAGATACGATACTACGTGAAGAGTTTGACAGAGCACTGAAAGACCCGAGTCGAAACAAGGCCCCGGGAGTAGACAACATTCCATTAGAACTACTGACGGCCTTGGGAGAGCCAGTCCTGACAAAACTCTACCATCTGGTGAGCAAGATGTACGAGACAGGCGAAATACACGCAGACTTCAAGAAGAATATAATAATTCCAATCCCAAAGAAAGCAGGTGTTGACAGATGTGAAAATTACCGAACTATCAGTTTAATAAGCCACAGCTGCAAAATACTAATGCAAATTATTTACAGACGAATGGAAAAACTGGTAGAAGCCGATCTCGGGGAAGATCAGTTTGGATTCCGTAGAAATGTTGGAACACATGAGGCAATATTGACCTTACGACTTATCTTAGAAGAAAGATTAAGGAAAGGCAAACCTACATTTCTAGCATTTGTAGACTTAGAGAAAGCTTTTGACAATGTTGACTGGAATACTCTCTTTCAAATTCTAAAGGTGGTAGGGGTAAAATACAGGGAGCGAAAGGCTATTTACAATTTGTACAGAAATCAGATGGCAGTTATAAGAGTCGAGGGGCATGAAAGGGAAGCAGTGGTTGGGAAGGGAGTGAGACAGGGTTGCAACCTATCCCCGATGTTATTCAATCTGTATATTGAGCAAGCAGTAACGGAAACAAAAGAAAAATTCGGAGTAGGTATTAAAATCCAGGGAGAAGAAATAAAAACTTCGAGTTTGCCGATGACATTGTAATTCTGTCAGAGACAGCAAAGGACTTGGAAGAGCAGTTGAACGGAATGGACAGTGTCTTGAAAGGAGGATATAAGATGAACATCAGTAAAAGTAAAACGAGGATAATGGAATGTAGTCGAATTAAGTTGGGTGATCCTGAGGGAATTAGATTAGGAAATAAGACACTTAAAGTAGTAGAGGAGTTTTGCTATTTGGGGAGTAAAATAAATGATGATGGTCGAAGTAGAGAGGATGTAAAATGTAGACTGGCAATGGCAAGGAAAGCGTTCCTGAAGAAGAGAAATTTGTTAACATCGAGTATAGATTTAAGTGTCCGGAAGTCGTTTCTGGAAGTATTTGTATGGAGTGTAGCCATGTATTAAAGTGAAACATGGACAATAAATGGTTTGGACAGGAAGAGAATAGAAGGTTTCGAAATGTGGTGCTACAGAAGAATGTTGAAGATTAGGTGGGTAGATCACGTAACTAATGAGGAGGTATTGAATAGGATTGGGGAGAAGAGAAGTTTGTGGCACAACTTGACTAGAAGAAGGGATCGGTTGGTAGGACATGTCCTGAGGCGTTAAGGGATCACAAATTTAGCATTTGCGGGCAGCGTGGAGGGTAAAAATCGTAGAGGGAGACCAAGAGATGAATACACTAAGCAGATTCAGAAGGATGTAGGTTGCAGTAGGTACTGGGAGATGAAGGAGCTTGCACGGGATAGATTAGCATGGAGAGCTGCAACAAACCAGTCTCAGGACTGAAGACCACAACAACAACAACATGTGGAAAAAACGGAAAAATCGAAAAATATGGTTAAAATATGGCGAAATGTGATAAAAATGCCAAAAGACGGTAAAATACGGAGACTACATGGCCATACAGATTATCTGTGTTTATACTTAGGAAATATAAATGAGCGCTAGATCAAAGTACCTGGAGATATCTCTGATACTATCCTAGAAAGCTACAAGTTCGTACCAAGGACAAGAGAACTGTTAGAACTACAGCATCGTCTGCTCCCAGAAAATTACTGAGAGATCTGGACTTAAGGTTTAGAGAGGATGCGGGATATCTGTATTTATGCTTAGGAAGTACCCGAAAGTTTTGGTGATATTTGCACTAGATCAAAATGCCTGGAAATATATTGAATATTTTCCTAGAAAGCTGCAAGTTTGTACCAAGGAAGAGAGAGCTATTAGAATCACAGCATCATCTGCTCCAAAAAAACTGACTGAGAGATGTGCGCTAAATGTTGAGGGAACTCACAAACCACTTGGAAAAAAATTACTCGGGATGTGTTATTTATACAGAGGGATGGATGGAGGGACATTGTGTTACACATGCACTTCGAAATAAAAAAAAAGCATTATACAAGTCAAGTAACCGATGGAACTTGGCTGCAACGACTGGATAAAAGGAAGGGAATGATACCACATATGCTTTAACAGCCGAAGACAATACGTTCTAGAGAGACAAAGTGAAAATACGAAACTGTCATGCTGCCACTAGTTCTGTATGCGTGAGGAAACGGTAATGTATTTTTTATTAAGAATGTTGTGGAATTCTCTTCGAATACATACGAGTTGCAAGTCACATGAATTTGTAATCGAAAAAATACTTGGATACCATAGATAAATCACGAGAAGCTCGCGTTTTATATACATGACTTGTATTAGGAGGTAATACTGTTGCTCGGCGTTTATCTAATTTTTAAAACTATTTATCCCACATTTAATCATGTTTTCGATTGTTCTACTCAGTGTTATCAGTTGTATGTTTGACATATATGAAACCGACTGTTCTGGAGGAGAGTGAACTCGTGTCTGAAAGACAGAAACGATCAAAAATGCAGTCAGCGTAGATACACGTCATGGTGCGGTAGGTTAGGTCTAACTCACGATATCTCTATCTCAGGGTCGTCCTGTATCGTTATCCATCAGCCAGTGTGCTCCAGTTCCCATCGTCTGTTTAATATTTTACCATCACAAATTGTTACTATTTAAATAACCATTTACACTTTTGCTATCAGGTCGACCTGGACGACATTAAAAGTGATTTCCTTCATTAGTATGAATTTGGAGCAACACTATGCAACCAAAAAAAGTCACATCCACTCTATCTCTGGCCCTGCAGGTGTCCTAGACGCGGCATACACACACACACACACAAACACACTCACACACACACACACAAACACACACACACACACAATTGTGTAATTACACCCAAACTTGGAGGGTACGACCAAAGAGTCTGTCATCTGTTGTCATTACTCATTGGTTTTTGCTATGGATATGGATAATCGTTTAGTCTGTGTTTGACCATTTGGGGTCTAATGCAAAATATTATCCATTTGTATGTAATTTTAATTTAACGTGAAAATCGATTTTGCAGACTTGTGCTCATATAAAACACCGCAGGACGATTTATAAACACTGCTCGCTACTAGTTAAAACATACAGGTTTTAAGCGTATTTGTTTAAAAACGCAGGCCAGAGACTAGTAATATCTCGATACAGCCATGCACCTCTATCTTCAGATAATAACCTAAGGATACTAGGCGTTCTCTGTGGCGTAGCAGTTGCCTAATGCTACTGGATCTTCTGCAAGCCTCTCGTGAGCTCTTTCTGGGGGAGTAAAAAGTTATTTTCACTATCTTCGATTATTATTATCATTGTTGAACTCGTGGTACATAGTGTGATAGCTACAACACTCTGAGTGAAGCTTGACGCTCAGATTGATGGCTTCAGCACTAGTAAATGCCTGTAAAAGATATTTTACCGAAATAGTTGTGTTATTCTTTGACAGTAGGGTCTGATGTTGTGATAGTGAGCTGCAGATACCAGTCGTGGTGTGCGGAAGGTCCTAAAATCATCGGTAAATTCTTCTTCTCCAGTTCAACAAAACAAGCTACCTCCTCATGATGGACCAGCACACGTACGTGAACTGAAATATAATCCATTATATAAGAAAACCGGAAGAGACTGTTTGAGATAGCGTAACCCACGCACAGTTGCGAACAGGCGCCATCCTGCCTAAAATCGAATGACTGGACATTAGACATTCGTCTCTAATTGTTTGAAACAAACAAAGAAATGGCGGTTTCGGCTGTAGATACGTGTCGTTTCGGAGTGAGAAGTCATTCCAGTCTGAGACTAGGCAACACCAACATCAACACCACCGGCAGAATCTGCAGAGATGAACCACCATAACAGAAATGATGATTAATTAGGGGCTAATAAGTGATCCCGATTTAACTTCACTGATCCTACAGTTATGAATTTAAGATAATGTTTTCTTGTTCTTTTCCATGTTTACTTGGCTAGATGTAGACGCATTCTGTTGTTTAATTTCTTCTTCTTCTTCAGTTGGAGATGCGATGGATATGTGCAGTTTGAAAGATGCACCTGTAACAACAACTACTCCACAACCTGATAAGATGATGATGTGTTCATCGACCCACCTGGATCGTTTACGATGTGTTCGCCATGCCTGCAAACACCATCACCACAGTGATCATCATCAATGTGGTATTGGTTGATGACACCAGCTGGGTTTTCAACTTGTTTTGGCCCTGGGCCATCTCGCAATCATCATGGACCTTCCTTTCTAGACGCACTCGATGATGATATTGTGATGAATCGGCAGGGTATGCTATTTTTCAGAATAAGATTCAGTCATTACTTAGAAATATTTTTTAGTATGCTTAACCAGTTACGAGAAATTAATTTATCACCTTCAGATGTCTACAAAATTAGGGATATTAGAAACCTTTACTTAGTGTTGGTTTAGAAGAGGTCTCATAGAAGCATAATGCCGTAATATGTCCAGAAATTTACATATTGTATGTGATTATTGTAAACATAGATTTAGAATTTACAGTTACTGAATTGCATCTATGTGTGTGTCAAGCTGTTGTACTAGCAGCAAGGAACCCATATATGAAAGGATACAAAAGTATAACCTAGTTATACAAAGAAGTTATGTATCACACATTTGAAAAAAACATAGTTCTAATATGTAAAAGAAATGGGCTAATTTTTGCATTTTGTAAGAGATGATATACATTGAAAGCTGCGTCTGTTTTTTGATGCAAGTTGATCCTTCAATAAACCTTTTTAATTTAGGTGGATATGTTTATATATTTCAAATTATTCTAAAACGTCCATTGGAGGAGAAACAGTGTGTTTTTCTATTTTCAGATGTTCTGCAAAAATTGACTTACACGAATTGTTGCCATCTTTGTTGAGCAAGTCCTCACGAACGTGGATCTTAAATGCCTTCCCTGTCTGTCTTCCATTAAATGTTGGAAGTATGTTACATTGTATTTTATATACTGCAGATATGAGAAATTTGCCAGCTGGCGATTTCTTGTTATGTATAAAGAGCAACATGGTAGCATTAATGAGATAGGTGAACTGTATAGTAAGAAAGGCTCTCTGGTATGTAAGGCTTACCTGTCACATTTAGAACTTAGTAAATTACTACATGCCACACAATCTGACATTATTTTAAAATCTATTCATGAGTGGTTAACTGTAGAGTGAGATATGATCGTTGAACAACACCACAGAAAACTCTTAGCCCTTCAATATGCTCAGGAAGCTGATTGTTTTAAAAGGAAACCAATTTGTAATGGTGCTAACTTTCCTTTCTATGATAGGGTTATTAACAAAACCAACATATCCTTTGATGCAGCGAAACTTAACATTTTATTTAAAGGTGTTAAACATAAAATTGAAATTATATAAAACTACTGTCACTGCACTGGTTGTCGATGTTAAATCTGCCATGGATACTACCACGCTCGACAGATGCGAACAAGTTAAGGTAGCTGCAAGGTTAATGAGCCTACTACAAATGAAACTAATAACACCTGTCATAGAATGAGAAAGAAAAATTGTTCTGTTTTTTTTTTTTTTTTTTTTCATTGAAGCACATTAATAACAAACTCGAAGAGGGAAATTCCCTCATTATAAATCAGATAAAGGCAATTTTTCTGTAACCTTTTATAAAAATGGCTATGTCAATAAAACACTAGAATTCTGTTCTGATAACAGCGTTCATATCATTAGTAAGGACCTCCGTACTAGTTCCACTAAAGAGCTTAAAGAGACCTTTGATTGCAGTAACTCCCTTTCCCACCCCTAAGCCTATGTTAGATTATTAAGCATGAATCATAAGACACCAACTTCACATTCGCAAATTAAGATTCATAAAAATAATTGCCCTATTTGTCGAGTTGTTAATGGAATTGATAGCCCTAGATATTTCCTGACCAAGAAATTACTAGTTCTTCTCAAGAAATACGATATGTATACAACATCATTATGTGTGAAAAATAGAAAAGTGATTATTAACTCTCTAAAAAATGTAACTTTTCCTCCTGGCCATATATACAGTGTCATGAACACTGACGCACACATGCTCGCAGATGTTTTTGAGAAGTTCCAGAGAGTTTGCCTGGGAACATAATGTATGGATTCCGACTTCTATTTCATCACGCCAGGGCTTTCATGGGATGCAATGTTAAGAAAGACAAAAGTCGGCATCCGACTGTTAACCGATGTTGACATGCTGTTCTTCTTCGAATAGGGGCATCGTGGCAGACTTTACCAGTGTGTGCACACGTGTGCCAAGGCGAATAGCCCACGAATGAGTAGGGAGATCTGACAATTTAACTTACATCCATTACACGGATGTAAACAACCATTATGCGTATTCAATGCGACGAAGTCTACCAATTGGATGATTGCAATGGCTGCTTTAGTAGGAAATCATGAGTTTGAAGAAAAAGACTCATGGTATGACTTAGGATGCGGAGGAAGAACTGTCGTGTCTCAACCATTTGGATGACTAGCACAGCGACTTACCACTGTATCCAGAGCACCTAGCCCCGCAAAATGGTTCCATCCTGAAGGTGCTGACAAAGCTGTGGAACAACAGTATTATAATCTGCATTACAGAAACCTCCAGCAACGTCTCATCTTGGGAATGGAACTTCTTTGTATCACACGCAGAATCTCCTTCAAACAGCGGTACTGGTTGAATGCGTATATTAACGTAAAAATGGAAAAGAGGGCTCTAGTGATTTTAAAAACATTTTCACAAGTTTTGAAACAATTCAGTTTTCGGAAAAACCAAGGAAGATGTTAGAGGATACCGCGAAATTCATTTACTTTATCGGTGGAATGGGCTTTATGGTGCAATAGATAGCATCGCCAGGCCTGATTTCAAGCGGGTCACGATCCTCAATTAACGGTTAGTCGCTGTGCAGATGGCCAAAGTTCCACTGCAGTTCACGAGGGTTTTCTATACCGCTTTGTGTATACCGGATGTCTCCAGACTCCACAAGTACCACTCTCATTATGAGTTTGACAATCCAAACTTCACCGACCACAGATTACATTGTATGGATACAGAGAGTTTCATCTACTAAGTGAAAGGCTCCTATCTGTATGAAGTAATTAGTTACAATCCCAAAAAATTCGACACGTCGGGATACCTCACTGATAATCCTTAATTGGTGCAGCCCCACATATGGTGCACCAGGTAATCTTTCGATCGAGAGGCCATAAGCTGCATATTGCATAGCAGCTGAAAGTAGTGCTGTCCCATCATGACGACAGATCATTCATCTGAGGGGATGAGATTGCCACCCACACATACTGACACTATTCACTGGAGTGATTTAGTGTGTGGCCGAGTATTTATTTGTTACTAGTTTACGTGCAGGTGCGAGTATGTGCGGGGTAGTTGCACTGAATTGCTTTTCATAGCTGTATATGTGTGTGTGGGTTTTTTTCTTCAGCTGATGCTGCTAGTGGCCGTTTCCCACATATATTCTTTATATAGGAAAAAAATTATTGAAGTGTAAATAGGAAGAAATGTTCAGAAGTGATTCATTAAACGTAAATACTGCATATATTGAAAGGGGCCAGCCGCGGTGGCCGAGCGGTTGTAGGCGCTTCAGTCCGGAACAGCGCGACTGCTACGGTTGCAGGTTCGAATCCTGTCTCGGGCATGGATGTGTGTGATGTCCTTAGGTTAGTTAGGGGTAAGTAGTTCTAAGTTGTAGGGGAGTGATGATCTCAGATGTTAAGTCCCATAGTGCTCAGAGCCATTTGAAGCATTTTGAAAGGAATGACTGTTATATAAATACAATATATATTAACTGATGATAAAATCCTTCAAAAAGAAAATGGTTGAAATGTATATAGACAGTTAGTGGGAAACATAGTATTTAAGTTCTTCTTCTTCTTGTAGCTGGTAGTCATAATTATTCAGAAAAAATATTTTTGTAAATATGTTCGATGTACGTATGTGTCTATAAATACACAAAAAGATTCAAAATAATTGCATATATAAGAAAAAAGATTTGTAAAATACACTGTGTGAGTAACAAGTGATTGTAAGTAAAAAACTGCTAATAAACAACAAATTATTGTTAATAAAAATATACTGTGTGCACAACAAAAGCATTGTAAAAAAAGTAAATAATATACTGCGAAAAATAAATTTTTCGTAATAAAATATTAGTTAATTTGTTATATCATTGCCATTATTTCCAAATTCTGCCACTAGTTTATTATTATTAATGATAATTTATGTATAACAAGCATCAAGCTCTCCCCATGGTGCTCAGATCTCAAATGAAGAGGCCTATTCTTTTGAGCTAACTATGAAATATGACAAGGGGGAGGAGAGGGAGCCCGAATCTTATTAGTCTGTGAGGCTTCCCTCCATTTTAGTCTGCTTCCGCTGTTCCAGGGGTTTCCCTCTAATTATATCACGCGACCAGTATCGAGTTACGTTATGACTCTGAATATAAGCAGTCTACTTGCCTCAGGTGCATGGGGAGAGCAGGAGGCTTCCCTGGATGCCTTTAAATTTGATTTGCACAATTGCCTAAGGGGTGTGGAGGTTCCCGTGGACGACCTCGATCAATTCCCGATGGTTCGCTGGGATGTGGGTAGTACCGGTGACCTTCATTATAAGTCGCCCAAGAGTGTAGCCTCACACCTGAAGTCCTTATCATGACCATGAAATAAAACTGCTATCTTAGCTTGATCTCTCCTTGCTGTTCTATTATTTATCAGTTACAGCGTCATCATATCACCGAATGAGAATGTGTCGCGCGATGTTAGCTTATCTCTATGCAGGTACTACTATACTATTATCCAACAGGTCTCATTTACGGTTCAAAAACTTGGTAGGTCTCAAATCGAGAAGTACTCTATTGTATTATTTATCCACTTTCAACAATCGGCTACAATACTGATTGTCTTTTCTTTTCTTCGCTGCCTTCCTCCGATTCTTGATTCAAGCTTTCCATAATTCTCTTTGAAATTTTATGCAAAAATTGTGTCTGATTCTGACTACGAAGATCTAGATGAATGAGGGATGGTACACTTGTAACCGTGTACATTTTTTTCAGTGAAGTGGACTGCAGCTCCATACGTGCTCCTGCCTTTGCAGTGCCTATACGCTGTTGTATCGCCTCCAAGCCTTTGTTACCTTTGTTCCATACGTAGTTTAATATCATCAAATTTCAATTTTTTTCCGAATGTAGCAACTCCTCTAGAAAATACTTTAGTCATGCCAGGAATTTACAGCTTTGTACAGAATATCATTGCTCTGCCAACTATTAAACAAAAAATCCCGAAGTATAGTTCCGTCTGCAGCAATTTTAACGGTACCACTGTAGTTGTGTTGACCTGCGACACTTATGATAGTTGATTTCTGCAGTCATCTGCTGCATTGTCCATGACGTAATGAGCTTTCGGAGCCGCCAGTCGAGATGATCTTCCCTTCGCTGTCCTCGCTGATATTTCCACGACTTTTGACTGCGGTCTTCCGACCGTATAATGTAGCCAACTTTGCTTCAAATACGTAGATAAGGTTTTCTCTGGTAGAAGTCTCCATTATCAGTTCATTCACGGTTTTTTCACTCAATAAATTTTATTTCCTTTGTTTTGTATACGTGAAGTTTTTGTCGTTTAGTGGTTTCCTAATCCGTAATGTTAGCATGACTAGTAAATTTAGAAGGGTATATAGTCTAACTTCAGTTTCGCATACAATTAGCTGCAATTGTTCTATCACACGGTATGGTTAGTTGTTAACACAAACAAAAGTCTACATGATCATTTATTGCAATACGTATTTTCGATAACACTCTCACTCATCGATTTCAGAATACCAAGAACAGTTTTGGAAATTGCCATCCGAAGTGCACATTTAGAGTATCTTCAGCTTCTCTGCCAGTATTGACAACTTTACTACGTATCCCGAGTTATTCCTGTAGCCCACGTGTTTGCATGCCACCGTATCACAACATCTGGCTGCCTACTGCCAACTGAGGGTTGTCGATCGTGTCTTCGCTCCACTGTAAACCCGACACCAGAAAATATAACAAAAATAATCAGCCCCCTAATGAATCCTTAAATATTACTATTGTTTAACTCACATTAGGCAAGGAAACTTAGTTTTAATTGTAGTTCAATGAGTAGGATTGGAAACAATATTTTAATTAATCTTAAAACTTATTATGTTAAAACTATTCATGTAATGTATGCACATCACTTAAAGTGCCTCGTTCCACATAATTTGGATAAAAAACCGTTCAAATAACCTGTGGAACAGGTAATTAACTAAGTAATTACCCATACAAACAGATCATCTTTGTTTCTTCAAACGCCCAGTTATCACATAATTCACTCTTTCTTTTCTTAAATGCTATGAACACACAGATAAGCTATCTGATGAAATGTATCTGGACACCCCTATGTAACGTGGAACAGACCACTAGATGTCACAAGAAGCAGATCAACCAATATGCAAGGAGAAAGGGAGTACTGCGTCAGTAGAGAAGCAGTAACGGCAGTATGGGTCTGTCAGGAGAGCTCAGTGACTTCGAATGTGGACTAGTCAATGGATGTAACTTGAGTAACAAGTACACCATTTCAATCATTCTAAAGCTGCTCAAGTCTACTGTTGGCGATATGGTTGTGAAGAGGAAATACGATGGAACACCACAGCTTAAACAAGAGCAGCAGATCTCATGTACTGGCAGACGGGTACCGTCGAGCATTGCGGAGTGCGGGTTGCAAAAAATCGCATGAAAACAGCGAAAGGAATCACTCGTGAGTTCCGAAGTAACATCAGCATTCTAGCTAGCGCAGTGACTGTACGTTGGGAGTTAAAAAGAATGGGGTACACTGGTCGAGCAGTTCGTCATAAGCCACCCATTTCTGTATACAGTGTTAAGCGAAGCTTGAGGTGATGTAGAGCGACGCCACTGGACAGTGGATGGGTCAAAAAGAGTGACCTGAAGCGATGAATCACGCTATACCATTATTACAATCCTGGAGAATGTTATCTGAGCCGGCTGGGATGGCCGAGTGGTTCTAGGCGCTACAGTCTGGAACCACGCGACCGCTGCGATCGCAGGTTCGAATCCTGCCTCGGGCATGGTTGTGTGTGATGTCCTTAGGTTAGTTAGGTTTAAGGAGTTCTAAGTTCTAGGAGACGGATGACCTCAGAAGTTAAGTCCCATAGTGCTCACAGCCATTTTTTTGTTATCTGCCATCGTGCGTAATGGAAACACAGAAGTAGAGAGGAGATTATGTTGCTGTATGGTGTTATTTTTCGACGTTAGGGTGTTGTCCTCTTATTGCACTAAATAAAACGGTAATGTGGAAGGATATGAACACATTTTACAGTCTTGTGTAGTACATACAGTAGATGAACAGTTCGGAGACGATGATTGACTTTATTAGCTTGACAGTGCACCAGGCAGCATCAGTGAGACAATGTTTTATGGACAATACTTTACTGAAACGAAACGTCCCGCCCAGAGTCCCGAGCCGAACCCAGTGGCATACCTTTTGAATGCGTTAAAACGTTGGCTTTGCTGTAGACCCCAGCGTCCAACTTCTCTATCTTCTCTGGTTTCGGTTCTTGAGGAAGAATGGGCTGCCATTTTTACGAGAGAAGCTAGTGTCGCCCGGAAGATAATGTAAATTGACGTCAGGATAGTGTGTCTTAAAGTAAAACGGTGTACGGCCACGAAACTAGATACCAGTGACAAGTGTGAATGATATTTACATGTCAGTATGACGCCAATTCTGAAATAAAACCATGTAATTCACCCGTGCGTAATTGATAAAATGTTCTGTCATCATATTGGGATTAACTAAGCTGTTGATCCATTAGTGGTATAATATCCATTCTGTATACGTCGGTAGATCACGTAACTAATGAGGAGGCACTGAGTAGAATTGGGGAGAAGAGGAATTTGTGCCACAACTTGACCAGAAGAAGGGACTGGTTGGTAGCACACCTTCTGAGGCATCAAGGGATCACCAGTTTAGTATTCGAGAGAAGTGTGGAGGATAAAAATCGTAGAGGGAGACCAAGGGATGAATACACTAAGCAGATTCAGAAGAATGTAGGTTGCAGTAGTTACTCAGAGATGAAGAAGCTTGAACAGGATAGGGTAGAATGGAGAGCTCCATCAAACCAGTATCTGGACTGAAGACCATATCAGCAACAACATACGTCGTCCAATTATGTTTACTGAATTTTACATGCGCTCAATACCAGAATAACGCAATGCAGCTTTAGTACATTTATTCAGAAACAGTGCATGTAGAGTCCAACAACGAGTGTGATAACTTTCGCAGAAAAAGGAACTAGGCAACAGATTGCGAAGTGCATACTTAGCCTGATTAAAAAACGAAAATTGTCACACAGCTCTAGAACATTATCAACGATACAATAGCTCCATGCTTAACAATCATATACAACCGTTCGCTCGACGAAAGATCCGTACCCAAAGACTGGAATGTTGCACAGGTCGCACCAATATTCAGGAAAGGTGGTAGGAGTAATCCTCTAAATTACAGGACCATATCATTAACGTCGGTATGGAACAGGATTTTGGAACATATATTTTGTTCGAACATTATGAATTACCTCGAAGAAAACGATATGTTGACACACAGTCAACATGGATTTAGAAAACATCGTTCTTGTGAAAGACAACTAGTTCTTTACTCTCATGAAATGCTGAGAGCTCTTGACAAGGGATTTCAGATTGATTCCGCATTTCTGGATTTCCGGAAGGCTTTTGACACGGTACACACAAGCAGCTTGTTGTGAAATTGCGTGCTTATGGAATATCGTCTCAGTTATGTGACTGGATTCGTGATTATTTTGCCAGAGAGGTCACAGTTCGTAGTAATTGACGGACAGTCATCGAGGAAAACAAAACTGATTTATGGCGTTCTCCTAGGTACTGTTATAGGCCCTTTGCTGTTCCTTATCTATATGAACGATTTGGAAGACAATCTGAGCAGCTGTCTTCGGATGTTTGCAGATGACGCTGTCGTTTATTAATTAATAAAGTGATCAGAAGGTGAAAAAAATTGCAAAACGATTTAGAAAAGATACCTGTATTGTGCGAAAAGTGGCATTTGACCCTAAATAACGAAAAGTGTGAAGTCATCCACATGAATGCTAAAATGAATCCGTTAAACTTCGGTTACATGACAAATCAGTCAAATCTAAAAGCCATAAATTCAACTAAATACCTAGCAATTACAATTACGAACAATTTAAATTGAAAGGAACACATAAAAAATGTTGTGGGGATGGCTTACCGAAGACCGCGTTTCATTGGCAGAACACTTAGAAAATGTAACAGATATACTGAGGAGACTGCCTACACTGCGCTTGTCCGTCCTCTTTTAGAATACTGCTGCGAGGTGTGGGATCCTTAGCAGATAGGACTGACGGAGTACGTAGAAAAAGAGGGGCAGCACGTTTTGTATTATCGTGAAATAGGGGAGAGAGTGTCACTGAAATGATACAGGATTTGGGGTGGTAATCATTAAAACAAAGGCGTTTTTCGTTGAGGCGGACACTTCTCACGAAATTCCAGTAACCAACTTTCTCCTCCGAATGCGAAAATATTTTGTTGACATCGACCTACATAGGGAGAAACGATAACCATGATACAGTAAGGGAAATCAGAGCTCGTAAGGAAAGATATAGGTGTTCGTTCTTTCCGCGCGCTTAACGGGATTGGAATAATAGAGAATTGTGAAGATGATTCGATAAGCCCTGTGCCAGGCACTTAAATGTGATTTACAGAGTATCCATGTTGATGTAAATGTAGATTATTACTGACTACATGACAGTACCTGTATCTGCACGTCGTTCATGACGTCCAGTACCACATTATTTCCGCAATTTTCGCTCTTAATGTGATTGTGATTCAGACAACCATTCTTGTAGTTCGTTCCGCCACGTTCACTGGCATGCTAGCAAAATCGAAGAAACTTACTCTTGAAAGACAGAGAGAGAGAGAGAGCTCTTACATGTACTAACATGCTCCAGAGTATTCGAACCACCTTAATTGAGTTCCGCCTGGTTTTGATGCAGTCCACATAACGTTACTGTCTTGCTCGTTCTCTAATCTCTTTCCGGTACAGTCGTCTAACTATGCCAAATGGTTACCATAGTTCACCACTAGAGAATAATGAGTGCTCCGTATGCCAACAAATCCAAATTTAAATTAATGCCATGATACTACCAACGCCACGGAACATCGTATTAGACATGGACTAGTCATTAACGCTTGTAAACTCAAATTTGTAACAGTTAGTGATATTTCTAAAATGTTACCGCTGTCATTAGTGTTTGAGACAGCTAACGCCTGTAATTCAAGCTCATAAATCATTCCGTAATACTTTCCCAATGCTAAATTCATTTCCGAATAACAGATTTTTCGACAATATCTGGACTCCAATTACGACGATTATTCGAAGTATTCTTCCTCTCTACGAGCAAAACATTTCCAAGCACACGTTAACTGTCATTTGCATAAACTGATGATTGAACTAACCATTAAGAAAAACGTGATTAACTTTGTAAAGTGCTCTATGGAATGTTCACCAGAAACAACGTATCACTAGTAAGTTCACTGTGTTTGTGATGGTATCTGTATCTATCTGCATTTCGAAACTCACGTATCGCCCTAGTTATCTATCACAAAGCGACATTACAAATCATGACTACGTAGTTGTGCATATGTCTGAGCTTTAAAAGAAATGAAATCTGTTTTGTTCCGGATATGGGTTCAAACTCGGTATCTATAAGCCGTGAAACCTAAGCAAAGCTTTCGTACCAGACCGAGGCTTGAAGACAGAACTGATCTTCATTGCTGACTAGGAATAAAGAGACGCTACATGCCTCACATTTAACTTGTATTAATTAGTGAATCTGAACTTGAAATTACATGATGAAAATCTATCCTGCAACTCTTATCTCAGTTAACTAAGAACGAAAGATATTAAAGGTAGCTTCATTCATAAGTAAGAGGCTTGGCTCAATCTAACCTCTAGTCGGTAGCGAAGGGAAACAACGTTTAATATGAATTTGGAACTACTGTGCAATCTGACGTTGTTCACTTTGCGTTTCCAGAGGTTAATACGCCATATTAACACATTACGGACGGATCCAGAATTTACTCGTGTTTTGTGCCCCATCGGTTGCGGCCGTATTGCGAGATAGCTCGTGTTTACTACATGCTGACTGTAGACTTCGTTGAGTTTGGTGTTTACACTGATTGTCAACGTAGGAAACACGATGCCTTCATGTACGGTTTGTTTATTTAGTACTGTGAGTGCATTTTGATATTTCAAATTGCTACCATTTCCATCTTGAAGATCCTCCTTCTTTTAGAGCGGCCATACTCAGAAGACGGTTGGTTGGTTGACTTTTTTTCTTTTTTTGTGATGGGAGGGGGGGGGGCGGGGGATGGGGGGGCAAGGGAACCAAACAGCGAGGTTATCGGCCCCATCGAGTTAGGAAACGATGGGGAAGGAAGTTGGCCGTGCCCTTTCAACGGTAATGATATGAACGACTGTGAAATAGATTTTGAGGTTTTGGTGGATACGTATTCATCTATTCCTAGTGAAACTGTAGATCTGGATGACTGTGGTAAGTCAATAAATTTACAGTTATGAGGACATGCCATTCGCAGACATGTGAAGAAGCGTAAGGTGGCGATGTTGTCAAATGCAAACATTTGAACATCATGCATGAGTCACCATATTTCCAATAACATGTGATTCTGTAGCCTCTGTGATTATAATGTAGGAAATACCTAACACGAATACTGACTTTCTTGCAATTTATTTGAAACCGGTTTCAGACCTGGACCATGTTCACGGTAGAGTACAAAAACAAAACCAAAATTTACGTAAAATCCAGTGACCAACACGATGTTCAAAGTCGAAATTTACAAAGAAAACATTCATAAGAAGATACTTACGTCAAACATTAAAAAACCAACATTACATATCATACATTTATAGAAATCCAAGAAGTCAAGCAGAACAATTCTGAACAAAATAACTGTTTGTATTGCTGCCTCTAATCACTACAAATGAAGAGTCTAAATCGGCTCAGGAGAGTGAACAAAAGACTCACATATCATCACAATACCATGGTCAAGCACCATAGAGTAAAAAGATAACACACACATAGAACACACTAACATCAAAGACGGCAAGGTCAAAATCCAAAACACATGTACATAAAATATTATACAAAATTATTGCATGTCATGTAAAATATGTAAAATGTTAAAAAGTCAGTTTATTATTATGATATTTACATATGTGGTTAGCCCGATATTCGGTGACGACTTGTGTCAAAATTTTGTGGAGTGACTTACGCACCTATTATAATTAAATCACAGTGAAACATATAACGTAAGGCACTCAGATGGACTTCTGCTACACAGAAGAACATGGAGAAATTCCTTAGCCTAATTCTTCTAATGGGACAGACAGTAAAAGATAGATGGACAAATTATCGGTGTCCGCAGCTCGTGGTCGTGCGGTAGCGTTCTCGCTTCCCGCGGCCGGGTTCCCGGGTTAGATTTCCGGCGGGGTCAGGGATTTTCTCTGCCTCGTGATGGCTGGGTGTTGTGTGATGTCCTTAGGTTAGTTAGGTTTAAGTAGTTCTAATTTCTAGGGCACTGATGACCATAGATGTTAAGTCCCATAGTGCTCAGAGCCAATTATCGGTCAACAGACCCTCTAATGGCTATCCTAGCATTTTTGCAGACAACAGTTTTCGTAGATTACAACAGACTGTGAAATTCAAGCATTTCAACGGCAACACGAAATTGCACAATAGCCGCAGGAGACGCTTCAGCGCTCAACCTGGGCTGGATTGCTTCCTCGATAAATTCAGGACAATTTACAGACCAAAACGATAGTTCTCTCTGGAGGAGGGGTTGATTCTATGGAGAGGACGCCTGAGGTTCCGAACGTATAACAGTGGAAAGATTACACTGTATGGGTTACCTATTACAAAGGTGTGCAAGAATGACACAGGCTAAAACTACAGTATGGAGATTTACGCTGGTGAAGTGAAGAAATTGGAAGAATTTGTTTTCTCAGTTCTTAGACATTATCTTGGTATGTGGCACCGTATCTACCAGGATAATTATTTTAAGAGTACCTCTACTGCAGATTTACTACTGAAAAACAAAAACAAAGTCTGCGGTACTATTACAGTGAACAAGAATTCACCGCAAACTCTGGGAGTCAAAGCATCAAGAGGGAAGCAAGGAGACATAGTTTTGTGTAGAAACACAATCGGGATGTCAGAATGAAATCATCAATTCATGACGCTTCTGTCTCGAATACAGGGGCAACAAATAGAAAAACCGGAGAGGATATGTTGAAGCTTGTGTGTGTAAATCAGTACTACGCCCCATGAATCAATACCTTTCATACTAGCCTATTCTAAGGAAATCGATGAAATGGACAAACAAACTCATCCTGAACCTAATAAACTGTGGACTTTTTAATTCGTATGGAATTAAGATGATAATGGAGGCTCTCTGGACCCATAGAGAGACGTGCCCGGTCAACCTCCTTGCGGAACGAGGAGAGCACCGTGTAGAGATCTATCTGGAAGACTGTCATGTGACATGAAGCAGCATGAACCTTTGTCCATTTCAGAGAATAGAAGAGAAATTTCCTGCCGCAGCCTGTAGAGTTTGTGCTGCCAGGGAAAAGAAAGTGAAACAATGTATATCTGCAAATTTTCGCTTCATAGAGAGAAATGTTTTATGCAGTTCCACACATTAAAGAAGTACTAGGAATATTTTTACATATGGACTCTAAGGTAAATACAATATATTAAACAACAGTAACTATAAGGGATAAGATCTTCTTGATAAACAAAAGCAAAGGGCTCATTGATTATTTACCAGTTATCTATGTGTCTCAATGCAGTGCTAGTGTAAAGTAACAATAGCAAATATGATAAAAAAGAAACAGGTCAACAAATGGACACTGCAGAAATCCCTGTATTAGCATGATATAATGCATTAATTGTTGTGCACAGTAATCAGGTGGATTATGATGATTATATTTAAATATGTTTATAGCTACATCACTAGTAAGAAGTGTTACTTTTATGCATGAATTAACAATTATTTCTTCATAGTATGGAGACACTTTTTATGTTCAGACTCTGAAGATAAAACAAAAACGATGCAAAGCTCACGAGATGTAAATTTGTTTGTGCTTATGTGCAGAAACAAAACAACTAGCCGAAAAAATTCCGTTTTGTATAATCAAACGACTGTACCGAAAGGAGAGTGAAGAACCTGCAAGACAGTTACATTACGTGGGATGCATGTAAATCAGACAGCTTACAACACCCGGCCACAGCGGTCAGTTGGGATAAAAATATGCGGTTCTTAATGTTTAGAAACCGACGCCTGAAATGGGAATCGAAATCAGACCATAAGTATAAAATCCTTCCATCAATCCATGAGGCCACCAAATTCCACACGTTTCTTGGTCATGATTTTGTTGATAGGCAGATGCGCCATGTTGCATGAGAACTTTGACTACCTGAGGTGGATTACAGCCTGTTCAAGACATTGATTTCTATGTTTGATCGCATGACAGTTAACCAGCGGCCTCAGGTACCCACTGTGTACAATCGGATTTACATTGTAATCACAGAAATAAAATCACAATTAGCCAACCACGCAAACAGCTGACACTGTAAGATTCGGAGGATTTTGCAGAAACTGTTGTCTTCCACTTGAGCTACTCTGGTGCACTGTCTGTTCGTATTAACCGTCGCTCAGTGCAAACGATAAGCTGTGTTACTGAACCCGATTTTATCCGTAATTTCGAAAACCACACCTCGTCCGTGTGCCAACAGTACCAAAATGTTAGAAGCTTACAGATAATTTACTTCATTTTCTAGACCACCAGTAATACCAAAAAGTAGGAAAAAGATTCCCGAGAAAGAGCTTATGACTGCCTGCCTGGATCAGAACAATTACTGCGCCAGCGGCTTACGGCTGCCTGACGCTAGGAGACGTCAGCCCAGGTGAGGGTGACTCATGGCGCCTTGAGTCACTGATATACAACGGAGGTTTCTGCACTCATTAGCAAGATTATTTAATACTGTCGTTTTATTTTCAGCGTGAAATATTTTCGATTACCTAAGTGTACTTCATGAAGTAATAACACCGATGTAACCGGTGCTGACTGAACTTACGGCATGAAGAATACCAAGTACGTAATCTACAACTGGGATAAAAATTTATGTGGAACAAGAAGGTTGGTGCATAAGTTGGTGACGATTTTGTTTGACGTGTTGGAACGCAGGTTGCTGTAAGCTATATACACTCCTGGAAATTGAAATAAGAACACCGTGAATTCATTGTCCCAGGAAGGGGAAACTTTATTGACACATTCCTGGGGTCAGATACATCACATGATCACACTGACAGAACCACTGGCACATAGACACAGGCAACAGAGCATGCACAATGTCGGCACTAGTACAGTGTATATCCACCTTTCGCAGCAATGCAGGCTGCTATTCTCCCATGGAGACGATCGTAGAGATGCTGGATGTAGTCCTGTGGAACGGCTTGCCATGCCATTTCCACCTGGCGCCTCAGTTGGACCAGCGTTCGTGCTGGACGTGCAGACCGCGTGAGACGACGCTTCATCCAGTCCCAAACATGCTCAATGGGGGACAGATCCGGAGATCTTGCTGGCCAGGGTAGTTGACTTACACCTTCTAGAGCACGTTGGGTGGCACGGGATACATGCGGACGTGCATTGTCCTGTTGGAACAGCAAGTTCCCTTGCCGGTCTAGGAATGGTAGAACGATGGGTTCGATGACGGTCTGGATGTACCGTGCACTATTCAGTGTCCCCTCGACGATCACCAGTGGTGTACGGCCAGTGTAGGAGATCGCTCCCCACACCATGATGCCGGGTGTTGGCCCTGTGTGCCTCGGTCGTATGCAGTCCTGATTGTGGCGCTCACCTGCACGGCGCCAAACACGCATACGACCAGCATTGGCACCAAGGCAGAAGCGACTCTCATCGCTGAAGACGACACGTCTCCATTCGTCCCTCCATTCACGCCTGTCGCGACACCACTGGAGGCGGGCTGCACGATGTTGGGGCGTGAGCGGAAGACGGCCTAACGGTGTGCGGGACCGCAGCCCAGCTTCATAGAGACGGTTGCGAATGGTCCTCGCCGATACCCCAGGAGCAACAGTGTCCCTAATTTGCTGGGAAGTGGCGGTGCGGTCCCCTACGGCACTGCGTAGGATCCTACGGTCTTGGTGTGCATCCGTGCGTCGCTGCGGTCTAGTCCCAGGTCGACGGGCACGTGCACCTTCCGCCGACCACTGGCGACAACATCGATGTACTGTGGAGACCTCACGCCCCACGTGTTGAGCAATTCGGCGGTACGTCCACCCGGCCTCCCGCATGCCCACTATACGCCCTCGCTCAAAGTCCGTCAACTGCACATACGGTTCACGTCCACGCTGTCGCGGCATGCTACCAGTGTTAAAGACTGCGATGGAGCTCCGTATGCCACGGCAAACTGGCTGACACTGACGGCGGCGGTGCACAAATGCTGCGCAGCTAGCGCCATTCGACGGCCAACACCGCGGTTCATGGTGTGTTCGCTGTGCCGTGCGTGTGATCATTGCTTGTACAGCCCTCTCGCAGTGTCCGGAGCAAGTATGGTGGGTCTGACACACCGGTGTCAATGTGTTCTTTTTTCCATTTCCAGGAGTGTATGATTGGGACTTTTTATTTGAGTCTTTAGTATCGCTCATGTTGGAAGTTGCATATTTGATGGTTGTCACTAGCGTCGTTTATGGGTTAGAAAACGGAAAGGAGTTCGACATTTGTGACATTCTGCTCTCTTTGGATTCAACAGAGATATGAAAGTAGTGGAGCGAGATGGAGATTTTTGCCTCGGATGGGGTGAGCGCTGTCGAAGAGATCATGCCAAAAAATAGTTTTCTCACTTCATTTAGGATCGTTTTTTTATGAATTATTCGCCACATTCAGGAAGCGCAGAGGCTGTTGCTCTGTCTCTTCCATGAAATCTGAACCTATATTAAATACGGTCTTCACTTTAGAGCGTGCAGGTGTGTCCACAGTCCTAGCAACCAGCAAGAAAAATCGCTCAGAGTATTTCATTGAAATACCATGAATATGTAAAATGAATTTAGTAGGGTGATTCTCCGTCACACCGGGAAGTAACTCGGCTGTCACAGGGTTGCCAGACATATTCCACAATGGTGCCAAGTCCCAAGCATCTTGTAGCGGCAGGGAAACCCCTGTAAAAAAGAATGTTAACCGAATTTCAACACTTACCTCTCAAAAAATTGCTGGTCAGTAAAATTCAGAACAGCGAAATAAATACTGCAATGAACTTGACACACAAAGTCCTGAACAGTGATTCTTATTTCAGCTGAGAGCGTTTTGTAGTTATATACAGGTTTAACATATTTACTACAACTACGGATTTGTTGTCAGTGTAATTGCATTTACAGCGCAACAATTGAGAGCTACGTTCGTTAAGCCAGGTTATTCAATCTAATGCTAACTTCAAGAGACGTCCTTTGAAATTCACCGTCTGTGGTATTTTGCTAACAGCAGTAGAAGGCTTAAGTCCAGTTTGAGCAATATTTGTGTCGTTCACTACGCAAAATTATTATATCTGACCGAAGTGCGTAAACAATTAATTATTTAAATGAAAAACCATACTTGTGTGGTGAAGGTTGTCTCTACACAGACTCTGTTGAGCAGTATAATTTACGTTAATTACTTATTTCACACTGAAAAGCTACTAAGCTCTATCAGTATGCACCACTGTTAGACAATTCAGGAAGCTTGGCAACAATAATGGGCAATGGGCAGCAGCTGGATAGTTTCCTCGCATTGCTGCGGTGGGAGCACATATATCTACATCTACATACACACTCCGCAAGCCACCGGGCAGCGCTTGACTAAGGGTACCCTGTACCACTACTACTCATTACTTTTCCATTCGCGAAGAGAGTGAGGGAAAAAGGACTATCTATATATCTTCGCATGAGCCCTAACTTCTCGTATCTTATCTTCGTGGTCCTTACACAAAATGAATGTTGGTGGCAGTAGAATTGTTGTGCAGTCAGCTTCAAACGCCTGTCCTCTATGGTTTCTCAATAGTGTTCGTCTTCCTTCCACGGCTTCCCATCTGAGATCCCAACGCATCTCCCTAATATTTGAGTGTTGTTCGAACCTGCTGGCAACAAATCTAGCATCCTACCTCTGAATTGTTTCGATGTCGATGTTTGTGCTGTCCTTAGGTTAGTTAGGTTTAAGTAGTTCTAAGTTCTAGGGGACTGATGACCTCAGATGTTAAGTCCCATAGTGCTCAGAGCCATTCGAACAATTTTACTACGAGCCGCTTGCGTGGTACAGTGTCAAAAGCCTTCCGGAAATCTAGGAATACGGAACCGATCTGAAATCCCTTGTCAATAGCACTCAGCACTTCATGTGAATAAAGAGCTAGTTGTGTTTCACAGGAACGATGTTTTCTAAACCCATGTTGACTGTGTGTCAATGGACCGTTTCCTTCGAGGTAATTCATAATGATCGAACACAATATATGTTCTAAAATCCTGCTGCATATCGACGATAACTATATGGGCCTGTAAGTTAGTGGATTACTCCTACTACCTTTCTTGAATATTGGTGTGACCTGTGCAACGTCGAGTGAACGGTTGTATATGATTGTTAAGTACGGAGCTAATGAATCAGCATACTCCGAAAGGAACCTAATTGGTATACAGTCTGGACCAGAAATGAGTTGTTAAACTTTCTGGTGAATGTGTACTTTAGTAAATTTTGAACATTGTACCTCAAGAGAACAAATTGTTGAATAGTGCATCAAGTGACGCATTACTAGTCACTGAGAGATGTAAATTATCCAGTACTCCTGTGGCAAAGAAGTGTGTCAGAATTATGTACATCTTTTGTTCATCAATGTAATAAAATGAACCAATATTCCATAAGTTACAATTCCTATATGTCGCCTCACCTGGTCACAACAGTTGGCGTTTCTGTTTATCGGGCAGATTTTGCTATTTTTGTGCGACCCCAATTATTTCAGTTACAAAATAGCAAATAAGTAATATCTAGAAGCAAGTTATTATGCTCAAGATTTATCTTGAAGGCATAACTAAATTTTTGCTACAGTCTGCAGGCTTTATATTGGTTTTGAATATGTCGAACACTTTAAGAGTTCAGATGAAGAAATTTCGTTTATCTTCGAGTGGCAACCCTTCCTAATAACATTACTTCATCCCAAATAAAACGATAAAATACATACATATAATACAACATCAATTTGCGTTCAGAATCACAATTTATGAGAAACCCCCACTAGTACTGGTTGAGGGGGGGGGGGGGGGGGGGGAGTAGTGGGGATCGTTCATCGCCTCTACAACGAGCTGACAGCTGCAGAAGGTGTTAAATTGTCTACAGAAAGGTGCAAGCGTATGGAATATTCCTGTTATTAAGAAAATACGTGTCAGTTGCAACACAAAGTCGCGCTGGAACCCTGCGAACACTACGTGTATACGGAGCAAGTGGTTTCTAATCGTTTTATTTGGTCGCTAATAACGACAGTTAACGTGTTATAAAACATGTACTAGTTTCGGGCAGAGCCCATTATCAAAACATCATATAAATGGACTTAATGTATAGTTAACATTAAATTAAGATTGAAATCACGTGACACAACACTATGTTTTCTAAAGAAAACCGTCTAGATCGTTTAATACATTTCTTTATTTTTTACTGCATTTCAACTACTGCCAACATCAGATCGAAAACTATGTTTGATCTTTTATGTGATGTTGTGGTCCTGAACAGGTGTACAAAAAAATTTTAACTATAAGTAAATCTCTATTATTAGCTACAGAATACAGCACTGAAAAGAGACGTTTTCAGTATTAACTACCGTAACATGGAACTGTGTTGTGTGTGGAATTCAAAAAGTGTTCGAGCCGTTCACACACTGTTGAGCAGGTTTCAGTAACAATGTGGTTAGCAAGGACCACAGTAAACAAAACATTGTAGTCAGACTTAACGAATCAGAAGTGGCTGGATAATGTCCACACATTCCAGTACTGTCTGTCCATCTACACCATCGCATTCGTATCCCCCGATGTCGCTGTGGGGCCCTGTGTGTAAATGCCTCTACAAGGTAGTGTTTCTAAATTCTTTTTTTTAAAGATTGCTGTCACATGAGCAATCCTTCAGAATGATTGGATATTTTCTTATTTACACATAACTTAGCAGTCTGTTCTAACAATTACACCTCGATAATTCTTATATGAATATTCTGATGATCTAGAAATTAAAACCAAAATAAAATAACGAGAGCCATGCTCTTAGTTTACAGCGTTTCGGTTGACTTGTGTTGATTATCTTACACCTGTCGTATTTCAGGAATTTGTCGATTTAGAGGGTGTTTTCGTTGAATCTGTGAACGTAATCTTCTTTCCCGCATTGCGAGGTTGCTCAAGACAAAAATCGCCTGTGGAAACATATTCCTTACTTCTTTGAGGGTTCTTCTTACGGCTTCCCGATGATTCTTCCCTATGTGAAATAATCCATATTTTAATGAAGAAAACCACCATAGTGCACCAAAACTGCACTTTGATTGACGCACGCTTTCTTTAACCGTTCCTTCAACTGACTTGCGTTGCGAGGTCAGCCACAATGGGCGCTATATTGACCTGACCACACACCATGTGACATCCAACTTCCTGTGCACAGCTGGGAGGCCTCTGGCAACATGATACCGCACTTTTATTCAATTTCACTGTGTCTTAATATATATAATGCTACTTTACTTAGCTCGTTGTTAAGTTTTCAAAGCAGTGTAGTCTTGGAGCTGAAGCTGAAGACTCTATTCAAAGAAGGGAAAACTGGCAAGAAATGGATAGCATTGCTTTCGCCAGGACACCCAGACATTACACAAAGAGCTCCAGAGACAATGATTCCCTTAAGACAGTGTGCTACTGACAAAATAACAAGAAAGGAGCATGTACCATATGTTGGGATAGAGAGGAGAAAGAAGAAGAAGGGAGACCAAGACAAAGAAGATGGAGACGCTAAAGCCAAAAACATAAAGAATAAAATGTTTTTGTGAAAGTAGGAGGTGGAGCTATTGAAGGAAAAGGAGAAGAAGGAGGAGAAGAAGAAGAGGAGGGGGGAAGTGGATTATGATGAGGATAGTGATACTGATGAACAAGAAGAGGAGGATGACCACAGTGATGAAGATGATGATGATCAAGAAAAAGGGGATGAAGACGATCAGGAAGTTGACATTCACAATTTTAAGACAGTCTCCAGTGAGTTGCCTCCAGATATCGCTTATGTCCACTCGAATAACTCGCATGAGCTGGTGGAACGATTAATGTTTTTGCTAGCTTCAAAAGCAGTAGGCAATAATTCACATGTAAATGAAATAATATCTACTGAAAAGGAACTTCAGGAAGTGTCGATTACAGCTTGAAGTTTAGGATGATTACGGAAAATAAGGTGAAAGATGGGACTGCGGGACGTAAGTTTAATATGAGAACATTAAGTCTTACCGAGGGAAATGGAGTGCTTCGGCAAATAATGATGAATCTACTCCACTGAGTTGAATTGTTGCTGAGTTGCCAAATGAACCAAGATTGACTGAGATGATGGTACTAAGGAGAAAAGTGTTCAACAACTTTACCCTCCCAGATGATTTTGTTTGATAATCGCCATTGGATATATCAACAAAAATCATTTGCTGTTGGTAGGCATTCAAGTCATATTACTATGCTAAATGCTTTCCTAGCATGCGAAGATGCATGTAAGGACGAATGGTTAACTAACTGAAACTGCTGTTTGTAAGTACAATTTGTTTACAATGCATAACGTTGTTTACTTTGGTAACTCTCTTCGACAAGTCTATTTTAAGGTATAAGTTAAATCAACACAAGCGCTCATGTGTGTTTTGGAACCTTACAAAACCTACTTTTTTATTTTTTGGTGAACTTAACACTTGGTATTAATATCAAGTAGAAAGATAGAACTATTATGCCTGTCTATTAACTTAAAATTTATTTAAGTAGTGCCCATAGCAAACCGTGTGTGTTTTAATAAGTAATATAGACAATTTAGATATGGAAACAATTAAAAGATCGATTGAGATGCAACATTCGAATTTTCATCTTCAGAAAGTGTTGCATAACCTGTAAGTTGTATTAGTCGGGCCAATATGCAAGTATGTGTTTTATTTTTAAATCTTTTAGAACAAGTAATTTACAACAGTAGTGCCATATGTGGTTCGTGCTCGAGATCTTACATACTCTGCGAAATAATAATAAAATTTTACTCTCCTGCAAACTTTGGGATAAGACACCTGTAATTATACTGTATATCAGGATAAGGAACATCGATGTGTTTTGTACTCGATAAATGATACGTAATTTTATTGCGGTGGCAAAGATTTAGTTTTGAGATACACATTTTTCATCGTTGTCTTGTGGTACATTCGTGTTTGTCTACGTTTCATCTCTGTCTTTTATCAGCACCATCTTTGGCAGTGTTGTGATGATTAAATGTAAATGTAGAAGAAGTTCTTATTGTGTGTTATAAAAATAAGTATTTTAAGTGCTAAATAGCAATAAAATAAAATCTCATCAAAAGAGTTTCTTCCTTCTTTCCTAAAGTCGTGTTTCGTCAGTTCATTTGCCTTTTGCCTATGTTGCGTGTGAGTGTGGTAATTTAAATCGCGTTATTAGACACTGATTTTATTTAGTAGCTGAGTATGAGAAATACAGTTTTAGGCGACACTGATACAACGCTTTGATATTATGGGTCTGATTTGGAAATATTGCACCGTATTATTGTACGTAACGTCGACTAGAACCAGTCATTAGCAATTTAAAAAAATTGACAATCGGTATCATCGATTATTTTCCCTAGTAGGGAACATGGTACATTATCTTCTACCTCCCTAAATTGATGCTGGCTAAGGTGAAACACAACTGAAAAACTTGTAAAAACGTCAGGTGATAACAACTGATTCCATAAACCACATTATGTTAGGAATAACATTTCTTCAGACTGAAATGTCAACAACGTTTACGTATTTCAGACATACAGATACCATTTTAACAATGGACAAGCAGCACGGAACAATTTAGATGTGGAAATATCTAATTTTGGGTTACATTGTGTATTACACCAAGCATAAGCTTAAAATGAAATTAACTACATTCTTGCAGTAGCTGGTAGTAATTCAGATTATTGATTTGTTTATGTGTTTGCTTGCTTAGCATAGTATTTTCATTAACATATATTTTCTACAGTTATATGACTGGTCAGTTGGTATAATATATCGCTTCTTTGGGCATAAATTAGAATGTCAACCGTCCATTTAGCACGTTATTTGTAACCATTCTTAATGGAAATGACATTGGGGTACAATCATACTTCAAGTATTGATTTGACGGATATATACGCACGTGTGGGCGCATGTGTGTGTGTGTGTGTGTGTGTGTTTCGCTGAGATGGTTTAGATATGGACATGTTACAAGCTACACGATTTACATAAATATTTTCATAAATACTTCTGAACATGGGGTAAAAATTCATATCGTATATATATATTTTAGCACTGTCAGGATGTCTGCTCTGGGGTTACACTGTGATTTCTTTTTAATGCCTACTAAAATACTACGCTGTGATGGGCAGTTTCACTATTCTGATTTTGACTCCAAAGGTAATGGGAAGAGGGAAGGGGAGAGGATTACCGTGACTTGTCACGTGATAGATAAGGAGTCATGGCTTGCCACTTGATGTACGAGTATAAACGGGGCGTGGCTGCCGCTATCCTTTATTACGACGACATGGGTTTGCCCCCTGCATGTAGGTAACCCGCATTAGCACTTCTAACTGAAGTCAGTGGTTTTGCAGGATTCAGTTTCGCGTGTAAGTGCAAAGTGAGACAGAGAACCCATAGGAATACTATTAACGTGCATATGTTTTACCTCTTATGCTTTTTTCAGTGAGGATTCGCCTA
This sequence comes from Schistocerca americana, assembly GCF_021461395.2. Classification (NCBI taxonomy): domain Eukaryota; kingdom Metazoa; phylum Arthropoda; class Insecta; order Orthoptera; family Acrididae; genus Schistocerca; species Schistocerca americana. The sequence goes on from NC_060130.1 coordinate 533,852,592, forward strand.
TGTAAGCCATTGTGAATTCTCAGTGGTTCAGTAATACGTATTATTTACATTCAACTTTCCATGAACAGTAAAGACAATTCCTTGAAGAAAGGACTACGTGTCACATCAGAAACGAGTGACAGGATTCCGTGAGTCATCTGCAACATTCCTTCTTAATCTACTGGTGACGTGACAGTCACATGATACACATGGAAGCTGTTTGCGCACAGAGTGGGAACGACGCTGTGCTGACGTATTCTAGGGAGACTCGCAATTTCTCTGGCGCAGTTTCTCTGGTGTTAACACGTGAGTTATGAGAAGCAGCTGCCAGAACAACTATTTTGTTCGCTCTACTCCTTACATATTTGCCCCTTACTCTTTGCATATTGTTCCAGTACCCTCCTTATAACATTTATGCTTGCAAGTTCGCTGAATTACCAGGACCAGGATTCGGTTCTAGACATGTGCCTTTCGTGAGACATAAAAGTGTTTCCCCATCTTGGGGAAAACGACGAAATGATGAATTTGTATTGGCCTGAGAGAGTCAAATTTGATGAAATGAGAGGTCCGAATTAGGATTCCAGTCCAACACAAAAATGTTCAATGTTTCATGTTCAAATCGAAGCAGATCCCTTACGTGGCCATTTGTTCATAAAACAAGTATAAGAAAGATTGCTGGTGACAAAGTTTTTGTTATCATGACTTCTGCTTCTGTCAAGGGCAAACCAAAAACTGGCTCTACTCCAGTCGGTTGACGTTTCCAGAAGAGGAGATCTGTTCGTGCCTATTAAAAATACATGCCTGTAGTGGGAGTAAAATCCTTTCTTTACCCACATGAAACGAATGACAGTCCACCACACCACGCCGGCCGCGGTGGTCGTGCGGTTCTAGGCGCTCCAGTCCGGAGCCGCGCTGCTGCTACGGTCGCTGGTTCGAATCCTGCCTCGGGCATGGGTGTGTGTGATGTCCTTAGTTTAGTTAGGTTTAAGTAGTTCTACGTTCTAGGGGACTGATGACCACAGCAGTTGAGTCCCGTAGTTCTCAGAGCCATTTGAACCAGCCACCACACCACAGAAACACTTTTTTTTGGTCCTGAAGGAAAATAAGAAATCGAATCCCAGACATATTAATGTCCTCTGTAAAATGTTATGGACATTCTTTCCAGATAACTTGTTCAATGCAACCTATTTGAAGTACTATACGGAAGAAAACGTTGCAAAAGATCAACTGTTTTCACTGGAATAAACCCAATCTATACTCTGTAAGACATAAAATAAAAATAAGGAATAAAAAATTTAAAAAAAATACTACGCACCATGAAGGAATTACCCGAACGGGACGGAAATAAATAGATGTGATGTACACTTACAGACAGTCAAATTACCATAATTTCAGAAAATTTGCATTATTTATTCAAGAGAAAGAACTTCACAAATTCAGGAAGCCAATAATGTTTGGTCCAATTCTGGCACTTATGCAAGTAGTCATTCGGCTTGGCATTGATTGACAGAGTTGCTGGATGTCCTCTTGATGGATATCGTGCCATATTCTGTCCAATAAGGGCGTTAAATAGTCAAAATTCCGACATAATTGTAGGGCACTGCACACAACTCCCCCAACGTTCTCAACTGGGCAGAGACCCAGAGACATTGTTAGCCAAGATAGCGTTTGGCAATAATGACTAAAAGCAGTAGAAACTCTCGCCATGTGTGGGCGGGCGTTATCTTACTGAAATGTAGCCTCAGGTTGCCTTGCCATGAAAAGCAACAAAACTGGGGGAAGAATATCGTCGACGTATCCTTGAGCTGTAAGACAGCCGCGGATGACAATCAAAGGCGTCCTGTTGTAAAAAGAAATGGCACCCTACACCATCACTCCTGGCTGTCGGGGCGTATAGCGGGCGACAGTCAGGTTGGCATCCCACCGCTGTCTGGAGTGTCTCTAGACGCGTCTTTCGCAGGTCATCTCGGTTCACTTCGAAACGGGACGCATACTGAAGACAATACTACTCCAGTCAACGGGATACCGGGCAAATTCATGAACATGTATGCAAGATAATGCCCTCCCACATACGATACGTTGGACAGCAAGGTCACCGGACCTCTGCCTAATTGAGAACGTTTGCAGTGTTATGGGCAGGGCCCTCAAACCACCTCGGGATTTTGACGATATTATGAAACGTCCCCTTATAAATATTATAAATGACTGTGCTTAAACTGGCACACAATATTTTTAGCGCAACGCAATCTGACTTTCAAAAATTCCTACAAAAGAATGGCCCTGACTAACAATAACCTATACCTTTCATGAATCACTTACCTCACAAAAATCTTCGTTACTCGAACTACTGAAATACAGCGAGCGCCACTATTGTCAGCTAAATAAAAGATTCTAACTACTGAAGGCACTAACTACTGATAGGCGTAGTTAGCAAATGAAAGATTTTGATAGAGAACAAACAATGTATTTACCGTAATAATGTCCAAATTCATAATATATATATATCAGTTCATGATATCCAGTATTACAAATTTACTCTCTCTGTTGGACACACGTCCAGACCATCCGCTCTCAAAACTCCGCCATTTCTGTCCCCACATCCACCACTGCTGGCGGCTCACCTCCAACTGCGCAACGCTACGCGCTGTTCACATCCAGCTGCCCAACACTACAATAGCAAACAACAATGCAAACCAGCCACAAACTGCACACACCACAGCCAGTGATTTTCATACAGAGCGCTACGTGGCGTTACCAATATAAAAACCTAAACAGCTTACTTACAATATAACGCGCCAATTGGACTGAATCTGGCACGATATCCCTTAGGTGGGCATCAAACAAATCTGTCAATCAATACGAAGCCGAATAAGAGCTTGCATAAGGCCCAGTGGTGAACCAACATTGTGTCGACTATCTCAGTTAACATTTTCGTGGAATTACAAAAATATTGCCCAGCTGAAAATCGCCAAAAACACACAGTTGACTTCTTCGGCTTCGTAATTACACTTAATAGTGATTTTGTATGTAAGCAATGCTAGCAGACTGCAGAATTTAATAGTGCCGTGGCTACCAGCTCAGTACAGGCTTGACCTAAACCGGACCTGAATCGATTCAGGCCCCAGGTAACGCAACATCATACTTATTACACAGGCGGTCTACTGTACTGCGCTTCTTGGTGTCGTTTACTGAAAGACCACAATACAGACTCTTGTTTTTGAAATGCCTAGTGTGGGAGGGTATGAGAACGTAATAGGTACTAAGGAAAATGTCATAAAATTTCAGCACTAGGATGGCAAGGTTATCCATGTAACAATTGCTCGTGCAGCTTACGGCGTGAGAATCTATGATGCATATAATCTATCACTATGATTAAAATGTACCCGAAAATGTGATTAAGTGATACTCTTATCAACGTGACACTGAGTAACTAAATTTCATTGTTCGAACCAGGGATTGGTGTTTGGCGTTTAAGCTACGATTGCTCTCTTCTGTCACCTTAGGCAGCATAGAAGTAATGAGAGAAGAAAAGTTGAAAAGTTGCAGGGGTTCCTTGTTGGCTTGTCAGTAACACGCTCGGCTTCCGATGCGCTGGATTGTTCAGTTGTCGGTTCCTATCACCTTGAGTAACGCTGCACTTGGCATTATTTTTTCCGTTTTCTTTATTCGATGTGCATACAGCTAGGATGAAATTTTAACAGACTATCATAATAGAATCTGTGCATCATACGGCATCTCATAACTTTCAGGGGTAAGCATAAGTGACAAATTTGGAAATATTGAGTTACATCATTCTCAAAAGTACTTCTACTATCGTACTCATCATTTAAAGTAGTTAAAGATAGTACCTGCAGATTTTATTTAATTGCAATTTTTCATTTATAAATTTATATGTTACATTCATAATTCGCAATTGCCGAGTGATAGAAACCCTCGACCATTCGATTCTTGTGTGTATTCTTATCGTATACTGCAGACTCAGGAGTAGTTGGTCCGTAATGCGGCAACTACGTATCCCAGCCGCTAGACAACGCAACCAGCCAAAACTTTTAATGTTTGAGCTCTGAGTCGGAGGGTACATAGTAGAGAGCCACCACCACACCACTTCATTCCCTTTAAAAGCCCGCAAGTTGACCCTAAATAAACGTGAGGTCATCCATATGAGTGCTGAACGGGACTCGTTAAACTTCGGTTACACGATAAATCAGTCTAATCTAAAAGTCGTAAATTCAACTAAATACCTAGGTATTACAATTACGAACAACTTAAAATGGAAGGAACACATAGAAAATGTTGTGGGGAAGGCTAACCAAAGACAGCATTTTATTCACAGGACACTTAGAAAATGTAACAAACCTACTAAGGAGACTGCCTACACTACGCTTGTCCGTCCTCTTTTCGAATACTGCTGCGCAGTGTGGGATCCTTAGCAGATAGGACTGACGGAGTACATCGAAATAGTTCAAAGAGGGACTGCAAGTTTTCTATTATCGTGAAATAGGGGAGAAAGTATCACTGAAATGATACAGGGACATAAAAACTTTCCAGCTGCGTCGTCACGAGGAAACAGTTGGGGACGTGTCTACGCCGATGTCTCCGATTCGTTGCTGTGACTGGCTGCGACTGTCTTTGTTCGTGGTGCCGTCGTGAAGTAGTTAAACCTTGCACTGTCGTCATTTAGTACTGTGTCGTGTGACAACAGCGGGGGTCGGCGTGGGGGGTGGGGGGGGATGTGTCTGAATGCGGCCATAGGTGAGGAGAGAGGCAATGTAACTAGGCCGTTGGTAGCTCCCTGTTCGTAAACCCCAACTTGAGGGTGACCGAAAACGGTCGAAAAACTGCCCATAGTGTGCACGACCGCATCCTGTGACGCAGACGTTGTGGACACGTTGACTGAAGTGGCACTATAGGGGAGTCCCGGTCGCTATCGGGTGGTGGCACATCCACAGACATCGGCTGTGGCACCTGGACCGGCGGCGACGTCGCCGGCGGCGGTGGTGGGACGGCATCTACCTCCATCGGCATCTCTCTGTATGCCGCCGACCGCGACGGTCGGAGAAGTGGACATGAATGCTGTTGCGAACCCTAGCGGCGTGCTGTTTCTGTGGACGAAAATTTTGTAGTCACTGACGTAAGAGCGATGCAGTTGATGCTGGTGACGCCGATGCAGCCCAGGAGAACTACCTAGCACATGTGCGATGACACTATGCTCCCAACGCTGTTTATTTCCAAAACTTTAAAGAAGAGTTCATCCTGCAGCTGAAACTTTGTGTGACCCGGCAGAAGGAAAATTTTTCGCCGTAGTCGCAGAAGTATGCAACAATGTACGGTGATGACGACCGTGTAATAATTCTGCGCTTGCGTTTGCGCGCACAACAGCCTGATTGGGTAACTTATATGATAATTAACTCGGAAACGGCGCAACGTGTCGAAATTTTTCTTAATAATTGTTTCTCATAATATCCTACCCTGCAACAACCTTGAAAACTTTTCCCACTGTTTCTGACAACCATGTATAATGGCTAGAGTTTCTTTTTCAAGTTGAATGTTATTGTACTGCGTTTTGTTGAGAGTTATCGAGGCAAAAACAATGGGCCAATCAGATGAACCAATTCAATGGGAGACCACAGCTCCAGTCCAGTGAGAAGATGTATTTGCTGCTAACACATTAGGCTTATCTGGATCAACGTGAATCAGACAATGACGACTTAACAATGCGTCCTTTAATTGCTGAAACGTGTCTTGACATTCTTGGGAATACACAAAGGGAACTCCTTTCCGATGCAGCCGGTTCAGCAGATCTGCAATTTGTGCAGCATCTGCCATAAACTGAATGTAATATGTAAGCTCCCCTACGACAGCTTGGAGCTTAAAGGACAGAACGCCGGCAGATTAAGTCAAGTGTGAATTAGCAGGATCAATACTCGGTGCATCAAGCAACATAACATCACTGGAACTTAATCCACAAGAACACTTGAACCTGCAATGTCTATCTAGCCCTTTAAATTCGGCAATCCACGATTTTAAGGACTGTTCAGGCTGTTTCTTAAGACTGGAGAATTTAAATCTCGCTGCAACTAGGTGAATTTGTGTATCAAAACCCCGCTCGTCGACATTACGAACGAGCCTGTCGTAAGCAATTTCTTCGGGACGGGCATCAGTTACAACCTAAGACACAATCGGTCTTCCAGTTGGGCGCGATATTCATACCGGTACTCTTCTTCACTGTTAGACTGGCTAAACTTAGGAGCAGCAACCAGTTGCGATGCTGCTTATTGCGATAGAAACTTAGACATCTACTGGACGGTGAGCAGCAGTGGTTCAATCAGCTGGTCCTAAAGCTGAGCATCTTCATTTAGAGATATTTTATGTAGAGTCTTAGACGTAGTTACACATTGTGTGTTAGAAGAGGAAACAGAGAAACTTGCAGATATGAATTCCGCGTGAATTAGCGGTACCCAATGATTTAAAAAGCAAGAGTGGGAAGTCTATGTACTGAAGAACTGTTCACTCTTCAGCTTCACCATTGTGTGGTGGTCGAAAGTCTGTGAAGAGCTGTCATTGTCGCCATTGTGGTGTATTGTAGACACTAATGAATACTTCAGGAGGAATTCTTCATTTCTGTGGCCTGGAGGAGGTCGATCAGATACTAAAACACACACAGAAACCGTTAATAATTTATTATAACTTGAACATCGTAAATACTGATCTTTGGTAACGATTATTGCCCACACATATGACATGTATTAGACACAGTCGCAGACAATTATAACACTTAACACCTCGTCACTGCAAAATGATCGTTTCACATCAGAGAACAGTTGTCAGTAACGTCATAGACAATTGAGAATAACTGTTGTAATCACTCGCAGTCGGACCTGTGCTAAGATGATACTGTCGTCGTTAGTGATGATTACCAGTGGTCGCTGACTACACGGAGACTGGCTGATTACATAACACTGGGTGGAGGGGCACTGCGCTCTGATGTAAATAAGTTTCCGGCTGCGGCGGCGTAAGAAAGCACTTCGGGGCTGTGTATGCCGAATTATGACGACTTATCCGATTCATTGCTGCGTCTAGCAGCGATTGCCTTTACTTGTGGTACCGTTGTTAGGTACCAGATTTTGCATGAGACGTCGTTCTGGGGACAATACCATACAACTAATGATTTGTCCAGCTACATAAACTTAAAGTGTAGTATGTCTTAACAAAATGGATTCTAAAAAAATTGAAAAAACGACGCACTACGAAGGAATTATCCGAATGGGATGGGAGTCGGTAGACGCGATATGCATGAATAGACAAACAAATGATTACAATTTCAAAAAAAATGACTGATTTATTCAAGAGAAAGAACTACAAAAACTGAGCAAGTCAGAAACTTATACAACCAGTTATTCGCCTTGGCATTGATTTATAGTGTTGTTGAATGTCTTCCTGAGGGATATCATGTCATAATACTACCAAACTGGCGCGTTAGATCGTCGGAATCCCGAACTGGTTGGAGGGCCCTGCCCATAAAGCTCCAACACGTTCTCAACTGGGGAGCGATCATGTGACATTACTGGTCGAGATATGGTTTAGCAAGGATGAAGACATGCAGCAGAAACTGTCACCGTGTGCGGGCGGGAATTGTCTTGCTGATATATAAGCCCAAGATGATCTGCCGTGAAGGGCAACAGAACGGTGCGTAGAATATCGTCACCTACCGATACGCTGTAAGGGTGCCACGGATGACAACAAAAGGGATCCTACTACGAAATGCAATGGCACCCCAGACATACACTCCTGGTTATCGGACCTATGATGGACGACAATCATTCTGGTATGCCACCGCTGTCCAGGGCGTCTCCAGACATGTCTTCGGCCTGAAATCTCATTGACTAGAGTATAATTGTATTCAGTGATGAGTCCCCCATTGAACTGAGCCCCCACGATCTGTGCAGACGCGTCTGAAGACGTACCGGGCAAAAATCGGATATGAAACAAAGGCCCGATAATCAGGAGTGATGGCCTGGAACTCCCATTTAATTTTATAGCAGGAACCCTTTTGTTCTCATACACGACACCCTTACAGGGCAGCGGTACATGACGATATTCTACGCACCGTTTTGTTTCCCTTTACGACAAGCCATCCTCGGCTTATATATCAGCAAAACAGTATCCACCCACATACGGCGAGAGTTTCTACTGCTTGTTTTGATGTTTATCAAACTCTACATTTGCCAGCAACGTCACCACCTCTCTCCCTAATTGAGAGCAATTAGAGCTTCAAGGTCACGGCCTTCCAACCAACACCGATCTTGACGACCTAACGCTCCATTTGGACAGAATTTGGCACGACATCCCTCAGGAGGACATCCAAGGCCTTATCAATTAATACCAATCTGAATAACTTCTTACACAAAGGCGGGAGGTGGGCCAATGCGTTATGGACTTGCTTAATTTGTGGAGCTCTTTCTTTCTGACACTGAAATTATTTGTTTGTCTGTACATATACATCACATCTATCGATTTCTGTCACATTCGGATAATTCCTTCGTGGTACGTCGGTTTTTGTCTTAGAGTGTATTTATGCAGTGTATCAGTGAAAAAGACCGGCGTTGGTGAGACCGTGCGGCTTTTGCAATTAAACCTCAACCTATCTGGACAATGAGCTTCTCTTATTCAGGAAATTTGAGATAGTTGATTCTTATGACCTTTTTTCTTAACAGTACTAAACAGCGGTATGAGTCGGTTGCTGGCCGCATTAAGCCGGATTTCGCTGGTAGATAGGAAATAAACTGACTTAAAAAAAAAAAACTCAGAAGGAAAGGAGGAACGAAACGAAACCAGTGACGTAAGAGCAAATGACTTTATTTCAGTGATTCCAAAATCAAGTGAACAAATAATGAATTTTGGAGTACGAGAACATTACTTGTATCAGTGTGATGTTGCACTATCTGGGGCGTAAACTGATTCAGTGACAGTTTACGTCAGAAATTTGCAGAGATTGAAGCCTCGGCATTATCAAATCCTGAAATCTGCACTCACTGCTTTGACACGGAATTAATGTTTCAGTGTAGTTATGGAGCACAATAAGTCAACTGTATGTTCCCTGCAAGAAAGAGCCCTGCAGACAGTTTACGCTAAATCTGATTTGCTGTATTTCCTTCTTCATACCGGATGATATAGGTACCTTTGCACAAGTCATCGAGAAAGAATGACTACGCCTTTTAACGGAAGACGCTATGGGCTTTGAACTGGCATTTACCTTTGTTTTTAGTATTTTATAAGCATCGTTGCTAGTAAGTTGCAAGTAAATAAAGTAATGTAACGCGAATTCGGTTTTCAAATAACATCTGCATCAAATAATTTGTTTTTAATGTAATCATTGAATAATGCGAGATCTCCGACATTAAGATGAAGAGTATTCCCGAGATATGGAAAGACCTAAATAAATACCTGGTTTTCCCCAATTACTTCTAAAAATGATCAAAACGCATTTACTGCTTTTTGCATGTACCCCTGTAGCAGCAACTGAATGAAGAGAATAGTACTAATATTGATAGTAATACTCGATTAATCTAGTGACGTCATACTCTGCAGTGGCATTTGTCGAAGTTGTAAAAATTACCAAATGGCTCCTAACTGAGGCTATGATGGGAAGAACATACATCCGACTGACAAGAGACTTACAGAATAATTTCCGTATCAGAGGCTTGCTGATAATTAACTAGTTAATACAGAGCCACTTTTCCTTACCGTGTCTAATTTGTATGTTCTTTTTGATCACACTGTGTCAGAAATTAACTGTAACCATTGGATTGTGGGATTTGTAGAGGTATTGAAAATATCGAAAATGCACGAGTAGCCAAGAAAGCTGGCGAATGTCTATAGGGCAGGGGGGCGGGGTAGGAGGAGTAGGGAGGGGGCAAGTAAAACACATCCAAAGAATGAATCTGCTCAACAGTGAGACTCAGAACGCTCATACGGTGTCGCACATCCTCTGTTACTATATAATCACCAATGTTAAGGACTAGTGTTTTAGTGGTCTGGATGATTGATCCTAGATGTGGTGGGCAGGAAATGGGTTCGATTCCAACAACAGGCGTCTATTTTTAACATAAACGAACGGATTTACTTCGCCTCTGGGAACGCTACATGACGTACATGACCGCAGTTCGGAATCCTCATTGCATGTGGTATCTATTCGCTACCGACTTGCACAGAACCAGGGAAGGTTGGGCAACGACAGAGGCGGAAGTCGTGGCTACAGAAACGCTGATACCAGTAAGCTTTCTAACACGTGAAATTTTATTTTAGGTTCTGAACAAATTGTCTTGTAAAGGCTCTTATTTGATTTGAGCATGAGATGTTGAAAATTTGTGTTAAACTGGAATTCGAATTCGGATCTCAGCTTTCGCGCTATTTGGCCCTCTCGGCATGATACAGTTCCATCATTTCATTGTTTTCTCCTAAGACAGCAGACTCCTCGATGTCTTCACGAGAGGCATGTATCTTGGTTCGTATCCTTTTCTAGCACGAAAATATTCATCATTACTCTCCAAGCGCTAGCATCGGCACACTGACCAACTGGTGACAAATAATTTTCATTCCTAACGTCTCCTTATGTGTTGTCAGCAATAGCTATACATGCTGGTTTCAACTTCCAGCCAGACAGTGAATTTTTCACCACAGCATTTCAACCTCAAACTTTCCATCACATCTTTTCCAAGTTCAAAGACTCTACTCCAGGGGTTCCCAACAAAATTTTCTCGAGGAGCCCCTCATCGAGCACGATTGGTACCTTGTCATATCACAGAATCAAGTATCTAAAAAAGCAAAATTTTTTAAGAGTCTTTTTATACGTTTTCTATTTTTGGTACTTAGAAAAAACATTGACATATTCATTATTGAAAAAAATATTCAGCTTAAAACTTTTTTCAATTTAGCCATCATTGTTAATGTTAAATTTTTGATTATTGCTCAAAATCTTTGTCTTCAAATCTGGGTGTTTAGTATAAGAAATTCCTTAAAAAAATAAAAATTGAGTATGAACTGAAAATGACAGGAAAAAATTAAAACTGAGTGTATTGGTCTCTCAAAGGTACTACACTTGAGACTGTGTTGAGTAGACATGTGTGAAAAATAAGAAAACACTAATTTCATACAGGGTATTTTTATTTGAAAAATGCAGTTACAACAGAGTACTCCATCAGTATGCAGTTAGTTTTAATTTTCAGTTTTTAACGAGATGAGTTCAATCTGACCTTTGAGTCCATTATTTCTGAAATATTAGGTTCCAAACTTGAAACTTTCACGGTCTGTGAAAGCACTGACAATTAAAATAACAATGGCCGATTGTCGTCTGAAATGAGAGTTTCTGTGTAAAGTGGTTGGCAGTTGCCAGCTGCAAAGAGGGAGCGTGAGCAGTCTAATGGCATACAGCTGAACTATTTGCCTCTATCTAATTCTAGATTTGCGCTAGAGTGTGGTAGTGTCAGTTGGATCTAGAAAGACGCTAGACGCAGTAGTTAGCGTTCGCTAAAGCTCTGCTCATGCAGGAAGTGGCCAAAACAAAATATCTGTTATCATACGAAATTATTTAATATATTTTTTATTCTAATAGCATCTTGCAGACCCCTCTGGCATAGCTCGCGGACCCCAGGGGGTCCGCGGACCACCTGTTGGGAACCACTGCTCTACTCCCAACTAGAAGTGAAAAAGAATTATATGGGAAAAGTCTCTGCGTCTGTAGTCAATAACGGCAATATGTGTTGGCTTCGACTCCTGTAAAATCTTTTCAAGTTCCCAGAAAAAGAATTTGATATTTAACATCTGTTCGTGGCCATGTGTGCAGGGCTGGACTCTCAGTCAGCACAAAATATTTCGTCGCGTTCTTTAAAGTCCCAACTGGTGAACAAACAATCGATATTTATCGTCTGTCCATTGCTAAAAAACAACGGTGGAGTTGCCGTGTTCGAATACCGGTAAAGTAAAAAAGTTTGCATCGTCATGTCAGGTTCATCCATCTCGCTATTGGTGAAACAACTCGACATCTAACATCTAATTTTACTTAGTTAACGTCCGAATAGGTGCTGGGCTCGAATCCCCGTCACAAAACCTCATAGAATTTCAATCTTAAACACATCCGCACTTTACTATTTGTGAATAAAACTAAAACGACCTTCGTGTTTAGTGGACAGTCAGCTAAGAGTCTTGATAGAATTCCCAGTTCAGTACAAACATTTTCATTTATTTTCACGTTCAGGTGTGATCTCTGAAACTCATGAAAACTTCGATATTTCACAACTTTTTATGCCTAGTCCACAATGAGACTCGTTGTCGTGATCGAGTCTCGGTCGGGCAAGAATGCTTTGCTTAGCTAGTAACGGCTATAGGTACTGGGTTTGAATCCTGATTCAGAACAAAAAGGTTCTTCATGGCAATTAAAGTTCAAACCTGTGCACAAGAAACATATCATATGTGGCGTGTGGCCCGCATCTCGTGGTCGTGCGATAGCGTTCTCGCTTCCCACGCCCGGGTTCCGTTGTTCGATTCCCGGCGGGGTCAGGGATTTTCTCTGCCTCGTGATGGCTGGGTGTTGTGTGCTGTCCTTAGGTTAGTTAGGTTTAAGTAGTTCTAAGTTCTAGGGGACTGATGACCATAGATGTTAAGTCCCATAGTGCTTAGAGCCATTTGAACCATTTTGTGGCGTGTGGTAGCAGATGTAGTTCAGAAGGAGGTCCAGCTGATACTACAACAAACATATTATTATTATTATTATGTGCGATTGGACCCATACGGATCACGCAAAGCTTTTCCGATTCAATTTTCTAATTCTCCAAACTTCTCTCATTCTTTCCCCATGAATTCTCTTTCTTTCCTCTGTCCATTTTGTCCCCTGTCTCTTGAAAACTTCATTCTCGGGTTGTACTTTCCAACTATTGATTTTTTGCCTGTATACATTTCTGTTTATAACTTCTGAAGAATTTATTTGTGCATTTGCTAGATCTGTTTTGGTTTCTTGTATCCATGGTATGGTTTTCAATTTTTCAATGTATATTAAAATTTTGTGGGAGAGTCGGGGTGTTGGGAGTCTGTGGATATGACCGTAAAATTTTAGTCTTCTTTTCCGGATGTCTGCAGCGAGGTTAGATAATTTTTCTGTAGTTTTCCGAGACTGTAACCTGTATCCATCTTCCGTTCTTTTTGGGCCAAGAATCTTTCTGATAATTTTGCGTTCCTCTTTCAGGATGCCTTCCAGGTCGCCTTTTCTATGGAGTGTGAGTGTTTCGCTGGCATATAGTGCTTCGGGCTTGATTACTGTATTGTAGTGTCGTATTTTTGAGTGAATGGAGAGGCACTTTTTATTGTAGATGTTGTGGGTTTTCCAGTATGCTCTTTTCAGTTTTTGCAGTCGAACTTTTTGTGCAGTTTTCTCTCCCCCTGTGGGTTCTAGGACCTCGCCTAAGTATTTAAAGAATGGAACTCTCTCAATTTGTCCATATTTTGTAGTCAGTTTTTGAGTTTCAAATTTTGAGCAGATGAGTTTGGTTTTTTGGAAGGAAATTTGTAGCCCAACTTTTTCGGCTCATTCTTTGAGAATGTCTATCTGTTTAATTGCTGTGGTCTCGTTTTCTGCTAGAATGGCCACGTCATCTGCAAATGCCAAGCATGAAATTTTAATACCATCTTTAGATCTTCCTAGTTGTATAGGCTTCCAGTAATTTTGATTCTTCAGTTCTTTTTCCCATTCTCGGATGACTTTGTCTAAGACAAGGTTGAAGAGGAGTGGAGACAAGCCGTCACTTTGTCTGACGCCGGTTTTGATCAGGAAGGGCTCTGATATTTCACCCAGGAATTTTATCTTAGAAGTTTTGTTTGTGAGCGTTTCTTTGATAAGGTTTAGGGTTTTCGGATCGAGTCCTAGCTCCTCAAGGATAATAAAGAGAGATTGCCTATCGATTGAATCATAAGCCTTTGCGAAATCAACAAAGGAACAAATGATCGGACTGTTTCTGACTGCTTTGTATTTTAGTGTTGTCTTCAAATTGAAAATTTGTTCTGCACAGGATCGGTGAGGGCGAAAGCCAGCTTGGTATTCACCAATACTGTGTTCGAGTTGTTCTTGTGTTCGTTGAAGAAGACAAGCTGAGAGGATTTTATAAGTGACTTGGAGAAGGGAGATTCCTCGATAGTTGTTTATATCTGCCATGTCTCCCTTTTTATGCAGTGGATGAATTAGGGCGCATTTCCAATCTTCTGGTAGTTTTTCTGTCTGCCAAATGTCTGTGATGATTTGAGTGAGTTCTTTGAGGGAATTTGGTCCAAGATTTTTAAGTAGTTCTGCAGGGATATTATCTTCTCCGGATGCCTTGTTGTTTTTCAGTCTATGAATATGTCTTTGGATCTCCTCTAGTGTAGGTGGTGGGGAGTCTGGATTTGTGTAGATAGTAGTTTCTTGAGGGAATCTTGAAGAAGGTTCAGGGCAATTGAGGAGTCCGGAAAAGTATCTTGCCAGCTCCTCACAATTTTCCCGATTTGTGAGCGCTAGTTTTCCATCTGGTTTTCTGAAACATAGATTTCGTGAGCCGTATCCATTGATTCTCCCAGCAAACACAGAAATTATTAGTAATTTGCTTAAACTTGAACATGGTAAATACCATAACTTTGGAAACGAAGTAGTGTTCAGACAGATGACGTGAAACTGATTCTGTCGCTGGCACTTATCGTATCGCATTTAGTACTTCATTATAGAATAATAGTTTCACATAAGAGTCCAGTTGCCGCGCGGGATTAGCCGAGCGGTCTTGGGCGCTGCAGTCATGGACTGTGCGGCTTGTCCCGGCGGAGGTTCGAGTCCTTCCTCGGGCATGGCTGTGTGTGTTTGTCCTTAGGATAATTTAGGTTAAGTAGTGTGTAAGCTTAGGGACTGATGACCTTAGCAGTTAAGTCCCATAAGATTTCACACCCAATTTTAAGAGTCCAGTTATATAACTGATAATAAGTTCAGAATAACTGTCTGTTCGCAGCAGCCGGATCTGTACTACGACGATACTATCGCAGTAAGCGATGATAACAATTTGTCACTGATTACATAGAGAATGGGCTGAGCGGCACTGCGCTCTGACATAAATAAGTTTCCGGTACGACGGAGTAGGAAACACTTGGAGGCGTGCCTATGCCGACGTCTGCATTTCGTTGCTGCGTTTGGCAGCGACTGTCTGTACTTGTCGTGCCGTCTTGCAGTACCAACTTTTGTATGAGACTTCCTTCTACAGACGATATCACATCATGAATCATGAGTACAGTGAAATTATTGACGAGACCGTTGTTAACGTTGAAGTGTCCACAGAATGCTTGCCGCTATTAATTGCGTTTTTGTTTAACTGGTTAGTTCAAGAACCAGTTTATTCCAAACCACCCACCAAAGGAATAATGTTTAGCAGATGGTGGGAAAACCTTTCCGACATCAAAAATATTTCGAATTGTCATAGAACTTGAAGACTGCAGATATTGTTTCGGAATCTCTCGTTCATATAAATATTTAATTTTGACTAAGGATTACGGAATGAGATTTATGATAGAGTTATTTTCAGTCGGTAATACTTTTGAAATTTCGCTTATTGTAAATTTACATGCATTAAGGATTGTCTCATCTCTAATAACACGTTTCCCAACATTGTGAACACCATTGTATTAATTTACAGCTGGGATGATCGCCATACAGAGCAGTTTTCTCAACTGTTCACTTGTGGTAACCATTTCGTACAGTCAAATGACTGAACCGCAAAGAGATTAGAGGACCAGCAAGGAAGCTACATTATGGTGACTGCATACAAATTAGGCGACATGCAGTTCAGGTCGTTCGAATATTTTTGAGCATTATAGCACATCACCTACACGTAACCAAGCTACATGACACCACCTATACCTATAGCAAACTCAGCGAGAACCAACAGCTTTTCTTCCAGAGACATCGCACTAAGAAACTCTGCCTATACAAACGTCGGCACCCGGCTTCGTTCCTTGTAAGTCAGCAGAATTCACATTGACCCGTTCACCTGGGAGCGCAAAGCTTACTTTGTGTAAACCTCACAGACTAATCTCCAAAGACAATAAAGTTGTATGTAGTCGATGCCAGACATTCAATCTAATCTTTTCAGTAAAGCTGTGATGATGTTCAAATGTGTGTGAATTCCTATGGGACCAAACTGCTGAGGTCATCGGTCCGTAGACTTACACACTACTTAAACTAACTTGTGCTCAGAACAACACACGCCCATGCCCGAGGGAGGACTCGTACCTCTGGCGGGAGGGGCCGTCCTGTGATGATTAGTACTCGAATGTGACTGAACTGTAGAACAAAAAAAACTGAAAATTGAAAGCACTTTCACATTGTTGTGCAAACTTTTAATACATGAAATCAGATTTAGTCAAGAAGAATTACGACATATGTGTTCTTGGAATGTTTGAAAAGACACGAAATTTATCTCAGTTACCTATTATTTGCACTGTTGCAATAATACTGCACGGATGTTGATAAACTAGACGTTGAGCGCCCGCAAGCTCCAAACACACACACACAAAATACTACGCACTCATGGGCACATTTTGTCAGCTCATGAACTTTCCGCGTAAAAACTGAACAGGACGGCTGCGGCGACCGTGATAGTGAGAGGTCCATAGTACGTACTTACACATATTTTTTCTGAAAAGGTAACAGTATTTTGCACCATGTACATCAGAGCGCTGGAAAGTAGTTTCATTTTGAGTAATAATAAGGCAGACTTCGTTTTTATTATTTATCGAAAAATGTACACTGGTGTGAAAACGTAAGCATGAAAGTAGCTTTTACATGAGGTGTCACTGTCGAGGTGCATAGTTCCATGAAACTTGGACGAAACATAAAAAGAACTGCTACAGTGTAGCACAGAAGGAAACTGAAAGAAATGTGCAGTGAGACGAACAGAAACGACAGTTTTATTGAAAGACAATAACCACAGTAAAGAAACCGCGATTTATGATGGCCCCCTGGACATCACAAACGGCGAGACATCCTTCTTCATAGGGTGCGTGACCGGCACGGACGGTAGTGCATGCTCTATAACTTCATCACAGGTTGGTCCCATGGTTGGTAAGGAGTTCTTTCCTACACCATCTCGGCTGACAACCGCCGTTTAGTCGTTGGTGTATGTGGTCGTGCAGCAATAAGTCCCCCACCGCGTCCCCCGTGTGCTCGATCGGGTTTAAGTCGAAGCAACTGGCCGGTCAGTCGATACGCCGCAAATTCTCTCATTCCAAGAGCTTCTCCATCTGCACTGTTCGATGTAGTCCCGGATTGTCATCCATAAAAATGAAGTAAGAGCCGAATGAATCGCTGAAAAGACGCACATGTGGACGTTGAGCGCCCACAAGCTCCAAACACACACACACACAATACTACGCACTCATGGGCACATTTTGTCAGCTCATGAACTTTCCGCGGAAAAACTGCGACTAGTGAGTGTACTGTGTTATGCCTCCACGCACCACAGCACTTGGACTACCAAAATTATAACGTAAAGCACCCAGGAAAATTGTTGAATATGATCGTTTGGTGTTCCGTGTGTTACGGTATGATGAAGCATGATACTGCATTGACTCACTGACCTACACATCTTTGAAAACGGTACACCATCAACACTATTGAGACACAGTACTCCTTCCCCTTGTGCGTCTTTTCAGGGGTGCATTCCGCCCCAACATTACTTTTATGGATGACAATGCGTTTCCACATCGAACAGTGCAGTTTGAGGAGCTCTTGGAGCGAGATGATATTCGGCGGATGGACTTATCTGCCCGTTACTTCGACTTCAGTCCGATCAAGAACGTGTGGGATGGGTCGAGGAGACGTACTGCAGCACGCCTACATGCAACAACGACCATCCAGCAGCCGCCATCCACGCTGGTGGCGGAATGGAACGCCCTACCACAAGAATTTCTTACCAGTCTTGTGGCCAGTATGGAAGCACGTTGTAGAGCATGTACTGTCCTCCGTGGCTTTCACACACCTTGTGTGTTATATTGTAGCAGTTCCTCCTAAAGACGATAACACGACAAGTGTCACAGCCTGATTTCCTAGAAACTTTGTTCAGTGGAAGAGGGGTCAAAATAAGCGAAGACAGGTCTCAGCTTATCCACAGATACTGGATCGTTTCTGAAAAATTATTTTCACCGAAAACAATTTCAAATAAATCACTCATTTTTTTCTTCATTCATCTAACACTAGATGAATACGGACAACGTTATGTCAGTGTATACTGGAAAACATTTAGTAATCTTCTACAGAGATGAGTATATAAATGAAAAACAAAAATTAAAGTAACAATTGGGTTTCGAACACGGGGCGCAAAATTAAGAAGCCGCAACGCGAACCACTGTGCTACCATCTCATCTGAAGATACTGCCCCACAAAATACACATAAAGTACCCGGAAAATAACTCGAAAACTTTGACCGTCGCTTTTTTTCAGAAACTGTTCGCTCATTCTGACTGCACTTCCACTGAGGGAGGTTCCTGGCAAATACGGTGGTGGCACTAGCTGTGCTCTCCTCGCAAGTATACTCCAAGTCTCATCGAGTTACATTACTTGGCACTGACATATCACACGAAAGCTATTTTCATCCTTAAGTTTTGCACGACACTGTACTAACAGTCTGTCGTTTGAATCAACATCATAATTTGCACAAATATAAAACAAATTGTCATTAGAATACGTGTAGGATTGTTAAACATATGTGTATAAAATTATAAATATTAAATTTGATGGAACAGCGGCAGACTAGGGTATTGATTGGGGAATGGGCCATATGAACGTGCTGAGACAACTGATGCCAATTGCAGAGATGCAGCCGGCCGAAGTGGCCGTGCGGTTAAAGGCGCTGCAGTCTGGAACCGCAAGACCGCTACGGTCGCAGGTTCGAATCCTGCCTCGGGCATGGATGTTTGTGATGTCATTAGGTTAGTTAGGTTTAACTAGTTCTAAGTTCTAGGGGACTAGTGACCTCAGCAGTTGAGTCCCATAGTGCTCACAGCCATTTGAACCATTTTGCAGAGATGCAGAATCCTACATTTTCCTACCTTTGTTTTGTATAATTTCGCCAGAAATCCCCACTGAGACAGACCATCAGAGCAAAATCGGATTAACCTGTGGTCGAA
This sequence comes from Schistocerca americana, assembly GCF_021461395.2. NCBI lineage: Eukaryota > Metazoa > Arthropoda > Insecta > Orthoptera > Acrididae > Schistocerca > Schistocerca americana. The sequence continues at coordinate 533,871,756 of NC_060130.1, forward strand.
GTGAGGTAACCAACGTCTCCACAATCTCATAGCCTTGAAAAATTACGGCATAGCCACCTCAGTGAGCTAACAATTTCTTTACTTGAAAGGAACGCGGAACTAGTTACTTGCCTACATCTACATCTACATCGATACTCCGCAAGCCACCCAACGGTGTGTGGCGGAGGGCACTTTACGTGCCACTGTCATTACCTCCCTTTCCTGTTCCAGTCGCGTATGGTTCGCGGGAAGAACGACTGCCTGAAAGCCTCCGTGCGCGCTCTAATCTCTCTAATTTTACATTCGTGATCTCCTCGGGAAGTATAAGTAGGGGGAAGCAATATATTCGATACCTCATCCAGAAACGCACCCTCTCGAAACCTGGCGAGCAAGCTACACCGCGATGCAGAGCGCCTCTCTTGCAGAGTCTGCCACTTGAGTTTATTAAACATCTCCGTAACGCTATCACGGTTACCAAATAACCCAGTGACGAATCGCGCCGCTCTTCTTTGGATCTTCTCTATCTCCTCCGTCAACCCGACCTGGTACGGATCCCACACTGATGAGCAATACTCAAGTATAGGTCGAACGAGTGTTTTGTAAGCCACCTCCTTTGTTGATGGACTACATTTTCTAAGCACTCTCCCAATGAATCTCAACCTGGTACCCGCCTTACCAACAATTAGTTTTATATGATCATTCCACTTCAAATCGTTCCGTACGCATACTCCCAGATATTTTACATAAGTAACTGCTACCAGTGTTTGTTCCGCTATCATATAATCATACAATAAGGGATCCTTCTTTCTATGTATTCGCAATACATTACATTTGTCTATGTTAAGGGTCAGAGTGATTCTTCATTTCTGCGTGAATGAAGATAACAAAATTTAATTGCAACATGTAGTTTTAGTGTCTTCACTAATGTTTAATATCTTTATCTCATAATGGCTCAAAAATAATTTTACTGTAGAAATTTAGTAGTGAAGCACATGCATTTGTCTGATAGTTGAAACAAGTGTCAAGGGAAGCAACTGTACACGAGAAAGTTATTAAGAAATTTTTTGCCTACTTGTCTAGGTGTGAGAAATTTATGAAAACGTGTATTTGTTGTTATGGCTTAATGAAGCGTAGTTATACTTGGAGTCTTTGTTTTCTTTTTTCAGTCGTTGAGATTATTTCCCCGCTTTCATTTACTTTCATGTCTGTGTTTATATACTCGCACTGCACATCGGGAGATGAGTACTAAGAAGCATTTTATCAAAATTGGTAAGATACCGTCTTGCACTGCACATTGCAAGTGCGGCAAATAATATTTGGTTTTGTACAGTCAGACCACTATACTAATAGTGACAGATTGCTGAACAGGTTAGCGTTCTATGCATACAGGTACGCCAATAAATTTAATTGCCATCAAAGTTTATGTCCATTGTAAGACACAGTGATTGTCAGAAAGTTTTTGTAAAAATATCGGTATCAGTTCTGAGGCTTAATACCAGTAAAAGATTTCAGTGAAATGCTCTCTTGTAAATTTTCAAGTAGTTCTATCAGATAGTCAGATGCGTTAATTTTTACATTCCTTTGCTGTGACTTGCGCCATAGGGTGGTGGGGTTTCGTCTTCCGCCGAATAGGTCAGGAGTTCACTACACTCAGCTGGCGGCTGCGTGGATAGCGGAGGCTGTGTGGCGTGGACTGGGCGGTTTTTTAGGTTAGAAGGCCTCGGGAAAGTACGGGGTGGGCTGCAATCTCAAAGGGTGCATGGCAAATACAGGAACGTGCTTGGATCAAAGAACAGTCGGAATTGTAGTTGTAAATTGTTGTAGTTGTGCTGGGAAAGTCCCTGAGCTTCAAGCACTAATAGAAAGCACAGAACCTGAAATCGTTATAGGTACAAAAAGCTGGCTAAAGCCTGAAAAGTTCTGCACAAATTTTTACGAAGTCTCAGACGGTGTTCAGGAAAGATAGATTAGGCAGAATTGGTGGTGGAGTGTTTGTGTCTGTCAGTAGTGGTTTATCTTGTAGTGAAGTCGGAGTAGATACTCCGTGCGAATTGGTATGGGTGGAGGTTATACTTAACAGCCGAACTAAGTTAATAATTGGCTCCTTCTACCGACCCCCGGACTCCTATGATATAGTTGCTGAACAGTTCAGAGAAAATTTGAGTCTCGTAACAAATAAATCCCCACTCATACGGTTATAGTTGGTGAGGACTTCAACCTTCCCTCGATATGTTGGCAAAAATACTTGTTCAAAACTGGTGGTAGGCAGAAAACATCTTCCAAGATTGTCCTAAATGCTTTCTCCGAAAATTATTTAGAGCAGTTAGTCCACGAACCCACGCGAATTGTAAATGGTTGCGAAAACACACTTGTCCTCTTACCCACAAACAATCCAGAGCTAATAGAGTGCATCATGACTGATACAGGGATTAGCGATCACAAGGTCGTTGTAGCTAGGCTCAATGCCGTTTCTTCCAAATCCACCAGAAACAAACGCAAAATAATTTTATTTAAAAAAGCGGATAAAATGTCACTAGAAACCTTCCTAAGAGACAATCTCCATTCCTTCCGAACTGACTGCAAATGTAGACGAGATGTGGCTCAGATTCAAAGATATAGTAGTAACAGCAATTGAGAGATTCATACCTCATAAACTGGTAAGAGATGGAACTGATTCCCCATGGTACACAAAACAGGTCCGAACGCTGTTGCAGAGGCAACGGAAAAAGCATGTAAAGTTCAGAAGAACGCGAAATCCCGAAGATTGGCTAAAATTTACAGACGCGCGAAATTTGGCACGGACTTCAATGCGAGATGCCTTTAATAGGTTTCACAACGAAACATTGTCTCGAAATTTGGTAGAAAATCCGAAGAAATTCTGGTCGTATGTAAAGTACACAAGCGGCAAGACGCAGTCAATACCTTCGCTGCGCAGTGGCGACGGTACTGTTACCGACGACTCTAGCGGAGTTATTGAACGCAGTTTTCCGAAATTCCTTCACCAGGGAAGACGAATGGAATATTCCAGAATTTGAAACACGAACAGCTGCTAGCATGAGTTTCTTAGAAGTAGATACCTTATGGGCTGCGAAGCAACTCAAATCGCTTGATACGGGCAAGTCTTCAGGTCTATATTGTATACCGATTAGGTTCCTTTCAGATTACGCTGATACAATAGCTCCCTACTTAGCAATCATATACAACCGCTCGCTCACCGATAGATCTGTACCTACAGATTGGAAAATTGCGCAGGTCGCACCAGTGTTTAAGAAGGGTAGTAGGAGTAACCCATCGAACTACAGGCCCATATCATTGACGTCGGTTTGCAGTAGGGTTTTGGAGCATATACTGTATTCAAACATTATGAATCGCCTCGAAGGGAACGATCTATTGATACGTAATCAGCATGGTTTCAGAAAACATCGTTCTTGTGCAACGCAGCTAGCTCTTTATTCGCACGAAGTAATGGCCGGTATCGACAGGGGATCTCAAGTTAATTCCGTATTTCTAGATTTCCGGAAAGCTTTTGACATCGTTCCTCACAAGCGACTTCTAATCAAGGTGCGGGTCTACGAGGTATCGTCTCCGTTGTGGGAATGGATTCGTGATTTCTTGTCAGGAAGGTCGCAGTTCGTAGTAATAGACGGCAAATCATCGAGTAAAACTGAAGTGATATCAGGTGTTCCCCAGGGAAGCGTCATGGGACCTCTGCTGTTCCTGATCTATATAAATGAGCTGGGTGGCAATCTGAGCAGTTCTCTAAGGTTGTTCGTAGATGATGCAGTGATTTACCGTCTAGTAAGGTCATCCGAAGACCAGTATCAGCTGCAAAGCGATTTAGAAAAGATTGCTATATGGTGTGGCAGGTGGTAGTTGACGCTAAATAACGAAAAGTGTGAGGTGATCCACATGAGTTCCAAAAGAAATCCGTTGGAATTCGATTACTCGATAAATAGTACAATTCTCAAGGCTGTCAATTCAACTAAGTGCCTGGGTGTGAAAATTACGAACAACTTCAGTTGGTAAAAAAGGGTGCAAAAAAGGGCAGCTCGTTTTGTATTATCACGTAATAAGGGAGAGAGTGTGGCAGATATGATACGCGAGTTGGGATGGAAGTCATTAAAGCAAAGACGTGTTTCGTCGCGGCGAGATCTATTTACGAAATTTCAGTCACCAACTTTCTCTGCCGAATGCGAAAATATTTTGTTGAGCCCAACCTACAAAGGGACGAATGATCATCAAAATAAAATAAGAGAAATCAGAGCTCGAACAGAAAGGTTTAGGTGTTCGTTTTTCCCGCGAGCTGGTCGGGAGTGGAATGGTAGAGAGATAGTATGATTGTGGTTCGATGAACCCTCTGCCAATCACTTAAATGTGAATTGCAGAGTAATCATGTAGATGTAGATGTAGATGTAATAGTTCTGGTACAGCGATTGTATACAAAACTAAAGATAAAGGGCCAAGATAAAGGGCCAACATTTTCATCTGAGACATTTTGTTTTTGCGGTCAGATAGTATATAAAAATTTCATTGAAAATGAATTGCTCTCTCTCAGACGAATTATTTGATGGTCCGACTAGCCTGGATTTCGCATCATTTAACGTTGAGCTCCATATATTTATGTTCAAAACTAAATTTTCACGTAGTTCTGTAGCCCTATGCCGTAATTTACACATTTAGATATCAAAATAAGTTTTACACATTTCTCAGATACCAATCTGACACTTACAAACACGAGTTTACATAAATACGAACACATTTCAAGTCGAAAGAAATACAGCATATAGCTGCGGGACCTGCACAACCTTAAACCGGCCATGGCTCTCAGATAAACTGTTGATACCACTTGCTGCAAAAAAAATTGTAGATGAGATATCTTTGTTTATATCGAATAAATTTTCATTTCCTGAGATACTAGTAGCAGAGTGCACGGAATGGAGCTAGAAAATGGCTGCGATGTCGATTCTTCTTCGAATTACGTAACTACAAGTATCAAGCTCCTCTTCGTTCATTCGCCGAGCGCAAACGACGCCAGCAAATAGAGGCGCGCTGATGTTAACGCCCATGCTGACTCGCTGTTTCTCCTCACGGCGCCCCTCCAACGGCTACGAAGTGGGGAACCGCAGTGGAGGTGGCCACGGTTGTCACTGCGCTCGCGCCTTTCTCTTGCCTAACAGAATCGCCAGTTTTATACAGGCTGTCCCATTTATCTTGACCACCCTAAATAAGTGTTTGTCCAGATGTAAATTACAAAATGTTTCAAGCAAATGCTCTTTAGCCGTCAGGGGACATCAATCAGTACGATTACCTTCGTTGTAGATTTGTTTTTTTTACAAAGATATGAACAGCGGTATGACTTTTTTAAATGGCACCCTGTATTTTTCATTCGGTCCTTGTTACCAAAATTCTCGAAAGGTAGTTGATCGATGAGACTAGATTAAACGTTCCGAAGGACAAAGGCTACATATCTGCATGTCTGTTTTGTTGTTAAACAAAAATCTCCAAACGTCCTTGACCAATTTACTTTTCGCTGACAGCAAAAATCTCGAAAATTTATTAAGTTATTGACCGATTTACTTCACATTTTTAAATTCGGACAGGCTTAGTATCTATATTTTTAATATGTATTTTATATAAATGTATATATACTACATTAATGGGAAACGTTGGTAGCAGAAATATCGAAAATTTCTTCATTGATATACGTCAAAATTCTTAAACTATGCTGTTATCAACATTCAGTCGGACATAGGCTACGTACGTTCGTAATGTGCGTGTTGTCCGCTAAAAACGAGTGCGAGAAACTAAATCATGTGCTGTGCAAATGTGCGGTTTCGTTTTCTTTCTCAAAGTCAGTTTTAACTGCGGTTGCAATGCATTTAAACATTTAGATAAGTTGTTTCTCGCATGTATGTTCTTATATATAATTGTAAACTAAAATTGTGTAAACGACTGTGTAATGTTTCCTTTCTTCTTCGCAGTCAGTTTAATCAGAAAGCAGGAGAGCTGTATTTATGATATACCAGTTTACGATTAGAATACTACCATGGGACGTGAATCGTTCAAAACTTTGTAATCCTACCCGCTTGCAGATGAAAATCACCAGAAATACTGTCAATGAGGCTACTATCCTCACAGATACAGCAGCAAGAGAGGTCTCTCATACTCTGTAGACTAATGATCCCAAGCCGTTCACCCATTTATTTTAAGCGACTTCAATTCCCAATCAAGGATTCGTTGGCTATAACAATAATCGAGGCTTAAGCTCAGAGAGAGGGGGAGGAGGAAATGACAGAGAGAATGGTTGGGGAAATAGACATGGAAAGGGGGAAGGAAGAACTGGACAGAGTGTGGACGGACGAGGAAGTGGGGAAAGGTAGGGTGAGGAGGGGATGGAGAGAGAGAGGGGAGAGAATGTGATGAGAGAGGGGGAGGAGGAGAGGGGAGAGGAGGTGATAGACAGAGAGAGGGGAAAAGGAGATCTTGACAAATATCCAATTCCCATACATATCTAGCAACTGTGAAGCATTACCGCATTGGCTAGTATAAGAGTTCAAACTTATAGAGCAATAAATAGAGTATAGCTGTACAAGCGTATTGTGTTCGAGCTGAGACACATTATTAAGGCTCAAGTTTATAGCGTACCAGAGATTACATAGTGTACAGTACCTCACTGCTGAAAACTTAAAAAAAATATTTCGTAGCGTAGTATCCGCTGCTCCTGCCACTTTAATCGCATATGCTGGGGATACGCTCGAACTCGACACATGACACTGCGAATAGCAGCTGTAAAGTTACATTTTCGATAAGAATCTACGTATTTGGCTGATTTTCTGAGTCATGAAATAAGTGTTTTCTACCAATGGGTAGAGTAGGTCGATTCTATAGTATTTTCGCATTGCCTTCACAAGATCATTCGTTTCTAAGTGCTTTAGATACCAACGAGACGAGAAGGGGAAATGAGGGGTAGAGTGTGTGTATCTGCGCATGCGCTGGAGTATCTTCCACTGCACTGTCGCTACCGCCTCCCACTCTTCCCAGAATCTGAGCAAAACCGCGAGGACGCCGAGCAGAGGCGCAGAATCTGCAGGAGGTCCCTGGTGGGCGGAATTCCGGAGCACTGGTGGAGCGTGATTACTTTTGGGTGGAAGGTAAGGCTACAATTACCATCAAGATTCTCACTATTAGTTTGGAATCATTTTCCTCTCTGTATACCCCCATAAAGCGATACTGTTAGGGCGTTATTCTCTATTCTCATTTAATATTTGTAGACATAATGGGAAACATATTATGCTTGATTATCAGCTTGTCTGTGAAATAGTTACAGCATTAATATTCTGAAATATTGTTGTTCTTGTTGCCCTTCAATCTGATGACTGGTTTGATCCAAGTTTCCCTAACAGGGTATCTTGCACAAATTTCTAATTTCTGTATAGCAAATGCAACCAACACCCAATCGAACATGTTTCCATTAGTCAACCCTTGGCCTATATCTACAGTTTTTACCCCATGCACTTCCCTCCATTACCAAACTGACTCTACCTTAATGCCTCAAGCTTTGTCATAGAAACGTGTCCGTTCTTGTACAAGTGCGTGTTGCCTAGTAATACACAAATGTTTTCTATTCTGTTCTCAATATCTGCTGAGGTATTAGGCTACGTGTCATAAATATTACTCGGTGGACTTGCAAGCTTCGCTGACTCAAGTTGCAACTTCTGCTGCTAGAGAGCTTTGAATTGTAGCATGTAACATGGTGGTGTGTAACGTAACTATGCGTAACTATGTACATGAGTGAGAAACAGCGTTCTGTAAACGAATTTCTAGTCGTTCACGCATGTAGCACCCTCTCTGTCAGCATGATAATGCCAGACCATACACGAACGCTGCGGCATCTGCAAAATATCCGATACCTTAGGTTAACAGTTATAGATCATCATCCATACAGTTTCGACTTGGCCCCATCCGATTTTCATCTATTTCCAGAATTTAAAGAACACTTTCGGGGACTTCACTTCTATAGTAATGAAGCGGTGCAAGCAGAGGAGAGATTGTGGCTCCTTCAGCAATGTCAAACGCTCTAGAGTTGCGGTACCAGTATCAACAAATTGGTCTCTTGTTGGGAGAAATTTGTTCGTCGCCAGGATGACAACGTTGAGGAACAAACACGTAGAAACGAAGAATAAGGTCGTGGGATGTTAACAAAAGTTGTTTGGTTTAAAAATCTTTAAGTGTCTTCACATAAAATATTCGCAGCCATTACTTTTGAGCACGTCATTGTAATGAAGTTGTACCATTAAATTCTTATGTCCCCAACTCGATTTAGGGCCTCTTCATTAGTTTCTCGAGTTACGCATCTTCTGTTGAGCATTTATCTGTAACATTGTACTACAAAAGCTTCTGTTCTCCTTTTGTCTGCAATGTTTATCTTTCACATCTCAGTTACATGTAAACCTGCACCCCACACAAATACACTCAGAAAAGACTTTCTAAAATTTAAATTTATATTCGATATTCACAAATTTCTCCTTTCCAGAATCTGTTGTCTTGGTACTGGCAGTCTGCATTTTTATCCTCTTTATTTCGGCCATTATCAGCTATTTTGTTACTGAAACAGCAAACTTCAACTACTATCTTTGGTTTTTTCTTTCCTAGTCTAATTCCCATTACATCAGACTTTTTAATTCGACCAAGTTACATTATTTTTGCTTTACTTATGTTAAAGTTCATCTTATAAACTCTTTTCAAGATACTGTCCGATCCGTTCGAAGATCTAAGAGGAACTGTTTGTAAAAAATCGCATGAAATTAGTGAAAGGAAACATTTGTGAGTTCCAAAGTGCTACCACAACTGAAGCTAGCACAATGACTGAGCGTAGGGAGTTAAAAAGAAAGGGCTACAATGGTCGAGCAGCTCCTCATAAGCCACTGTAGTCAGTGGCAAGAGACGCTTGAGATGATGCCACTGGATAACGGATAACTGGAAACTACTGGTTTGGAGTGATGAATCACACTATACCCTGTGGCACTCCGATGGAAAGGTTTGGGTTAGACGACGTCCTGGAGAACGTTATCTGCCATCATGTGTACTGCCAGTAGTGAAGTACGGAGGAGGTGGTGTTACGGTAAGGGGGCGATTTATGCTGTCAGGGTTGTTACCTTTATAGTGCCTAAGCAAACACTAAATGCGGAAGTATATGAACACATTTTACAGTTGGGCACGATGACTGATTGTATCAGTATGACTGTGCACCCTGTCATAAAGCAGCGTCCGTGAGACAGTGGTTTGTGGACAATAACATAACTGAATTGGCTTGTCTCCACAGCGTCCCGAACAAAACTCAATGGAACGCCTTTGAAATAAGATAGAACGTCGACTTCACTCCGGACCCCAACGTCTACGGTCGCTACCTTCTCTGGTTTCGGCTCTTGAAAGAGACTGGGCTGGTATTCCTCCATAGACATTCAACCACCAAACTGAAAGTGCCCCTAGCAGAGTTCAAGTCGTCATAAACGAGAGGAGTAGACACATCCCATATTAATGTCCAGTAACAGGTATCTGGATGATGAGATAGTGTGTATCTAACATAACAAATACAACTTTCCTATGTTTCCTCCTCCCGATGATTTACTTCATAATATCATATCCCTCACCTAATCTTCATCCACTTCTACCATTCTCATCGTGTACCATTTTTTTATAAAGCTGTTAATGTTAATTTTTAGACCTTTCTATTCACTTTTGCTAGCTTCACTTGCTGAATTGTTATAGTTTACCCTTCAGTCAATCAAATGCATTGTATTGTGTGCTCTCCAAGGATTCCTAACGGCCTTTTCTTTGCCTCGTTCTTCCTAGCTGCCTTCAGTATTCCATCTCTCATTGGTAATCATTCGTCTTTATTTCTTTCGTTTGTTTCAGTGCACGTTTTAATTTTAACGAATTCCCATTTGTTTATGTTCGACTTGTCTTCAATTTCTTTAACTTTAAGTTGCATTTTTTAACTAATAAATTAAAGTCACAGCACATATTTGAATCTGGAAATGTTTTGCATTTCAATGTCTGGTTTCTAAATCTCTGTCACGACCATTATTGATGTATCTGAAACTTTTTAGCAACTCCTGGACTTTTCCACATATACAGCCTTTTTTTACAATTATAAAACCGCTGTAACAACGATTAAGTGGTGCTATGTGCAAAAATCTTTCATTCCTTTCCTCCAGCCCGTGACCTCCGACTATTTCTTTTTCTCATCGTTTTCCTACTACCACATTTGAACCTAGTATGAAAATTAAATTTTGGCTCTTAAAAGGTAACGAATAATTTCCTTTATCTCCTCACACATTTTTCAGGCTCTTCATCATCTATATTACTAATCGGTATAAATACTCTAAGTACTAGACTGACTCGTGGCTTTGTGTCTATTGTGGCTATGATGAACCGGTAATTGCGCTGTCCACATTTGTTTATTCATATTCCTCCACTGATGAGCTAAAACATTATGACCATCTCCTTAATAGTGTGTTGGTCTACCTTTCGAACGTAATACAGCAGCAGTTGTACATGAAATTGATTCGTCAAGTCCTTGGTGGGTTTCCGGAGATGTATGATATTAGGTGTCTATGTATAAGTATCACAGTTCCTGTAAATTGCCGGCTGCTGGATTGTGGACGGGGACTTGGCGCCCGATAGCCTCCCAGAACTGTTCCGTCGAGTGCACATCAGATGAAACTGGTGTCCAAGACATCAACATTACTTCATTACCGTCCACCCCAAACCACTTTTTCCACCTCCGTAGTCGGTCAACATAGAGAAATAAATTCTGGCAACCGCTGCTGGGGCAGTCTGGCAGTCCTTTTCAAGTTACACTTTATAACAACAGCCACACCCTTTCCCAAGGCGGTAGGGGCTTGAACTATCCTCTAAGTCATTTCAGCTGTGTTTACGCCAGATCTATTTTCAGTTTCTTATCTGCTACTACAAATTCCATCACTAAACCCCTGTTCAGTGCCTCTAGGCAAGACGATACGCCCTCAGAAGTATTCATGCCTGAAACAGAACCCCCGCGGCACTATGTGCAGTCGTATTTCAGTATATGAAGTTACATAGGGAGGAATTCCTTCATCGTTACACAGTCTTTTTATACCAACAGGCGTTTCAGCAACCAACATCAAATCCTCTTTACAGCTGTTATCCGTCTACCAAATGGAGCAAATTTTGGCGAAATGTTCCGAAAAAATTCCTACCATCGGATGTGAGATTCATTTGGTTATATGTAATCTGTGAGGAGATTCCAACTTGAGTGAAATTGCACGACTTCAACCTAACACCAAATCCTTTCTGCAGAAAGTGTCAGTTGCAGGATACCCTCGCACATTTCTTTAGATTAAAATGCAGTTTGCCCGTGGACTAGGAAGAAACTGGCTTTAATTACCAGGACAAGCACTACCACCATCGATCTGAACGTCATTGTACAACCGGACTGCACATGTTTCAAGGACAAAACATCGGTCGCATACTTGGTACGCCGCTTATTTTATTCACTATTCGATTACCACAGCTACTCCGCACTTATTACACTACCAATCTTATCTGCAAGAACAACATTGGATCGAAGGTGAGGAAGGAAATAGATTGAACCGTTACAAAAGTTTTTAATTTTATGTCTCTTGGTTTGCACTGACGAAGGATGCAATTTGGAATTCAATGAAGACCGGCGACGCTCTTGGAATGCCAATGGTCTTTGCTGGACCAGAACGAATTTTAGAATCCAGAAGAACAAAACTTTTTCTGTTACTTTTTTCCTTTTCAACACGAAAAAGTTTAATTCTAGAATTAAGACCAAATAAGAAAAAGAAGGGGAAAAACAAGGAAAAAAGCACGTTGAAGAATATAGAAGGGGAAGCTAGCCAGCGAAGACATTTTTGGAGAGAGACAAGATGGGCTATAAGGGGAATGGACTGCCCAATTAAAAAAAGTAGTTCAGTAAGTAGAGCAATTGCCCGTGAAGGCCAAAAGTTCTGGGCTCGGATCCCAGTCCGGCACACTGCTTTAATCTGCCAGGAAATTTCAATGCTTTTCTGCTTGCTGTGAGTAATTCAAAACTAATGACTACCATTCGTGTCTTGCCACTGCAATCGGCAGTCTATTATAGATCTTCGTTCGACCATAGTGTTGTTAGCGATCATGGAACATATCTTTTCGTTCGGAAGCTGCTGTTAGTTAAACTGAAACCTTGACCAATGAAACGTTAAAAAATTAGGTCAATGCTCAGAGTGTGTGATTGCCGTGCAGAGAACGTGGTTTCAGTCCCCGGTGCTGCCATTGATATTCCATTGGTGGGAGGACTGGAACGGAGTCCTTTCGGTGTCCTGGCGGCAGTCGATGAAGTACAGTACTTGAGTGGGAAGGAACGGCTCCAAGTTCTGCAGAACCGTTAACGGGCGGGAGAAGGGTGTACTAGCCCCATGTACATCCACACAGTAACCTAATGACGTCATTGGTTTTAGTATGATTTTATTTGCTCCTTATTAATTATTAATTGTGCATAAATTATTAATTATAAGTAAAACAAAATGGGCTACAATTTAGAGTTCAAAACTGTTGTTCGTATTACAATTTTCCTTTACGTTTTCTTGCTTTGTGTGAAGCAAAGTAATCGATTACGTTATTGAATATAAGTTAAGTAGCTGAGTCACATTCTATCGAGAAGATAGATACATTTGACAATATTTTTTTCACACATACTCGGCATTAAGTAGCATTTTACCACCTGTATTTTCCTAAAGCTGTGTTCACAAGGTCTTGCAGTCACTGACATTGTCATAAATATCCTCAAAGCTATTTCGACGTTAGGATAAGCATCTCTTAACCCATACTCTGAAATAACTTTCAGAATATCCACATGGGAAACCGTATCAATACTCATACTCAGCTCTTGCATCTGGAACTTGAAAGCAATTATATTGTAAACTAGCTTCACTGTATCACTATCTCTGCTATGTTCGGCACCACTGGAAGTGAAGTAAATTGCACAGCCTCTCCATCCTGTCTGCTTCTTCCACAGTCTCATGTCATTACAGTCCTCAGTCAGCAAAAATTGGAAGCCTGGGTCAAATACCATATTTGCTTCAGGGTCCCCAACAACACTGTAATGAAGTAGAAGTAAGAACCTACCGTGAACATGAGTGAGCTGTGTAGGCGGCAGCTGTTTGAACACAGTTGCTGTGGAACCAGCTCGGATTAGAAAACTCTTGTCGTTCGTCAGCCAACTGACGTTTGTCCTACATGATAGCCTAAGAGCCATTGACAGGCATTTTTAAAGTTTTTAAAAGCGTTGCAATAAGTACCACATCCAGGCCTGCTTAGCCAAATTTTCAATAGGAATGAAGACATCTTGACATGCTGATACATCGCGTTATCCTGGATGTTCATCCATAGACACAGATCTAATTTCAGATGGCCCATCAAAATAAGATACGGCGACTATGGTGCATGTTAGGCAGAATATAGTTATAACTGCAATTTCGTACTTTTCACAGTTCATATGGTTGTTTAAAACTAAGTGGTAGTCTACAGTCGTTGTTGAAATTTTCACTCAGGCAAGTACTAGCTTGAGCACAGACTGGCTAACAAGCTCTATGTGCAGAAATGAGATGTCCTGCACTTCATGAGACATAAGAAATACAATGTAAATGCGTTCGGGTCCACGATAAATGAGTCATGAATGGAGTGATCCATGTCATACAAACACCTGGGAGTGAAGATTTTTTGATATACTTGCTAAAAAGAAAAAAAAGGGAGCACTGTGAAGGAATTATCGGAATGAGACGGGACTGGGTAGATGTAAGATGCGATATACATGTACAGACGAAATCATGACTATTTAAGAATGACTGGATGATTCTTTCAAGAGGAAGAGCTTAAAAAATTGCTCAAGTCAGTAACGTTTTGGATCACCTCTGGCCCGAACGCAAGCAGTTATTCGGTTTGCCATTTCTTGATAGAGTTTTTGGACGTCCACCTAATGGATACCGTGTCAAATTCTGTCCATTTGGTACGCTAGCCCGTCAAATCCCGAGCTGGTTGGAGGGCCACGCCCTTAATGCTGCAAATATTCTCAATCTGGGATAGAACGACGACATTGCTTGCTTAGGCAGGTTTTGGTAAGCACGAAGACGATCAGTAGAAGCTCTCGCCGTGTGAGGGCGGTCGTCATGTTCTGAAATGTAGGCCCAGGATGGCTTCCATGGAGGGCAACAAAATGAGGCGTAGGATATCGTCGTCGTACGGCTGTGATGTGAGGGTGGTGCGGATGACAACCAAAGGGGTCCTGCTATCGAAAGAAATGGCAGCCTAGATCATCACTTCTGACTGTCGAGCCGTATGGAGTGTGACAGTCATGTTGGTATCCCACAGTTGTTTGGGCAGTCTCTAGACACGTCTTCATTGGTCATCGGGGCTGGTCGAAGCGGGACTCATCACTGATGACAATTCTACTCCAGTCGGCGAGATCCCAGGCCGAAGAAATGTCTGGAAACGTCCCAGATAGCGGTGGGATACCAACATGGCTGTCGACTACCATATGGCATGACAACCAGAAGTGATGCTCAGGGGTGCCATTTCTTTTCATAGCAAGACCCCTTTGATTTTAATGAAATAAAACAACAAGTTTACTGTTACCAGTCACTGTTTATTTATCTCTACGACGCGTTTCAAAGGTTTGAACCTCCATCATCAGGTGGATATACATTCGTTAAAATGACATTTGCGTGTGTGTTGTATTACAATTTTTGGAGGAACTTGTGGCACTGCCCCTTTGATTGTTATCCAAGGCGCTCTTACAGCACAGCGGTATGTCGACTATATTCTGTACCCCGTTTTGTTGCACTTTATGGCAAGCCATCCTGAACTTACATTTCAGCAAGATAATGCCCGCCCGCACACGACGAGATTTTCTACTGCTTGTCTTCGTGCTTACAAATCCTCACCTTGGCGAGCCAGGACACCGAATATCTACCCAACTGAGGATTCTACAACCAGCTCGGAATCTTGACGATCTAAATCGCCAGGTGGACAGCATTTGTCACGGTATACCTCAGGAAAACATCCAATAACTCTATCAGTCAGTGAAAAGACGAATAACTGCTAGCATAAGGGCCAAATGCGGGCCAGTGCGTTATTGACTCTCTCAATTTGATATGGTTTTTCTGTTTAATGAATCATCCAATGTTTCTGAAATTGTAATGATTTTTTTGTGTGTATATGTACATCATATCTGCCGATTTCCGTCTCGTTTGGATATTTCCTTCGTATTGCGCTGTACCTTTTTTTGTCTTAGAGTGTACACGGTGAAAGATCACAAAGGCTCAGTTGTATGTAAAACAGATATCAGGCTGTGTTTCATATTTAAGACATTGGGAACTGCTATTTGCCTAGGAATTATATTGCTTATAAAATATTTTGAGCATATATATTAAGCTACTGTTAAACTATGTGGGGTCTGTACCGGGTAGGAATAACTAGGGACGTGGAGGGTATGACCAGATTTCAGCGCTAGTGGCTTTCTGCCTTCTACGAGAGACGCCGAAAATACACAGGATCTACTTAGATAATTGCAAGGATTATTTTTTACAGCGGAATCAGCCAGTATCCTTCAGCTACAAGTGTGAAGGTAAAATTAGACTATAAACAGTTCGCTCACAGGAATATAACCGACGAATCCAGCCCCTCTCCATTCGTGAATGGATCGAGTTGAAACTTTAACGGATACTGAAATAAAAAATACAGTTTATCCGTCGGCAGTGCGTTGACGTAGCTTTAGAGTTCATCGACAAGTACTTAGTCGGTAACTTTTTCAGATAACCGATACATGTTATCCCAATTTCTTTCTCTTTGGAAATAATTTCTACGCAGATACTTCGAAAATTGTAGTAGCTGCTGGTCGCCAACGAATTTCATGTCTTGTAAAGTATCTTACCCAAATGAGACTGGAGTACATATTAATCAGTGTGGTTTATTTATTGTTTGTACATTATGCAAGAAGCATTAGGGATAATTCCATATTTGTCTTTATGGCCACTACATTATTGTTATAGTAGTTATTATTATTCATAATAAAATATATCTAACACTTTAAGATGATTGCTAAGGATCCAATTCATGTCTGTTTAAAAATAGCTAACTTGATTCCAGATATCACCGACCCGCAAACTATATACAGTCTTTGCTTCTGATTTGCGTTAAAAATAAAGCAGGTATTTTCCTAATTTATTTGGCGTCGGATGGTGGAACCTGCTATGTTTTAATTGTTACTGATTCAAGCATTTCTCCCGTGTTATTAATATAAAAAAATGGTTCAGATGGCTCTGAGCACTATGGGAGTTGACATCCGAGGTCATCAGCCCCCTAGAACCTAGAACTACTAAAACCTAACTAACCTAAGTGCATCACACACAACCATGCCCGAGGCAGGATTCGATCCTGCTACCGTAGCGGCCGCGCGGTTCCAGACTGAAGCGCCTAGAACCGCTCGGCTACAACGGCCGGCTGTTATTAATATCAGTTGTATGACAAGTTCCTTTTGCGTGGAATCATAATGTTGTAGAATGACAGAATGTCTTAGATTCAGGTATTGGACTGGAGGTACACCCTCAAACTGAGAACCACCTCATCCACATATAGTACCTCAACAGTTTATCGTAGGATTCGAACCAGAGTGCAGCATGAAATGATAGCCCAGTGTTCTGTTATTAAAGTGCTGACTTATTACAAAATTCTACATTAAAATCTACGTGATTACTCTGCTATTCACAATAAAGTGCCTGGCAGAGGGTTCAATGAACCACCTTCAAGCTGTCTCTCTACCGTTCCACTCTCGAACGGCACGCGGGAGAAACGAGCACTTAAATTTTTCTGTGCGAGCCCTGATTTCTCTTCTTTCATCGTGGTGATTATTTCTCCCTATGTAGGTGGTTGCCAACAGAATGTTTTCGCAATCGGAGGAAACTAGTGATTGAAATTTCATGAGAAGATCCCGTCGCAAAGAAAAACACTTTTGTTTTAATGATTGTCACTCAAGTTCACGTATCATGTGCGTGACACTATCTCCCCTATTTCGCGATAATACAAAACGGGCTGCCCTTCTTTGTACTTTTTCGATGTCATCCGTCAGTCCCAACTGATGCGGATCCCACACCGCACAGCAATACTCCAGAATAGGGCGGACAAGCGTGTTGTAAGCAGTCTCTTTAGTAGACCCGTTGCACCTTCTAAGTGTTCTGTCAATGAATCGCAATCTTTAGTTTGCTCTACCCACAATATTATCTATGTGATCGTTCCAGTTTAGGTTATTTGTAATTGTAATCCCTAAGTATTTAGTTGAAATTACACCCTTCAAATTTGTGTGACTTATAACGTAATAGAAATTTAGCTGATTTCTTTTAGTACTTTTGTGAATAACTTAACACTTTTACTTATTCAGGGTCAATTGCCACTTTTCGCACCATACAGATATTTTATCTAAATCATTTTGCAAGTAGTTTTGATCATCTGATTACTTTACAAGACGGTAAATGACATATCATCTGCAAAAAATCTAAGACGGCTATTCAGATTGTCTCCTATGTCGTTAATATAGATCAGGAACAATAGAGGTCCTATAACACTTCCTTGGGGAACGCCGGATATTACTTCTGTTTTACTCGATGACTTTCCGTCTATTACTACGAACTGTGACCTTTCTGACAGGAAATCACAAATCCAGTCGCACAACTGAGGCGATACTCCGTAGGCACGCAGTTTGGTTAGAAGACGCTTGTGAGGAACGGTATCGAAAGCCTTCTGGAAATCTAAATATATGGAATCAATTTGACATCCCTTGTCGATAACACTTATTACTTCATGAGTTTAGAGAGCTAGTTGTGTTTCACAAGAACGATATTTTCTGAAACCGTGCTGACTATGTGTCAATAAATCGTTTTCTTCGAGGTACTTCACAATGTTCGAATACAGTATATGTTCTAAAACCCTACTCCAAATCGACGTTAGTGATATAGGCCTGTAATTCTATTCTGTGTTAACCACAAAACGGCTAAACAGCCGACTGCGTGTCGGTAGCAAGTGAACAAAGACGCTCGTTATGTGAGCAGAGAGATAATGTCCTCCGTTAGGCGAGGCAGCGAGACGTGGGTGGTCCCAAGGAGACTTTATGCTTTTCTTTTCCGGAGACGACAGTATCATTAACTTTAGTCAAGCATTCCTCATTTGTATCACATAATGCATTAAATCTACTTTTATAGTCTACATATCACTTTTAAAATCGTAGAAGGACGTATTTTCCGCAGCACTGACTGTTACGCTTTCTTATTGTAGACTTCAGTAGCCATAATTGTAACTGCTGGCATGGATTTTGCATCAAGAAGACTAACTTCAATATTCAGCGTCGCTAGGACACGTTGTTACGACGCCGGTTCGAATACAGACGATGGAAGAATTGATCATCACCGTTATTTTACCAGCAGTGGCAGGGACGGGGGGACACGAAGTTTTAATCCTCCAAGTCAGTGGTTACTAACTGGGGGGTAATTACCCCTGAGTAGTAAAATGAAATTTTCTGAGGGCTAAAAACTAAGCGATTCAATTACGTTTCAGTCAAGAAACTAAATGATTTTCAAAAGGCCGTTACCATTATCACAATTTTGTAAGACTGTAATATTGTTTATATAAGTTATCAATAATTACTTTTTCTCAATTAGTAGCATTAATCTGGTTTACGTTACAGGTTCCTCACATAGTTCACCCACTACTCACGGATGTTGTGCTTTGACCTGTACATCGTTGATGATAAAAGTGAGACATATACTTAACAAATTCTGAATATCTCAGACTGCTACGGTCGCAGGTTCGAATCCTGCCTCGGGCATGGATGTGTGTGATGTCCTTAAATTAGATAGGTTTAAGTAGTTCTAAGTTCTAGGGGACTTATGACCACAGCAGTTGAGTCCCATAGTGCTCAGAGCCATTTGAACCATTTTGAATATCTCAAGAAAATGTCTTCTCCAAGTTGTAGATAGTACCTGCAGTCGTCCAGAAATTGATTCATTACTCGCTTATAAACAAATAAATGAATTAATTGACAGCACGACACCGCAGAACTACATTAAGCATTCGGGAGGACGACGGTTCAAACCCGCGTTCGACCATCCTGATTTAGGTTTTCCGTGATTTCCCTTAATCGCTCCAGGCAAATGTCGGGGTGGTTCCTTTGAAAGGGCACGGCCGACTTCCTTTCCCGTCCTTCCCTAATCCGATGAGGCCGATGTCCTCGTTGTCTGGTCTCCTCCCCCCAAAAACAACCCAACCCAACAACTACATTAAGCTGTACACAGTATTATCATTATTAGACCGATTAGAGCATTAACAGCCTGAAGTCCAATTTGTGCCAGTTCAGAAGTAAGGGGTCCAGCAATCAAGTGATTCACAAACAGAAAGTACAGCTCACACATCTCAACTTGTTTCATTTGAAGTGGGGTTGCAGTGTGCAGGTCAAGCAACTGCCGCAATGAAGAGGAGTAATGCAGGAGAAATTTGTTTTGCAGAGTGGCTATCCTCACTGTGGATAGTTAGTTCTCTTAACCGATGAATTGTGGGTAGCACTTACGATGCAGTGTAAATTGTTTCATCATTCATTCTTATACATACACACACGCACGCATACACACACACGCGCGCGCTCGCGCTAAATATCATTCATCTTTCATCATTTCAAAAATAAAAATATTCCAAGAAAAATCTTTCATCCCGCAGTTTAGTTAGGCGGTAAAGATGATCACAGTGTGGGGGAGGGGGGACACATATGGGCGGGGGGTGGGGGGGGAGGCTACTAGCTGATGTCTGATTGACTCAGGGGTAATGGTGTAAGAAAGGTTGCAAACCACTGCTGTAAGTCTTGGATTGAACATTAACATTCCATACAGTGTCATAGTTCGATGGCATATGATGATAGTGATTTGGATCCGTCCGTTGAAAGTGGGTATTAGATTCGGTTGCTTCCTAGGGTGATACGTAAATCAGACAAAGAACCTGCTACTGTTGGTAACGAGTTTCGTGTTCTCTTTCTTTCATTCTATACTATCCTCGATTCCAAATGTACACTCTGGCGCCAAAACAACTCCATTTGACCGTACCGAGAAGACTAATGATGGGTTCTCACATCATCCTTGAAGCTCATTGACGGGTGTAGACTAACTTTTCTTAAGTTCATTCACGGCAGGTACATTAGCGGTACTAGTGAGTGGTGAGGTACTGCTTTGCCATTCACTAAAATTCAGTTCTTGGAGGTATGCAACAAAATTTTCGCCTGACAATTAACGTCGTTTTTGTAAACACGTGCCAGGTGTGTTTCTGTGTCTGACCTTTTTCACCGGTCTGGCAAAGCGTTGTTGCTTCTAGAAGTTCCCAGAAAATAACTAACGCACATTTTTATTGCGTTGCTCACAACCTCTCAGTATTTTTTTTTGCCAATTAAATTTTAATCGTTACATGTTACTATACAACATAAATGAAATGAAAAATAAGAAAAATAAAAATATTATTTTTGTTATTATCACTAGGGTTACGTCCGCGAACATTCATTATTGTCGTTCCAGGCTATTTGTCCACAGTTGCTCCACTCCATTAAAAAACCAACTGAATGTCCGGAGGATGTATTCTTCAGTAGGTCTCAGGATGGTGTTCTTGTAGAGACCTTTTGAAATTAACTAAAAAAAAAGGAAATA
Organism: Schistocerca americana; assembly: GCF_021461395.2. NCBI lineage: Eukaryota > Metazoa > Arthropoda > Insecta > Orthoptera > Acrididae > Schistocerca > Schistocerca americana. Next base: position 533,892,506 of record NC_060130.1, read on the forward strand.
ATGGTACAAAAAACGCAGAGGATTATGACTGCAACCATGGACTGCAATTATCCACACATTCGTAGGACGTATTTGTTTACTTGGTCTGCATTTAATGTGCAGCAAGTAAATGTAAGTACCAAGTCAGGATCGTGTTTCAAATTTAGATAAGTCTGTGACACATGACTGCAGCCCATCTGGTCGAATCAAATTAATTTACATATTCCTCAACAGTCTTTCCCGCAACGACCCTACTTTTTCCACTCGAAAGAGAGTAACCCTAAAACACTTACTTCATATTGTTGTTTCTCGAGGTTCCTACGTCACCAACCGTTTTCGAAGATTGTGTTTCCTAAGTAAAAAATATTATATGTTAACACAGAAATGTTTCTGTCACTTTATGTATTACAACTACATCTTTCTTTCAGTTTCAGGTTGTAACTGAACATCGACCGACTGCAACAACATGGCTAATAAGGTAATTTAAGATCTCATGTTCTTTTCTAAGCATCGTCGATTAATGCAGTTTCTCTGTTAGCATTTGCTCTTGTTTTACAGAAGATTCCCCTTAAAAGCCTTTTACACTCATGAGAGAAAACATGATTACCATCTGCAAAATAGCGTGTTGGTCCTTCATTGGAAGGCAATACAGCAGCGATTCTGTGTACCTCGGATTGGATAAGTCCTTGATAGATTTCTGAAGGTATGTCGCACCAGGCATCCATGCACAGGTCACTAAATTCCCGAAAATATCATGCTGGTGGTTTGTGGTTGTGGAGCTGGCACCTGATAGCGTCAGAGGTGTTTCAGTGGGTTCAGATGAGGCAAATTTGACGCCCACGACATCAACATGAGTACAGTGTTATACTCCTCAAGTCAATTTTGCATGATTCTGGCGTTGTGTCAGGAGCAACTGTCTTGCTCAAGGATTTCATCATTGTTGGGGATGACGTCAGTAGTAGGGCAGAGCCGGTATATGTACGATGATTCCTGACCCTTATGTAAACAAACTCGACCTGTCACTTTCAAGGTCACTCTTTCTTCTCCAGCTTTCCTCCTCAGGCCGGACGGAGTGGCCGAGCAGTTCTAGGCGCTTCAGTCTGGAACCGCGCGACCGCTACGGTCACATGTTCGAATCCTGCCTCGGGAATCGATGTGTGTGATGTCCTTAGGTTAGTTAGGTTTAAGTAGTTCTAAGTTCTAGGGGACTGATGACCTCAGAAGTTAAGTCCCATAGTGCTCAGAGCCATTTGAACCATTTCCTCCTCACTCTTTCCCTCTCCAAGTAGACCACTTGGGCTGTTAGTGTATGTTTATTTAGGGTCTATTTTATGACCCTGTAGTGCTATACTGCTGGTTGGAAGATAGATTTTACTATTTATTCATGATCTGCATCTAGATTTACAGCTACACGTAAGCCCCCTTACACTGTCTGTTAAAGAGTACTTAGTGTGCCATTGTCACTTCCCCTGTTGCTGTTTCAGTTTCATATGGTTTACAGGAAGAATGATTGCTGGTGATCCTCCATAAGCCGGCCGAAGTGGCCGTGCGGTTAAAGGCGCTGCAGTCTGGAACCGCAAGACCGCTACGGTTGCAGGTTCGAATCCTGCCTCGGGCATGGATGTTTGTGATGTCCTTAGGTTAGTTAGGTTTAACTAGTTCTAAGTTCTAGGGGACTAATAACCTCAGCAGTTGAGTCCCATAGTGCTCAGAGCCATTTGAACCATTTGATCCTCCATATGGACTCAAACCTCTCTAACCTTATCTTAATGGTCACTTTGTGAGATACACAGAGTAGGAATCAATAAATTGGTTGAATGTTCTAGGAATTTACACTGTCAGAATATTAACAGTAGACCATACTGTGATGCAGAATGTCTCTCCTTCAGCGTATGTCACTGGAGTTGACTAAGCATCTGCATGACACTTTCGCATTTACCGTATGAACCTGTAACGAAAGGCCCGGCCGATGTGACCGAGCGGTTCTAGGCGCTTCAGTCTGGAACCGCGCGACCGCCACGGTCGCAGATTCGAATCCTGCCTCGGGCATGGATGTGTGTGATGTTCTTAGGTCAGTTAGGTTTAATTAGTTCTAAGTTCTAGGGGACTGATGACCACAGATGTTAAGTCCCATAGTGCTCAGAGCCATTTGAACCATTTTCTCTGTTTTCCCTATCAACCCTACCTGATATGGATCCCAGACGGATGAGCAATGTTTAAGAAATGGCCGAACGAGTGTTTTTCAAACTACAGGGTGGCAATTACTGAACTATATGAAATAAAATCGTCATTATTTCTGAACGGTTTGCGATTGGACGTCAAACCGCACGGTTGGCCATGGGGTATGATATGAACTAGTATGCACTGTATGGTTTAGTTTAGCGACGAAGCCGACTTTCATTTGGATGGGTTCGTCAATAAGCAAAATTAGCGCATTTGGAGAACTGAGAATCAGCATTTCACTGTTGAGAAGTCTCTTCACCCTCAGTGGGTGACTATGTGGAGTGAAATGTCCAGTAGTAGAATAATCGATGCGATATTCCTTGATGGCTCGGTGATCACTGAACAGTATGTGATTGGAAGATGATTTCATCCCCATTATCCAAAGTGACCCTGATGTCGACAAGATGTGGTTCATGTAAGACGGAGTTCAACCTCATCGAAGCAGGAGTGTGTTTGATGGCCTGGAGGAGCACTTTTGGGACTGAGTTCTGGCTCTGTGGTAGCCAGAGAACATTGGCATGGGCCTCGATTGGCCGTCATATTTTCCAGATTTGAACAAGTGCTCTCCTTTTTCTGGGGCTATATTTAAGACAAGCTGTACAGCAATAAGCCCAAAACCATCGTTGAGCGAAAAACAGCCATTCAGAAAAACAGCCATTTAGCAGACCATGCAGAATTTCGCTATTCGTCTGCGCCACATCATCGCCAATGATGGCAGGCATATCGTACATGTCATTACTTAAATCAAATATATATAATGACGTTTACAGTTGCTTGAAGTGTGTGCACGCCATAGTTTGTAATTAATTTACGTTTCTTTTCATATAGTTCAATAATTGTCACCCAGTACTTCCCTTGTTGAAAGCCTACATTTCTTGAAGATTCTTTCAGTCAATCTCAGTGATTATTTTTATGCGGTCATTCCACTTCAGTTATCTCTGTCCGCATAGCCCTAGGTATTTTATGCAGGTAACTGCTTTCAATGATTTTTCTGCAGTCGTGTAATCATACAAGTCATACACTGAAAGTTCTTTCTCCCTACATACCCACATTACTTTACATCTATTTATGCGGAGTGTCAATTGCCACCCCCTGCACCAAACATCGATCCTTCTTGCATTTCACTACAATTTTCTGGTTTTGTGACTTCTCTGTGTACAACAGCATCATATGCGAAAAGCCTCAGGGAACCTTCGATATTGTCTGTAGGCCATATATAGGGCGTCCTATTTATCTTGACTACCCTAAATAACTGTTTGTCCAGATGCAACTTACAAAACGTTTCAAGAAAATGTTCTTTAGCCCTCAGGGGGACATCAATCAGCATGATTGCCTTTGTTGTAGCTTTGTTTTTACAAAGTTATGAGCAGCAGCATGTTTTTTTTTTTTTAAATGGCACCCTGTATTTTATATTCGGTAATTCATTTCCTTTTCTAAAGACCTATTCAAAACTGTATCACAGTGTACCATTCGCTGAAACACAACGTTATTAATTATATAATACAACATTGGCGTTGACGCTCCCAGCTCTTAGTGGAGGTATTCGGGGTAATGGAACACATCCACGTGCTGGCTTTGACAGAGGACAAATGTAAACATAAGTAGAATTCACACCCGTCATTCCGTCAACCATCGTCAGTTGAAGAGTTGTGTGAGTAGAATGTACACCAACGAAGATGGAGATGATACTCATCTATGGGGAATGTAAGTTAGCAGAATACTATTTTCTTATGGACAAGTACATTTAGTACAGTAGTTTAGTCCTTTTAAATACTTTTGTGTCGTGTACGCATACAGTAAAGGCTGTCCTTCCTACAAACTGCATCGACGTAACGTTTCTTTTATTGCTACGTAGGCAGTGGAATTGTACAGAGAGCGATATCCTGACAAGAACCCACCTTCCCGACGGATATTTTCTTGTCTTGTTGCGACGCTTCAGGAAACGGGATGTTTCAACCCACGACAACGCAATCGCCGTAGCACTCGCACTGACGAAGCTGCCGAAGTTACTGCTCTCGCTTCCGTTGATATGAATCAACATGTGAGCACACGATAGTTTGAACACGAGATTGGCATTCCTAAAACCACATGTTCGTACAAGTCACCGGTTCCATCCTTAACATGTACACCTACATCAAGAATTGCATGGCAATGCTTTCCAGAATCGTGTACAGTTCTGTCAGTGGGCACAGCAGCAAATCCTCGCCAACCCCAGCTTCTTTTCCAATGTTCTACTTATCGATGAATGTTCCTTCTCAAACAAAGGACAGGTAAATACAAGGAACGTACATTGTTGGTCCAGCGACAACCCACGATGGCTTACAAAGGTAGAACATCAGCGTCAATGGAGAGTTAACGTCTGGCGCGGGATGCTTGGTACTAAAATTATTGGCCCTTATTTCATCAATGGTAGTCTAAAACGGCACATTCTTCAGACGAATTCTTCCTCCTCTTCTCGATGTAGTACCGCTAACAATCAGAATGCTAATGTGATATCAACACGATGGATGTCCAGCATATAATGCCTTGCATTCACGTCGTGTTCTGAACCGAAGGTATCCTGCAAGATGGATTGGTCGAGGAAGAACAATTACTTGGCCTGCTAGGTCTCCTGATTCAAATCTTCCGGACTTTTTTCTTTGGGGATGCATTACAGACATCGTCTATCGCGATATTCTAACAACTACAGAGGACATGCAGGAACGTATTGTGCTTGCTTGTAATTCACTTCAGCAGGCAACACTAGAATCAGTAAATAATTCTTTCATCCAACGAGTGCACCAGTGTGTCGGTGTGCAGGATCACTACTTTGAGCACCTTTGAATGTTCTACTCCTAGGCAGTGATACAGGAGAGTCAAAGTCAATTTTGTGTTATGTTTTTACATGGTTTTCATTTGTTTTCTGAAAACTGCAGCAAGTGGACGAGTTTGTGATAACGGGCTCAAAGTCAGTGTTGTGTTATGTAATTAATAACGTTGTCTTTCTGTAAATAGAACACTGTTATGTATTTTTGAATAGGTCTTTAGGAGAGGAAATGAAATACCGAATAAAAAACTACAGGGTGCCATTTAAAAAAGTCATACCGCTGTTCATATCTTTGTAATAAACATAGTTGCAACGAAGGATACCATACTGATTGATGTCTCCCTGACGGCTAAAGAACGTTTGCTTGAAACATTTTGTAATTTGCATCTGGACAAAGAGTTATTTAAGGTGGTCAAGATAAATGGGAGACCCTGTATATAGAAAACTAATGAACCTATAACACTTCCTTAGGGCATGCTTGAAGTTACTTATAAGTCTGAAAACTTCTCTCCGTTGAGAATGTCCTGGGGTGTCCTGGGGGCACCAGCTGGCAGCTGCGAAGGCCGTGGAGCCGTGAATCTGGGGGGTGGCCCTGCAAGCCATCGGGACCTGCAATCCAGTTCATAAAAGGGAGAATGTGTTCCTAGATCACGTCTCTTTCCCAGTTCCCATGGTTGCCATAAGCGATGAAAAGAACAAGATCGCGAGGCGCAAAGCGATACATACGGACCATTGGGGGCGCCGGATACTGTGGTGTGTGTAGCAACTGTAGCAATGTCCGATGGCGGCGGCCATGCAGAAGTTCCGCCGGTGATGGTCCGTCTCGTTTGTGGGAGCGAGAGGCGAGAAAGAGTTGCAGCGCCTATTCTCTTGTGTGGGTGGTGCGAAAATTGACCATCTGTTGTTTAAAAGTCCGTATGAAGCATTCCGCTTCCTCGTTGGACTGGGGCTGAAACGGAGCACTTGTTAGATGACAATTGCGACCGTTCAAACAGTGATGGAATTTGGTCATAACATACACAATTGCGCGAGGCTCTTTTTCTGTTTGAGAATAATTGCACTGAGTTTGAGTTAACAACTTTGAGGTAAAAGCAATAGATCTGTCTTGTGCACCAATTCTGTAGGAAGGCACAGCGCCGATTCCATACGAAGAAGCGTCGACTAGCAAAACAAATGGCTTGGCAGGGTCAAAATGCACTAAACATCTATCACTGAGCAAGACACTTTTGAGTTTCTGAAATTCGTCTTGACAGTCTTTGCTCCACATGAAAGGCACATTTTTCCGACACAAACGATGCAATGGAACCGCGATCTGAGCGGCATTCGGTATGAACCGAATGGAAGAAGTCATCTTACCTAGTACGGACTGCAGTTTCGACACATTGCGAGGAACTGGCAGGTCACGGATTGCAAGCAAATGAGACTGAAGGATGTGCACACCCTGTCTGCTTATCACATGACCTAAATACTGTAGTTTAGTTTGAAAAAAGTCGCACTTTTCGAGACGACACTTGAGTCCTGCTACGGACAACACTCGAAAAGCCGGCCGGGGTGGTCGAGCGGTTCTAGGCGCTACAGTCTGGAACCGCGCGACCGCTACGGTCGCAGGTTCGAATCCTCCCTCTGGCATGGATGTGTGTGATGTCCTTAGGTTAGTTAGGTTTAAGTAGTTCTAAGTTCTAGGGGACTGATGACCTCAGAAGTTAAGTCCCATAGTGCTCAGAGCCATTTGAACTATTTTTTGAACATACGAAAAAGAGTACGCAAATTGGCAATGTGTTCCTCTTCTGTACGAGCTGAAACGGCAATATCATCAAGGTAGTTTGAACAAAATGGCTCTTCTGCAGTCATTTGTTCCAAGTAATGTTGGAAAATGGCGGATGCGGAAGCACTGCTGAAGGGCAAACGAAAATACTTGACCATTCCTAAGTGTGTATTTACAACAAACACTTTCTGTGATTCTTCATCCAATGGAATTTGCAAGTAGCCATCACGCAAATCTATCTTAGAAAAGTAATGTCCTGCACCAAGCTTGTACATGAGTTCCTTATACCGATGTAACGGATAAGTGTCAACTACTGTCTGTGGGTTGACGGTATAGTTGAAGTCAACACAAATGGGAACGCGCCCAGAAGGCTAAGGCAACAAAACGAGAGGACTTGCCCATTGACGAGCTTGAACGGGAGCAATTACACCATTATCTTGCAATGCTTTCAATTGACTGGCCGCTTTGTCTCTTAAAGCAATTGGAACAGGGCGAGCCCGGAAAAACTTAGGCTGTGCATTGTCTTTCAATGTAACATGCGCTACAACGTTATTAGCTTGCCTAACTGTTCGTACATGGCACAATTAAGTAAAGTTGCTGAGGCAGCTGTGTCTCACTGAATGTTCACACGACGGCCAGCAATTCGTAATGAGGCAAATAGTTTGTGAGAGCGTCGTTGCAGAGTTGCAGTACTTGGGGAAGTGATGGATCAGAGTACTTTAAGATCTGTTCCCGTATTCTACTACCTGGGACACTGAATGTTATTGCATCCCGTAACATTAATTCACTGTAAGAGTTGTGACAGCTACACTTAAATTTACACTTACTAGTCATGCCCGTCAATTCTGTGACCACTGGCGGTATGTTTGTTCCGGCTTTTTCTGCATGGGTATCTAGCTGCAGTTACTTGGACGTGCTGGTCATAGTATTGAGTTAATGGTTCAAATGGTTTTGAGCACTATGGGACTTAACTTCTGAGGTCATCAGTCCCCTAGAACTTAGAACTACTTAAACCTAACTAACCTAAGGACATCACACACATCCATGCCCGAGGCAGGATTCGAACCGGCGACCGTAGCGGTCGCGCGGTTCCAGACTGTAGCGCCTAGAACCGCTCGGCCACCTCGGCCGGCTATTGAGTTAATGCAGCGACTACTTTGTCATAGCTGTGTTTGTCGGAGACGCGGCTGGAAATAGTTTTTGTGTTAACCTGAACACTGGGGACCCCGCAATCGAAAGGAAGTATTGTAACTTTACAGTACCTTAAACACGATGAACGTGACAATGTGCTTGGAACTGAGTTAGTTATTGAATCCATTCCTTTTCTGTTTCGTTAAATTGCCGGAATGATGGGATACTAGTCGGCGGCACTTGTTGGCTGGTTGGTTGGTCTGTTGTGATTGTGCGGCAGACGCAGCTTGTGCAGCCAGTAACTGTGGTCCTGTCGTCCGTAGGGTAGCAATTTGTTGGTTCTGAAACTGAAAATCTTGTGTTAGATCCATCACAGTGGCAGTCTGCGGCTGACCAGCGGGGGCAGGGGGTGGAGGGGGCGGGGAATTCAAGGTTTACACAAATACATTATATCAAAAAGCAAGCAAAGCCTCTGAAAAGTGAAATTTGATTAGTTCTGCGGCTTCCCTCTTGGAATACATGCAAGAATGCAACAACAAATTAACAAATAGAAACACTTGAAGCCGCGCAGTCTAAGGCACCATTTCTGGGTTCGTGCGGATCTCCCCCGTCGGAGGTTCGAGTCCTCTCTCAGGCATGGGTATGTGTGTTGTCCTTAGCTTAAGTTAGTTTAAGTTAGATTAAATAGTGTGTAAGCTTATGGATCGATGACCTCAGAAGTTTTATCTCACTGGATCTTATCACAAATTTCCAAATTTCCAAACACTTGAAGACGATCATCCCTGCAAGCTAAAACAGAAGAAAAGCAATCAAAATCTTCGGCCAAGTTGATTGACTTACATCGCCACTGAATTATCCTCGTCGCCTCTGTTATTGCATCCTCACTTGATCCAGCGTCTACTATCGACCTTCGCGCTACATCTTTGACGACCAGTGTGCTGGCGACAGCTTACGCCAACTCAACATTCACACAATAGTAGCACAAAAATTGGCGATGACCACTGTAGAGTCTTGTAACACAAGGAAGCAAAGGAGAGGATGTTGTTATGGGTGGCCGGTATCCTCTTTCTACAACGCAAATGCACACATGGAACATGTTATTTACATGAAAATTTGGTTAACGGGAATAGAGTTCATGTTCTGTGGTACAAGCTCATCAGTAATAGTCCTCTTGCAGGCAGTATCAGTACTCTTGCTATGACAAACTTTAGCCTTACTGCTAGGCCCACTATAGGCACTAATCTAGTCGCTATGTACTATCGTAGCCTGTTACATGAACTGTACCCGCTCTGGGTATGTACTAACAGGCGCCAGACTCTACGAGTGAGTCAGTGAGGCACTCTGGTCAGCGGCGGCGGTCAATATACGTGCTGTCGAGAGGACGTTGGCGGCCTGTCGCTTGTTGGTGTGTCTCTGGCCTCTCTCTTGACAGGTGCTTGATCCAGCGTCTACTAGCGATCTTCGCGGTATGATAGTAGCACACGAATAGGCGATCTTCTACAATGCTATGGAGATGTTCATTCCAGGTGCACAGACATAATGATCTACGCTTTGTCGAATAGCTTTTGTCAGTTAGTTCCCCATTTTCGACTAGTATCTTTACTATAATGATTTTGAGTCTTCATTGTTTGTACGTATACACTAAACAGTTTGTAATTCCCCCCACTGACAAGATTGCCGAGAAAAATTACATACTCATGTAAAAATTATTTGCTTAAGAGCCGTTAATGTCGGTCAGAGTAACTTTTTGTTCCTGAGTGTATCTGAACAATTATTTGTCTTCAGCTAAATGCCATCTTTGCATCAATACGACAGATAGAGTCACCTGCTACACCGTCATGCTTTTTCACCTAGACAAGACTTTTGGAATCTAAGTTTTTCTCTCCTTAACAAGAAATTTGGAAAGGTAGTGAAACCATAATTCACTGAACAGAAAGGCGAAAAAGAGAGAAAAAGAAAGAACGTACTTGAATGAAACGTACATGGACAAGAACGTACATGAAACGTGCTTCTAACTCTCCAATACGCCACTGCGATAGATCTAAAGGTTACAGTTTATTGCCCACCATATTCACTCATAAAAAATTGGACAAATTCCAGGCTAAGGACAGTTATCCCGATATGGTGCTGTTGGCTATGCTCTCTCAGCCACCCCTTCTCCACTCATCCTACCGCCCGTCCAGCTAAGGACGTTCGTATTTGGGAGGAGCGGTAAGTAGCCTCTATACTTTCGCTCCCCACAATTTCTCGAAATCACTGCAGGTGAGTGCCACGATGTGTACCTCATCAAAGCGACCAACTATAGCCGTCCCTGTCGATGGCAACAGTTTCGGCGGAAAACTCAATTCTGATCAATCTTCCAGCAGTGTGGCTCCGTATTACTGTGACCTGCACGTCCACGCTTCTTTTCTTATGACAAAATCCACTCTGTTTTCCTTCATTTATTAACACGGCTAGGTCAGCAATGCATTTCTCGGCTCCTCAAATGCCCAGAATATTTATTTAGTTACGTCTGTGTTTCTCGATGCAGCAGAAGTAAAACATTATTTCTTTGTCTTTTTGTAGACACTGTCTCTCTGAATCAACAAGCTGGGCGATGATTGTTCCGTAATGCACATATTTCAAAATACAAAATAAAAAAGTCAACGTTTCCTTTATTTACATTGAGTGTGCTGATTTTCTAAATTAAATTAACCATAATATAAACAAAATAGTTTCTATTTTAGTTTTCTGCCTGTCATACAATGTGCACCTTCCTGGTCGCCAATTTACTTTCAATTAACTAGAAGGGACATAAATGACACGCAGCAACTGCGCAGGATATGTGGAAACATCAGGTGCCAAGAGCACATTAAAGCCTGCACATACAATAGACACACAACATCAGTAATAGCTACACGCATACACAGTACATGACACCCACTGGAAAAGTAGAAAAAAATGTCAAAGTACTCCACCAACTAAATATAGGGCATGAAATGTTGGTGGAACTAGAGATATATGGACATTACCGAAAATACGAAGACAAAACGTTAAACGAAAAACCTGGAAGTGAATCGGTGAATTTCTTCAGATGCTTCGACAATATATTTAAATAAAAGTAGTATCACACACAAATAAATATCATTGTAAAACAGAATTAAGTAAATTGTAATCCATTTTTTTAAGTTAATACCTTCTGTACAAAAGCTTATCTGCGGATAACCTGTTACAATATCTCTGTCAACTGCAGCTAAAAACATCTTCGTAACATTTGTTTATGTAAGTTATTATCAATGCGTACTGTTCACTGAAAGTTGTGAGTGATCTTTAACATTTGTGAGACTCTGCACAAATAGACCACAAGAAAATTATAAGTACAGTTTCTTCCAAATTTCGCCTCTAACTACATATGAAAATTGATAACTAACTAAAAATCGCGCGTTTTTTATATATACTGCAGTAAAGTCAACAAAACAAAGCAGAACCTCATACATCGAAAACATTACGAAAATATGACATAGTGAAAATAAATACACACTTGACAATGTGAATCATTTCCCGAAACGCGTTGTGTAACACAAATAAAAGAAAATCGTGATTGGTCGCCGAAAGTTATTTACAAACAAACCCGTTATTTGCTTTATATAAATCCTCTGTGCATTCCTTCCACCTTTTGGCTTTCATTTCTTTGTGTGTTATAGGTTTGCCAGCTCAGCTCTTAATATTCATAAGCCTGGTTGTCTCTTCTGCAGAGGTCTCTTTACTTTTCTTATACGCCGCATTTATCTTTCCCACAGTAATTCACGCACTTCTACAGCCTTATATAGCCTGTATTTCTCGTCTGCCCTTTCCTGCTTGCCAGTTTGCACTTCCCGTCAGTCTCGTTTTTAAAACGTCTTTATTCCCTTTATCTTGCTTTATTTACTGCGTTTTTATATTCTACCTTACGTCGGTTAGATTCAGTCTCTCGTGTGTTATCCAGGGGTTTCTAGTGAGCTCCATCTTTTTATCAATTTGATCCTCTGTCGTCTTCAGTACTGCGTTTCCCAAATCTACCCATTCGCCTTCTATTGTGTTCGTTACTCCTGTTATTGCCTGAGGTTCCCCGTGAAACACTCAACAATCCCTGGTCTTTTAGTATATCCATATAACATCTTCTTAATTTCCTATCTTTCTGCAATTAAAAAATTTACTTTTGTTTATATTGGTAGTTCATAACTAATAAATTACATTCCGATTCCATCTCTTCCCTGGAAATTTTGCAGTTTAAAATATGGTTTCGAAATCTCTGTCTAACGATTATATACTCTATTTGAAATCTCCAGGTCTTTTTCACATGTATGACCTTCTTTTATAGTTCTTAAGTGATTTCAAGGATTAAATCGTGCTCCCTGCATCATTCTACCAATCGGCTTCCCATTTCATTGCTCTCCCCCGGTCCATGTTCTCCTACTATCTTTCGTCTTCGTCCTTTTCCTACTATCGAGTTCCACCTCGCCATCATAATTAATTGTCTCCTTTAAGTATCGGAATAAGTTCCTTTATCTCATCATAAATTATTTCAATCTCTTTATCGGCTGTAGAGCTTGCAGACAATAAACTAGTACTAATGTACTATATGGTGACTTTATATATGTCTTGATTACTATAATGTGTTCACTATTCTCTTCGTAGTAACTTACCCACATTCATATTTTATTATTAATTATTAGCCCTATTCGTATATTACCTGTATCTGATTATGTGTTGATAACTCTGCACTAACGTGGCCAGATATCATGTTCCTCTTTCTACTCTATTTAACTTCACTCTTTTTAAATTATCTAAGCTACCTGCACGATTAAGGGATCTAATATCCCATATTCCAACCTTCGGAATGACAGTTTTATCTTTCCTGATGACAACCTCCTGAGTGGATCCAGCCAGGAGACTCGAATGGGATCTATTTTACCTAGAAAGATGTATCATCATTCAGCCATAACTGCATGTCCTCGTGAAATACAACTGCAGTAGTTCCTCCTTGCTTTCAACTGTTTGCTGTATCAACATAGACCAGATTAGTCAATCATACAGACTGGTTTCCTGAAACTTCAATAAAGGCTGCTGCCCCTCTTGAGAAACCACGTGTTTGTCTGGCATCACCAGAGATACCTCTCGATGTCTTTTGCACCTATGATGCGCACGTCTGTATCGTAGAGGCGCAAAAGCCACCCCACCTCGGGAAGGCCCATGGCTTGTGGGAAGTTGTTATTGTTACTCCCAAATGTCGCTGCACCATCGATCCTGTTTCTTCCTTAAGTCATGCCCGAATACTCACTGAAACAAGGAAAATGTTCTGTCACATTCCTGGCGCAAGGCATAGATCATAGCAATTGTCGGATGAAATAGAAGTCACAATTATTTTACGTAATGGAAGTAAGGTGGTGGTGTAGATTACCACATATATAGTAATTACATTTCCAGAGCCGCCAGGCATAATAATCTTACGCCTGCTCTGCCAGAGAAACGCCAAATGATTTATCTAAACCAGATTATCGTTAAAATACAATATCACTGAAGCAAAGACACTTGCCGTGGAACTATAATCACATCAACTGAATATAAATTAATAATCTATCACAAAACTAGTTTTCATGAATACCTGACAGACTCTGAAGATACGAATACAGTTGACGGCAGAAATTAATTAATGAGCTAATGAAAACAGTTAAAACTTATACCCTTTCTCTTGTCTAGGTAAAGCGTGACTCTTATGCACCATTGCTGCTAGAAGATTCGTTGGAGGCACTCACCTTGAATCCAGTCGAACCATCTGAAAAGGAAATCCCCGAAAAACCAAAAAGGAAACTCCGTGTGGTAAGTACCATAACAATAAATTACATACATGTGATACGAATGCAGTATTTTTGAAACATGGAAAAATTTCTTAATTCATTTTGCGAACAACGTATCATGTAATGCATACGAAATCAGGTTAATTAGTATTAAAAGCAACTCGCTCGGAGCAATGAATGTTCGTGACAGGATTAAACTATATGCGAGTTGAATACTCAATTCAGAATTGCTGCTTTTGGCAAGCGTTGTTTTACCGACCCAGCTAACAAGAAACATATCGTAGGATCAGTGCCAGTTTATTATGCTTTCCTGAATTCCACACAGGCTACTATGTGATCTGGCAACTTTAACTACGAGGATAACGTACGTTGGTCGGAATTCCAAGCTAAAACACACTTTTAGTACGCAGAACAACTTCATTTTAAAGAAGACATCGGTGTCAATAAAAAGTGACGATGAAGTCAAAGATAAAGACGTTACAGGATAAATAACAAAAACTAGATATTGTGTAGATTAGTAGTGAAATCAGTCGGAAATAAAAAAGGCAGATTTCATTTTAGCCTCATTCTTAATTTTTCAGCGGAACTAAATCATCTACAGTTAAGATTTACTAGATGTTCAATTAATGGAGGACGTTCACTATGATCTGAAAACGACCACACACATTTTAATGCAGAAACCTCCTAAGGATTATAGACTATCTCTTCTAATCACAGCCCGTATTTGTGTTCGAATAACCTTAATTTGTTGAATAGGTTTTGCTGTGACCACCATTGTGGATTTCGGAGGTACCAGCCATATGACGACACAGACAGTGAATTTAGAAAAGGGCGATTGAACCAAAAGACTATTAGATCATTATTATAAGGTTATAAGAACATATATTTCGTAACAACTCTGGTCTTTAGGGCAAATTTTGTTTTCTCGGCCAGAATATTCGTACTAGTGCTCTACCGTTCGTATTAATACACTTTGCCCAGGTGGTGGGCTATGATGTAGCTATAAGAATATGTCACAGGTATTAAAAAATTAAAGAAATAATTCGGACGACTATCTCTATAGAAAATAGGGAGAGCTATTAATTGAAGCGACATTGGAAAAGGGTAACTTGTGATAATCCGTCGATTGGTTACGTGTATGACATCATCAGATTGTAGCTATTGACGTCGTTGATGAAATCCAGGCAATATATGGGAAATTAGAGAGAGTGTCTGCAGCAAATAACCCATATTTATCTTGAATTGTTCTGCACAGTCAACAAACACGCAGCCGTATGGCTGAAGCAGGCTAAGGGGAGTAATGCCGCACCATATCTTATTGCTTTCGCGTGCGTGTTTGGCAGGCCCGGATCGCACATTTGGTATCTGCGTGAATGAGTGACTAGATCTTGACAGTGATCAAAAAATGTTCAGATGTGTGTGAAATCGTATGGGACCTAAACTGCTAAGACCATCAGTCCCTAAGCTTACACACTACTTAACCTAAATTATCCTAAGGACAAACACACACACCCATGCCTGAGGGAGGACTCGAACCTCCACTGGGAGCAGCCGCACAGCCCATGACTGCAGCGCCTTGACAGTGTCTTCGCCTTAACATCCACCATTGGGCTTCATGTGGTATCTTAATGATCTGAGGCTGGGACCTCCTGACACCTGGACTATTCCGTAGCAAGCACCAGTACCCCTCATTGATGTTGAGTCTCTGGTATATCAAGAAATAAGGCTGTAGTTTCGGTTTCTGCAGCCTGAAGCATGCGATTTGGCCAATAAAAACGAGCAGAGCGTGCTAATTCACAGAGTGTCGGATCCCGATCTGTCTATGCAGCCGTCTCCTGGGACATTACAGAGAATTTGGCCATCATGTGTCTAATGTTTTCGTTGAGCTGAAATAAAGTGTCCATTGCTTATAGAATTCGTAGTTAGGACCCAATGACAGAAGTGACGAGGCGTCGGTGTTGGTAAGCTGAGCGTTTGACTGATAGTCACTGCGACTGCTGTGTTCGGATGCGGGCTGAGTTGGCATCCCTTCGCTCCCAGCTTCAGGCAGTGTTGGCGTCGGTCACACAGCTTGCAATGGGCATCACTGTGGGGGTTCGGACGGGGGTTTGTCGGGGACGGCCAGTTCGTCCCACGCATCCCCCGATCGGACTAATGCTTTGGCTGCCCGTGATACTGCCCACATTGAGGCTGACCCCTCACCCGTGGTAGAGTGGGAGGTCGTCTCCAGGTGTGGCAGGGGGCGAAAAACATTCCGCAGGGCTGAACGGAAGGCCTCTCCAGTTTGTCTGACGAATCGGTTTCAGGCTCTGTCTCCGACTGATACTGATCTTCGGCTGGACATGGCTGCTTGTCCTGTTCCAGAGGTTGCCCCTCAGTCTGCAAGATCCAGGCAGTCGCAGAGGGTGGGCTTACTGGTAGTTGGGAGCTCCAACGTCAGGCGCGTAATGGGGCCCCTGATGGATCTGGCTGCAAGGGAGGGGAAGAAAACCAATGTACACTCCATGTGCATACTGAGGGAAGTCATTCCAGATGTGGAAAGGGTCCTTCCGGATGCCATGAAGGGTACAGGGTGCACCCATCTGCAGGTGGTCGCTCATGTCGGCACCAATGATGTGTGTCGCTATGGATCGGAGGAAATCCTCTCTGGCTTCCGGCGGCTATCTGATTTGGTGAAGACTGCCAGTCTCGCTAGCGGGATGAAAGCAGAGCTCACCATCTGCAGCATCCTCGACCGGACTGACTGCGGACCTTTGGTACAGAGCCGAGTGGAGGGTCTGAATCAGAGGCTGAGACGGTTCTGCGACCGTGTGGGCTGCAGATTCCTCGACTTGCGCCATAGGGTGGTGGGGTTTCTGGTTCTGCTGGATGGGTCAGGAGTTCACTACACACAGCAGGCGGCTACACGGGTAGCACGGGTTGTGTGGCATGGACTGGGCGGTTTTTTGGGATAGATGGCTTCGGGCAAGTACAGAAAGGGAAACTGCCTCAAAGGGTGCGGGGCAAAGTCAGGACATGCAGGGACCAAGCAGTAATCGGTATTGTAATTGTAAACCGTCGAAGCTGCGTTGGTAAAGTACCGGAACTTCAAGTGCTGATAGAAAGCACTGAAGCTGGAATCGTTATAGGTACGGAAAGCTGGCTGAAGCCAGAGATAAATTCTGCCAAAATTTTTACAAAGGTACAGACGGTGTTTAGAAAGGATGGATTGCATGCAACCGGTGGTGGCGCGTTTGTCGCTGTTAGTAGTAGTTTATCCTGTAGTGAAATAGAAGTGGATAGTTCCTGTGAATTATTATAGGTGGAAGTTATACTCAACAACCGAGCTAGGTTGATAATTGTCTCCTTTTACCGACCTCCCGACTCAGCAGCATTAGAGGCAGAACAACTGAGAGAAAAACTGGAATACATTTCACATAAATTTACTCAGCATGTTACAGTCTTAGGTGGAGATTTCAATTTACCAGATATAGACTGGGACACTCAGATGTTTAGGACGGGTGGTAGGGACAGAGCATCGAGTGACATTATACTTACTGCACTATCCGAAAATTACCTCGAGCAATTAAACAGAGAACCGACTCATGGAGATAACATCTTGGACCTACTGATAACAAACAGATCAGAACTTTTCGACTCTGTAAGCACAGAACAGGGAATCAGTGGTCATAAGGCCGTTGCAGCATCCCTGAATATGGAAGTAAATAGGAATATAAAAAAAGGGAGGATGGTTTATCTGTTTAGCAAGAGTAATAGGAGGCAGATTTCAGACTACCTAACAGATCAAAACGAAAATTTCTGTTCCGACACTGACAATGTTGAGAGTTTATGGAAAAAGTTCAGGCAATCGTGAAATGCGTTTTAGACAGGCACGTGCAGAGTAAAACTGTAGGGACGGGAAAAACCCACCGTGGTTCAACAACAAAGTTAGGAAAGTACTGCGCAGGCAAAGAGAGCTTCACTGCAAATTTAAACGCAGCCAAAACCTCTCAGACAAACAGAAGCTAAACGATGTCAAAGTTAGCGTAAGAAGGGCTATGCGTGAAGCGTTCAGTGAATTCGAAAGTAAAATTCTATGTACCGCTTGTCTTACGTTCAATCAGTAAGTGGATCGAAACAGCATATCCAGACACTCTGGGATGATAATGGAATTGAAACAGAGGATGACACGCATAAAGCTGAAATACTAAACACCTTTTTCCAACACTGTTTCACAGAGGAAGACCGCACTGCAGTTCTTTCTCTAAATCCTCGCACGAACGAAAAAATGGCTGACATCGAAATAAGTGTCCAAGGAATAGAAAAGCAACTGAGATAACTCAAAAGAGGAAAGTCCACTGGACCTGACGGGATACCAATTCGATTCTACACAGAGTACGCGAAAGAACTTGCCCCCCTTCTAACTGCCGTGTACCGCAAGTCTCTAGAGGAACGGAAGGTTCCAAATGATTGGAAAAGAGCACAGGTAGTTCCAGTTTCAAGAATGGTCATCGAGCAGATGCGCAAAACTATAGGCCTATATCTCTGACATCGATCTGTTGTAGAATTTTGGAACACGTTTTTTGCTCGCGTACCATGTCATTTCTGGAAACACTGTCTGTGTCGCCTGGCCACCAAGAGCTGTTGCAGGACGATTTGATTCACGGATCCTTCCGTGTATAGCGATTTTACGACTGTGACGAGTGGGGCCTGAAGATGGCATCAATGTAATATTGGTAGCACATAGAAGTTCATAAAATAAAATAAGTTTCTATAATACATACGGCTGTGGGTAAATTATTGCGTCAAGAAGTTCATGCCAGCCGTCGTCCCACGATCCATAATGGATCAACGAAGGTGAAGCATTAGGTTTTAATCGTATTTTAACTTCACAATTTTGTGCAGAAACTAGATTAGATTCAAATAAAGCAGAATATTCTTTTCGTAAAGCATCAGCTACACTAAATGTACTACTACTAGAAACCATGTTAACTGAATATTGTATTTTAAACCCAAAATCGGCACGTGTTCAGATCAAAAATGTTAGTTGTTGCTGTTAAATGATTTAGGTTTCCAAGGGTTACGTGTTTATTCATAGCGTTAACAAATACTTGGCCTTTTAAAGCAATCAAGAGAAGTCACTTGTCTCCAAAGGCTGTGAGCCAATACGACAGTATATTTTAAATTTGATTAGGGATGTGAAAGCTCTAGTATCCGCTTGAAAACCCATGTTCACAGTATTGATGGCTAGTGAGATAACCAGCTTGAGTAAAGTTTTTCTGTATCCCCTGATGACACGGCCGCCGACCATAGACTGATGTACCACGCGTTGCTAAAACTTCAACGTGTTAATGATACTTCCTTTGGAGTTCAGACGAAAAATCCTGCAGAAATACAGACATACACTAAACAGCCAAAGAAACTGGTACACTTGTCTAATATCATGTAGGGCCCCCGCGAGAACGCAGAAGTGCCGCAGCACGTTGTGGCATGACCTAGACAAATGTCTGAAGTAGTGTTGGAGGGAACTGACACCATGAATCCTGCAGGGCTGTCCGTAAATCAGAAAGAGGTCGAGGGGGTGGAGATCTCTTCTGAACAGCACGGTATCCCAAATATGCTCAACGATGTTCATGTCTGGGGAGTCTGGTGGCCAGCGGAAGCGTTTAAACTCACAAGAGTGTTCCTGGAGCCGCTGTGCAGCAATTCTGGACGTGTGGGGTGTCGCATTGTCCTGCTGGACTTGCTAAAGTCCGTCGTAATGCACAATGGACGTGAACGGATCCAGGTCAACAGAGAGGATGCTTAGGTACGTGTCACTTGTAAGAGTCGTATCTAGACGTATCACGGGTTCCATATCACTCTAACTGCACACGCCTCTCACCATTACAGAGCCTCCACCCGTACACGTCCATCCGCTTAATACAATTTGAAACGAGATTCGTCCGACCAGGGAACATGTTCTCAGTTATCATCAGTCCAATGTCGGTACTGACGGGCCCAGGCGAGGCGTAAAGCTTCGTGTTATCAAAGGTACACGAGTGGGCCTGCGGCTCCGAAAGCCAATGTCGATGATGCTTCGTTGAATGGTTCGCATGCTGACACTTGTTGATATCCCAGCACTGAAACCTGCAGCAATTTGCGGAAGGGTTTCACTTCTGTCCCGTTGAACGATTTTCTTCAACCGCCGTTGGTCCCGTTTCCGGCCGCAGCGATGTCGGAGATTTGATGTTTTACCGGATTCCTGATATTCACGGCACACTTGTGAAAGAGTCGTAAGGGAAAATCCTCACTTCATCACTTCTTCGGAGATGCTGTATCCCATCGCTCGTGCGCCGACTATAACACCACATTCAAACTCAGCAGTAATCGATCTAACAACTGCGCCAGACACTTGTCTTACACAGGGTGTTACAAAAAGGTACGGCCAAACTTTCAGGAAACATTCCTCACACACAAAGAAACAAAATATGTTATGTGGACATCTGTCCGGAAACGCTTACTTTCCATGTTAGACCTCATTTTATTACTTCTCTTCAAATCACATTAATCATGGAATGGAAACACACAGCAACAGAACGTACCAGCGTGACTTCAAACACTTTGTTACAGGAAATGTTCAAAATGTCCCCCTCGTGGCTGAAGGATTTCCCGGGTTCGATTCCCGGCGGGGTCAGGGATTTTCTGTGCCTCGTGATGACTGGGTGTTGTGTGCTGTCCTTAGGTTAGTTAGCTTTAAGTAGTTCAAGTTCTAGGGGACTGATGACCATAGATGTTAAGTCCCATAGTGCTCAGAGCCATTTGAGCCATTTTTTTGAAGGATTTCCTTGTTTTCGCTACGCCTTACAACCTATCACTACGATAGCCCCTACCCTTCCCATGTAATCTAACTGCACAACATTGTCAAACTTCAACTTCTGCGTCATTGTGGCTAAGCCAAGAATTGTAATTGAGAAAACTGTTACTGAAAAGGCACACTGCGATATTGTATATTGCGGCTTACAGTGTCTCTCCACGGCCTATCTGCCTGTCTGCTTCTACTATGGTGACTAATAACTACTGCATTTCTCCCAACACGCTTCGTAGAGAATCTCGCCGTTCATACATGAACGATAGATGTTTACCTGTAATGGAAATAACCGCCAAAAAATGATAGCATCTACAGTCACTTTACGTCGCTCTCGAAGTGATTTTCTGAAATATTAAAAAGTGAACTTCGACCGAACAGTACCCGCTTGCCAACAGCGCTCGGCAGGCCGGATGGTCACCCAACCAAGTGCTAGCCCAGCCCGACAGGGCTTAACTTCGGTGATGTGACGGAAATCGGTGTTACTACTGCGGCAAGGCCCTGGCTCTAGACTATTCAAAACATCGGGGTACTGTGAATGTGGGATCTTCGTATTTCAACTGCGTTATATTATTCAATTTAAAAAGTCACAAATTGCTGCTGTCAAGTCCGGCCAAAACTTGGCAGTCCTTGGTAAACGACAAGATGGTAAGTAGTTTTTCTAATGCAGCTTTACCGTTACACGTCACAGCAACGCTAACAAACAGTGTTCACTTTAAACTCATGACTGTGCAGTCCGAAAATTATAATTTCAAACTTGTCAAAACCAAATCTAAGTCTGCTAGATATTTAGTCATAGATATTGCTCACGGTATATTGCGTTGTCCGAGAGATACAAAGGCTTTGAGACTCACGAGCAAGTTCAATACGCCACGCAAATTCTGTGTTGCACACGGAAGAACATCCATCAAGTCTCACTGTTTACAAAATTACGCAAAAAGCGTAACTGAACTGTCAAATATGCAGTTCTAGTAATAGGTAACGTAGATAATACTGTTCCGAGATGTACTATTACACTTCACAGAGCTTTAAGCGATACAACTTTCCTGCTCACAAGCTATCGTATGATCCGCCACAGAAATGTTATCTTCCCAAGCCATCTAAGCTGCCAGAACACAGGATCGTTATTGTTTCTTATTGACTGTTACCTGCACACGCCTGTACAAGGAAATCACCATTCTATCTGTTCCCATAAAAACTGTTTTCCACTGCTCAGCTAAACACAAAGCCTTGTAAAAATTAATTAAGAAATTCCGAAAATTTAATACAAATAAAATTAAATTAAAATTCGTTTGTCACTATTTACTCTTTTCTGAAGGAGGAGAGTCAAATCTCATTTTCGGCAATGTGAAAACAGGTGGTTTTGCAATCAGCATTCACACCATTGGCAGTGCGTACTGCATTATTGTACAACATTTATTCTCACAGTTCCACACATATACTTAACAGAAATTATAATTTAACTGTTAGTTACAGAAAAACCACATCCGTAAACTTCTCATATGGGCAACATTTAATGAGCTATAAAAGTGTCAAAACCTAATTATTACTCCAAAGCAGAAAATATATTCTTATAGGTACATTTTTGTAAGTGGAAGTTAGTGAACTTACAGTGCTCAATCTTTTTATTTGAAACGCTCTTGTAATAAAGTCAAGTGTAAAATGTCATCTTCATCTTATATCAGATATAAAAAATCAAAGGTGAATGTTTCTGTATCATTTCGCGCTGTACGTAATCACCATTGGACTGGCCAACAGCCGGCCGCGGTGGTCTAGCGGTTCTAGGCGCTCAGTTCGGAACCGCGCGACTGATACGGTCACAGGTTCGAATCCTGCCTCAGGCATGGATGTGTGTGATGTCCTTAGGTTAGTTAGGTTTAAGTAGTTCTAAGTTCTAGGGGACTGATGACCACAGATGTTAAGTCCCATACTGCTCAGAGCCATTTGAACCATTTTGAACTGGCCAACAAAGGCCTAGTAACAAGTTGGAACCTCACACCACAGCGCATCTACGCATTACGTCAAAAGAGAAGCGATCAAAATACTGTATTGTGAATAGAAAATATAATGTTACTGCGTGACAGCATCTCAGAATATATATTTAAAATGATTGACCTACTATTAATGTAGTGCTTAGACGAAAATACTGCGAAGCTTGCAGTTGCTACATGGTACACACCGAGCGAGATGGCACATAGTTAAAACGCTGGTCTCGTAGTCAGGTGGAGGACGGTTCAAATGCCCGTCCTGCAATCTAGATTTGATTTTCCGTGAATTCGCTGAGACGCTTACGTAAAATGCTGGGATGGTTCCTCTGTAAGGGAACAGCCGATTTCCTTCCACATCCTTCCTGAATCCGAGTTTGAGCGCAGTATCTTTTGACCTTGTTGTGTACGTGTCGTTATATGGTCAACTTGAGATGGGAACATATTAGACACCTTGGCGACAAACAGACCTGATCTTTTTCAGGAAGTTAATCTAGGAGAAGGTGTTAGCAACCATAATGTCGTTATGGCTTCTATGTCAGTGGAAGTTGGAAAAAAACCAAAGAAACAGCGTAGAGTTTTCTTGTTTGGGAAAGCAAATAAAAGTGTCATTAATTAATATCTTCATATTCAGCTCCAAGCATGCACCGCGGGACACAAGGATATTGAGCATCTTTGGTCGGAATTTAAAGGTATTGTCCACCATGTGCTAGAGAGTTATGTGCCTAGCAAAATTATAGGGGAGGGAAAGGATCCACCTTGGTACAACAAACATATTAGGAAGTTGCTGAGAAAGCAGAGAATTTTCCACAGTCGTTTTAAACGTAGTCACTACCTCGCTGACAAACAGAAATTATGCGAAATGAAAGCCGCTGTCAGAAGGACAATGAGAGACTCTTTTAACGAATTTGAAATCAATATTTTATCTGCAGATTCTAAAAATAACCCCAAAAAAATTTGGTCGTACGTAAAATCTATGAACGCTACAAATAATTCAATACCTTCTCTTGCTGACAGTACGGGTAATGTAACTGATGATGATACACAGGAGGTCGAAATTCTAAACCTAGCTTTCAAAAACTCGTTTACGATAGAGGACTGCAGCACCATTCCCCCTTTCAACTATCGAACAAACGAAAAGATGGCTGACATAGTGTTTAGTGTATCTGGGATTGTAAAACAGTTAAGATCCTTAGACGCCAGAGAGGCATCTGGCCCAGACGGTATCCCCGTAAGATTTTATGTTGGCTATGCTACACATACAGCACCATTCTTATCCGTCATCTATCAGAGATCATAGGAACGGCGGAAAGTTCCACGGGACTGGAAGAAGGCCCAGGTCATAGCAATCTATAAAAAGGGTAGAAAATCGGATGCACACAATTACCGGCCAATTTCACTGACATCGATTTGTTGTAGAATCATGGAACATATTTTGTGTTCAGACATAATGACCTTTATAGACTCTGAGAAGCTCTACATCTACATCTACATCTACATCGATACTCCGCAAGCCACCCAACGGTGTGTGGCGGAGGGCACTTTACGTGCCACTGTCATTACCTCCCTTTCCTGTTCCAGTCGCGTATGGTTCGCGGGAAGAACGACTGCCTGAAAGCCTCCGTGCGCGCTCTAATCTCTCTAATTTTACATTCGTGATCTCCTCGGGAAGTATAAGTAGGGGGAAGCAATATATTCGATACCTCATCCAGAAACGCACCCTCTCGAAACCTGGCGAGCAAGCTACACCGCGATGCAGAGCGCCTCTCTTGCAGAGTCTGCCACCTGAGTTTATTAAGCATCTCCGTAACGCTATCGCGGTTACCAAATAACCCGGTGACGAAACGCGCCGATCTTCTTTGGATCTTCTCTATCTCCTCCGTCAACCCGACCTGGTACGGATCCCACACTGATGAGCAATACTCAAGTATAGGTCGAACGAGTGTTTTGTAAGCCACCTCCTTTGTTGATGGACTACATTTTCTAAGCACTCTCCCAATGAATCTCAACCTGGTACCCGCCTTACCAACAATTAATTTTATATGATCATTCCACTTCAAATCGTTCCGTACGCATACTCCCAGATATTTTACAGAAGTAACTGCTACCAGTGTTTGTTCCGCTATCATATAATCATACAATAAAGGATCCTTCTTTCTATGTATTCGCAATACATTACATTTGTCTATGTTAAGGGTCAGTTGCCACTCCCTGCACCAAGTGCCTATCCGCTGCAGATCTTCCTGTATTTCGCTACAATTTTCTAATGCAGCAACTTCTCTGTATACTACAGCATCATCCGCGAAAAGCCGCATGGAACTTCCGACACTATCTACTAAGTCATTTATATATATATTGTGAAAAGCAATGGTCCCATAACACTCCCTTGTGGCACGCCAGAGGTTACTTTAACGTCTGTAGACGTCTCTCCGTTGATAACAACATGCTGTGTTCTGTTTGCTAAAAACTCTTCAATCCAGCCACACAGCTGGTCTGATATTCCGTAGGCTCTTACTTTGTTTATCAGGCGACAGTGCGGAACTGTATCGAACGCCTTCCGGAAGTCAAGAAAAATAGCATCTACCTGGGAGCCTGTATCTAATATTTTCTGGGTCTCATGAACAAATAAGGCGAGTTGGGTCTCACACGATCGCTGTTTCCGGAATCCATGTTGATTCCTACATAGTAGATTCTGGGTTTCCAGAAATGACATGATACGCGAGCAAAAAACATGTTCGAAAATTCTACAAGAGATCGACGTAAGAGATATAGGTCTATAGTTTTGTGCATCTGCTCGACGACCCTTCTTGAAGACTGGGACTATCTTTGCTCTTTTCCAATCATTGCAGAAACCAGCAAGGTTTTAGGAAACAGCGGTCATGCGAGACACAGCTGGCCCTCTTTGTGCATGATACACAACAGGCTCTAGATACCGGCTCCCAGGTTGGTGCCATATTTCTCGACTTTCGAAAGGCGTTCGACTCAGTTTCGTACTGTCGCTTGCTACAAAAAGTGCGCGCTTACGGTCTATCCAGTGACATATGCGGTTGGATAGAAAGTTTTTTAACAGACGGGGTAACTTCAACAGAAACAAGAGTAACTTCACGTGTGCCCCAGGGCAGCGTAATAGGTTCTCTGCTTTTTACGATTTACATAAACGATCTGGTTGATGGCATTGACAGCGGCCTTAGACTGTTTGCCGATGATGCTATAGTCTACAGGAAAGTAGTATCACACGAAAGTTGTGAACAGATCAATGAGAATTTGCAGAAAATAAATGCGTGGTGTAATAATTGACAGTTATCTCTCAATATTAGTAAGTGTAACCTACTGCGTATAACAAGGCGAAAATCCCCATTAATGTATGAGTACAAAATAAATGATCAGTCTTTGGAAGCGGTAACATCAGTCAAGTATCTGGGTGTGACTATTCGAGATGATCATAAATGGAATGATCAGATTACACAAGTAACGGGTAAGGTGAACGCTAGATTGCGGTTTATTGGTAGAATCATGAAGCGATGCAGTCCTTCAACAAAGGAAATAGCTTACAATACTTTAGTTTGTCCAGTCTCAGAGTATTGTTCGTCTGTATGGGACCCTTACCAGTTGGGTCTGATTCAAGAAATTGAGAAGGTCCAAAGAAGAGCGGAAAGATTCGTGACTGGTACATTTAGCCATCGAGAGAGCGTTACAAATCTCATAGAAAGTTTGAAGTGGGACACACTTGCAGATAGACGACGGACTAAACAGAAGGGACTGCTCACTAAATTCCGAAATCCAATCTTCACCGAGGATGTAGAGCACATATTATTACCACCAACTTTCAAATCGCGTAATGATCATCATTCAAAGATAAGGAAAATAAGAGCTCGTACTCAGGCGTTCAGACAGTCGTTTTTCCCTCGTGCGATCCGCGAGTGGAACAGAGGGGAGGGGGGATGCGACTTTGGCGCGAATTGTGACCTCCGCCACATACCGCTTGGTGGCTAGCGGAGTATAGATGTAGATGTAGATCTAGAAATCGTGATCTTCCTTCTAGTACAGCATAGGCCTCACTTTGCTAATTTTGACATATTATGATCCTCCATAATTTCTTTGAAGATAAGAGATAGAATCCCTTTCGTTGCAGTCGATATCTGTGGCTGTCAGCCCTGGCAGTAATGAAGGAACGGGGGATGCGGAGTGCAGCCCGGGTCTGCCCGCCGTCGGCTGTATCACGAACTGCACGCCAGCCAAACCAGCTCGTTTTGTGGCATGCTGTCCCTTGGAGGAACCTGTTGCCGGGGACGTGAACAACGTAAGTATCCATCAGCTCTTCCCAATTGCTTTGAACAATAACACCAACACAGTTCAACATATGCTTACCAAAATAGTGAACACAACGACGCAACACTCGTTTGTTTTTTCAGTCAAGCTGTTTTCTCTGTATAATGCATATTCGTCTGCGAAGCAAAATGGAGATCTTTTCGTTGTTGGTTTTCGAGCTCCGTGGTTGTGGATTATGTTATTTTAAGAAAGACAGCAATCAGCCACTTTTCTATGTATAGCAACAAGCGTCTCGGGCTTTTGCCCATATTCAGTTCGCCTAATATATATTTAATCTCCAGTTCATATATCGTTAAAAACTTCGACTGCAGTTTGGATGCTGCAGCTGACCTGTGCAAAATAACAATTTAACTACTACATTTCTTGAGCTCTTTATTTATGACATACTAGTTGTTAGTTGCACTTTCTATTCTGCTTGTTGTTGGTCCAATTTTTCGGATTTACAACCGTGGCACAAACACTTTTTCATTACATATCGCGTACTGCAATATTTTAGTGCAATATGCGAATAAAAAGTGCTTTTGCACTATTATGAATGCGAAAACCTGGCGAAACAAGGAGCAGAATAGAAAGTAAATACATCTAACAACCAATGTATCGTAAATACACAACTCGAAAAATGTAGTAGTTAAAAAATGCATTTTGCACAGGGCAGTAGCAGCATTTCTATTGCAATCGATGTTTTTAACGATGTACTAACTTGAGATAAAAATGTATTACGCCAATAGAAGACGGGTGAAAATCCAAAACTATTGGCATTAACAGAAATACATAGAGAAGTGGCTAGCTAGTAAGAGAGCTACCAACTATCACATGCATTTCATACTTAAATGCGGTAATGAAGTATACAAGTAACATCACAATCCCAAATGGCGCCCACTTCACGTTGAGACTGCAAGTGGTCGTGCAAGTTGCCTACATATATGAACAGGACTAGTGACCTTCAACATTGACACAGGTAAGTATATCACCGTCAAGGAACGAAGGTGGAAAATTTGAAAATTGTTTGGAAACGTAAAAATTGAACATGATGCAGCAAATTTAAACACCACACATACGCAAAAGGTATTTATCCAAAAGATTATACAAGCCTCCCTCCCCCCCCCCCCCCCACCACACACATGTAAACACACATACACACAGGCACACGCACACGCATGCACACACACTGTATAGTGTTTCTCCTCCCCCTCTCTCCTACAATCAGCAATCAGAGGTTAGTACGCTCTGAGACCCACCACGGAGAAGCTATCCAAATTTAACGGAAATGGTTAGATGTGATGCACATGTACAGACAAACAGATGATCACTATTTCATAAAAACTGGATGATTTATTCAAGAGAAAGAGCTTAGCAAACTGAATAAGTCAATAACGCGTTTGTTCACCTCTGGCCGATACGCAAGCAGTTATTCGGCTTGGCATTGATTGAGAGAGTTCTTGGAGTCCTCATGAGGGATACTGCGCCAAATTCTGTCGAATTGGAGCATTACATTGGTAAATTCCCGAGCTGGTTGGAAGACCCTTCCCACAATGCATTTGGGGAGAGATCCGGCTATAATGCTGGCCAGGATAGGGTTTGATAAGCATGAAGAGAAGCAGTAGAAACTATCGCTGTGTGCGGGTGGGCATTATCTTTTTCAAATATGAGCCCAGAATGCCTTGCCATGATGGGGAATAAAACGGGTCGAAGCATATCGTCGATGTACCGATGTGCTGTAAGAGTGTTGCGAATGACAATCAAAGGGTTCCTGGTAAGGAAAGAAATGGCATTCCAGATCATCATCATCATCATTTTTCGAGCGCTACGGAGGGCGACAGTCATATTTGTATGCCACCGCTCTCTGGGGTGTCTCTAGACACGTCTTCGCTGGTCATCGGGGCTCAGTTCGAAGCGGGACTCATCACTGAAGACAATTCTACTCCATTGAATGAGATTCCAGGCCGAAGACGTGCCTCGGATGCTCTGGAGAGCGGTGGGATACCAGCTTGACTATTATTCACCGTACAGCCTGATACCTGAAGTGATGGTCTGGGGTGTTATTTCATTTCAAAGCAGGACCTCTTTAGTTGTCATCCGTGTGATCCTTACAGCACAGCGATACGTCGCTGATATTCTACGCCTTATTTGTTGCCCTTTATAGCAAACCATCGTGGGCTTACATTTCAGCAAATAGTGTCCACCCACACTGAACAACAGCGTGTAGTGCTTATCTTCCAGCTTGACAAATCCTACTTTGTCCTGCACGTTCGCCGGATCTCTCTCCAAATGAGAACATTTGGAGCATTATGGTCAGGTCCCTCCAACCAGCTCTTGACTTTGACGATCTAACGCGCCAGTTGGACAGAATTTGGAGGACTCTATCAATCAATACCAAGCCGAATAACCGATTGAATAAGGGCCAGAGGTGGACTAACGCGTTGTTGACTTGCTCAATTTGTGAAGGTCTTTCTCTTGAATAAATCATCCAATTTTTCTGAAATTGTCATCATCTGTTTGTCTGTACATGTACATCACATCTACTGATTCTACTGATTTCAGTCCCATTCGGATCACTCCTTCTTGTTCCTTCGTTTTCTTTGTTTTTTTGTTTTTTTTTGTGGTTTTTTTTTTTTTTTTTTTTTTTTTTTTTTTTTTTTTTTGTCTTAGAGCGTATTTCAGTCGCCATTTAAGTGAAAGTTGAACTAAAATGTAGCCCCATCTGGGCTTTACTCCAAAGCATCAGGTCGCCCTTACAAGTCTCTGAATTGCGTATAATGACGAAAATGTTGTCAACTATGTTTTCATTAGTGACTTCAAATAGTCGTTTATAGACTGACTCGTGAGCTACATTGGTAAATTTCATTCGGATAATCTATATCATTTACTATGGACTGTTGGGACGGTTATATAAGATATTCTCTAAAATAGGTATACATACACATATCCAGCAGTCACAGGCCCTGCAGACCACGCGTTGCTTCCACAAACTGCCCCCATCTATTTTTGTTTGTTGCTCTATTTCTCCAGAGGCGCCGTGGTCCCCCTACGGTTCGTCTGGTGTTAGGTTTCCCTTAAGGTGCTTTCTTCAGTCGCCTTGCTTCCAGTATACGGGCTGCATAGCCTGTCCATTTAATTCTTTTACTCTTCGGCTTCTGTTGCACCAAGAGGTAGATTTCCTGAGTCTTCCTCCTTCTCTGTTATCCTTAATCTACTACTGGTCCCCGTATCTTCCTCATTGCTCTTCTTTCAAATGTTAATAGTTTTTCCATTTCTCGTTTAGTCATGCTCCAGGTTTCTGAACCGTAAATGACTGCTGGGCATATTGCTGTGTCATATACTCTCATATAAGTATGAGCTGATAGTGATTTAGAGCTGAGGGAACACATACCTTTTATTCCCAATTCTACTCTTTCTTTAAGTCCATGTCTATTCTGTTGTTGCTGGTAAACCAAGATTCCAAGTATTTGAATTGGTGAATTCTTTTGAACCTTATGACATCTATCTTAAGAAATTCTCACGGCTCTTGTCTTCTCCCTAATTGTATGAATTCCGTTTTGTTTTGATTAATCTTTTTCCCAACCTTCTATGCGTATTTGGTCATTTTCTGGTACATTTCATTCGACTTATGGTTAAATTTACTTATAAGTACTACGTCATCTGCATGTGCCAGACAACTGAAATTACCATCCATCTGTACCCCAGCCCAGTACTCCGATCAACTGTACCAGTTTATATATTCTAAGTGCAAGCTCTCAACTCCGTCTTTAATTTATTGTCTTGTTATTCTGTCCTCCCCTGGGGTCTTGTTGTTTATGAGTCTTCTGATTGCAATCTTCACATCCACTTCCGTCACCTCCCACTCCTCTTCATCTATCTTTTCCTCTGGATTGTTTGAAAATAAAATCTCATCTGGGTCTGGGCGAGTCAACAGTTACAAACAGTTAAAAACCAATATTTTCTTACCCCACATAATTAACGAATTAGTAATATGCGGTTGCCGAAAATAAGTTTTAGTTTAAATTACAGTCCGAAAAACTTCAACAACACGAAATAAAATCGGCTGCTGCTTTTATACTCATGTTGCTGGTTTTGCCAACAGATGGTTGTACTGGTAAACTGTTGAAAGTTCAATCTGTGTGCTACGCTTCGTTTCAGACACAGCAGAGCCTCAAATTCATTATTTTCCACATGCTTGTTAACTGTCTCAATATTATATAGCGTAGGCTTCCACAGCCGGTGTTTGTGATGTTGCTGATGTATAGTTTATGGGCCTAAGGATTAAAATTAGACAAGTTATGGACCCTAGTGCTAAATAAAACAAATAGCACCAACTCTTCCCCTCTACAACCTCCACAGCTTACATCGGTGCTACTCCATGGTCTTAGGCAGCAGTCTGAAGTCGTTACCCAACAGTTTCTTGGATACATATAAGCATTTCGACTTATTGAGCTTGTTTTGAGTCTGTAACAACTTTCTGTGTCATTAATGCCTCCGATGAAATCTCTAGAAGTAGAAAACAGAGAACAGAAGGAATTGAACTACGCCTTTGACCACAGCCTTATGCCCGAAAATCAGATATCTTCAATGGTTTAATATTCTTCCCAAGTCTAAAATTTGTGCAAAAATGCATCAGCAACGCAAACATTACAGTGTTTATATCTAGTATTTTCATGTTATTTCCGACGTACAACCATATCCATCAAATTATTACCTAAAACATGACTGTGAACTCTAAAGCATGTGCCACCTACAATGCTATTTCCATAGTTACAAATAACAGAGAGCTGATATTTCAAGTTAGTGCTAAAACATCAAAACTAACCTGGCTAGTCTTATAACTGCAGAAAATATATTTTGGCTAAAATACTAGATAAGCAAGTAATAACATCGCTGTGGACTCTGAAATTAAGTGTCTCAGTGCTGTCTCCATGTCCAAACTATATAGTATTGATCACAGACCATCATTGCCAACTGATTATCATCACTGACTACTGATCAACACTGTTCACTGATCATCGTCATTGGCTAGTGCCCATTATTCTCGATTTGCAATCATCTTTCCACCTAACAATATGCAGGGTAATTTCCCGTTAACCGTCAATACACACTGACCATAATTTTCTATTGATCTTAATTCCTCACCTAATAGTGTGCAGGGTACTAGTGATCAGATATTTCTCCTCTTCAGAAACACTTTCCTTGCCATTACCAGTCTACTTTTTATATCCTCTTTACTTAGACCATCATCAGTTATCTTGCTCCCCAAATAGCAAAACTCATTTACTACTTTAAGCGTCTCATTTCCTACTCTAATTCCCTCAGCATCACCCCATTTAATTCGACTACAGTCCATTATCCTCGTTTTGCTTTTGTTGATGTTCATCTTATACCCTTCTTTCAAGACACTGTCCATTCCCTTCTGGTGCTCTTCCAGGTCCTTTGCTGTCTCTGACAGAATTACACTGTCAACGGCGGACCTCCAAGTTTTTATTTCTTCTCGATGTTTTTTAATTCCTACTCCGAATTTTTCTTTTGTTCCCTTTACTGCTTGCTCAATATACATATTGAATAACATCGGGGATAGGCTACAACCCTGTCTCACTCCCTTACCAACCACTGCCTCCCTTTCATGTCCCTCGACCCTTATAACTGCCATCTGGTTTCTGTACAAATTGTAAACAGCCTTTCGCTCCCTGCCACCTTCAGAATTTGAAAGTGAGTATTACAGTCAGCATTGTCAAAAGCTTTAACTAAGTCTACAAATGCTAGAAACGTGGGTTTGTCTTTCCTTAATCTATTTTCTAAGATAAGTCGTAGGGTCAGTATTGCCTCACGTGTTCCAACATTTATACGGAATCCAAACTCATCTTCCCCGAGGTCGGCTTCTACCAGTTCTTCCATTCGTCTGTAATGAATTCGTGTTGGTATTTTGCAGCCGTGGCTTATTAAACTGATAATTAGGTAATTTTCACATCTATTAACACCTGCTTTCTTTGGGATTGGAATTATTATATTCTTCTTGAAGTCTGAGGGAATTTCGCCTGTCTCATACATCGTGCTCACCAGATCGTAGAGTTTTGTCAGGACTGGCTCTCCCAAGGCTGTCAGTGGTTCTAATGGAATGTTGTCTACTTCCGGGGCCTTATTTCGACTTAGGTCTTTCAGTGCTCTGTCAAACTCTTCATGCAGTATCCTATCTCCCATTTCATCTTCACCTACCTCCTCTTTCATTTCCGTAATATTGTCCTCAAGGACATCGCCCCTGTATAGACCCTCCATATACTCCTTCCACCTTTCTGCTTTCCCTTCTTTGCTTAGAACTGGGTTTCCATCTGAGCTCTTGATATTCATGCAAGTGGTTCTCTTTTCTCCAAAGGTCTCTTTAATTTTCCTGCAGGGAGTATCTATCTTACCCTTAGTGATATACGCCTCTACATCCTTACATTTGTCCTCTAGCCATCCCTGCTTAGCCATTTTGCACTTCCTGTCGATCTCATTTAGAGACGTTTGTATTCCTTTTTGCCTGCTTCATTTACTGCATTTTTATATTTTCGACTTTCATCAAATAAATTCAATATCTCTTCTGTTACCCAAGGATTTCTATTAGCCCTCGTCTTTTTACCTACTTGATCCTCTGCTGCCTTCACTATTTCATCCCTCAAAGCTACCCATTCCTCTTCTACTGTATTTCTTTCCCCCATTCTTGTCAGTCGTTCACTAATGCTCTCCCTGAAACTCTCTACAGCCTCGGGTTCTGTCAGTTTATCCAGGTCCCATCTCCTTAAATTCCCATTTTTTTGCAATTTCTTCAGTTTTAATCTACAGTTCATAACCAATAGATTGTGGTCAGAGTCCACATGTGCCCCTGGAAATGTCTTACAATTTAAGACCTGGTTCCTAAATCTCTGTCTCACCATTATATAATCTGTCTGAAACCTTCTATTATCTCCAGGCTTCTTCCATGTATACAACCTTCTTTCATGATTCTTGAACGAAGTGTTAGCTATGATT
Organism: Schistocerca americana; assembly: GCF_021461395.2. Taxonomy (NCBI): domain Eukaryota; kingdom Metazoa; phylum Arthropoda; class Insecta; order Orthoptera; family Acrididae; genus Schistocerca; species Schistocerca americana. The sequence goes on from NC_060130.1 coordinate 533,926,359, forward strand.
ATGTTATGCTCTGTGCAAAATTCTACCAGGCGGCTTCCTCCTTCATTCCTTACCCCCATTCCACATTCACCTACTAAGTTTCCTTCACTTCCTTTTCCTACTATCGAATTCTAGTCACCCATGACGAATACATTTTCGTATCCCTTTACTATCTGAATAATTTCTTTGATCTCATCATACATTTCATTAATCTCTTCGTCATCTGCGGAGCATATAAACTTGTACTACTGTGGTAGGCGTGGGCTTCGTATCTGTTTTGGCCACAATAATGCGTTCACAATGCTCTTTGTAGTAGCTTACCCGCGCTCCTATTTTTTTATTCATTATTTAACCTACTCCTGCATTACCCCTATTTGATTTTGTATTTATAACCCTGCATTCACCTGACCAAAAGTCTTGTTGCTCCTGCCACCTGCCACCGAATGTCACTAATTTCCACTACATCTAACTTTAACCTATCCATTTCCCTTTTAAAAATTTTCTAACCTACCTGCCTGATTAAGGGATCTGACATTCCACGCTCCGATCCGTAGAACGCCAGTTTTCTTTCTCCTGATAACGATATCCTCTTGAGTAGTTCCCCACCCGGAGATCCGAATGGGGGTCTATTTTACCTCCGGAATATTTTACCCAAGAGGACGCCATCATCATTCAACCATACAGGAAAGCTGCATGCCCTCGGGAAAAATTAACGGCTGTAGTTTCCCCTTGGTTTCAGCCGTTCGCAGTACCAGCACATCAAAGCCGTTTTGGTTAGTATTGCAAAGCCAGATCAGTAAATCATCCAGACTGTTGCCCCTGCAAGTACTGAAAAGGCTGCTGCCCCTCTTCAGGAACCACACATTTGTCTGGCCTCTCAAGAGACAACCCCCCCCCCCCCCCCCGTTGTGGCTACACCTGCGGTACGGCTACCTGTATCACTGAGGCACTCAAGCCTCCCCACCAACGGCGAGGTCCATGGTTCATGGGGAGGGGATTCTTGGCTATAAGTTATATTTGTAGTAGTACTCTAGATGAATTTAACGTTGCCAGTGACCAAACTGCATGTATTTTTATAAGTTATGCAGACAGTTTAGATGTGGAAGTATTTAAGGTCCAATTGTGCTTTAAAAGTGTGGTAGGAATAATGATCTTTCGGTTTTAGAGACGAGTTTTAGATGCAAGAGAAACATTTTCAATTCTCAGTTACTTTAGGGTGGAAGTTAGATCTGCAGCAGTAGTCTGAATGAATTTAATGATACTCTCTGTCCAAATACTGCTTGGAAGGGGCAACGGTGCAGGGCGACCGCCGTGTCATCCTTAGTCGACCGCCATCACTGGATGCAGATATGGAGGGGCATGTGGTCAGCATACCACTCTGGTAGCCTTGTCAGTTTTCCTGACCAGAGGTTCCACTTCTTAGTCAAAGCCTAACAACGGCTGAGTGCACCCTCATTGCCAACAGCGCTTGACAGACCCAGACAGTCACCCACCCAAGTGAACCAGTAAATCAGTGTTACCACTGTGGCATGACCGTTGGCTAAATGAATTTAATGTGTGGTACAAAAATCGAACTTTCGCCGTGTTGCTAATCTGTAATTTATTTGAGTTGTGGCGATAAGCAAGCTGCATGTATTTTAATGAATTATGCATACAATACAGATGCAGAAATGTTTAATATGAAGCTCCATTGGGCTTGAAAATTGTGGGAAATCTTACGTATTTCAAGGTGTAATAAAATTTTATTTTATTCGGATTTTCTTAGTATTTGCTTTGTATTAGGAGAAACAGCGTGTATACGTGTGCGTGTTTCATTCCTTTATAAATCATAACAAATGTTATCGAGGAAATTGCTTTTGGAGATACTGACTATGTCACTGTTTTTGGAATTTGCATCCATAGCCATATGTAGTAGTCTTGTGCGTCAGCATAAGGGAAGTTACCACTTAAATGATACATCATAATAAAAAACACCTTATTCCTCCCTTCCTAAAATAGTGTTCTTGTGTGTGTGTGTGTGTGTGTGTGTGTGTGTGTGTGTGTGTGTGTGTGTGTTTGTGTGTGTGTGGTATTATTGTTACTAAATGTTGGTACTATTTAGTAGTTCAAAAAAATGGCTCTGAGCACTATGGGACTTAACTGCTGATGTCATTAGTCCCCTAGAACTTAGAATTACTTAAACCTAACTAACCTAAAGACATCACATACATCCATGCCTGAAGCAGGATTCGAACCTGCGACCGTAGCGGTCGCGCGGTTCCAGACTGTAGCGCCTAGAACCGCTCGGCCACACCGGCCGGCTGTTTAGTAGTTGATTACAGTTTTTAGGAGATGTAGTTCCGATTGCAGCAGTTCCATTTCCTAATTAACCTTGAGTGGGCTCAATCCCATGCAGTGATTGCTGATAAGTATCATCAATTATATTTTTGTAGTGATACATTCTCTTTCCTCTTTCTAAATTATTGCCGAAAAATTTCTTGTGATGACAATACACAGCACCAGACCGCACATTCTTTATGTGTTTAGAAAGCGTTGTAACGCTGGAAATATTTAATTTGAGGGTGTTACACCTGGGGTAGTTCTAACTAATTACATCAAGAATTCCTATCTATTTGTGTATTTGCCCAGTATTTTAACCTGATCACATTAGTTTTCATGTTCTAAGTCTAACTTAAGGTGTCGCATGTCAATTATTTCTAACTATGGAAATAGCTGTTTAGGCATGGCCTACTGAGGGTACTTAATTTGAGAGTGCACAGCTATATTTCTGTGTTCTTGCCTAGTATTTTTAGCTAAGATGTATTTTCTGGACTCGTAAGCATTGTCAGGTTAGTTTCGATCTCTTAGGTTTAGCCTTAAATGGCAACTCTCTGTTATTTTTAACTACAGAAGTAGCATTGTAGGTGGCACATACTTTAGAGTTTGCAATCGTGTTTTAGGCACTGATTTGATGGATATGTGTGTACGTGAGAAATAAAATTGTGGTACTGGATGTAAACATTGTAATTTTTGAAGTAGACAACCCACACATGCACTTGCAATTATCAAGGTCAAATGAACGCCGTCTCGCATTGTGACATCGCTAGTAGCACATACTTCAGTACTGCTTCAAATGTTTCAAATGGCTCTAAGCACTATGGGACTTAACATCTGAGTTCATCAGTCCCCTAGAACTTAGAACTACTTAAACCTAACTAACGTAAGGACATCACACACATCCATGCTCGAGGCAGGATTCGAACCTGCGACCGTAACGGTCGCACAGTTCCAGACTGAAGCGCCTAGAACCGCTCGGCCACAGCGGCAGGCTTCAGTACTGCATTTAAGTGCAAAGTGCACCAGATGGTTGGCATGCTACTCTGGCTGCTGTAATTCTTAAAATAACAGTCTTTTTGATGTCTATTCCACTAATAAATTAAATAAAATCTCTTGGGTTTCTGAGTACCTGTAATGCCAGTCATAAGCATTTTCCCGAAAACTGTTGTCAAACTCTGTCTCTATCTCTTTGTATCAAATGCAGTTGTACTCGTATTTTGAACCTCAAATTACTTAGATTTTTTTACATACTTTATCGATACGTCACAAAAAGATTTGCATACATATTTGTTCTATACACTGAAGAGCCAAGGAAACTGGTACACCTGCCTAATATCGTGTAGGGCCCCCGCGAGCACGCAGAAGTGCCGTAACTTGACGTAACATGGACTCGACTAACGTCTGAAGTAGTGCTAGAGGGAAATGATACCATGAATCCAGCAGGGCTGTCCATAAATCCGTAAGAGTACGAGGAAGTGGAGATCTCTTCTGAACAGCACGTTACTAGGCATCCCAGATATGCTCAATAATGTTCATTTCAGGGGAGTTTGGTGGCCAGCGGAAGTGTTTAAACCCACAAGAGTGTTTCTGGAGCCACTCTGAAGCAGTTCTGGACGTGCGGGGCGTCACATCGTCCCGCTGGAAATGCCCAAGACCGTCGGAATGCACAATGGATATGAATGGATGCAGGTGATCCGACAGGATGTTTACGTACTTGTCACCTGTCATAGTCGTATCTAGACGTATCAGTGGGAGCAACCGAATGAAAACAGTTGTCAGTTGGTTGGAGTTTTATCTGTCGGTTGGATTATTATTCATTTATTTTTTTCAAGTGAAAGCAGTCAGTGGGAGCAACCGAACGAAAATACTCGACACCGATGTTGCTTTGCGTATTGACTGAATTATACATTCTTTCTTTGGAAGTGAAAACAATCAGTAGTTTTCCCTTCGGTTGAACCACATACTCATTCTTTTACCTAAAATACCTCTTCAGTGTTTCAGCTGACTGAGCTATCCATTCATTCTTCTGAACCAGCCGGCAACACTTGAATTAGCTGACGTAAAGTAGTGCTACATTATACTGACAGGGTGGTCCAAAGTAAAGACGTATCTCAGGGGCATGCCAGAGCTAACATTTAACTATGAACTGAATGGAGTAACTTTTCTTTTCATCATTTAAAACTGATTCATGTACTGTTGTGGATTAAATTGTTCCAGGTGCCATTAACGTGTAACTAATTAACCTAGCGTATGAGTGGAGTAGGCCTGCCAACACTTGAATCGCCGCCTCCAGACTGAAACTCCGAAAACCCCAGACATATGATTCAAATCGGATTATTTTCCACGACAAAAACAGTCTGTAGATGGTAAGCTGGCCGGTGGCCACGATGTTCCGCGGGGTGTGGGAACGTGAAAAGGGGAATATTTCCTTGCTTGCGTTTCAGTGCTAACAGTGCCAAAGGGCACGGGCCTCATAGCGATCAGCAGATATAAATCACACATGAGAATAACAAGGATTTGTGAAAGCGCGTTGTAGAGACGTTCATAACCAGATATTCAGACGCAGTACTAATTTGAAGTAAGGAAAATGAAGGTAAATGAAATCAGTTTTATACAGCTATATGAGTAGAAGGCAAATGATATTGATCACATTCAGTTGTTTGGCGGGTGGGACGGCGTCGCGGAGTATGCGATCGCCCATTGTCGGCGGCTTCTCATTGTTTCAATAAACAAGCATGGAAAATATAGGGTATTCCAAAATTGTCAAGGCAGCTTTGATCACATGTATTTCAGAAATGGGGATAGATAGAAAAGCGCGGTTTGCGACATAATGTTCATATACATCTGAGGTTCTAGTAGCCGCTTAACAGATTTCAGTGTGTTATGGTGACCATATTTTCTATATCCAAATTCGGAACACATTAAAAAGTTTTTATATTACAAAAAGTCTTAACTGAACATAATAAATGCAAACTATCACTTTAATTTGCTACGGAAAATACATTAATTTATATTTTATTATTACCGCCTAAGATGAAGGAGTTCAAGCAGACATATAGTATTTATCAGTGCCGTAAATTTTCTTCAGCATATTCGTATTCTTCAACAGCCTTATGATAACATTCAAGTTTCATAATAACTCACTCTAGTCACTAACACTGCTTTCGTAGTTTCTACAACAAACTGTGTTTTGTCACTGCTCCATACATTACTCATTTGGAAAAATACCCTTTCAGTAACAGCATACCGATACAGGTGAAATGAACATACAGTTCGAGATAAATCTTTTCATGATATGGCCGAGCGGTTCGAGGCGCTACAGTCTGGAACCGCGTGACCGCTACGGTCGCAGGTTTGAATCCTGCCTCGGGCATGGATGTGTGTGATGTCCTTAGGTTAGTAAGGTTTAAGTAGTTCTAAGTTCTAGGGGACTGATGACCTCAGAAGTTAAGTCCCATAGTGCTCAGAGCCATTTGAGCCATCTTTTCATGATTGTTAAATCCGGGACAAATACGTGTCCCAAATTACTTCTGAACAAATTCAAGACAGAATTTAAAAAATTGTGACCATCACGAAAAAAGGGGGACGGATGGTTACCATAAATGGGTCCGCCGTCCCGCCGTCTATTGCACGCAGGTTATCTAAGCGATATTCCAGTTCCATTCCCGGCCTAAGGTGTCCTCATTACTATGTGTGCTATTGCTGTTCTGAAGCGAGCTCATAGTTTGTGCAAGTCCCGCCCGAAGAAAAAAATGTAATGGGGTTCCGCAGGACCTGGGTGTTAGAACTGGTCTGTACAAACTACTCCACACACTGTGCCAACTCTGACGGGTGGTCAGTCAATAACTGACATGAGATAATGGGAAGAAACAGCTTTAAATGTATGTGAATATTATGCCGCAAACCGGACCTTTCTATCAATTCCAAACTCTGAAATATACGTGATCAAAGTTGTAAAGACAATTTTGGAACATACTGTATGCGCTTAGAAGAGGTGCTCAGCTTGATTGCCGCTGCGGTTGTAATAGACTGAAGCGAAGGGGCTATCTACAATTAGGTCCTCACTTAATGAATTTCAACTAATGTTTATTACAATATATTTCCAATAATCCAATTTCCACAGGCAAGAAGAAGGGTCCAAGCTTAACCCCACGCGTCTGTACACCCTCGAAACTAGGACGAATCCGGGGAAATCCGGACGCATTGGAGTCTAGTTGGGGGTGCAAAGATGAGCGCATTGGTTCCCTTAAGGATATATGAAGAAGAAAGGAACTTTGCCCGTTTTAGCGGCAGTTTGCATTCCGTTTTACAGGCGGTGTGTGATGATGTCCACAACTGCAATATCATTTGAATATTCAGCCATTTATTTGGGCGGAAGCTAAATACTTCGTAAGCCCCACATTACAGGTAGTGTCATAGCTATTAAAAATTCGCAAGCACAAATTTTCAGGACTATCTTTATTGCATTAGGAATCTGTATAGGGCTAGGGGAGATTATTTAATATTTATTGGTCCTTTTTAAAACCGTGTCATATTAAAAAGTTTTTCTATTTAATTAGCTATTTTCAGCATTTTAGTCTTGTGTGTGTGAAATTGTTTAGTTGATTTCAAACATTTTGATGAGATTACAGCATGACATGCGGCAAGCTTCAGATACAATTCAGTTTCTCTTCAAATGAGTCAGCCAATACATTGTTTCCTCATAGGCATATCTTGCGAGAAAGCCGTGAATGTAAAAACGAGAGAGAATCGAGCTGACAAGGGAACCTAGCAGCAATCGTTCTTTGTTTAAGTAGTGCGTAAGTCTAGGGACCAATGACCTCAGCAGTTTGGTCCCTTAGGAATTCACTCACACAATTTCCGTCACAAAACAGAAAAGAAAGCGAATTAATATCGGATTGTTATCCAGTTCTGAGGTAAGCTGGAAGTTTCAGGTCTTTAGCTTACCGGGAATTTGGTTTAAAATCAATTGCAAAATTTGTACCGAACAGTCAGAGACATACAGACTGAAAAACAAAGTACCCAGCGCCACACATCAGACTCGAAAGCGAGTTAATATCACAGTATCATCCAGTTCTGAGCTATGTTGCAAGTTTCAAGTCTCTAGCTTATCAGGAAACTAGTTTAAAATCAAATGCAAAATTTGTACCTAAAAAGAACCAGACAAGAAACCGACCTAATAAAAACGTGTTATAAAATGATTGTTCATTTATATATACATAAATGTACAGTGCAGCACCAGGTATTTAACTTTAAAAAGTAACAAAAAATTTATATTTAATGCCACAACTACGAAATTTCGTATTTCAGTAAGTAAATACATACATTTTGAATGTGCTTTACTTTTAGAAATATACGTTTTATTCACTTCTCCTTGAAATGAGATACTTTATTTCTTTCTAAAAAAGATGTCAACCCTAGTCATGTTTCATGTATAATCAAAAAGGCTAAAAAAGTACGTAAATAAAGTCACTCAAACCCGTTGAGTGAGTGAAAACATCACACAACGGCCGCAATCGACGGAGACTTGTTTCTGTCGGTTGTCTTACACCGAATGAAACCACTCAAACACGATGAGTGAGTGAAAACATTCATATAGCTCATATGGCTGCTGAGGCTAGTTTCATTCAGTTGTTTCATTCGACTGAAAAAACCGAATGAACAAAAAAAAACATTGTACTGACCAATCGATTGTTAAAAACATTCGATTGTCCCATCACAAATGGTCGGTCGGTTGAGCAACAGCGCCACACGTCCTTTTTTTGGTCGGTTAATTGGTGCGTGCGTAGGGCCCTTTACTTCTAATTGGTCTGTTCTGATCTGCGTGGTGTGCGAATCATCTTCAGGATTGTTTCTACTGACCTGGGCGTACGGCTGAACGTGAGGCACCGTTACTGCTTGTCTGAAGCCTTTGCTTGCTGTGTTTGGCTGGGCTATTATGTACGTTTATTTCTGTGATGACCTATCGCCTTGCTGGAGTTGGATGCATCCATGTTTGTGTCTGCAGCGGCGCCTTTATAGCTATGACCTCTCTTATTACTTCCCTTGTTGTGGCTCATGGGTTATAGGGTGTAACAATACACATTCGATACTATGCGGATGCTTGGGTTGTAATTCCTCCGATCTCGTATTACTTCCCTTCTGTAATAATTTGCTTCTATGCCTTTTCGTATGTTTGGCACCCTATCCATATGATGTGATGGCCTCCATGACATCTGATGCATTCAGGTTAGTAAGAGACTAAAGCTTGAGGCCAAAAAACTTTAGTAAGGGCAAGAATTTCTCTTTCTCATGGACGCATATCGTGGGACTCAGGCAAAGAACAAAATGGCACCAATTCCACGCTGCACTAACTAGGTACTGTGGTAGATTCTCCTCTCGAGGCGGGCACGTAAGACAGAATACAACAAGGAAATATGTACAGAAATCAGAAACAATAAGATTCATAAACAGTCATTACTCTGTATTATAGATTAGAGCTAATAAGAGATAAGGTAAAAAAACCTGCAAGACATGAAAAGGTAGAAAATCTGCGCGAAAAAAGAAAAAAAAAGACAGAAAATGGAGAACACTAAAGAAGAAACCAAATATTCTAGCCACACTTCTCATGCTTGCAAATAAATACTCCAAAAAATTACAACTGGAAAAAAGTCCAGGCTATACTGAAAAAAAAGTGAACTTTTATAACACTCAGAAAGATATAAATGAAAAATGATTTTTAGAACACGCGCAAGAGACCAGGTAATAGACAAATGATTACTACTATGGAACTGAAGGTTTAATCTGATTCTGACGTAACAATTGACAGATGACTAGGGTTATAGAACTATTTGTGATTTCTGATTTCGAGATATCTTTCAAGTTTCTACATTCAGAGCCTCTAAACAACTTGGCACTGAATCATGGACAATCTGAACAGAATCCTGGAGATCATTCATCGATGTATTTCTATGAGAGTTCACCAAGCTAAAAAGGTTTCTGGAGGGATATGCTGAACAAGTTCTCGCCAGTGCCGGATTAAGCCAGCGCGAGGCCAGTAGTAAATGCTAAGAACAGGTCCTTGGTTTCCTTTAGGCCTCAAAGTTAAAGATTTAAAAATAACAGCACTTCAAAAAAATTTATCTGTTCAATTGGGGCAAATTTAGAGATAACACTAGTCAAATCAATGTCGATAGGCAAATTACATTCTAGGTTCATTAAAGTTAGGTCGTTTGGACGCGTCTATTCCGTAGTGTTCCTTATCTCATTTTTAATGCACTTTAATGTTAAAAAAAAGTTCTCCACTGGAGTTGGTGATCATCAAAGACAAGTAAACACGTAAGACTACTTCAACATTTGGTAATTGCGATTATAATGAATTTTCCATTAAAAGTTTATAAAACTGCTGTTGCATGGGTTCGCGCTTTTTGTCATCAATAGCAGCAGCCTCTTCATCTGGGTAAACACAGAAGATAACTGACGGTCTTTTCAAGATCTGTTCTCCTGTTAAAGACTTAAACTGCCAAAGTATTCTAAATCCACTAGCCACTTGATGGTATGCTTCCATGTATTTGGCTAATGCAGAGAGCACATAATCAATTATGACAGTAAGCACCTCAATTTCAAAATACTCTCCACGCGTTTGAATTTCTCCAATTTCAGTGAGTGTAGCAGAGACACTGAAATTGTTATACGAGTTCTTTGTATTTCGCTTGCATCGTCTTAAAGTCTGATGCTTACATTCTTCACAGCTAGTCAATACTTCGGCTTTCGTTCCAGCATCTGAAAATGTGGACCGTATTGCAGTTAGTCGCTTGCAGGTATTCTAGAATTTCGTTCCAAGCAATAGCCGTTACGACATTGAACCATTTGATCCGATGTTAATAGATAAATCATCCAAAACTTATCTGATTGTGGTCAAACAACATACAAGTGCCTTCGTAGCATCTGCTCTGACCAACCACCTACTGCTCGACAATCTTTTCAAAACCGGATTTTAGAATTAGTTTCTTTCAGTGCTTCTTAAAGAACACTGCCATCGATGGGTTGAAGCGGAAAAAAGGTATAGTGACCTCTAACGAACTGGAAGAGAATAGATGTTTCCGTACAGCATTCATCAACGACTTGGCAACCAAACTTAATCAATTTACAAAACAGAGAATATATTCTGCTTACTTATTTTTCTTCTTAATTTGACCTTCTAAGCCTCTGTACTTCCCATTCATGTTGTTGACATTGTCGCAGCTTTGCCCACGGCAGTCATAATAGCAATGCCTTTCTCACTCACAAAATCTAGTAAGCCTCGGGTGAGTTGCTCAGCATTATGGTCTTCCATGCCAAAAACGTTACAAATCTTTCCACTGGTCCAGATGACAGGACAAAGCGCACTATCAGAGTCAGGTGGTCTACATGCGATATATCCGGAGTGGAATCCAATGAAACAGATTACTATTTGATTCTCATAATTTCGCAAATAATGCGATTTCAAATGCTTCATGGAATTAGAAGGATAAATTCCTCGCATGTTGTTTTAGACAAATATGACGTTATGTCACTTTCCTTTATTTGCAAGAAGGTGTAAATTTTAGGCAAGAAAAATGTCAAATTTTGTTATTAATTCTAATAAACCTAAATAACTTCCATTGTGAGGTGATCCAACAATTTAATCTTTATCTCGAAACGTAAGACCTTATTCTGCTAAAAAGATTAAAACTGCAATACGAGTAATTCCTTCTAAGAGTGTCCGCCAACACTTTTGTTCGGCCTCAGCTAGGCTCAGAACTTGAGAATCGACACGCACATCCTTGTTTTTGCGAACTAACAACGAAATTATCGCATGCCTAGATGAAGTGCCTTCTTCATGCCTTTTCAACAAAATATTCACATTCTTCCAGTCATATAATCCATCTTTTGTAAACTGTCTGAATCTGTAACTTCGCAAATAAAATAGAAAAGTTATCCTTTAGATTCTAAATAACAAAACCAGTCTCTCATTTGAAACTTTATTCCTTAATATGTGAAAAATGACTTTTGACAGAATCCTAGTTTATTATCTTCAATTGTACATTTTCTTTGCAGACAAAAAAGGGTTGTGCATATGCTGCACTTCATTATTTCCATCCGCAAACAACATCGTGTGCGTACAAGTTACGTTAATTTAATTTTTGGCTTGTAGAATATGTAATAACATCAGAAGCATATAACAGACTTCCCACGTCTCTTTTGCTTGAAGATGCCGTCTCAGGGACGAAAGGGCTTGCCATGCTTTCAAATTCTCTTAGGTTGGAGAACGAAGTGGCTAAACTGGAAGGGCTTGCTGTCCGTTCTATTACAGTATCAACTATGGAAAACTTGGCTACATCTGAAAACGTTGCAGATCCTAATACATATTTTAAAGGTTGCCTACTGCCATCATGTGCACAATGAGGTGAAAGTTCTATATTTTCTGCTTTAATTTCTTTGATTCAGCAACGTTAAAAAATTCAGACAGGTTACGTGTTTTTTTATGTAGCAGTTTTTTTTTCCTTTTCATGTTTTGCTTTGCGCTTTGCACTTTCATATGTGTAGCGTCGGCTTGCATCATTAGGCACGCTGCTCATGTTGGCTATCTCGATCTGTGTAGAAGAGAAAATAAATTACAAAATAAAATGGAATTCCACTATTTAATCATACGGCGTTACACATCTCCTTCCAATTTTTACTAAAGCCAGTAGTCCAGTCAAATTGCAGATATACCTTGCAAAAGGTGGGGTAGAAGAGTTTATTTTTTCAACTCGTTCATATGGTTGGAAAGATTAGAAAACCGAGTTTTGCCAACAAAATTTCGCTTGGGAAAACTGTCTGCACTCAAAAAACTTGGAAAGTTTCGGCCTTTTTTCAGTTTTTTCCAAATATCTCAGTTCCATTTGCTCCTATCACTTTAACGTCTTTTTTTTTTTTTTTTAAAAAAGAGCACAAAATTCTCTACAGATTTAATTCTTGCCATTTTTTTCTACTCCCAATATCTAAGGCGCTACAGCGCCTAAAAAAATACCAATTTTTCAAATTTTGAGCATAGTGGCAAGATACCTTATTCTTGAACACTATTTTTTCTGTTTCTGTTTGTGTAGTATAAATACATTATACGTCATGTTATATGTTGGAATTTACCACCTCACTTTCAGGTATTCAATTTCTCTATATGCAACATGAGGATTGCTGGGCACAAAACTATTGTGATTCTTACATCACTACCTCAAGTTCACTATGGGGCACCTCTGCTCTGGTATTTGTAAAACTATAAATATAAAAATAGATCATTAAGACACACACACACACACACACACACACACACACACACACACACACACACACAGACACACACACACAAAATAATTTGTCTCAGGAAACTGAACTATTATTAGCTGCAATAGGCACCCTAATTAGGTAGGTAATTATTCTTGTGTATAAAAGCTACGCAGTTGACATTAAAAATGTCGGCTTTATTACAATTAAAATGCATTGTCAGTTATTAAAAAATGTTGACAGTTTTGGCTGTGCAATACTTGTAATATCGCACTTTAGCGCACTTTAGACAGATATGAGTATCACTTCAACGTTTTGATGGGCCAGGTTCCTCAGTGTCACCAGAAATACCTTGAGTTATGGATTCAGGGTCTGTACATAGAGTTGACCCCAGATTGACCTCTTTTTTAAACAGCGAGTCAGCCTCAGCAAGTTCGTTGATTTCGTCAGCGGTTTCCTCAACATCGTCCATAACATCTTCTTCACCGTCTTCGTATAAAACTTTTGGCACGTTTTCACAGTTGACCCCAACACATTTCTTACAAATTGAAGAAAATTTCAAACCCGCTTTTCTGCAGGAGAACGCTCCGCCACAGTTCAGCTTGCATGAGCATGAAACAAGGTGAAGAAGTGCTTCAGGTGCTGGATCTTGTCTCATTATAACGGGTATTGGACCGTGGTCACTGTGATTCCAGTCCCATTTCACAGGAGGTTTCCAGTTTCCCATCCTACTTTGGACTTGTTGGTAAGTCCGCAACGAGTGATGTGCAGCATCTTGTGTAGGTGGCAACCGTGCAATATTCAGTTTGCTTTTTGTGGCAGACTTGGCGAATAGCTGGTACCGCAAATGGTCTAGTGTGTGGGAACTGCTGACACCTCCACTATACAATGCGATAGTAACCTGTTCTCCTGCTGTTATTATTTCTACACGGGTAGTATGTGGTTTATTGAACGTGCAAAGGGCTGAGGTTAGGTGTTCATCTTTCGCAACAATATTGCAACACTTAATTTTTCCTGGACCAAAAAAAGCGGATGTCGTATCACATCCGCTAAAGGCGTAAGTGAACAGAATATATTCACTGTCAAACTTGTAAGATGCAGTGGAAAACCACTTGTCTTCAGCATTTCTTCTTCCTGGCTTTAAGAAAAATAAGTTTTCAGTGCCTTGCCCCAAACCGGTTATGAGCGCAAGCAGGTCAACATCTTCTCCTACAATGACAACACTTCCAAAATCTTTGGTTCTTGAAATGGCAGATGTTACAATCATAACGCCAGCATCTTCTTGTGCCTGGAGCAATTCAATGCTACACTCCAGAAATTCCTTTCTAAACGCATCTTGTTTCGTTCGTTGTACAACAACTTGTCCTGAGGGACTTGGTTCACCATCTCTGATTCAACCACAATGTCAATCGAAGAATGTTTTTTGGACATACGAATCCTCTCAGCACTCTTTGTGCTACATTTGTCTCCCTCACATGGATACCCATCAAATACATTAGCAAATTGAGATCCAAAATGACGTTGCAGATAAGAAACGTGGCTTTGGGCTATTGACTTGAAGTAAACATTTCGAGTCCAAGTCACTTTGTGGATAAGGTACCCTCCATCAATGACAAAATATTTACTCGGTCCTCCTGACTTCACATCTTCCACTGGAACGAAGGCCAAAGAATAAATACGCTTTTGTCCGCTAAAGAACAATTCCTACATACCCTTTCTTATAACTGATCATTAACGTCAATCAACTGTAGAAAATGTACGGCACCTGCATGCAATCGTATTACATGTTGTAACACAAATAAACTTCACGCAATCCGACGTGAATGTGTTCATAGTTACTGAATATGATGCTGTTTGTCCTGGCCCTGCAGCAGAGTGAGACGGTAAATTCCAATGAATAACATGATGAGTAATATGTTTATACTATACAAATAGAAACTGAAATAACAGTGTTCAAAAATTAGGTAATTTGCCACTTTGCTCGAAATTTGAAAAAAATGGTATTTTTTGACGTGCTGTAGCGCCTTAGATACTGGGAGTAGAAAAAAATGGTAAGAATCAAATTTGTAGAGAATTTTGTGCTCTTTAAAAAAGAAAATAGACATCAAAGCGATAGGAGCAAATGAAACTGAGATATTTTGAAAAACCTGAAAAAAGTCCGAAATTTTCAAAGTTTTTTGACTGCAGAAAGTTTTCCCAAGAGAAACTTTGTTGGCAAAACTTCGTTTTCTAACCTTTCCAACAATATGAACGAGTTAAAAAAATAAAAACTTCTACCCCACCTCTTGCAAGGTACAGGCTTTTTTTCTGACAGTTTCACTTGACTACAGTGCCAGTTGGATGCGTCAGAAGTAAGGGCAAGTAAGTTCTCACAGGAGAGGACCGAAGAAGTAAAATCGACTTACCGGAATCACCTATAGAGTGGTGTAAGGTTGTCTCCCAGCTTTCACAGCCTTCAGCCTTTCATCCTGGTGGGCCCTCGTTTGAGAAAAATTCCTTGTGGTACAGTAGACCCTCAAATATATCAATTGTATAGGTACTGCCGTCGTCCGCTGTACACAGGCAGTAACGTTACAAAACAATTTGAATGCACCACCAGCAGTAGAGGACAAGGCCCAGACCCAATCAAACGTGGACGCAGGGACATGTGCGTGGACACCTGTGCTCATTCTTTCCCAACCGCCAATGTATTGGGGCAAAACTACCGGAAAATTACATTCCTCCTTGCAAAGAAAACAGATTTGCCCTATCAATAATCGGTTCAAACATCAACAAAGTTCTCAATAGGAGAACAAAGCACTTGAATTTATGAGAACAAGTGTCAATAACTTCTCAATCACTAGATAAAATTATATTTCACACTCTTAATATCTTCTACTGTTCATAAACAATAGTATTGTATCCTATTAGTCGATAGCGACAACGACACAAAATAAACGCAGGAACTGCTAATCTCAACACGTTATATACAACAATAGCTCACCAAAAAGAGAGCAACCTTAATTCTAGAAGGCTTGTATGAAAAGAACTGTAAGAAAAGTACACTGAAGCGCGAAACAAACTGGTATAGGCATTCATATTGAAATACAGAGGTGTCTAAACAGGCAGAATCCGGCGCTGCTGTCAGCAGCGTCTATATAAGACAAAAAGTGTCTAGTGCAGTTGTTAGATCGGTTACTGCTGCTACAATGGCAAGTTATCAAGTTTTAAGTGAGGTTTAACGTGGTGTTATGGTTGGCGCTCGTGCTATGGGACACAGCATCTCCGAGGTTGCGATGAAGTGAGGATTTTCCCGTACGACCATTTCATGGGTGTACCATGAATGTCTGGAATCCGGTAAAACATCAAATCTTCAACATCTCAGCGGCCGGCAAAAGATCCTGCAAGAACGGGACCGACCGACGAATGAAGAGAATCGTTCAACGGGACAGAAGGGCAACCCTTCCGCAAATTGCTCAAGATTTCAATGCTGTACCACCAACAAGCGTCAGCGTGCGAAACATTCAACGGAACATCATCGATATGGGCTTTCGGAGCCGAAGTCTCACTCGTGTACCCTTTTTGACTGCACGACACAAAGCTCTACGCCTCGCCTGGGCCCGTCAGCACCGACATTGGACTGTTGATGGCTGGAAACATGTTGCCTGGTCTGACGAGTCTCGTTTCAGATTATATCGAGCGGATGGACCTCATGAACTGATGGACTCTGCATGTCAGCAGGGAGCAGTTGAAGCTGGTGGAGGCACTGTATTGGTATGGGGCGTGTGCAGTTGGAGTGATATGCGACCCCTGACACGTCTAAATATGACTCTGACAGGCGACATGTACGTAAGCATCCTGTCTGCTCACCTGCATCCATTTATGTCCATTGTGCATTCCGAGGGACGTGGGAAATTCCAGCAGGTCCGTACGACACCCCACACTTCCTTGATTGCTACAGAGTGGCTCCAGGAACACACTTCTGAGTTTAAATACTTCCGCTGGCACCAAGCTCCCCAGACATGTACATTATTGAGAATATCTGGGATGCCGTGCTGTTCAGAAGAGATCTCCACCCCCTCGTACTCTTGCAGATTTATGGAAAGTCCTGCAGGTTTCACGGTGTGAGTTCCCTCCATCAATACTTCAGACATTAGTCGAGTCCATGTCACGTCATGTTATGGCACTTCTGCTTGCTTGCGGGGGCCCTACACAATATTAGGCAGGTGTGCCAATTTCTTTAGTTTTTCAGTGTAGTACAATGAAATAAATGCAGTACCCCTTTATTACTTTATTACTGGTTATCAGTAGGACCCTCTTCTAATAGAAGACCCTCTCTAATAGAGTTTTTACGACTACATCGAACAACATTAGAGGGTTCCCCTGTACGCTTTGCAACGTTTTCAACTTACGACACACACAGCGGCCAGCGCTCACTTTTGGAAATAAGATAAAATTGTTACTACTCACTGCAGTTTTGGACACTAATGTCTTTCCATTGGGCGGTAGCTAGAATACTATTCATATCTAACTTGATAGATTTCCTTATACCCAGGGGCGGGCACCTCTAAGGTGGGGGGGGGGGGGGGGGAGGGGGGGCGTAGCAGTTGCTCTCTCTTGCTACGTAGCTAATCCAGCATTTGTTGCCGCTCAGCCGTACCCTAAATGTATTCTGTGAGTTATATTGACCAGTTCGCCAAAGGCAGCGCTGAAAATACTCAGGTATGCAATCAATACGATGTTTATTGTAATACACGCAAACAGCCTTCTACGATGGGAGTTTGGAACACACTGAAGTCACTCTTGAGTACTGAAAGAACATTAACAATATCTGAAGGCCTGAAAATGTCACGGTATATAGAAAGTTGCAATATCCGATGCCCATATGCTAAGCGTGTCACATTCAGAAGTCCAGAAGAGAAGCGCTAAAGTTAAAGTGCCGAGAGAACGAGTAGAAGTTGAAATCTAGGTTGGAGGTACAGAGATTTAAGTCCAGCGCTTGCCGATGAAAAGCAGAGATAAATATTACCAAATACAGCTGCTGGTCATGGCGTCGGTGCCCACGGATTTTAAGTGTAGGAGTTACGAATGCTATAGGCCTGTATCTGGCAGCTCCTGGAGGCAAAGGTCGACGTGGACGGCGTCGTCATCGTGGTGGCGGCTTCAGAGTGAGATCCCGATTGTGGAAATACAGAGAGCAGCCATCCCCTGTCGTCGTCTGAAGATCTGTCCCTTGCTGGATCCGTGTCCACATAACCCGCCCGTGTTTTTGGTTTCTGGCTGAATAGGCGCAAGCCCTAGGCACAGAAGATATGCCAGGCGATCGTGCCAACTAGAGAAGAAGTTCTTCCTGGCGTCATTCGATTAAAGCTTCAAAATTCTTCATCACACTTGAGCTGAAATCATTCTGCTGCTAAATTGCATCTGGAGTTTCTTGAATGAGGGGGAGTACCTCTGGCTCTACAAACTCCCTGACGTCGTCACTGCATGTCCAACCGAAACTATCCTACTTGTCATTTATTCTCTGTGCTGTTCAACTACGTAAGCTGCAAGAGAGCAGTCACCACGGTAGCGTCTGATACATTGGCGGTCATCACTGCGGTAATGTTTGAAGCTAGACACTATGTTTTGCCCTCAGCACTCCAGCTTCAGTCTTTACGTGGCAATTTCAGTGAGGGGCAATTGCGGTTCCCGCATAATGGAACTTTCCAAAGGCGAATTTTGTGAGACGCAAGTCTTGATTAAGAACTAAGTCGTGCAGTCACATTACGGAAACTATAGCCTCAAATTTTAGATCAGATGGCATCACCTCAAAGTTTCAAGTGTTTGTATGAATGAGTGGTGTCTATTCTTTCGGACATGTTCCGATGCAGCTGACTTCAGCAATTCTTTCCCCTTCCATTCCTTTCTTCTGGGCTTCACCTTCAATTTACATGTAATTTCAAATGCTTCTCAAACCAACAACCGGCACTCTGTGAGACAAACCTGTTATAGGATTAGGTAGAAGTGGTGATAGAAATACCCTCCCAATTATAACTTTGTAATACACAGCTAGTAAAGTACTATGCAGAGTGCTGTAGCAGTAGCACAGCTCATTTAGAATTATGTACCAACTAGTGAATGTATAAATAAAAGATGAAAATGATACAAATTTAAATTTCGGCATGGTCATCTATCGTTGCAACTAGTGTAAGGATTTTAAGAAAAGTGGCTTACAGAGAGTCGGTGCCTATGTTGTAGACTAGAGACTTCCGCAAGATGATGTTGTGGAGCCATCATATACATATGTTGAACAGCACGCCTTATTTTAGGCTGTTGTTGTTGTTGTGGTCTTCAGTCCTGAGACTGGTTTGATGCAGCTCTCCATGCTACTCTATCCTGTGCAAGCTTCTTCATAAACTGGGAAATCTAGAAGAAGACTAATCAAGAACCAAGTGTGAATATTGTGACCGAGTGGGGTGGCGCAGTGGTTACCACACTGGACTCGCGTTCGGACGGATAATGGTTAAATCCCCGTCCTGTGATCAAGATTTAGGTTTTCCGTTATTTCCCTAACAAGTGGCGCGATGATGCCATTGAAAAGAGTACGTCCGATTTCCTTCCCCATCCATCCATCATTCGAGCTTATGCTCCGTCGGTAATGGGCTCTCTGTCAACGGGACGTTAAACTTTAATTTTCCTTTTTCGTTTTTTGAATCGGAAGACTCAGTTAAGACGCCACTTTACGGACGTTCTTACCTGAAATTCTAGATCAGATGACATTATCACGAAGTTTCAAATGTTTCTCAAGCCATATGAAATTAACTTGGAATATTATAAATTACACCTGTTGTAGGTAATTCCATATGTCTAATGAACAGAATGTTAACAATAACTATAAATTAATTAATTAAGTAGGTTCATTCGATGTTCATCTTGCAAGGGAAGCATATACCCAACAGTTCACCGCTTGTGTTCATCTTTCGCACGATTGTAGTACGTACTTAGACATAATGAGTTTTGCTTTAATAAAATGCACTTCCCTAAGTGTTTTCGAGGAATAAAGGTTCAAATTTTTACAATATTCTTGAAAACTACACGAGAGCGTCAGACGTCAAGCAACGGCGATAGTGTAAAATTGGTGAGCCGATGGGTATGTGCTTCCTCTATCAATGAAATCTCAATTTAACACAATAAGTTATCGGTTTGTGCAGATCGGCGATGCATTTGCGGCTGGCATGCTGTGCGGCAAAGGGCTGCCTGAACAACAAAACTGTCCGGACGACAGTAGATACCCGTACGCCGAAGGTGCCGATGGGCTGCCACCTTACTGCAGGGGCTGTGACGAAGAGGACCTACAGGATTGCAGCTTGGACCGGTGCTCACTTGCCGGTGATACCAATTCCGTGGACACCTTCACCGATGACTGGACTGACTCAGTGAGTACAATTTTTTTTCCATAGCTTACATCAATCAGGATGTGGCATGCCTTCAAGGATTTCTTTCCCAGTGTATAAATGAAGACTGCAATTCTCAGTTTTATACATGGTGATGTTTATTATTCTTGAAAATGTCGTATTACTTGGCTGTAATAATTTAATTCCCTGCGATTCCTTCACTTTGTTAGCATAATAAATCTTCAATAAATGCCCACAATGTATTATCTTCCAGCATAGTTTCTTAACATTTCTCCCCTATATTTCTTCTTTCACGTGTGCAAGTGTTGTCTTGCGTTCTGTGAAGAACGACTGTCTGAGACATCTAAGTGAAACTTGGTCCACATGAGGAAAGTAGTGTGTTGGCCAGGCCGCACTAGCCACCATATTACAGATGCAACGAACACCTTCAGCACAGAGTATTAGAATAAACGCAAAACCATCGGTTATCTAGCACCATGTCACAAGACCACAATCGTGCTACAGTAGTTCGAGGAGCATGATAACAAACGCATGCTGAGGTCTTGGTCACCGTGTATGCCTGATCTGAACCTGATGGGATACATCTGGTATGCCGACAAACCACCGGCCAGTATTTTACGGGAATTGCGTGACCTATGCCTAGACATCTAATGTCATATATCTTCGGAAACCTACCAAGAACTTGTCGAGTGCTTATCACGCAGAATAGCTACTGCATTGCAGCTCAAAGGTACGCCAGACTCTATTAAGAAAGTGGTCATAAGGTTTAGTTCGTTTTGCTCAGGATGCAAAAGTGACGTTTTAAAAACCTGGAAGATTGCGGAGGATGAAAGTTTGAACTTTTCGGTATCAGCAACATATAGCTGGAAATGTGAAACTGAGTTTCTACAACCACCACTTGGCTATTGAAAATTCCCACACTACCTGTACGACAAGTTATCCGGTGAGATTCTCAGTGAAAATTTGTGCTGGAATTCTTGTAGATCGCCTTACTGGACCACACGTCTTACCAGATCATTTGAATGGTGCATGGTATTTGAACTTTCTGGACAATGTTTTGCGTGAACTTCTGGAGGACGTCCCCTTGCAACTGCGCACTAGTTTTTGGATTCAGAACGGTGATGTTCCAGTGTACTTTGATCGTCGGGCCACGGCATGTCTCTCGGAAAACTTCAGGCAGAAAGTAACTGGAAGGGGATGTCCAGTCCCTGGATCTGCGTGTTCCCCTGACCTCACCTCATCTGACTTTTTCCTCTGTGAGTATGTAAACTCCCTTGTGGACAAAGCACCAGTAGGAACAATACCTGAGTTTATTGAGTGGATCTTTACATCGTATGACAGCATCAGAGGAGAGCACGAAATCTTACAGAGAACAAGACAAAACACGTTTCGTTACAGCACATTGTGTGACGTAGTTAATGATCGCCACATTGTACATCTACTCTACAGTAGTGAAGCCACAAAATGGGTTTACAGTTTTTAATTGTACTTTACTGCAAATAAACTTTTTTCAGACTGCAGTATTTTAGTCTTTCATTTAGCGTATCGAATGCGTATAAAGTACATAGTGCTGCAAAAACTTTATTTCACATTTCCGACTATACGTTCCTGATATCAAAAGACTCAAAACTTCATTCTCTACAATCTCCCAAATGTTTAAAGCGTCGTTTTGTTACACCCTGCATATATACTATGAGTTGTTAGGCGCGTTTTCTGTGCTGTTCTGACAGATATTTATTACTCAATTCTCTCACTATGTGGTTAGAGTCAGTCGATACAACTACTGTTCACAAATTCTTTCATTCGACGCCCAGTGTCAATAGAAAACGTCGGTTTCTTTTCCTTTACAAACATATTGATTTGACGAATTTTAACTGCTCATTCGATAGAGCGGCTTCAGATTAATCTAGTGCGATATTCCATTTCGTGATACGTATTAACATAAAAATACGAATATTAACCAGTACTCCAGCACTGTAATGGTACTAAAACCAAGCAAGCCACCGAACGATCTGCTGTCGTACTGACCGGATCACCCTGCTCCCTGTAATACGAAAATCCTCCGAGACAATAATTTATGACAGACTTACCACGTTTGTCGAAATAACTAACCTGATACCAGATTCAGTAAGTAACAGTCAAACATCGATCGTATAGCGCGATTATGTAGCGGCATGACAAAAGTTCTCTACATTTTGGTCTGTACTTCCGCGTTATACCTAGACATACACTGGTGTCCAAAATTAAAGCAACGAACGGAAATTTTGCAATGCTGCTTTTATTTTGCCGCAAAAAAGAATAAACAGGTGATAGTACAGTAGAAACAATGCAACGAATTCAGAACGTAAACAACTGCAACACAGATAACGGTAGACAAAAGTGTTCTTCGTTTATTCCAACTTAACGGATTTGGTTCAAATGGCTCTGAGCACTATGGGACTCAACTTCTGAGGTCATTAGTCCCCTAGAACATAGAACTAGTTAAACCTAACTAACCTAAGGACATAATACACATCCATGCCCGAGGCAGGATTCGAACCTGCGACCGTAGCGGCCTCGCGGTTCCAGACTGCAGCGCCTAGAACCGGACGGCCACTTCGGCCCGCCGGCCTTAACGGATTTGCACACACATTCCGACAACTGGTTAATGTGGTCAGTGTGGAGTGTGAACCCCTCTGGGATGCAAAACGAGCCTGAAAACGATCGGGCATGCTGTGAAAGATGTCACCGGTCTCATGTTCAGGCAGTAACGCTCATTCTTCCTGCCGAGCTGCTCGCAGTCTTGGAGGGTGGTTGGTGGATGCTGACGTGCTCTATGGGATTCAAATCGGGAGAGCAAGTAGCCCACCTCATGCGTGCAATAGCTTCCGTTCCAAGGAAACATCAACCACCTGTGCTCTATGAGGTCGAGCATTATCGTCCATCGATACGAAATCTGGGCCCACAGCACCTCGCAACAACAGCGGATGAGGTCCCAAGATCTCGTCACGATACTTGGACAGCAGTTAAACCTTGCTGATTCACCCGTACAATTTGATGAATAGGGGCTCGAATGGTAAACATAATCTCTGCCCATACCATCAGGGATCCTCCTCCTCGATACCGGTTCCACATTGTTTGGGTCACGAAATCGTGTTCAACGTTCCTTTCAGATGCGAATCCATCGAGAATCATTATCCACATTAAATCTGGATTCGTCTGTGAAAGCAATATTATCCCGCTGTTAGACCGTCCAGGTGGAATGTTGACTCCACTCTAGACGTTTCCTGCTGTTAAAATGCGTCAGCGGTAGACATACATCAGGTCTCCGACAATGAAGGCGGCTCTGCCGAAGTCTTCTGCACGCCGTTTGCCTCGATTCAACACCTCCAGTGGATGCTGCGAGCTCACATGCCAGTTGCCGTGTAGTACTAAGACGGTACTGTCGTGCTCTTACAGCCAAATGACGGTCCTCTCTTCTGAAGTCACACGTGATCGTACCTGCCCTGGTCTTCGTGATACAGTTCCGTTCTCTATAAATTGTCGCCACATCCGAGAAACAACAGAACGGTTCACACTAAGCCATCGGGCCACAGCAGTTTGCCACAGTCCTGCTTCCGTTCTTTCTATGGCCCTCCACCGCAGAGAGTCTGTCAAGCATCTCCCCTGTTCTTTACTGCACCGTCTTGACCGTGTACTCAGCGACTGTGGATGTGTGACTACCCGGCCAACACCACCACGTTTCATAGTGCCCTGACGTCATCGATGACATAGTTTTCCGTTGACCGGATTGCCATTTTCCGTGCAGAACAAGATCATATGGACATCTGGTTGACAGTTTGTATGATTATATCATGAATTAGACACAGCATGGGGAAATAACGGTTTGTTACTTTAATTTTGGACATGTAGAAAGGGCGTTCGACAAGGTGTGGCATGAAGGCCTATGTTACAAACTACTAAAAATTTTCATTCCATCACAACACAGTGCAATCTTGTCGAATATTTGGGACACCCGCCCTTCAACAAATCCTACTCCACCCCTCCCCCGCCCTCTGCGCTCGTCGCTGTATAGCCTTCACACGTCATTAAAAAAAAGTGGAATGAAGGACTAACGTTTTACGCTGACGGCACGGCATGTTGATGCAGTGTTCCAACTCAGTTCACTTGCTCCAAATAAATACATCTCGTGAAATCGGCATACCAAAGATAGCACAACCAGGAACAAAGTAAGACTAAAACCACAACGAATATTAAGACTGCAGCTGCCTGTCTTGGTCAAAAATACGCCAAATTGAGTAATCAAATACGTAAAACGACGATCAGAGTGAGGCTGAACAGGACGGAATGATTGGTCTCTATGAAATAGAATTGCATATTGAATCGATTCGAATCGTACATCCTGAGCACACGTTGGCAGCACACTGGCGCAAGGCCTGTGGTGGACCCGTCTGAACTGTTCAACAACGGCTGTTGCAAGCTGGCGTGGTGGCACGTATTGTATTGTGTCATCTTTAATTGTCCTGAAATCACAATAAATAAAATGTCATGTGACTAGGGCCTCCCATCGGGTCGACCGTTCGCCGGGTGCAAGTCTTTCGATTTGACGCCACTTCGGCGACTTGCGCGTCGATGGGGATGAAATGAGGATGATTAGGACAACACAACACCCAGTCCCTTAGCGGAGAAAATGTCCGACCCAGCCGGGAATCGAATCCGGGCCCTTAGGATTGACATTCTGTCGCGCTGACCACTCAGCTACCGGGGGCGGACCTGAAATCACAATCACTGATATGCTGAGTGGTAATATGTGCTGGAGGTGGTGTAAATATGGAAACCTTGTTTGTTTTCTGCTGTGTAAAAGAAATTTTTACTGCTATTTCAGCTTCAAAAATTGTTCACAGTTAAGTACTAAGGTTTTAAAAATGAATATAAAATTATATAAATACAAAAACTATGTGTAAAAACTTATAAAAAATATTTTCTTCTTGTACTAGATTTCTTTACTTTTTCAAAATGTGAGGGTAATGTGGATGAACTCTAGAATTAAGGAAAACTGAGTATCTCAAATAACAGAAATAAAACTTTTAGAAACTATACAAGTTTAAATTAAATTTGTTACACAAAACATTTTTAAACATAATTGTAACAGGAAAATGCTTCATAAATCAAGTTCACTAGCAAAAGTCGCATATCTAAATGTCACATTCACTACCAGCACACAACCGTCTTTGGAGAATGCGCCTCCACCGAAAAAAAGAATGACATCTTCTTCAGTAGATTTTTCTTCTCCAATAGGAAGATCTAAATCTAACTCCCCCTTAAGAGGTGATTGGTACACTGAGCTGTTCATTCGAACCCTTACTTTACTTAAGAAGTTTTTTGCATGTTTTATTGAATCATCTACAGGTTAATGTTTGCTTTTGGTAGTGATCTTACGCGGTTTTTGTTTATCCCTTAATAAAGAGTCTTTTAGGCGTGTTTTATGAGATGAAGATACGAAAACAACTGATGAGCCTGTCATTACAGGCGGTGGAGGGGGGGGGGGGGAGGGATTGGCGTAATGGCTTGTTCAAAAATCAAATGGCTCTGAGCACTATGGGACTCAACATCTTAGGTCATAAGTCCCCTAGAACTTAGAACTACTTACACCGAACTAACCTAAGGACATCACACACACCCATGTCCGAGGCAGGATTCGAACCTGCGACCGTAGCAGTCCCGCGGCTCCGGACTGCAGCGCCAGAACCGCACGGCCACCGCGGCCGGCGTAATGGCTTGTTGAGACACACATATGGTTGATGAGATATGAGCCGACAATGTTGATCACCTACTTTTCCTTATGTTTGTTTTACTCCGGATAGCTGTTGCCATAGGCCTACAGGAGCTTCGAACGCCTTCTTGGCTAAGATCATTGTTTACTCCTGGGGAGGATGGTTTAGCATCAGTCACGGGTTTTGTTCATTTTCTCCAGAATTTCTGGCCTCGTCCGATGGCAGTGACGTTTACGGAGACTGGGATTCCATAGCCAACGTGGCAGTCAATGAGCCGATTCCTGCAAAAACTATCATGTCACACTGGAAAATTTCAGTCTCGTAAAATCCTTCTGTAGCTAAATAGCCAGTCTTGCATTATAGGTAGTGTGACCTCCCCTTCTCTCTTTGCTCCGTTCCTTTTGATGATCTTTCCTCTTCTTTCTTCCTTCTTCGTACTGCGGCTATATCTCAGGGTTTTCAATGCAGAAATGTAGTGAGAAGGGGGCACATGTGTGTGATGGTTCACGATATCGTAGTGCTTTGAGGGAGCGTCACTCGTGCCTCTGGTTTGAGAAGACTGATGACTGAAATACGAACATTTCTCAAAAGAAAAACAGGCATGTGCTCTCTTTTCTTTTAAAACTATAAATAGTAGCGTAGCTGGTATTATCTATCGTTCTACTAAACTGAATGAGCGCGACACCCTTGATGAAGTTTCAACCTCGAAAGAAGTTTATTAATACCAATTAGCTGAAATAAGAAAAACTCATCCAATCCAGAAGTCACTCACAGTTAATTAGTTTCTGATGTGTGTGTAGTGGTCATTGATACTTAAAAGATCGTTTCAGTAATTCTATCACTGACCGTATATGAGTTGCTAAGCAACGTATCAACAAGCTGACTATGCAATGATTAATATTTGTCGTATCCCGACAGTAAATCGCTTCTCGCTTGCTTTAAGCATCAATATAACAAATTGCAGTTAATGTTACTGAATCCTACACGCGACGATAACGCCCTATATCCAGCCGAGTATCTTAAAGTCCGCGCCGATATTTGAGAATTCGCGCGCGATTTGTTTGCACCAAAGTCAGGCCATGGTTTCCTACAATAATTTTTAAATCATCTCCGCGTCGTAAAATAACAATTCTATGCCCATTCATGAAAGTTACAGAAGATCCGCACTCGCGACTATTTGATCGCGATTTTCTTTTCTTTTTTTTTTAACAAAGGGAAAACATATCATGCATAATGCGACAAGTTGATTTGCTATGAAAAAACATTTATATCTATCTCATTAAAACTCATTACCTATTAAATGTCGTACATAATTAAATTCTTTACTCTGCAAATAATCAATAGAATTTAGAATTGAAATGCAGGTATAAAAAAAAATCTCAAGTTGTTATGACGTCATGTGTCACTACTTGTTTAGACTCTCCTACACTCATGTGACGCAAAGTAGATCCGACTATATTGGACATACTCATGTAATGCTACAGTAGGCTTTCCAAAACCAGTCAGATATGTCATGTGGGCCTAAGGGCCGGTTGCTGTGCTGCAACCGCTCACGAAAGTGCTCGGCGTAATAGGCCTTGACAGTGCCTACAAAAGTTTTATCGGGAGGTTGAGATTTCTGGGAGGTGTCAGGCGGGATACTCACAACTATAACATAGTTCTCCCTCGCACGTTCATGTTGTGCCCGTCGGCAATTAGCAACACAAGAGTCTCATTTGACGGATGTGCCTTAAAATGAAATGATCAAACCTCACTGTGAGGAGATCCGTTTCAATCCAGACTAAAGGACGGTATTTTCCGATTGGTCCAGTAGAGCACCAGTCCAGTTCTTCCTGGAGAAGATCATCATGAGTGGTACGAAAGCACCACCGGCGTTCACACAACGTATGATAGTCACCAGGCATCCTCGCTCTGCTAATGTGACGACACCTACTTGACGTTTATTTTCAGTCCACTTACATTTAGTATCTTGCTATGGACGAAAGTGAACTCAGCCTCGTCCACCTGTACACACGATCAGCACTAACTAGTTTTTGTTGTACTCAACATCCAAAATGAGAAAAAAAACTTGTAAATAGCTTTTTTGTTGCATTCGTTTGCTCTCAAAATGAGTCCGATTGGGTTTGTGGCTTGAGAGATTATTTTTGTGTCGTATAAGGAAAAGATCAAAAAAGGCTCTATCTGCAGCATCTGAAGTAAGACGATGATGGATTTTTTTTCTGCTAGCCGATAAGCCAGTCTCTTGATATTTAGTCTGGTAAGTATTCAGGAGCGAGTATCCATTTCAAAAACAGACGTACGAACTGTTTATCAGTAGTGTAAGGAAGTACAGGCTTACGTTTAGCTTTTAAAGAAACACGTTCTTCAGGAGATATATGCACAATTCTTTTGTCAGAGGTACACTGAACGCTTTTACAGCATCCCATGTCTTCACAATAGCCTTTGACTCCTTGTCATTTTGCTTCCGTGGCATCTAAAATCAGACGAAAAACGAATAAGAAGTAATTTTTATGATCTGGGTACTGTGGAAACTTTTCCTCAATACAAAATTATGTACACTTCCGCTTTACCCAAATATTGTTATTTTAAATTTCGTTAGAGTACATAAACAAATTATTAATTTGATACAAGACCGTAATAATCTTCTATGTAGCTTCCTTTATTCGCTACCTGACGTAAATAAAGGTAGCTACAAGATAGGTATGCAATTTTAATATCAAAACTTACCTCTAAAAATGTTTAGAAAATCAGCGAACGTAACTTAAATCACTTGTCACCTGACTGCCAGCCCTCTATGGTGACAAATCGGAACAACTGCAACAATTTCCTGCTAATCCCGCTAAACTGCAGCACACTATCGACCAGATACTAGATGCTTCGACATTACATATAAGCTTCCATATTTACACCCCTACCTCTAGTATTTTCGGACAAGTCTTGTTTCAGCTAGTCCAAGAGTGATGGTGATCGCAATCTGACTGCCTGCATTATTGAGTTTAATATCCCGCGATTGCAGCGGTACGCAGACTGACCTGGAGAGTGGCGGTGATGTTATTTGATCGGCACATAAACATCTGGCCGTTATAATTCCAGTGTCAGGAAATATAGAAAAAACACAGGTTTACTTATTGTGCATATAGAGCATAACATCAAAAATACGCTATCCGGCGTTAGGTGATTTGTGGGTACACAGGTGCAAAGTTTAGTGTATAGAGTTACCACTTCGAGCAGGAACAACGTAGGGCACAGAGTCAAACTGAGCTTGACTGAGAGACACGTGTATCTCACTACACACTAATTCACCTCTGTGTCAGAGTATATCAATCGTGGTGGCCGGCGAGTGGTGGCATGCCAGTCTCCCGACAAACCATGATATGATGTTTCCAGTGAGTCAGTGGAGAATGTCCTGGTTTGGGCAACAAACGAAGAACGTCTGTCGGTACTGTGTGGACAACATACGGTCTTGCAATATGTCGTTGAAAGGTAACGTTATGGAGACCGCAAAGACAAGGCACGGCCAAAGGCCGACATAACAATCCGTCAGCGATCTGAGACATACTGGCAGAAGATAGACAGAGCAGACAAAGTAATGGCAATTGGAAATTACCGAGAGTGAGAAACCAGTGTTAAAGGCTGTAGAGTGTTCTCCTTTCCCCGATATGTCTGGGAACGGTCTTGCAGATCCAAGTCGAGGCATTGTAGTGTTTTTGACAGAGCACAGGTCTTACTCAAAGCAACTTCATCGAGCGCACCTCGGTCAGGGAGCAACGTGTTGCTGCGGGGAACCAGGCACCCTTGGGCATATATTTCTACATTGTGCAGCGCACATGAGGACCCGAAAGCAGATTCCACTTCCTGTAAATCCTCGCTGGAATAGGTGGTAATTCGTGGTTTTGACAGGTGGTCACATTAATGTGACTGGTCCTTGTATTAGAGGAATAAATCCATAATAAAAGAGCGCAAAAGCTCCAAGTACTTGTCCCTATCACAATACACTTGCTGCCCACTACCCGGTTACTTAATATCAGGCAGTGTCAAATATAACGATTCCCCCTGTGCAATTTCTATGTATAGCAGATATCTAAAACCGTATTGTACAGTTTGATTATTCACTCTACCAGCTCGCTTGCAGAGACTAGACTGGATTGCTTACGGCGTGTTTTGACTCGGTCTACAGTTACTCATTACATATTCGATTTGTTACATATGTGACAGTAAAGTACTGAGAATATCTGCATTTCAGTGAACGTGTGTGTAACACGTAATGTGCTCCTTGTTTGTTTTTCCCTTTACAGATGACACTCAACATCGACTATACAATTAAATGTCCTATTACATCCTTGTCCTCATACTTCTGTTGTATAAAGTTGCGTCCATTCTTGAACTTACTATCTGGCAGTTAATTTTTCTTAAATAATGATACGGTATGATCACTTTACGTATCCAAAATGTATTGATATGCAGATCTTGTACGGTACCATAGAATGACATGGAATCTACAAAGACCCGTTTCCGCTCTCAATGAGAGGTCAGATGCTTCTGCGCTATAACCTAGGTTTATCAGAACATCAGATCTTCAAGAGGCACTGTTAATGGCATTTGGTAAAATGTCAGCCTCCAGTAGGCGGCTCTTAGCGTGTGATACGAACATAAGTTGGTTGGTTGGTTGTTTGGGGGAAGAGACCAAACAGCGAGGTTATCGGTCTCATAGGATTAGGGAAGGATGGGGAAGGAGGTCGGCCGTGCCCTTTCAAAGGAACCATCTCGGCATTTGCCTGGAGCGATTTAGGGAAATCACGGAAAACCTAAATGAGGATGGCCGGACGCGGGATTGAACCGTCGTCCTTCCGAATGCGAGTCCAGTGTGTGAACATAAGTGAAACAGTGTTTTCCGAATCCTACATGACCAAATTTCCAAATTTAGCGCTCGTATAAATAGATTAAGAAGGTGTTGCAGGCAACGGCCTCCTCCGATTTAGCGAAGTTTGTAAATTTGTTCCCGCATCCAGTTTAAGAGATCCACCATATTATTTTTTTCTTGTTTTTCACAGACAAGACCATATGTACAGAAAATAAAGGCAAGTAGCAGGATCATAACTGACAATCTGATGACGCTGAAATTAAAAAAAGACTGCATTCCCATTAACAACTGCTCTCTAAGGTCATGATTCGCAGTTAATATAAACAGGACAGTGCCCTATCGTATAAATACCCCTGAGCGTAAATCAGTCAGAATAAATTAATCATTCCATGAAAAACATTGTCGTGATCAGTTTACAAGGCATGGCCTGGGATGAAGTTTATAATTAACCAAAGGCCAACGCAAAATTTAGTCTGTTCAATGATAAATTCATATCATTATTTAAAAATAGCTTTCTGCATAATCTTATCAGAAATGGCATTAAATGGTCAAGAAAAACACCCTGTATCACTAGACCTACCTGTTGGCAAGAACAAGTAAAGATCCTGCAGTAATTGCACACTACAAAAAGAGTTATTAAAAAAACAAGAAACATGCCTAATATGTCAGAAATAAGTATTCTGACAACAGATAAGGTTACATTGGATGTTTAAAAACGAGAGACAGGACAACACGTAATGGACCAGGATAAAATTACCATCATTTAAATGAAAGGATTATAAATACACACAGGTAGCCAGAACAAAACTCAATGCAACAGAATAATATCACCATTAACTTAAATGAAAGGATCATTAATGATCAGTCAAAATAATAAATACATTTAATAATCATTTCTTAAATTTAGTAGGAAATGTAGGGACGAACAGTCTGTGGTAAAAATCAAAAGAGTATGTTGAACAATCAATTTACGACTACATAAAATTAAATCATGTGGATGTTTTGCTCACCTCTCCATCTGAAATTAAGAAAATTGTGTACTCTCTCAAATATAAAAGCTCATCTGGATTTGATTATGTTTCCAACAGAGTACTACAGACTTGTTCCCATGTAATAAACAGTGTTTTTCCTGAAATACGTAACATGCCGCTAACTCAGAGAGAGATTGAAATCTCATTGTTAAATTAAGGTAGTAGGAGAGATGTCAGTAAATATCGACCCATTTTACTACTGATATCATTCCCCAAAATTTTTGGTTGCGTCTGAGCAATAACAACACCCTCCGTAAATCATAGTTAGGACTTCAAAAGAGTTTGTCAACTAAGAAAGACCTTGACACATTTACTTAAACAATTTTATAAACACTAAATAACAAAGCAGCACTATTTGGTATTTTCTGTAACCTGCCTATCGCAATGGACTGTGTTAATCACAATATTCTCTCAAATAAACTGAGGTATTATAAAGCTGAAAGTGCAGCCAACCAGTGGATAACATATATAACCAAAACAAAGCATAAAGTTGTAGTTAATAATTCAATGTAAGTAGGCAGGTGGGATTCTTCTCACTGGAGAGAAATCATTTATGGGGTTCCACAAGTCTCAATATTAGGTCCACTGTCATTTCTTACATATGTAAAAGATCTTCCCTCTTATATATACAACAAGCAGAGTTAGGTTTTTAAAGGATGACACCAGTATTTTAATCCATCAAAAATATTTATAGAAACAGAAGAAATGGTAAATAATGTCCTTAAAAATTTAATTGAGTGTTTTTTTCGAATGGCCTCTCTCTGAGTTTCGAAAAGGCACAACATATTCAGTTCTGCACGCCCATAGGTACTACACCAGTGATAAGTGTAGCGGATGGTAAGGAAATAATAACTATTGTCGAAACTTCAAAATTTTTAGTTGTAAATACTGATGAGAATTTAAACTGGGAAAAATACGTACTTGAACTCCTAAAGCTACTTTGTTCAACCACACTGCACTTCGAATCATCGCAAATATTGGGGAGAGACGAATCAGTAAGCTAACATATTTTGCGTGACTTCATTCAATAATGTCATATGGAATAATGTTCTGGGGTAACTCGTCTTTAAGAAAAAAAATGTTTATTGGTCAAATACGTTCTGTAGGAATAGTAAGTCGTGTTTACACAGGGTTTTCTTACAGACGTCTGCTTAAGTAGTTAGGCATTTAGACCACTGTCTCATAGCATATTTATTCCCTCATAATGTTTTGTTCTAAATAATCCACTGTAGCTGAAAACGAACAATGCTGCACATAATTAAACTACCAGAAGGAAAATGACGTTCGTTACTCCACATTAAGATTGTGTTTACAACAAAAAGGGGTGCATAATGCTGCCACCAAAATTTCTGATCACTTAGGTAATGATATTAAATTTCTGACAGGCAGTGAAGTTAAATTTGGAAACAAAACGAAAAAGTTTCTCCTTCACAGCTGCTTCTGTTGCATAGAAGAATTTATATTATTCTAATATGTAAAAGGTGGTAGGTAGGAATTACTAACTTGCAACTACAGTATATAGATAAAAATAAACTGTAAATGGTCAGGATATAGCCATATTTACATATGAATGTGTAATGTGGATGTAAAATGACTCATTCCACATTAACATGATATTTGTACAAATGATCAATTGAACATGGATCTAACTAATGCACTAACTAGTTAACTAAGTGGCATATTTCACTTAAGGAATAACAGTACAAGGTGTGGTGAACACCTATCCTCTTGTGAAAGATTGTGGAGATATTATCAGATTAAATTGTGACTGGACCTCGCATACTTACCCACATACAAAACTTCACCGTAACCAGGGCATAAAGAAGAAGAAAGCACCATTTATACATTCACTCTCCAAATATTACAAGCTTTAAATAATAAGATACCTCCAGTCTTTTAACTTTACAAGGCGTTTGATATTGTAGATCATGTAGCTCTGATGGAAGAAAACTTACGTTTTATGGAACTGATGACTTTAGAAAGTGCCACAGGGTTAAATTATGGGTCCACTCTTATTCCTTACGTATGTAAATGACATTTCAGTTAACATTCATCAAACAAAATTGTTCCTTTAAGTAAACAATATAAGTGTTCTAATAAATCTCATTATTTAGAAAGCTACAGATGAAATTTTCAATTACATTTTTCAACGAATTATTAAGTGGTTTCTGGAAAAAAGACTCTCCTGAAATTTTGAAAAAAAAAAACCCTCACTACATTCAGTTCTGCACAAGAAATAGTCACATCAGAAACTGATGTAATACACCAACATGAGTCAGTAAACGGGGTAGATGGCTCCAAAGTTCTGTGTGTACAACCTGAAGAAGTCTTCAACAGGAGTAAGTATATTACCGAGCTTTGTAAACAATTAAATTCGCCTGCTTTTGCTCTTCATGTAATTGCTGACCCCGGAAACAAAAGAATTGACCCCCTACATATTTTGCATACTCACCCTCAGTGCTGTATTGTGGAACAATTCTCTAGCACACACTTCCATTTACAATGTATGTGTTGCTCAAAAGCTACCATTACGAACAATATGTGGTATTCGCCAGCAGTCATATTGTATGTATCTCTTGATGGAGTTATGCATTTTAACTGCACCTTCAAAATACGTATGTAAATCCAAAAATGTAATTTCAATTTGAGGAGAATAGTGATGTCTATGCCTACCAAACTAGAAAAAAATAATATTTATTACCCACTATTGAAGCTGTCAGTGGCTTAGAAAGGACTTCAATATACATCAACAAAAGTCTTTGACCATATGTCTAATAACACGAAATTCTGAAAGACAGAAAAGCAAGACTTAAATGTAAACTAAATTCATTTCTTCTGGACAATTGCTTCTAGTCTATAGGTGAATTTTCATTTAAAACGTGGTAACCTGTAAAAAAACTTAGTTTTTAAATGTGGTTGCATGCGCAGGACTGAATAGTTATATGTTAGTTACTATTAAAACTAATTATACATTTCCTCTAAACGGATTCATTTCACTCGAAAAATCGTTCAAATTTTATATGAAACATGTAACTACCAGCGAAGTAACTAGCTGACCTTTTAAGAAATCTACTGCTGCCGCAGTTCCTGCCACAGTTACTGTTATAGAACCAGTCATGTACATATCTTTATTTGCACATGTCCACCCTGATGCTTTAAAACGTGTGGCGCTATGAATTCATAACATTGCTCTTAGCACTCGTTATTAGGAACCACACAGATGTACAACTTGCACAAAAATAGATTGCTCGTAGTGGTCCTGTCCTATTGTCAGCTCGATCACCAAACTCCGAATGATGTGACTTCTTCTGGTGTCATGTGAAGAGCTTATTTTGCTATAGCCTAGTCGACAGTCGTATATTTCTCGTTGCTACGTTAGTCGCAGTTCTACACCAATTTCCTCACGTACTCGAGCATGTAAGACACTGGCTATACAATTTGTCGCAATCATACTGGTAGATATTTCCGAAATATTATGTGAAGAGACCATTACACTGAGGTGACAAAACTCATGGGCCACCTCCTAGTATCGTGTCGAACCACCTTTTGCCCAGCGTACTGCAGAAATTAAATGTGGCGTGGACTCAACAAGTCCTCAGAAGTTCCCTGCAGAAATTTTGAGCCATGTTGCCTCTATAGCCGTCTATAATTGCGGAAGCGTTGCAGGTGCAGGATTTTGTGCACGAACTAACTTCTCGATTACGTTCCATAAATGTTCGATGGGATCAATGTTAGGGGATATGGCTGACCAAGCATCCAGAATTTTCTTCAAACCAATTGCGAACAACTGTACCTGGAGACATGGAGCATTGTCAGACATAAAAATTCCATCGTTGTTTGGGAACACGGAGTCGATGAATCGCTGGAAATGGTCTCCAAGTAACCGGAAATAACCATTCCAATGAGCGGTTCAGTTGGGCCAGAAGACCCAGTGCATTCCGTGTAAAGTCAGCCCACACCATTATGAGCCACTACCAGCTTGCACAGTATATTGTTCACAACTTGGTTATACGGCTTCGTGGGATCTGCGCTACACTCGAGCCCTGCCATCAGCTCTTACAAACTGGAATCGGGATTCATCTGACCAAGCCACAGTTTCCCAGTCGTTTAGGGCCCAAACGATATGGTCACGAGGACAGGGGAGGAGCTGTAGTCCATGACGTACTGTTAGCAAAATCACTCTCGTCGGTCGACTGCTGCCACAGCCCATTACCGCCGAATTTCGCAGCACTGTCGTAAAGGATATGTTTGTCGTACGTCCCACATTGATTTCTGCGGTTATTTCACGCAGTGTTGGTTGTGTGTTAGCACTGACAACTCTACGGAAACGCCGCTGCTCTAGGTCGTTAATTGAAGACCGTCGACCACAGCGTTGTCCGTGGTGAGAGGCAATGCCTGAAATTTGGTATTCTCGGTACACGCTTGACACTGTGAATCTCGGAATACTGCATTCCCTAACGATTTCCGAAATGAAGTGTCCTATGCGTCTATCTCCAACTGCCGTTCCCGGTTCAGAGTCTATTTTCCTGTCGTGCGGTTATCATCACGTCGGAGATGTTTTCACATGAATCGTCTAAGTACAATTGACAGCTCTGCCTATGCTGTCCTTTTATACCTTGTGTACGCGATAGTATCACCATCATCGATACGTGCATATCGCTATCCCATGACTTTGTCCCCTCAGTATATATGTTGCTGTTTATTCTAATATATGGTAACAGGGCTGTGGCATTACTCTTTCTTTTATTGCTCAAGATTCTGGTTAGCTGCAACAGTGCATGACAACGTCCTAAAATTTTCATGCTGCATCTGTAAGAGGTAAAAAAGTTAATTCACACAAGTTCTGCACAAATACGATACTAATTCCGTACTATAAACATTTTCAGAGGTTTTCAGGTATCCGTAATAAATAATCACAAAGGAAAGAGTGAGAGCCGCGCGGGATTAGTCGAGCGGTCTCGGGCGCTGCAGCTATGGACTGTCCGGCTGATCCCGGCGGAGGTTCGAGTCCTCCCTCGGGCATGGGTGTGTGTGTTTGTCCTTAGGGTAATATAGGTTAAGTAGTGTGTAAGCTTAGGGACTGATGACCTGAGCAGGTAAGTCTCATAAGATTTCACACACATTTGAACATTTTGAAAGTGTGAGAACAAATTGAATATATTACTTTGTAACGATCCAGAGGGAAAAGAGCCTTAATTTTATCACAGCAGTAAAGCGAGCAGTCCTGATCAACTAATCAAACTGCAGAGGGAGAGAAATGTTTACTGAGCGTGAAACACAATAACAGTATCACAACATAGTCATAAGGTGTTCTCATTTAAAATGATTTTCGAGTAAGCATTTTTTCCACCTACACACCCCCTTACTCTAGAAGAGTTAGTAGTAAGACACATACTAGATGTTATAAAATGAATCGACCATACTTGTAGATAACTGAGTGATAAGTAAAGTGGTAATAATACACAACAATTAATTCTTCATGTTAGTAAAAACATATGTGTTTTAAACGATAATACTCTGTAATACCAGTGATGAATAAGAGCTAATATGCATTAGTTAAACAATTTGTGATTTTTTTATTGTAACAAATTATCTTCAATGTAACTTGAAAATAATAACTAACCTCTTAACGACAGTGAACTTGTTGTAGGTATCCAGTCACATAGCGTCAAGATGCTTCGTAACTCGCTTGGTTCATTGTTTTTGCTGCCTTAAACCTCATGATGACTAGAATGGAATCGACAAACAGCTTTAACATCTGTGAAGGTAAAGTATGGATTAAAGTATGGATGATTTGTTAGTTATCACCTTTCTCTTACAATTAATACTTCAATTCTATAGTTAACAGTTATCAGATTTGTTAAATATGCTCCTATTTTTAAGACGGTGACGGAAATTTCATTTCATTTCAGTGGAAATCAGCTTGCAGTAAGGCATGTAAACTGTCACAGTAGCACAGTCACTATAAATGGTTGTTCAAACCCCTGAGAAATGTAGAATGCAAATTCAGAATTGTTGAGGCTTTTGCTGTCACTTGTTCAAATATTGTCTGTTGGCTTCTATCTCGGAATCCCGTCCGAAATTTCTTTGGTAACTTTTCTGACGTTTCTCCGTCAAGAGTGGCTGGCATTGTCAAAGCTTCACGCTCCATTGCTGGTGGTACACTGGAGTCGAGTTCGCTGACGCAGTTTATATGTAGCTGGTGCGCCTACGTCCAAGGGCTTTTCTGTGGTCATTACATCTGCAGTTCTCTCCTTGCTACCTGCAACGGTCGTTCCCTGCGGTACGGGAATCAGTTCACCCTGAGGGTTTCTTCGTTCTTGCTGAAGTTATTGTCATGTTTGTGTACTTCTATAGCTTCCCTTACCAAGCGGTTGCAGTAAACCTTCTCTATAGCAAGAACTTCCGTGTCGGTGAATTTCACTATGTGGTCGATCTCACACAGCGCGTGCTCCGTCTCGGCCTATTTTTCTACCTGTTCCAACCTGCAATGCCGCTTGTCTTCGGTGATCCTGAAGTTGATTGATCGTCCATTCATTACCAGCGTAGACTGGTTGTACACTGGAGTCGAGTTCGCTGACGCGGTTTATATGTAGCTGGTGCCCCAACGTTCAAGGGCACACGTATGTCGTATACATATATTACAAGTGGGTCCCTTTTCTCCTTTGCCGATCTGGGACACTCTTTTGACTTCTATGTCTATTTATAAATAGCCTTTACGCCGTGTTTGCGCAACATATGGCCGATTCTGTTCTTCACTCTCGGAATGCATGGCAGAAAGGCCGTACCCGAAATTTCTTTTTCGGATGTGTAATACCGCAAAATTTCTTATGTATCTGGTGGTGTACCCGTTGCTCCTCAGGACTCTTTCCAGGTGTTGCATCTCGCTTCTGGGGCGCTGCGGTCTGGGTCTTGCTCACGCTACAGACGTGTTGATCTTGCCTCTTTCCTTAGTCGGATGGTGATTTGATACCTAGTGCAGATATCGGTCCGTGTGTGTCTGTTTTCGGTAAAACCTTGTGTCCCAGTTTTTCATCATCCCTCGTAACCAGCACATTTATAAAGGGCAGCTATTGGGTTTTTCTGCCTCCATTGTAAATTTGGTGTTGCTCCTCACCATGGTTCCACTCAATTAAGGTATCGTCGACGTAACTGTACCACACCTTAGGTTTACGAGGTGCCACGTCCAGCGTCTATGCTTCGAAATGTTCCATGAGAAAGCTGCCCAAAAATTGACTGAATATACTACTCATAGCGACATCTTCCAGCTGTTCGTAGAAGTTGCCATTCCACATTAAATAGCTCTTGGTGAGACATGCAAGAAAGAGCTTGGTGTCATTTTGCGGGAAAATGGAACCTATAAACCCATATACTCAGGAGAAGCATTGGGTGGCACTTTGGTAAATAAAGGAAAAACATCAAAGCTGACGAAGGTGTCATTTGGTCCAAATTTTAGTTTATCCAGCTTCTCAGTGAAATGTCTTGATTCCTTTATGTTTGCGTCAGTCTTTCCTACTTGCGGACTTGCGGTAGGAGCAAAGTGGTCAAGTGTTTCGACAGTCTATACGTCGGTAAGCCAGGAGTGCAACTGTTCTTAATGGAATATTATTCTTATCGATCTTTGGTAAGCCATACAGCCGTGGTGGTAGGGCTTCTGTGTTGCGCATGTTCTTCTTTAGGTCCGCCGAGAGAGAAGACGCCTTGATTAGCTGATTCGTATTCCATCCAATCCTCTCCGTTGGATGTGGCTTTAGTTTTCGGTACCTCGTCGGATCTAATAGGTCCCGGATCTCCTGCTCATAATCTTCGATCTTCATTACGACAGTTGTATTTCCCTTATCGGCGGGAAGTACAAATGTATACTACTGGCCATTCAAATTGCTACACCAAGAAGAAATGCAGATGATACACGGGTATTCATTGGACAAATATATTATACTAGAACTGACATGCGATTACATTTTCACGAAATTTGGGTACATAGATCCTGAGAAATCAGTACCCAGAACAACCACATCTCGCCGTAATAACGGTCTTGATACGCCTGGGCATTGAGTCAAAAAGAGTTGGATGGCGTGTAGAGGTACAGCTGTCCATGCAGCTTCAACACGATACCACAGTTCATCAAGAGTAGTGACTGGCGTATTGTGACGAGCCAGTTGGTCGGCCACCATTGACCAGACGTTTTCAATTGGTGAGAGATCTGGAGAATGTGCTGGCCAGGGCAGCAGTCGAACATTTTCTGTATCCAGAAAGGCCCGTGCAGGACCTGCAACATGTGGTCGTGCAATATCCTGCTGAAATGTAGGGTTTCGCAGGGGTCGAATGAAGGGTAGAGCCACAGGTCGTAACACATCTGAAATGTAACGTCCACTGTTCAAAGTGCCGTCAATGCGAACAAGAGGTGATCGAGACGTGTAACCAATGGCACCCCATACCATCACGCCGGGTGATACACCAGTATGGCGATGACGAATACACGCTTCCAATGTGCGTTCACCGCGATGTCGCCAAACACGGATGCGACCATCATGATGCTGTAAACAGAACCTGGATTCATTCGAAAAAATTACGTTTTGCCATTCGTGCAGCCAGGTTCGTCGTTGAGTACAGCATCACAGGCTGTGATGCAGCGTCAAGGGCAACCGCAGCCATGGTCTCCGAGCTGATAGTCCATGCTGCTGCAAACGTCGTCGAACTGTTCGTGCAGATGGTTGCTGTCTTGCAAACGTCTCCATCTGTTGACTCAGGGATCGAGACGTGGCTGCACGATCCGTTACAGCCATGCAGATAAGTTACCTGTCATCTCGACTGTTAATACACTCCTGGAAATGGAAAAAAGAACACATTGACACCGGTGTGTCAGACCCACCATACTTGTTCCGGACACTGCGAGAGGGCTGTACAAGCAATGATCACACGCACGGCACAGCGGACACACCAGGAACCGCGGTGTTGGCCGTCGAATGGCGCTAGCTGCGCAGCATTTGTGCACCGCCGCCGTCAGTGTCAGCCACTTTGCCGTGGCATACGGAGCTCCATCGCAGTCTTTAACACTGGTAGCATGCCGCGACAGCGTGGACGTGAACCGTATGTGCAGTTGACGGACTTTGAGCGAGGGCGTATAGTGGGCATGCGGGAGGCCGGGTGGACGTACCGCCGAATTGCTCAACACGTGGGGCGTGAGGTCTCCATAGTACATCGATGTTGTCGCCAGTGGTCGGCGGAAGGTGCACGTGCCCGTCGACCTGGGACCGGACCGCAGCGACGCACGGATGCACGCCAAGACCGTAGGATCCTACGCAGTGCCGTAGGGGACCGCACCGCCACTTCCCAGCAAATTAGGGACACTGTTGCTCCTGGGGTATCGGCGAGGACCATTCGCAA
Source organism: Schistocerca americana (assembly GCF_021461395.2). Lineage (NCBI taxonomy): Eukaryota > Metazoa > Arthropoda > Insecta > Orthoptera > Acrididae > Schistocerca > Schistocerca americana. The sequence continues at coordinate 533,967,325 of NC_060130.1, forward strand.
CCGTCTCCATGAAGCTGGGCTACGGTCCCGCACACCGTTAGGCCGTCTTCCGCTCACGCCCCAACATCGTGCAGCCCGCCTCCAGTGGTGTCGCGACAGGCGTGAATGGAGGGACGAATGGAGACGTGTCGTCTTCAGCGATGAGAGTCGCTTCTGCCTTGGTGCCAATGATGGTCGTATGCGTGTTTGGCGCCGTGCAGGTGAGCGCCACAATCAGGACTGCTTACGACCGAGGCACACAGGGCCAACACCCGGCATCATGGTGTGGGGAGCGATCTCCTACACTGGCCGTACACCACTGGTGATCGTCGAGGGGACACTGAATAGTGCACGGTACATCCAAACCGTCATCGAACCCATCGTTCTACCATTCCTAGACCGGCAAGGGAACTTGCTGTTCCAACAGGACAATGCACGTCCGCATGTATCCCGTGCCACCCAACGTGCTCTAGAAGGTGTAAGTCAACTACCCTGGCCAGCAAGATCTCCGGATCTGTCCCCCATTGAGCATGTTTGGGACTGGATGAAGCGTCGTCTCACGCGGTCTGCACGTCCAGCACGAACGCTGGCCCAACTGAGGCGCCAGGTGGAAATGGCATGGCAAGCCGTTCCACAGGACTACATCCAGCATCTCTACGATCGTCTCCATGGGAGAATAGCAGCCTGCATTGCTGCGAAAGGTGGATATACACTGTACTAGTGCCGACATTGTGCATGCACTGTTGCCTGTGTCTATGTGCCTGTGGTTCTGTCAGTGTGATCATGTGATGTATCTGACCCCAGGAATGTGTCAATAAAGTTTCCCCTTCCTGGGACAATGAATTCACGGTGTTCTTATTTCAATTTCCAGGAGTGTAATACGAGGCCGTTGGGATCCAGCACGGCGTTCCGTATTAACCTCCTGAACCCATCGATTCCATATTCTGCTAACAGTCATTGGATATCGACCAACGTGAGCAGCAATGTCGCGATACGATAAACAGCAATCACGATAGGCTACAATCCGACCTTTATCAAAGTCGGAAACATGATGGTACGCCTTTCGCCTCCTTACACGAGGCATAACAACAACATTTCACCAGGCAACTCTGGTCAACTGTTGTTTGTGTATGAGAAATCGGTTGGAAACTTTCCTCATGTCAGCACGTTGTCGGTGTCGCCACCGGCGCCAACCTAGTGTGAATGCTCTGAAACGCTAATCTTTTGCATATCACAGCATCTTCTTCCTGTCGGTTAAATTTCGTGTCTGTAGCACGTCATCTTCGTGGTGTTGCAATTTTAATGGCCAGTAGTGTACTCTTGTCGGCGTCAAGACTTTTGACAGCTTGTAACACTTCTTTCTTCAGGTCGCAAGCTGGTGGTTTTGCTAGGCGCAGTATCCTGTTGGTTTCAGCCCTTTGACAATGGAGGGTCCCAATGGCCGCTTCAGTATTAGCGATGATATCCTCCATAGGTGTAGTTCTAGGAGTGATAATGAAATTTCCTTCCTTTTGAAGGACGGACTGTTCCTCTTTGGTCACTTGACGTTGGGTGAGGTTGACCAAGGTGTGTGGCATGTCTGGAGTCTCCGTGTCAATCTGTTTCCGGTATCTTGCAGACATTTTCATCTGGTGCTCAGTGCAGCGCTCGATTTCATTCTGCATGCTCCTGTTAGTGGTTCTGTTGATCTTGTCCCAGTCGCCTCGATGCATGCTGCTACTTAGTTAATAGAAAATATCCGAAAGTTCCTCATCCGCTCTTGCCAAGGATGTCCCGTGATGCACGAATTCGCTCACGAAGAACAGCTCGTCCCATTCTGTCGTAGATACGATGTGCTTAGGCGATGTTGCTGAGGCGCATCCATATCAGGAACTTTGGTGTTCCACCATCATCCCGTCACCGTGACAGAAAGGCGAGAGACTTAGTCCAGTAGTGACCAACTTCTTCATGGAACACTTCGAAACACGGGCGCTGGGTTTGGCACCTCGTAAGCTTGGGGTGTGGTACAGATACGTCGACGATACCTTTCCTTTGTTGAGTGGAGCCTTTGCGAGGAACCGTTCGATGTCTTCCTAAGACACGTCAATAGTTTCCACGCAAATACATAATTTTCCATGGAGATAGATAAAGGGCAACAGCTACCGTTACTAGATTTGCTGGTCACTAGGGATGGTGAAAAACTGGGACACAGCGTAGATCGAAAACCGGTACACAAGGACCGATATCTGTACAAGCTATCAAATCACGACCCGAGCCGTAAACAAGGCAAGATTAACACGCCTGAAACGCGTTCAAGACGAATTTGAGGTCGCAGCTCCTCAGACGCGAGATGCAACACCTGAAAGGAGGTCTGAAGAGCAATGAGTAAGCCACCAGTTACATAAGAAGTGTCGGGTACTACCTTTCTGCCATACATTTCGAGAATGACGGACAGAGTCGGCCGTATGTTGCACTAACACGGCCTAAAGGCTATTTACAAACAGACAAAGTAGACCAAAGAGTGCCTCATAACGGCAAAGAAGAAAATGGACCCACTTCCAATGTCGAGAGTATATCGTGTACCATAAACATATGTATATGTTGGAACGACTGGACGATCAACAAACACCAGGATCACACAACATAAGTAGCACTGCAGGTTGTGGCAGATAGAGAAACAGGCCGTGGCGGAGCACGCACTACGTCACACCAACCACATAGTGAAATTCTTGCTGTACAAAAGATGTATTACAATAGTGGATGAAGTTTCAGAGTGAAGCACTTAATAAGATCAACATTACTTAACACACATACTGCATCAGTGAATGCTAAATACTGCTTTATATGGCTTAATTAAACCAGACGCAGTTAAAAATAATAAGGCATTGTGCTCGGGACGGTTATTAGCTGATCGCATAGCATAACGTGCAGTGCGCTAGCTTGCGAGCTAGGAAGGCGAGTCAGGCCCAGATTGAGTCCGCGTTGCGAATTAACGACCACGACTAGCGCACCAGCCAGCCAATGTGTGGTTTTTATGCAATTTCCTGAATAGGACCGTTGTGGGATGGTCCCCAAATTGCACCTCATAAAATATGATACATAACATTACGTACCCACATATGGTGAAAGATGGGAACACGTATTGCAGCATGAAACACGGGCTAACATGATCGTTTTGGTGGCCCAATCGTTATTACGTTGGGAAGTATAATAATACATGGCCGTAATGAACTCCAAATCTTTGAACACGGTACACTCAACAGTCAATGCTATTGCGAAACTGTAGTCCCCCTACCACCTCTTCCCCCCGTGGGTCTTTTTATGGGTGCATTTGGCCCTAATTTAATTTTTGTGGATGACAATACGCGACCGCATCGAACGGCGCAGGTGTAGGAGCTCTTGGACGAAAGGCTATTCGGCGGAGTGTTCCTTGTACCACTACTAGCCATTTACTTCGCTGTTCGACTCGCAGATAGAGAGAGGGACAAGCGAATGCCTATATGCCGTAGCTGCCCTAATTTATCTTTCTGATCTTCGTGGTCCTTACGCGAAATACACGTTGGTAGCAACAAAATCGTTCTGCATTCAGCTTCAAATGCCGACTCTGTAAATTTTCTGAATAGCTTTCCTCGGAAAGAACGTCGTCTTCCCTCCAGGGATTCCGATTTGAGATCCCGATGCATCTCCATAATACTTGCGTGTTCTTCGAACCTACTGGTTGGTTGGTTTGTAGAGAAAGGGACTAAACTACAGGGTCATCGGTCCCAAACCTACTGGTAACAAATCTGGCAGCCCGCCTCTGAATTGCTTCGATGTCTTCCTTTAATCCGATCTGGTGGCGATCCTAAACACGAGAGCTATACTCAAGAACGTGTCGTACTAGTGTTCTATACGCGGTCTCATCTAAAAATGAACCACACTTTCCTAAAATTCTCCCAATAAGCCGAAGTCGACCTTTCGTCTTCCCTATTACAATCCTTACACGCTGGTAGCATTCCACATTGCCTTGCAACGTTACGCCTAGATATTTAATCGACGTGACTGTGTCAAGCACGACACTAATAATGCTGTATTTGAAAATTACGGGTTTGGTTTCCATACTCACCTGCATTAACTTACATTTTTCTACATTTAGAGCTAGCTGCCACTCATTACAGCAAACAGAAATTTCGTCTAAGTCATCTAGCATCCGCCTACAGTCCCTAAACGACAACCTCTTCCCGTACACCACAGCATCATCAGCAAACAGCTGCAGATTGCTCCTCACCCTGTTCGTCAGGTCATTTATGTATATAGAGAAGAATCGTGGTTTTGCCACACTTCCCTGGGGCACTTCTGACGATACCCTCGTCTCTGATAACTGATGACTATATCTTATATCAGTGCTCAAGTACCTGTCAGCTCATCAAAACAGTATCTCAATTTCTCACTTATATTGTATTCTAGCTATGACTCTACATAAAACAAAAATACTCCGCCTGTCGAACAAGCTACTCTGTACTCTGTCGAGAGATCAACGACCTGTTGCATTCTTCTGTCAGCCTAATACCATTTGACTAAAAAAAAAATTAACGAGTGTAGCCGGTTTCCCTGTCAAACACTACAGTAATTTCTTCCATTTTTTCTCGGTTAGGCTCCTTTCTCGTCCGTTTCTCAATTAATCATGCGACGCTCATTTCCCCCACTTGCTCTTTCTTCCCCTCTCTCATTCCTTCTTTCTTACACATTGCGGTGACCATTCAAAGCTCAAATCTACCAGCATGTAATTTGTCTTTGTTGTTATACCTTTTAAGAAAGAATTCAAACTAGTGTTCCAGCTATAGCTAATACTACTGTTTCCACTGTTTATGTCGTGGTTATTTCTGAATGTTGGAGTATATATTAGATGTGAGACCTCGTATAACATGCTTGTCATAAAGAATGTAATGCGAAATATGTAGAATGGTTGGTTGGATCTAAATAAGATCTGCGGGCTCTAATCTTACCAGTATAAATAAATCAATAAAAAAGTAGTCGATGTTCCAGTTACTACAATGACTGAATCTTTTGTTTTGCCTAAGTAAAAAAATTATTTTTCAGGACCAACTGCCAGTGACATCAACCAGAGAATGATGGTTTCATCAAGTTCCAGTTCCACGAGACTAATTTTCTAACATCACGGTGTTCGTTCTAAAGCAATTCGACCTTTAAAAAGAAGTAGATTTTGAAACCACAAACAATAGATTCCAAATAACAATGTGAAACATTATTAGAGTGTGTGGGGATTTTGTGTTGTATGAATTTTTCTAGAAATGAGACTTGTGATAGACAGATATGTAAAGGCCTACAATTTCTTAAAAAATAGTTTTTCTTCAACAAATTGCTATAAAGACACAAGAACACGCTTTGAAGACTAGATCACATGCATCTTGGTGCAAATAGTCAATTAATGAATGACTGTTGCAGTTATCTAAATGGTTGAAACTAAATGATCAAAACGAAACAAACACTAGAGGAAGGTTTTTAGACAATAGTTTCATCTCAGTCTTCACAATACAGTGAAACAGTAAAGTAAGGTACAAAATTTATGACTAATTTTTCTTATTGTCGTAATATTGTAATAAGAGCCTCATGTGCTTTTTATTTATCTTGGTTCAGATTGTGAACAAATAATTTTGTGGAGGTATCTATGCCGTTACAATTACATGAAAGGTAGCTTTTTTCCATACATATTTCGCTTCTATTATTTATGAAACATCATCATTGGCCTGTAATACACGTTAGATTCTACATATATAATAAACGCATTATGTAGTAGTTACAGATATTGTTCTATGTTACCTTCTCTCATGTTTTTCTCTTGCATTTTCAGAATAGAAACAACTTTTGTAGCACAATTTTTGTGACGTTAAATTACCGTTTGGTATTATTTATTATTTCCAGTGTTGGTACTTCACGTGTGTCGTCCTGGCCAAGCGTTCATTCGGCGCCCATACTTCAGTTGGCCGATTTCCGGGGTTTTTTCCCCCACATTTATTACAACACTTCACTTTTACTTTTCACTGTGTGTTATGTATGTGTGTTTTGAGTATGCAGTGTTGCCAGCTGCAACTGTGTGTGTGTGTTATTCTACTTTTTGTTTTGTGTGTGTGCATCTGTGTGTGTGTTTTGTTATGTGTGAGTATGTCATTCCTTTCGAAAGCGTTCTTTTTTAATGCGTGAGTCTTCATGTGAGTGGATATTTATGTGCTTGGATATTTATGTGGGTTTGCATGTGTGTGTGTGTGTGTGTGTGTGTGTGTGTTTGTGTGTGTGTGTGTGTGTGCGTGTGTGTGAGAGAGAGAGAAGAAAGAGAGAGAGAGAGAAAGACGGAGAGGAAGATTCTCTAATTATTTATTCTTGTTACATTTAACACTTCCATTTGCTATTGTTTTAGTGACTAACATGATAAGTGAGTAATTGCTTATACTCATTTGGTCATCAACTACTTGCTATTTAATTGCAAAGTCTCTGTATATGAAAATTTTCCTGTAGTGTCTGGAACTTCTTTTTCTTTTTATAATTGTTCACTCTAATAATTTTCATGTCCTGTTCCATGTTGGATAGTTAGTGTATACGTTTTATCAGCTAATCCGCAAAGGTAGAACGGCTGTTATCATACTTCATGCTTCTTTATACCGAGATCTGGAAAACCTACCTTTCGTTGTCAGATATAATTACTCACATTTTTGGTATTCAAACTGATATATACCTGATCCTTGGTATTTTTCTAATTTGTCTCTTGCTGTTTGCAACTATGACTGGATTGTGTTTCTTGACTTGTAAGCAATTTGTAATCCCTGTTTCGTTAGATGTTTACTATTCTGTGTGTTGATTTGTGCTTGTATGTTAAACTGTTCCATTTCTTTCTGTTAGTCGCGTTATGAGTGTTGCTGTTTCGTGTTTGTGTATGCTGTAATGTCTGTCGGGTTCTGTGGTATTTGTGTTCCCTGACTGTTTTCACTTTTCTTTAGTTGTGTGATGATTTTTTTTGTTAATTCTATGTACCAAATGGGTAGCCATTGCTTGCGGCTGTGTGTTGTATTGCTAGTAATTCTTTCTCGTAGTTTTCTTTCCTGAGTGGGATATTATTTAGTCGGCGTAACATATGTCACAAGAGTGGTGCTTTTTCATTTTATGGGTGGTTGGATGTATCATGTTTAATTGTCTGTCTATTTTCATACTTCCAGCATCTTAAATGTTCTGTATACCTAGTTTTGAAATTCCTGCCTGTCATTATCAGATATTCTGATTCACGTTCTTGGCATCCTAATTGGTATATATCTGCTCCTTGGTATTTAATCTGATTTGACTCTCGTTGTTTGTAAATGTGACTGGAGTGTATTTTTGGATCTGTAAGCAGTATGTAATCTCTGTTTCTTTCCGTATTTCCTATTCTGTGTGTTGATTTATGTTTGTATATTTAACTATACCATTTGTTTCTGTTAGTCATGTCATGAGTGTCACTGTTTCGTGTTTCTGTGTATGCTGTAGTGTATGTAGGGTTCCACGGTGTTGGTATTCCTCTGGATGCTTTCATCTTTCCTTAGCTATGTTTTACTTTTTTGGTTGAGCCTTTGTACAATGTGGATATTGTAGTCATTGTTTCTGGTTATCAGCTTATTGTTTGTAATCCATTTTCATAGTTTTCTTTGGTGAATGTGGCACAGAAAAGCTAATGTTTACTTTTATGTGTGGTTGGATGTAGCATATTGCATAGCTGTTCCCACGCTTCCATCTTCTTATATGTTTTGTATACTTAGTTTTGAAATTCCTCTCTGTCATCGCCAGATATACTGATTCATGTTCTTGGTATTCTAACTGGTATGTACCTGCTCCTTGGGGTGTCTCTTGTTGTTTTGTAAATGTGACTGGGGTGTGTTTCTTAATCTTTATTTTATGTTTAATCTTCAGTTGTTTATCTTCTCTGCTTTTTGTGTGTTGATTTGTGTTTGTATGTTAAATTGCACAATTTTTTGTGAATCATGTTATAAGTGTCACTGTCTGATGTTTCCGTGTGCGCTGTAGGGTCTGTCGGGTTCTGTGGTGTTGGTACTTCTCTGATTGTTTTCACCTTTCTTTACCTGTTTTTTGCTTTTGTGATTGAGTCTTTGTACTATGTGGGTGTTATAATAATTGTTTGTGGCTATGAGTTTATTGTTTGTAAGTCTTTTTCATAGTTTTTGCTGCTGAATGTGAGAGTATTTAGTTGTGTAACATGCTAAACGGCTACTAATTTTAGATTTTAATGGTGGATTGGTGTAGGATGTATTATTGTCTGTCTATTTTTTTTTCTCCCAGCATCTCATACGTTCTGTACACCTAGTTTTGTAAATCCTGCCCATCATCATCAGTTATACTCATTCACATTCTTGGCTTTCTGACTAGTATATACCTGTCCTTGGTATTTATTTGTTTTGTCTCTTGTTGTTTGCGAATGTGACTGGGGCGTGCATCTTGATCTGTAAGCAATGTTTAATCCCTGCTTCTTTAATATATTTGTTATTCAGTATTGATCTGTGTTTGTATTTAAACTGAACGACTTCTTCTTTTCAGTCATGTAATAAGTGTTACTGTTTTGTGTTTCTGTGTGTACTGCAATATCTGTGGGTTCTGTGGTGTTGGCATTCTCCTATTGTTTTCATCTCTCTTTATTTGTGTTTTGCTTTTTTGGTTGAGTATTTGTGGTATGTGCATGTTATAATTAATTTTTGTCCCTGTGACTTGTACTGTTTTGTAAAAAAATTTCATAGTTCTCTTTGCTGAATGTAATATTATTTAGTCTGTGTAACATGCATCACAATATCGCTAATTTTTAAAGTTATGGGCGGGATTATGTAGCAAATACTTGCAGCTTACCGAGCGAGGTGGCGCAGTGGTTAGCACACTGGACTCGCATTCGGGAGGACGACGGTTCAATCCCGTCTCCGGCCATCCTGATTTAGGTTTTCCGTGATTTCCCTAAATCGTTTCAGGCGAATGCCGAGATGGTTCCTTTGAAAGGGCACGGCCGATTTCCTTCCCAATCCTTCCCTAACCCGAGCTTGCGCTCCGTCTCTACTGACCTCGTTGTCGACGGGACGTTAAACACTAACCACCACCACCATCACTTGCAGCTTCTTGTATGTTCTTTGTACCTAGTTTTGAAGTTACTTCTTGTCATTGTCAGCTGTACTGATTCAGGCTTTCGGCATTTGAACTGGTATATGCCTGCTCCTTTTGACTTATCTGAGTTGGCTCTTGTTGTTTGTTCAAAGGTGGCTGGAGTGTGTTTCTTGATCTGTATTCTATGTGTAATATTTAGTTGTTTAGCATATTTGCTACTGTGTACCTAGTTTTAGAAATCATGCCCATTATCATCACATATACTCATTCACATTCTTGATTTTCTGACTGGTATATACCTGCTCCTTGATATTCATGTGGTTTGTCTCTTGTTGTTTGCAAATGTGACTGGAGCGAGCCTCTTGATCTGTAAGCAATGTTCAGTCCCTGCTGTAATACATTTGTTATTCTGTGTTGAATTGTGTTTGTATGTTAAAGTGAACAATTCTTTGTTTCAGCCGTGTAATAAGTGTTATTGTTTTGTGTTTCTGTGTGTGCTGTAATATCTGTCGGTTCTGTGGTGTTGGTATTATCTCACTGTTTCCATCTTTCGTTAGTTGTGTTTTGCTTTTGTGGTTGAGTATTTGTTCTATGTGGGTGTTATAATCATTTTTGTGCCTATGAGTTGTAATGTTTGTAATTAATTTTCATAGTTATCTTTGCTTAGTGTAATATTATTTAGTCTGTGTAACATCTGACACAGTATCGCTAATTTTTAATTTTATGGGTTGTTTTATGTAGCAAATATAATTGTATGGCTGTTTTTGTACTTGTGGCTTCTTGTATGTTCTGTATACTTAGTTTTGAAATTCCTGCCTGTCTTCATCAGATATACTGATTGAGGTTCTTGACATTCGAACTGGTATATATCTGCTCCTTGGTATTTATGTGCTTTGTCTCTTGTTGTTTGCAAATGTGATTGGAGTGTGCTTGTTGATCTGTAAGCAATTTGAAACCATGGTTCTTTAGTATATTTGTTATTCTATGTTGCTTTGTGCTTGTATGTTAAAGTGAAACATTTCATTGTGTTCGTCATGTAATAAGTGTTACTGTTTCGTGTTTCTGTGCATGCTGTAATATCTTTGGGTTCTGTGGTCCTGGTATTCTCCCATTGTTTTGTATGTTGATTTTTGCTTGTATTTTAAATTATACCATTTTTTGTTAGTCATGTCATAAGTGTTACTGTTTGGTGTTTCCGTGTGCGTTGTAGCGTCTGTCTGGTTCTGTGGTGTTGGTATTTCTCTGATTGTTTTACCTTTCTATACCTGTTTTGGCTTTTGTGATTAAGTCTTTGTACTATGTGGGTGTTATAATAATTATTTGTGGCTATGAGTTTATTGTTTGTAAGTCTTTTCCATAGTTTTTGTTGTTGAATGTGATAGTATTTAGTTTTGTAACATGTTATAAGGGCGCTAACTTTAGATTTCGTTAGTGGTTTTGCGTAGGCAGTATCTTTCTTTAGTTGTGTTTTGCTTTTGTGGTTGACTATTTGTGCTATGTGGGTGTTATAATAAATTTTTGTGCCTATTTCCTGTATTCATAGTTATCTTTGCTGTATGTAGTATTGTTTAGTCTGTGTAACACGTATCACAGTATCGCTAATTTTTAATTTTATGGGTGGGTTTTTGTGTGTCATATCATGAGTGCTACTGTTTTCTGTTTCTGCATGTGCTGTAGTTTCTGTGCTGTTCTGTGGTGTTAATGTTATCCAATTTTTTTTTCATTTTTCTTTAGTTGTGTTTTGATTTTGTCATTGAATTTTTGTACTAAGTAGGTGTTACAACAATTGTTTGTGTCTATGAGTTGTATTGTTTATAATTGTGTTTCATCATTTTGTTTGCTGAGTGTGAAATTATTTAGTCTATGTAACGTGTGTCATATGGTAGTTAATTTTTGATTTTGTGAGTTGTTTGATGTAGCATGTATAATTTTATGTGTGGCTGTTGGCTTTCTGAAGATGTGTGTATTGTTGTGTCTCTTTATTTTTAGTTTGAAGAAACTAAAAATTAGTTTTAGTATTTGCTCTTTCTCATTCTTTTTCCATAGTGAACTGAATATATGTACTTTTTATGTTTTTGTGAAGTTTATCTATTTTCTCTGTTGCTGCTTCTATCATATAGATTATGTCATCCATGTGTCCAAACCAGTGAACAATTTTGTGTCCTTTTCCTGTGATGACTGTATCGGATTTTGTGTTGTCTATGTGGTTGATGAGTATGTCTACAATGTACCTGATACTGACAATCCATTTAGATTGCATCTCTTTGTAAGTAAATTTCCTTTTCAAATCATAAGTAATTTTGGGATGTGACCGCTTCAAGGGCTTTGATTATTTCACTAATGTTGTCTACAGGTATTTTTTTGTATGTCAGCAGGTTTTCTTCGTGTAGTTTTATTGTGTTTGTGATAGATGTCCAGGTGTACATGTTCTCTGTGTTGAGAGAGATAGTGCTGCTGTTTGTGGAATACGTAAGTTTTTATTCATGTTATGAATTCATTTGTGTTTTCCAATGTTCTGCTGTCCATTTCATAGTGCTGCATTATGTGTTCTTTAATGTATTTTGCCACATGGTATGACGGTACATTCATGAAATTAGCAACCAACCTCACCAGAATAAGGTATTTGTGAATCTTGGGTTGGCTTTGAAGTGTTGACGTTTTTGGATTCTTCTCTTCGATGTACTGTTATTGTATATCTGTGAGTATACGTTTGGTGACATTGAGGTTGTTATTTTTGTGTGTTTATAAAAACATGCTGTTGGGTCAGATTTCAGTCTTGTCATATTGATAAAGGAGATGAAATCCTTGTTTTTTTCCATATATCGTTCTTTACTGGTAGGTGCTATGCCGTTCCCTTTATCAGCTCTTCTGCCTATGATGTTATTAGAGTGTAATTATGCATCTAATGTCTTATTGGTGTTGTTTCCTATTTGAAGTTTCCTGTTTTGCTCTTTCTTTGCCACTGTGGTTACGTTTTATTATTTCTTCCTTCAATAGTTCTCGTGTTAGCCCAATGTTTGCAGTGTTATTTCCTTGTTTCTGTTCCTCAGTGAGGATGATTTCTGTTTTCTACAATCATACCTTCTATATCGGTCTTTGTACTGATGTTGTGTTTGAGCTCTTTCTCTAATAGCTGTGTTTCTTTCTCTGTTAGTCCTCTCTCTGTGACATTTATTATTTTTGGGAATTTGTGGTGGTGAGTATGTTGCACTTTCTTGTGGTTTTTTCTGGGTATTTTTGTTAGTGAATGTTCCTATGTTTCGTTTGTATTTGTTCAGTTTACATTGGAATGCTCTTGCTGTAATGTGTTAAATTTTCTGTATTACGTTGATCATCACCACTGGGTTGTTGATAAAGCTAACCCAAGGTTGTCAGTTGGCAACACTACTACTATAAACAGACAACTGTTGAATACACAATGAAAAATGCTAGTGAAGTGATGCAATAAATGTGGTCGAGAAAAACTAGGAAACGGCCATCTGGAGTATAGGGACCGAATGAAAACATCTCCAGGACCACACACATGGAGTTGCAACGTTGGAAATCGTAAGTAACCTCAAAAAATAATTTAACTTCACAAAACGTATGCTACAAAAGTTGTCTCTAACGTGAAAAACAAGAGAAAAACATGATAATACGTAACATAGTGATATATATATATATATATATATATATATATATATATATATATATATATATATATATATATTACATGCTACTAAAGATGCTTCATAAATAAAAGAAGCGAAACGCCTCGACGAATTTTGAAGGAACTAAGAAGAGACGACGGAAAACGAAAAAAAAAAAAAAAAACACGAAAAGAAATTTATTTTCAGAAGCTCTGTGGGAAACATTCACTTTTGAGTGTTTTTTTTTATCAACATACATCAGTTGCTAGAAAACCAAGTGAACGTTAAAGATTGTCTGTCAAGAGATAGGAATCTCAGGCAGTTACATACCATAAACCACTCTTTCCAATCTGGTGATGATACAGTCCATTTCAAATGCATTCCATTACACAATCACACTCTGGTAGTAGCTACAGAAAAATAAGCAGAGAAGAATGACTAGAGAGCTCTTTACTGAGACATTGATGACAAGCGTTATCATATCGATAGTAACGCCATTTCTGTTTACTATGACGATAGAACGAACATTCTGTTATATTATTATATGAGTATTCGATGCTGTAATTACACAGGTTAAATTCTGATAGTCAATTTCACAGCACCATCTTTAACAATTAGGCCCTATCTTCTGACTGTTTGGACATAGGGAGGATCATTATTGAAAAATGAATCTTTCAGTTAGATAGAAAGTTTTAACCTACAGTTATCTCTTCAGATTTTCCTATGATGTTTCCCCTAACTCACTGTTTACAGTAAAATATCGTTTACCAGAAAAATGAAATGTTGTAGAATGATAAATAGCTGCATTATTGGTTAAAAATCGTTTAGTTTATGGCTATATACTGAGTTGTTTATCACAGATTTCTATATTTGATGAGACAACCATACTAACACAACAATTCTAGTATATTAACCATTACACAACCAGTACTAATAGTAATAATAGTAGAGAATAAAAGATATATAGATGTGTAACACCAGTTCTAGTATATTAACCATTACACTTGATAAGCAAGACAGATGTGATCATATTTCAAAAAAAGTGCATGGATTTATATTTCCTTGCTTAATAGTTTTAGTTCACCAATAACTTTAATTTTAGTGTAAAAGAATATTACTGGAATTTAATCTGCTGCTAAAGTGGCCAGGTTTTTTGGAAATCTTGACTGATATTCTATTGAATACGAATAGTGTACCTAAATATTTTTGCTGTTGTATCTTTATATTAAATATTATAAAGTTAATAGCGTACTGATAACGGATTTGTAATTGTGAAAACTATTTTATTAACATAATTTGTTAGATTTCTTATCTATGCTCATTTCAGAAATGTGAATGTAGTTGCCGAAATAAATGAATTTAAAAATTGCAGTTTTCTCGAAGTCAGATGCAAAAAAAAACAAGATTATTCCCTTTTCTCTAATTCTCCACATGATATAAATTTTCATAGAGTGTTATTTCTAATATACTTGTCTTTCGGAAATGTTACATAGAACATTATTTAGGTAGACATTCGTAGAGCATATAATGACACAGCAAAAATCTAATACAATGGTTAAACTAACTTTTAAACTTTTGATAACTTGAGCTGCCTTTATGCGACACAAGAGTTCCAAAATTGTACAACTGGAGCCGCAGAGTCGAGCACACACACCAGCACAAGCAGCAATTTGTGTTTCTATACAGGATTTTGCTTAGTCGTTGTTCTCATGTGCTTCTGTGAAGACGTGAATAGTACCTGTATGATCATCTTAAGGTTGAAGCCTTCTGCACGTTTTCATCTTAAGGTTGAAGCCTTCTGTACGTTTTTTCTTACCAATAGATTTGTTTTTGGAGTTGGTCCACCTTGAGCAAAACACAATGTTATCTTTTCTTCTATTTCCCAGACATGTTTCCCTGAAGATTCAGCATCATTAATGGGTTCCTATTTTCTTTTTTGTTCCTATATGCTGTGGTTTACGTGTTGTTTATTTTCTATTAAGTGCAATAAAAACATAACAAAGCAGGAAAACCACAGCAAGTGGTTACAAGAAAGGAAATAAAAGCTCCTCAAGATGCTGAAACTTCAGCGAAACGTCTCTGGGAAACAGAATAAAAAATAACACTGTGTTTTGCTCAAAGCGGATCCCCTCAAAAAAATAAAACAAAAGTACTTATCCATTTAAATATGTTAACTTATTTCTGTTGTTTGTATATTTTTCGAGATTTAGTGTAATGTGAGCAAACTTTGTAGTGCAGTGTTAACAGGAAGAAGCATAGCAGCAATACACAGAGTGCATCTAGCGATTGTTTGTGTTAGTGTTACATTGCTTTTTATACAGACGAACATAGAATACAAATGGATACAGACGGGAAGTAGATCACTGTCTCTGGAAACAGTTACAAGCTGTGTTGGGCACATTCAACAGCCTTCAGGCTGCTGCCCGGGACTACGGAGGCGTCGAGGCTTCAGAGTAATACTGTGGCTCCTCCGATGCCTATAATGTCGCCTGGAATCCTTGATGTCACTGTGCCTTCCGATTTGCTCGTCGTGGCAGATCGCCACTCACCTGATGGTCAACGGCGAACAGTGACTGGGTCACGAATCTCTAAGCGAGTGGCGAAAGTGGATTCTGTAAGCACTGATGTCCCCTTAGGGATTAAAAACAGATCTCAGGAACTACCACTAATGAGAATACATCTTAGCCAGCACAGGACACTTCGTATGTTGGTACTTGAGAAGATTTTGGTGAAATAACTAGACAAGTGCAGGGGGTGGATTTGTTGGTCATTGGGAGCTCCAATGTTGGGCAGGAGATGGTGTCCCTTATGTAAATGGCGAGCATCTCCAGAAGGAAGGGCACAGTTCACTCTTCTGGCTTGCATAGGGCATCGTCCGAGATGCAGAGGACGCTCTCCCGGCTACAATTGAACGGTAGCATTTAGCTAAGATCGTGGCTCATTTTAGAGCGAATGACGCCTCGGTTTAATGACCATCTGCGGTTCACACATGTCGGTGGCTGCGTTGCTGAAGAAATCTAGGCTCTCACGTGAGGTGGAAACAGAGCTAGACACTTTGCTGCATTGCTCTCAGGAACCATCGAGGTCTACTGGTTTTAAGCCGTGTGAAATACGCACACGGTTCTGTGACCATCTTTGATGCGGACTTATCTACCTTCGCCATCGGGTAGCAAATAATAGGACCATTCTTAATACATTAGGCATGCACTAAAAGCAAGAAGCGGCTACTATGGTAGTAGACTATGTGCCACCTTTTTAGGATGGTGAAATCAGTCCACAGCCACGATAAGGTGCATTTTGATTTGAAACAGCGAAGAAAATCAGCCCCATAAATAAAAGGAAGTGGCAAACGTCGTGGGAAGTTGGAGAAGGAAATTTTTATCATAATATTAGTTACTTATATAAGAGGTAGTCAAAATAAAACGAGACAGATGGAAAAAAAGTAAGTAAAGTGTTTACTTCCGTGAAGTTTCCGGATTGCTGCCGAACGACGTCGATTTCCTGCCACGATATTTGGGCTGACAGCCATTCATCCATCTTCAGGTAAGTGTTTTGCAGTGGAGGGGGCCGGGGGGGGGGGGGGGAGGGGGGCTGGCAGCAGCATAATATGCCGCTCTGCAGCCTACAGAAAAGTTAAAAAACAGAATTAGGAGATATGAAAAACAAAGCAATACGGGAGGAAAGACCTGGACTTAAACCACTCTTTCTCCTCTTGCTCTTGTGGGTGGACACGTTTCTTCTTCCTTAAAGTTGTGCTGATCTGATGTGGAGAATACCCATTATCTTTGAACACTGACTGTAGGTGTTCTAGGTCCTTCATAGCGCTGTCTCCATCAGACACAACATGTGTCCGGTGCACCAAAGTTCGAAGGACGCCCATAGTTGTGATGGGTGCTGGCAGCTACTTGCCTGTAAATTCAGGTCTGTATGTGTGGGCTTCCGGTACACGAAATGCGCCAATGATCCATCCACTTTCCGTCTGACTAAGACGTCCAGAAATAGCAGACAGTCTTCCGCCCTTATCCACTTCCATTGTAAATTTGATATTCTCGTGGATAGAATTCAGATGCTACAAAAAACATGATTGCTCTTCTTCACACTGCAAAAGTATCATCCACGTATGGCCGGAGGACTTTTTGTTTAAATCTGCCGAATCAAGTGCCTTCTCCTCAAAGTCGTCGATAAAAAAGTTTGCTACCAGAGGGGAGAGAGGACTATCCATTGCAACACCGCCAATTTGCTCAAAATATTCACTGTTGAATAAAAAGTAGGATAAGGAAAGGGCATGATGAAATAGCGCTGTTAGCAGATTTGAATTTACTGTTGACGAGTGACAATGAATCCATGATAAGGATCCTAGTGAAGAGTGAGACAACATCGAAACTTACTAATCAGTCCGACTCTTTCAATCGAATTGCCTTCAGCCTATTAATAAAGTCACCGGAGTTGCGAATATGATGTGAACACTTCCCCCAAAAGGTCTCAGTAAAGGCGCAAGATGTTTAGCTAATTCATACGTTGCACCGCCAGTACTGCCCACAATTGGACGTAATGGTAGACCTTCTATGTGTATTTTTGGAAGACCATGTAACCGTGGTGGAACAGAGTTGTGAGGTCTTAATCGTTTCGCAACTTCTTGCGGAAGGGAAGACCAATGACCAATGACACGTGAAGTAAATTTTAATTTTATTATTTTTCACATCTGAACTTTAATTTCACGAGTTCGCATTCTCGCATTCCGACAGAGATCGTGCATTTAGTATCACATTACGCATGCACCTTCACGTGATAGGTGGTGCAGTATTCGAAGAGAGAGCGCTACTCGACAGAGGTCGCTCATGTAGCGGCTGCCTTTACGCATGCGTCGTCGCGCCTATTTATGGTATAAAGGTAGAGACATGAACTAGCAACCTTCCTAGAATCTTTGGTCCTCCACCGTATTTCCCAGCCTCTGGCGGCGGCTGGGACAATCCGTCCGGAACAGTTCAGATTCGCTTTCCACCTGTCGACCGAACTGAAAGTCTTAGGAACACTGAACATGTCACCAACGACTTTGAGTCCACACTGTTGACGTCAGCGGTTTTTCTGGACCGCAAAACGCGTACGACAAGATTTGGCTGGACAATGGCGTATACAAAATGCTGACACAGACGACCATCTCGGACATCTATATCAAGATTGTGGATAATTTCCTCCGCAACAGAACCTTCTTTGTTACTCGGTAAGGAAAACGCCCTCAAGGCTGTGTGTTGTCTCCCATCCTCTGTAACATATATTTTAATGATATGCCCGTCATCCCACACTACCACCTGGCACAATACGCCGACGATATGGCGGTCTATACGAGTGGCCGCAACACGGACCAACTCATTGCTAGTATACAGAGGCAAGTCCCGACGTTCCCGGATACCGAATAGCTAGGTGTCCGGATGGATGGAAAAACAGCCCTCCCATCGACATGCAGAATACGTCAACCATAAATGACAGAAGCTGATAAAGCTATTGCACCCTCTCTTTGGCAGCAAGGAACTGAACTTAGACACCTATATCCCCTCTGCGTGGGCCACGATTAGTGCCTCCCGGATGCAGACCCTCCAGCGCCTGCAGAATAAGGTACTTCGGTGGAGCCTGCATGTCCCTCCACTCACGAGGACTGTTACCCTCCAAGAGGAGACAAACATGGTAACTCTAAAGATGTCCATTCGAGAGAACGTAAGGCGTCTCTGTAACAAAGTGGCTGCCCTGCGCGACACAAGTCACTGGCTTACAACACTTTGGTACAACGACTCACCGGCTGTGGCACCGCCACCCTTTTCGTCTTACCATTCTCGACGAATCAGATGCGGACCATGGCTAACGATAGTCCTCTTACGGCCATTAATACTGTGTCAGCCCTGATACCGCCACTCAGTATGTGATATCCCTGGTACGACAACACGAATCAATACATACGTAGTTGTGTTAGCTTTTGCTCGCAGCCTTGAGCTTCCACCGCCGCAGGTGGTACGAGACTTCAAGTCCCCCTGCCACGCCTTCAGCGTGCACTCTAATGATGTCACTGCAATGATTTCATTATAAAAAAGAAAAATCTTTCCCTTGCACCAAGACAGTAAGAGCGCTATCCGCCAGTGACGCTGTACCACAACCTACCACAAAAAAAGCAACTCACCCGTAGATGCCTGATGGTTGTCAGTCAAAATATCGTGGCAGGAAGTCGATGTTATACGTTTTCAATCTAGAAATATCATGGAATGCTCTATACGTCGGGAAAATTTCAAGAATCACAGACTGTTTATTCTTTCAAAAGTAATCGCTGTAAGTGTAAATACATTTATTCCACTGTGGACCAAGACGGTCAGAGTGGCCACATTGCAAATGTTTAAACGCACCATCAAGCCTAAACGAGGAGGAATGTTGATGGTAGGCGCCATTCTGTTGTAGGATAATTTCCAAGATTTTCTCCGCTACGCTACAGACGTTTCTCTGGGAAGCCCTTACACATCCTCGACACAGTCCCAATGTCTTTCCATGCGGTTTCCTTACTTTTGAAGTCCTGAAGGAAGACATTCGTTGCTGTCGATTTACTCTGGACGAAGAGGAAGGATTCCCTGGCAAGCGCAAAAATTTTTCCATGAAGACATTGACCATCTTGTCTCTCAGCAGGATAAATCTATTAATAGTTATGGCGATTAACTTTCAAATGATGCACAGTTTACTTATTTTTTCCTGCTGTCTCGTTTTCACTTGAGTGCCCCTTACATCCTCTTTAGGTTGTATTGCACAGATTTTGTAAAAGCCATTTTGATGTAAAACCAACTCAGACTGCTAAGATTTTTATTATTCTGCCACTAATGTCGACATTAAAGTCATTATCTGGCAGACACAATTATTTATGGTGTAGACATCACGTGTCTCAGATTTAGAATATTGTTGCGAGGTGTGGTGCACGCCCTTTAGAATAGCGGTGAGTATCGCTGGCTGGTGTGCGGTGGATCACCATTTCAAACCTGATTACCAGGTTAATTATCATTTCTGGAGGCTTCTCGAAACTTCATACATTTTTTTACGCTTGTACAGTCTGGAATGTTCGAAGTTCGCATAAATAGTAGCACTCTCTGTCCTCTAGTTAAGTTCTATTCTGACCATACGTTGGTGTGTTATACTACATTAACGACCCAGCTTTCCCATGCGGACGTAATTGTGTTGGCTACGTGACAATATATTAATTAACCGTTATGTTGCCTGGCGCTGGGGGTGCAATGAAAACACTGCCAGGATAAACAATGTAGAGTAGTTTTCTTTGCATATTAAATAACATAAGACTCCTTCCGGGAATGTTAAGTTACTTACAAATAGCAAAAGGGCCGAAGGCCAAAGTGAGTGACAAGGAGGCTCAAGTTCAGATACAGTTGGAATGATCTTGATTAAATGACGGAGTTGCACTTAGTTAGCGTAAGGCCAAAATATGAAGAGACAAAAGTCACAGCCCTAGGCTGCTTAGGGGTCAGAAGATAGACATTGCACTGCGACTGTCCGATTATGATCCCATAGCGAGACTCTGATTGCCAGCCGGGGTGGCCGAGTGGTTCTAGGCACTACAGTCTGGAACCGCGAGACCGCTGCGGTCGCAGATTCGAATCCTGCCTCGGGCATGGATGTGTGTGATGTCCTTAGGTTAGTTAGATTTAAGTAGTTCTAAGTTCTAGGGGACTGATGACTCAGAAGTTAAGTCCCATAGTGCTCAGAGCCATTTGAACCATTTTTTGGAGACTCTGATGGATGGACTGCAGACGCAGCTGGCGCCTGGCCCAGACAGGTCGAAGAAATAACTGGTTCGATAGCCGAGACCGTACTGTCGATTCGTGGTTGAGCGATGGTGCACAGATACGGAGAGACTTTTTGGCTATCTCAGTGCTGTGGTCATAGAAGTGCACCCTGCTAGCAAAGGACTCTGCGCTTTTCGTGGTGGCTACCAGATTCTCTGTGGACAACAAATCGTAGTGTTGCTGTTGTTGTGGATGTTGTTGCTCAGACCATTTACCAACATGCAGGGCGAGCCCGTGCCGAGTTACGGTAAATGGTGGCCACCAGCGGAACTCGTGTATTGTACGGGGTTTCTGGTTGCTCTCTTGTATGAGGTATACAGCATCCCTTCCACTAGCGAAAAGATGGAAATGTCATCCGCGTCGACTGGGCCTCGTTCCTCTCCCGGGAAAACGGCAGTGACACCATGGGGAGACGTAGGGCGAGGCTTTGACACCGAAGAAGTATCGTCAGAGACGAACAGCGGCCGTATCTGGAGGCTGGGATACTGGACTCACCAGGAAGCTGGTGGACCAGGATTGGCTGGCAGCAGCTGAGGAGAAAGCCATCTGCACCTATTCCACGACGAGACCAAACATAATAAGAGACACACTGGATGCGGATGGCCGATAGTGGTGCGAGAGCAGCGTTAGAAGACGCAGGGAAATCGTGACACGAGGGCAGAAGAAAGTGCGTGAGCACCCAGTAAATAGAATTTCAGCACTAGAGGTCAAATATAAACGTGGGGCCGGCCGAAGTGGCCGTGCGGTTAAAGGCGCTGCAGTCTGGAACGGCAAGACCGCTACGGTCGCAGGTTCGAATCCTGCCTTGGGCATGGAAGTTTGTGGTGTCCTTAGGTTAGTTAGGTTTAACTAGTTCTAAGTTCTAGGGGACTAATGACCTCAGCAGTTGAGTCCCATAGTGCTCAGAGCCATTTGAACCATTTTTATAAACGTGGGAGCACGTGATAAGTACACCTGATGTGCCTGGAGTGAACAGATCAGTGCAGGAGGCTATGAGAAGGAAAACTGTGTGCACAGAGGACATAGGTGCGTGCGGGAGCACTAGGGATGTAAACGATTATTCCCAGTGGGCAAAGCTGGGTGCAGGAACACTTGCGATGCGCCTTAAGAGTGAGCAGAGGGCATACATAGGTGCGGGAGTACCAGAGTTGTAAACTCAACGGCTGTAAAATTACTGTTACTGGAGTGCGAAGATGGGTGTGGAAATGCTGAAGAAGTAGGAAAACGAGTGTATGCAGTAGGAACGGAAACGATGATCTTTAAACGTGTACTTGGATTAGGCACAGGAAATAGAACAGATAGTGCGTGCATGGATTAGGCACTGGCCGGGCCAGGGAAAGGGAACAGGCGAGACGGTGGATGTTCGCTGGTGTGAATCGCCGTGAGGTGCATACGTGAGGAAAGAGTTGGTCGAAGCATCTGGGGCTATGGCAGAAGGAGGAAGCTGTGGCGGGGCTGTCAGTGGTTGATGTTGGTGGCGTTTCGGTACTCCGGTTGGGTATCTCTGGCGTCGAGACGAAGACGTTACGTGTCTCCAAAACGAGTCTCTGCGCATACTGCGAATTGTAAAGCAGAGACATTGCCTGAGGAGTCGCCTCTACGTCGAGGATGAACATACACTGAGGTAACAAAACTCGTGGGATTGCACTATGTACATATATAAACATCGGTATTGTCGTGTACACACGATACATAGGGCAGGAGATTGGCGGAGCTGTCATTTAAACTCGGGTGATCTATGTGAAAAGGTTTCTGCCGGATTATGGCCGCACGACATGAATGAACAGAGACTTTGAACGCGGAATTGTGGTTGGAGCTAGACGCTTAGGGCATTCTGTTTCGGAAACCGTTAGAGAATTCAATAAACCGAGATCCACAGTGTCAAGAATGTGCTGGAAGAACCACATTTCAGGCGTTACCTGTCACCATGGATAACGCTGTGGTCGACGGCCTGTGCCTAACGACCGAGAGCATCGGCGTTTGCGCACGGTTGTCAGTGCTAACAGATAACCAACACTGTGTCAAATAACCGCAGAAATCAATGTGAGATGTACGACGAACGTATCCTTTCGGATAGTGCGGTGAAATTTGGCGGTAATGGGCTATCGCCGCAGACGATCGACGCTGGTGCTTTCGCTAACAGAATAACATGGTTTGCAGCTCCTCTACTAGGCTCGTGACTATATCGTTCTAGCCGGCCGAAGTGGCCGTGCGGCTAAAGGCGCTGCAGTCTGGAACCGCAAGACCGCTACGGCCGCAGGTTCGAATCCTGCCTTGGGCATGGATGTTTGTGATGTCCTTAGGTTAGTTAGGTTTAACTAGTTCTAAGTTCTAGGGGACTAATGACCTCAGAAGTTGAGTCCCATAGTGCTCAGAGCCATTTGAACCATTTGAACTATATCGTTCTACACTAGACGGCCTTGTAAAAAGAGTCCCGCTTTCAGTTAGTAAGAGCTGATGGTAGGGTTCGAGTGTGGCGCAGACCCCACGAAGCCATGGACCCAAGTTATCAACAAGGCACTGTGCAAGTTGATAATGGCGTGGGCTCTGTTTACGTGGAACGGACTGGATCCTCTGGTCCAACTGAACTGATCATTAACTGGATATAGTTATATTCGGCTGCTTAGAGAGTATTTGCAGCCATTCATCTACTTCATGTTTTCAAACAATCACGGAATTTTTATGGATGGCAGTGCTCCTTGTCACCGGGCCATAATTGTTCGTAATTGGTTTGAAAAACATTCTAGACAATTCGAGCAAATGATTTGGCTATCCTGATGGGGCGACATGAATTCCATTGAACATTTATGAGACATAATCGAGAGGTCACTTCGTGCACAAAATCCTGCACCGGCAAAACTTTTGTAATTACGGACGGTTGTAGAAGCAGCGTGGCCGAATATTTCTTCAGGGGACTTCCAATGACTTGTTGAGTCCATGCCACTACAAGTTGCTGCACTACACAGGGGAAAAGGGAATAATATTCTGAGGTGTCCCACAACTTTTGTCGACTCGACGTACTTGTCGCCAGCTAATAAGACGAAACGGTGAGAACATGGCCACCCGCGGGAGGCATGCATGTTGCAGGGTTGCAGGTTGCTGTTTGTAGGAGGTACACAGCAGTAACGGTTAACCACTGTTACTGTAGGTGGCGTGGCCATGGGTTATGGCACGACATCATCAAATTCATAAATGTCTCGTTTGTAAGCGGTAATAATGCCTATATGGTACTAAGAACAGAAAACTGGCTGATGCCAGGTGTTAACAGCAGCGAAATTTTAAATTCCGACTGGAATGTACAGGTTGCTTAAAATGGGTGACATAGTCTTATAGAAGAGTCCCTATAATGATATATTCGGAAACCGACACCTGTTGAGATACGAGCTATTTTACTAATTTGTAGTATTCGGTAGCGTAGGTCGTCTAACTGTTGCAGTAACGTGTGCGATGAATTACCACCGCTATTGAAGAACGTTACCCTTGCAGAAAGACAGTGACGGGGCACCACCCCATTGCCTACTGGTAGTGCGACAGTACCTCACCGCAAATTTTTACGGGCGATGGATTGGTCTAGGAGGTCCGATACTATTGTCTGCCCGTTCACCAGACCTGACACCGTTGAATATCTGGCTATGGCGATATTTAAACGCATTGATGTATGCCCAACCCATCGACAGTGTGCAGAGGTTACACTAACGTTGGGCAATGTATGTGACGCAATATGGACGTAGTCAGGTGTATTTGTAAGAGAGCGTGATTCACTGAGAAGAGGGGCTGAGTGTCTCGATGTGTGGTAACCAGATGCAGCATTACCTATAATATCTACTTCTACGTAACAGACGGGAGGGAATGAGAGAACAGACTGGCTCATACCTCAACAGGTATTGGTTTCCGAACACATCATTGTAGCAACTTTTCTTCTAGTTTTGACGAATACTGCCTTCTTTGGAAATATGTGGACAATTTTTAAAACGGCCTATACATTGCAAGATAAGCTGAACGCCGATGTTGGAGGCGTGTTTACAGCCGTAAATAATGCAATAATATCTAGTGAGGTTATACGGAACAATATGGATGAAGATAAGTGTTAAAGATGGTCATCAGAAGTTTCTATAGACGCTCTTCCTCACGGGCAGTATTGGCAGAGCATTTGACAGAAAACTTTAAGATAGTTGAACACATATTCCCTGATTGTAGATGGTATTACAGGGGAGATTTCAACTAAGAAGATACGGACTGGGTGGCTCAATTGTTTACATCATTGGGTTAGTTGGGACAATTTGAGCACTTAATCATGGAATTTACCTGTGGGGCTGTTATAAATGATTGAGAATCAAGCAAAATTTACTAGAGTTCTAACAACATTTATTTTTCAAAAGAAAAAGAAACAGACATAAATTGTGCCAAACAAGCTCTTGATTGAATACTGTAAACAACTAACAGTTGGTTTAAGAATACAATGGACAAGTATCCTGGGTGGCAGAAGTGAGTCAAGTACTCTGTCCCTAAAAATGTGGATAACGCAGTCTGAATTGATCTGAACCTGAGCACTATTTGATTGATCAAATCTACAGACATTTCTCTATATAGGTGCAGCTGAGAGCATGTGGCGACTGAGATCTGAATGCCCTGACAATGCTGGAGAGGCAGTACGTTACCCTGTTTGCGTCGTGCGGTGATGTATGAAGGTTATTCGGAAAGTAAGGAACGATCGGTCGCGAAATGGAAACCACAGTGAAAATCCGATGAAGTTTTGCATAGGTGTGTTGGGCAGTCTCTAGTAAGCCCGTCGATCGTGTTATTTTGTTCTTTTTAGTTCTGAGCTAACAGGGAGCACATAAAGATACCTAGAACAATTGTGTCTCCCGCCAAGTACGAGGGGCTGGTGAGAAAGTTCGCCTGGAGCTATGCAGCCAACATAACTGTCGTGCATTTTCTTCGTCAAGACAACTCTCAGCAGCATTCTGCAGGGGCAATGAAGATGGTCCTGCATCGTTTGCAATTGGAAAAATTTGATTACCCACAATACAGCCCGTAAATGTCTCCCTCTGAGTCTCATCTCTGCTCACATGAACCGCTGGCTATGAAGAGAACATTTTGGCACAGGCAACGAGCTGTAGGCCAGCGTAGAGAATTGGCGGAAAGCACTGGCGGCTGCCTTTTGTAACGAGGGTGTTGGAAAGTTGGCACAATGCTACGGCAAACGTCTAAGTCCTATCGGCGACTATGGTAATAAGAAGCTGGAAGTTGTAACTAATTGTTGCAAATAAAATAGTTTTGACTTTCACTGTGATTTCCATTTCGCGACCTGTCGTTCCTTACTTTCCGAATAGCCCTCGTAACTTGCAGCTGGTGAGATGTGTGCAGGGGAGACGAGACATGAGGCGGCACCTGTGAATCGATCTCGGCCACGAAAGAAATGCAAAAATCTCACGGACTAGCGATCAGCCAGATGGATCGCAATTTACTCTCTACCAGAGCCATGAAATCACGGTTGATTTCAGTGTGTGACACACTCATTCGCTGATCGTACCATGGGCCAATACGGCTCACTTATACGACAGAGCACACAAGGATACCAAACGTCAAGACTGGTAAACCAAAATGGCCGTGTGGTTCTAGGCGCTACAGTCTGGAACCGCGAGACCGCTACTGTCGCAGGTTCGAATCCCACCTCGGGCATGGATGTGTGTGATGCCCTTAGGTTAGTTACGTTTAAGTAGTTCTAAGTTCTAGGGGACTGATGACCTCAGAAGTTGAGTCCCATAGCACTCAGAGCCGTTTGAACCATTTGGTAAACAAAAAACAAATAAGTGGGTCTCGGGAAACGAGTAGTCCAAGACATTTGAAGTCACACTGTCAGTACAGTAAGAATTCGCCACAGGCTCCCCAGTCTAAACTACTCGCAAGTGAAGTCAATCTTAGAACAGGTCCTACGTACCAACCACACGTGCCAGAACTTCGACCAGAAGTCTCCTCCAAGACCATAGTCCAGCACCTGAGTGTCTCGCACCTCTCCAGAAAAAAAATCCGTTTTCCCGCAAAGTGCAAGTACGATGCCGCCTTCACGTCGTCTTAAGCCAATCACAGGGCTGTAGAGGCGCTAAATCTCCCCTCCCACACGACAGCACAAACTAATGTCGAACCAGGGCACGAGTAAGGAAAACTGCGTCTCCAGAAAAAAAATGAACCGTGAATTACTAGCTTTTTAAAGTTTTCTCAGAGGGGGAAGATGATTTTCTCCAAAGTCGTGACACTTCCCACGCCAACAGGCAAATAGATACAATCTTAAAAATGTTTATTTAAATCGCCTATGCCTTGGAGCTTGTTAGTTCGAGCTATGAGGTGTAATAAAGATTCTATACCCAAACGTTTCTCAGATGGCGGAGTTTCTTATACAACCAAGGCGGCCGATGCAAGTGGTTCACAAGCCTATTTACAGTATCAGTGAACACGAAAACTCGTGAATTTTTATTACACATGGCTCTGCACACAGAGCCTGGTTTGCGACTGTACTGTGCAGACGCGTTCCTTCAGACCATCGCCCCCAGCCCAGCCATCCGCTGGCGCAGCTGCACGTGGCTCGGCATTGCTGTACTGGAGACCTGTCTCAAGGAGGGGCTGCCCTGTACGGCTGTGTGCCTGTCCGGCAAGATTTACCGAGGGATGGGCTCGCCGCCAATTGCTCTGAACTCTGAACTTGCCGTTTCTACGAGCTAAGAACCATAAAAATACCTCATGCTTTTAGAGCCCTACCAGCTTCCAACGTCTGCTCAGGCCGTTAACTTTCTGGAGTCTCGCACAAGGTGTGTCAGCTTGATGTGAAATATTTAATAATTTTCCATATGCGGAAAATAGGTGAGAGAGTAACTTGTCCTCTCTCAAACAGACAAGCGAGCTATGATGATAACACCTTAGGTCTCCTGGTTAGAAACAGGTCCGAACTTTTCGACTCAGTTAACGTAGGAGAGGGAATTTGATGTCATATGACGCTTATTACATTACTGAATACGTCTGCTAACAGAAATGTAAAGAATTGTAGCAAGATATTTACGCTCATCAAACGCTACAAGAGACACCTTTCAGATTACTTGAGACCGAAAAATGTTGAGAATAAACAGGCGAATTTTAAGAGTATTGTACAATACACCTGAGATAGTTACTTACGGAACCAAGTTGTGAGAGATGGAAAGGGCTCGCCATGATTCGACAGCATTGTTAGAAAGTCGCTTCGGAAGCAAACAAAGCTTCAATGCAGATTTAAACTAGCCGAATCCTCACAAACAGAAATTCAGCAAAAATTACCGCAGGTAGAGCCATGAGTGAAGCTTTCAAAGAATTCCAAAATAAAACTCTACCTATGGATGTGAGAAAACTACTAACACATTTTGCTCTTATGTTAAATCAGTAAACGGATCAATGCCGTATGTTCAGAAACTCTATGATGATAATGGCATCGAAATGGAGGATGACAGAGACAAGGATGAAATATTAGGATCGAGCAAAAAGTTTTCGTTCAAAGGGCATAAAGTCCAGAATCGGTACGTCAATAAGGCAATATCCCCGTGAGTATTGACACAATCATCCCAAAGACTCATCAGCCTGAAGATACCTGTTTGACAGAATAACATGTCCTGATGCGTGAAGAAGTGGTAGCTGCCTGCTACACATGCTAGACCGACAGGAATCGTCGACCCTCTAAGGCCTTTTTTAAGGGACCGAAAGATTGATAATCGCAAAGGCACAGATCAGGACTATGGGGCGGGTGCTCGAGTATCTGGCTGGGCTCCCAGACTGATCGGCGTCTTGTGTCGAATCGCGACCACCATTGAACTTGGCAAATCATTCCACAACAGTTGTTTTCGGCAGACAGGCTGCCAAACACATTTTCATACTCCAGTCGATGTCTGGCGGTGTTTGTCCTTCAGCAACCAAGGGAGAATAACAGCTCCTTGGTCCTGTTTGGACGCATATGGTAAGAATGTCAGGTTTCCACATTTACTGCACGCACGTGGGAAAGACAAGAACGCCACACTAATCCTTTGCTTACATGTTGGTTCTTATACACCTGCATCCGATTCGGAGTACGCTCCATACAGCTGCAGAAAAGGCGTCAAACAGAAACCTATTGATCGCCACTTATTCGAAATTCTTTTTCAAAACTGTTTATTGACGAAGATCTTTCTCCGGTTCCTCCTTTAAATTGCATTGTGGCCAGGGTGGCTGAAGTGTTTATTTATCACATCACAGATCGGAATGGCCGGCCGTGGTGGACGAGCGGTTCTAGGCGCTTCAGTCCGGAACCGCGCTACTGTTACGGTCTCAGGTTCGAATCCTGCCTCGGGCATGGATGTGTGTGATGTCCTTAGGTTAGTTAGGTACTTACAAGGGAACCTCCCCATCGCACCCCCCTCAGATTTAGTTATAAGTTGGCACAGTGGATAGTCCTTGAAAAACTGAACACAGATCTATTGAGAAAACAGGAAGAAGTTGTGTAGAACTGTGAAAAAATAAGCAAAATATACAAACTGAGTAGTTAAAGGCAAGATAAGCAACAATAAGGACGATAAGAACGCAGGAGCGCCGTGGTCTCGTGGTAACGTGAGCAGCTGCGGAACGGAAGGTCCTAGGTTCACATCTTCCATCAAGTGTAAATTTTAATTTTTTATTTTCAGTTTACGTGACAAACTCTTATGTTTTCATCACTTTTTTGGGAGTGACTATCACATCCACAAGAAAACCTAAATCGGGCAAGGTAGAAGAATCTTTTTACCCATTCGCCAAGTGTACAAGTTAGGTGGGTCGACAACATATTCCTGTCATGTGACGCACTTGCCGTCACCAGTGTCGTACAGAATATATCAGATGTGTTTTCCTGTGAAGGAATCGGTTGACCTATGACCTTACGATCAAATGTTTTCTGTTCCCATTGGAGAGGCACGTCCTTTCGTCTACTAATCGCACGGTTTTGCAGTGCGGTCGCAAAACACAGACACTAAACTTATGACAGTGAACAGAGATGTCAATGAACGAACGGACAGATAATAACTATGCAAAAATAAAGAGAGTAAAATTTTCAGTAGAGGGAAGACTTGAACGAAGGATCATTCGTTCAGCAGCTGCTCACGCTACCACGGGACCACGACGCTTCTAAACACACTTCGTCCATGATGTTGCTTATGTGGCCGTTGGACTACTCAGTTTGTATATTTTGCTTATTTTTTCACAGTTCCACACAACTTCTTCCTGTTTTCTCAACTGATCTGTGTTCAGTTTATCAAGGCCTATCCACTGTGCCAACTTATAACTAAATCTGAGGGGGGTGCGATGGGGAGGTTCCCTTGTTAGTAGTTCTAAGTTCTACGGGACTGATGACCTAAGATATCATGTCCCATAGTTCTCAGAGTCATTTGAACCATTTGAACAGGTCGGAATGACTAGGCAGGACGGTTGGTGGGGCATCAGATACTGTCGTAAAATCATAGAAGCAATGAACAACAATAGTTCATTCATACATGGCGTACAGTTCGATTCGGCATCTCTGTGGTCAGCGCCCAGGGAGACAGGCTGGTTCTAGACGACGATGTGTGCTTAGTTCAGCACGCAGGTTCAGGAAACGGCCAGCAAATGAGTCGCCACGTCAGGCAGACGGCAGCAGTGACGAAATTCATTGTCAGTTCCTTACCCAGTGTAGTGCTGCGTGAGGCTCAGACAGTACTCCGCAATAGCAGAGTGCACCTGCACGGGGCAGGCGGTGGCTCTGCACTGACTCAGGCCCTGCTGTGAACCATGCATCCCCAGGGTAGGGACCCTAAAGTTGGTAGACATCAGTTTGTAGATAGTCCCCAGCTGGAGGGCACCAGTTCAACTCCCGGCCGCATCAGAACTACACCCAGCCTATAGCCCAGCACCTAACAGAGAGCGTGTAGTAGCAGTGTGTTGGGTGACCCACATCAAGTCGATGAACGGCATGGAGTACCTCTCAGAGGTGGATTCAGTGTCAGGGTTGTACCTTTCGTCACATCAACTCGACCTCTATGTAGCTTCTAGCAACAGACTGCGGCACAGCTTTTTGTCTGCTTGATCACAGTTTACAATTGCATAGTCAAAAGGCAGTGGCGCAACAACTTTGTCGAAATGGTGGATATAGAAATAAGTGATCACAGGATAGACAATTAACTGAAATAGCACAATAGTAAAATCGACTGGATCCTATGAGTTAACAATACTATTCGGCAGAGAGTATGCGAAAGAGTTTTCTCCTCTTCCAGAAGTAGTGCTCCGTGCGTCACTGGAGGAGTAAAGCGTCCTCATTTATTGGTAAACTGCGCATCTCATTCCCGTTTCCAAAAATGATGTTCTAGGCTTGTATTGCTAACGCAAGTGGGCTGTAGCATTTTGGGATACGTTTTATGATCACGTATTACGACATTTCAGGAAACTGAAAATCTCGTATGTAGAAATGAACATAGAGACCTCAGATAGCGATCATGTCAAACCAAGTTCGCTCTGTTCGTTCACGAGGAACAGAAGGCAGAGGATGCAGGTGCCCAGGCTAGTACGGTGTTCATTGATTTCCAGAAGGCTTTCGATACAGTTCTGCAATTTCACGTAATAAACAAAATACGACATTACGGAATAGAAGACCAATTCTGTGACTAGATTGAAGAGTTCCTAGCAAACAGTATACAACACGTTACCCTTAAGGGAGAGAAATATTTAGACGAAAAAGTAACTTTGCATGTACCCCAAAGGAAAGTTATTGGACCATTTGCTTCTCACGATACATTTTCCACGGGCTTTTCGCGGATGATGCTTCTGTGTACAGACAAGTCGCAACGCTAGAAAATTGTAGCGAAATGCACGATGGCCCACAGAGAATCGACTCTTGGTGCAGGGATCTGCAGTTGACCGTTAACATAAATACATAGAACGTATTGCAAATAAATTAGAATAAATACTCACATTGGATGATTACACGATTGTGGAACAGTTATATTCATTCAAGTCTGTAAGCATGCGTACACAGCGATTTAAAGTGGAAGGGCAGATGCCACACTGTGAGTCTTCGGAAAAATCCTCAGGAAGTTTAGTTCCCCCTTATCAAACCCTCGATCGAACAATATTTGACACACGTCAGTCTATGGTCTGTACCAGACTGGATTGATTGAAGAAATAGAGGAGATCCAAAGAAGGGAAGCGTATCTCGTCACAACTTCATTTCCTAAGCACAAAGGGATCAGTAAGGTGAAAACCAAACACCAGTGGCAAACGGTATTAGAGAGGCGCTGAGCTTCACGATGTGGCTTATTGTTAAAATTCCGAAAACGTACGTTCCTTGAAGAGTCAACCAACATATTGCTTCCTTGTGGGTATATCTAGTGGAAAGACCGTGATAGATTGGATCTCACACAGAGGCTTACCAACAAGTATTCCTCCTCCATTGGTGACTGGAACAGAAAAAGGGAGAAGAGTCAGTGATACAAAAATACACACCGTTACGCACTTGTATGTGGATTGCGGAGTATAGCTGTGGATATTTTCTCTGATATCTCTGCCAACATTTAATGGTATCAGCCCGGTGTAATTACATGGGAACATCTGTGGCCTACTTAGCATTGCAAATCAAGGACTCATGAAACTGTGTCTAGTCGAGCAAATATTGTCCGAGGGGTGGTAGGTCATTGTATATGTGATAAAATTCCTCATCGTATCAAGATGAGAGTGTAATCACCAGCAAATGAAAATATTAAACCACAGACAAATCAATTTAGTTTGAGCGGGCAATTAGAAGACTCCCTTAGAAATGTGCAAACTCAGAGGAACTCGCTGAGAATCAGCAGTATTATTTGTTATTATTCACGTATGGGCACAGTAGGACCATGCGAGGTACGATCCATCAATGTCACGTTTGATGGTTGGCCTTTCTTTGTGTCCATATTTGTTTTATCCTTTCAGAACGAAGTCTCTTTCTTTCATCAGACGACGGTGCTCCAGTCCGTTTTCTAATTTCGCTCTGACCAACTTTCCAATGAAATATCTTTTGTCTGTATGTTTCCTATCTGTAAGGTCTGCCTGTGTTATACCGGCTGCCTTAAGATCCTCCTTAATCGCAGCAGTCCATTTCATTGGCTCAGTTTTGGCCTTACTTCTGTTTTCATAGAATTCTACTATTTGTTTTGTCAACCTAGTGGGTGCCACTCTTTTAATGTGCCCATAAAATTTAAGTCTTCGTTTTCTCATGTACGTCTGTGTATTCTTCTATTTCCTTATTACTTCTCAGCCTATAAGTCTCTCTATCAGTATGTTGGGATTAATGTTTTCCTAATAATCTTTCTTTCTTTCTTTTCAATTTCTTCAATATCCCTCTTCCTGTTTAAAATTAAAGTTTCTGCTCCATAAAGACATCCACGTTTGATTGCAATGCTATAATGTCTAAGTTTACTGAAATTAGAAAGTGATTTTATTATAAATATTTTGTGTTAATATGAATGCAGTTGCCATCTTTTGACAGCGAGCTTATTTTGCAGCTTTTTCCAGACCGTTTTCTTGTATGATCTCATCCAAGTATTTAAACTGAGATACCTTTTTTATTTTTCCATATTTCGTGTTCAAAAAATTTTGGTGTTTGTTTCTTGTAAGTTATGTATTCCGTTTCTTTCTAATGATATTTGTAGTCCTACCTCTTCCGAGACTTCTTTAAGAATTTCAATTTGTTTTTGAGCTGTGATAACATCCCTAGTTCAAATTGCGAGATCATCTGCAAAGGCGAGGCAGTCTACAATAATATTGCCACGTAGAGGAAGGTGTACTTAGATGAATGACTAACTTCACTTAACAAAGGTTTATTCAGCACTTGCACATACAAGAGCGCGGAGCGAATTACTTACGGCCAGAACACGTACTGTATATATATAGCTACAGAACATTCCAGTACAGTGATTCTTGTAATTTGTGGATACTTTTAGACTATACTCGAATATAGAATTTAAAATTGTACAGTCCAGGTGAGTTTGAAACTCACGACCCTCCATGCAACTGCTCAGCTTCTTCTGCGACATTGCTCCCTCCTTAAGAGAACAGAGTCACGGGGTTACGTTCTCCTGGTCCGCGAACGACTCATCGGTCCTGCATACTCCGACTGCCGATGACTGATGCTAGCCCTGGTGGTGATCTTCTTAGAACTTTCTTTGCCGCTACGCTCTTCGTCACCTTTCCGCTTGTTGCCTGTCGCTGGAGCTTCGAATTTACCCTGGCTGGCAGGATCCTTGTAGGGTTTCATTCGCAGGACGTGGACAGTATCTCTCATCTTTCGTCGTCTTGCGTCGGGATCGAAATCTTCAAATTCATAAGTGACATCATACAACTGTCTTACAACCTTATGAAGTCATGAAGTCCAAAGTAGCGCCTGAGGAGCTTCTCAGAGAGACCAACCTTCCGAACAGGAGTGAAGACCCAGACGAGGTCACCAGGCTGGTAGACAACAGGGCGGTGGCTCGCGTCATACCTTCGGGGATCGTTTTCTTGAGCCTGCAGAGTGCAGAGTCGAGCTAACTGGCGAGCTTCCTCAGCTATGGCTAACACCTGGCCGATGTAGTCGTCGTCCACATCATCAGGATGTAACGGAAACACAGCGTCCATGGTCGTAGTCGCCTCACGCCCATGGACCAGGAAAAATGGCATAAATCCTGTGGTGTCTTGTTTGGCGGTGTTGTGGGCAAACGTCACGAAAGGTAGCACGTCATCCCAGTTGCTCTGCTCAACATTGACGAACACTTATAGCATGTCGGCCAAAATCTTATTAAGGCGTTCAGTAAGCCCGTTAGGCCGGCCGGTGTGGCCGTGCGGTTCTAGGCGCTTCAGTCTGGAACCGCGTGACCGCTGCGGCCGCAGGTTCGAATCCTGCCTCGGGCATGGATGTGTGTGATGTCCTTAGGTTAGTTAGGTTTAAGTAGTTCTAAGTTCTAGAGGACTGATGACCACAGATGGTAAGCCCCATAGTGCTCAGAGCCAAGCCAAGCCCGTTAGTTTGCGGATGGTATGCAGTCGTCATGTGATGAGTAATGTTAGACCGACGGTTTATCTCTGCCACAAGATTCTATTGAAAAACTTTCCCTAGATCCGGAATTAACGACCCTGGCGCACCGTGTTTTAATACAATGTCTTCCACGATGAATTTGGCTACCTCGGATGCTTCGGTTGCTTTCACGGCTTTTGTAATGGCATAGCGTGTCAGATAATCAGTGTAAACAATAATCGATCTATTGCCACTAGCAGGCGTTGGAAATCGTCCGAGGAGGTCAATCCTAACGCGCGTTTCGGCTGCTGGAATTGGTATGAGTCGGACACGTGGTTTCTGAGGAACTGCCTTTCTCCTCTGGCACTCTCTACAGTGCGACACATAGTGACGGACACTACCAAATACACCTGGCCAGAAAAATCTCTTTTGAATTCTACCGTAGGTCTTAATAAATTCTAAATGTCCGGCCTCAGGTGTGTCATAGAATTTCTGTAGAACATCTAAGCGCATATGTTTCGGAATCACTGGTAGCCACCTCTTTCCAAACCAATCAAAGTTTTTCTTGCAAAGTAATCCGTTAACTACCTGAAATTGTCCTTTCACATCATCTGACCGATTTAAGGCAAGCATAATTTAAGATTTCTTGGCATCCTTCTTCTGCTCAGCAGAGAGATCCTGGAGTACAGTGGGACAGTCACTATCTTCACCAAAGTCTTGATGGCCTTGCACGGGGTTTCTTCAGAGACAGTCGCCATCTTGGTGTTTTCTTCCACTTTTGTACGCTATGGTAATGTCATACTCTTGAAGACGTAGTGGCAACCTGGCGAGTCGTCCTGTTGGATCATTAAGACCTGTCAACCAACAAAGTGAATGATGGTCTGTTACAACTGTGAATGGCCTTCCATAGAGATACTGTCGAAATCTGCACATGGCCCAGATCACGGCAAGACATTCTCCTTCTATAGTTGAGTAGTTTCTCTCGGCTTTTGTAAGTGTCCTAGAAGCATAGGCTATAACATTCTCTTTTCTACCTGAAATTCGCACCAGAACAGCACCGATCCCATACCCACTGGCATCTGTGTGTAGTTATGTAGGTGCTCTTTCATCATACAAACCAAGTACAGGGTCAGTCGTCAGAGCTTTTCAAAGCACACCGAAAGAATCTTGTTGAGCACCACCCCAGATAAATTTGGCATCAGCTTTTAACAACTCTTGGAGTGGCCTGGCTTTGATACAAAAGTCTTTGATAAAACGACAGTAATAAGAACATAATCCGAGGAAGCTTCTCACCTCTCTAATACTTTTAGGAACAGGGAATTCCGCTACAGATCTCACCTTTTCTGGGTCTGGCCGCACAACTTCGTTTGACACAAAGTGTCCAAGTATTTTGATTTCTTTTGCTCAAAAAGAGACACTTTCTTGAATTAAGTTTCACTACGCCTTGTTGGAGACACCTAAGAACGACCCTCAGTCTTTTTATATGTTCACCAAATGTCTCTGAGAACACTATAATGTCATCTAAATAACAAAGACCCATCGTCCATTTCAGGTGACGTAGAAGATTATCCACCATCCGTTCAAAAGTTGCTGGTGCATTACACAAACCAAACGGCATTACCTTAAACTCATACAGGCTCTCGGGGGTGATGAATGCAGTTTTCCCACGATCAGCCTCATCCATTTCGATTTGCCAGCATTCTGAACACATGTCCATGGTTGAGGAAAACTTAGCCCCGTTCAGACAATCTAGTGTACCGTCAATTCGTGGAAGAAGGTAAACGTCCTTTTTAGTTATCTTATTAAGCTTTCTTTAATCAACACAAAATCGTCAACTGCCATCTTTCTTCCTGACGATGACCACTGGTGACGACCATGGGCTCTGCGATGGCTGAATGATGTCATTGATCACTTTCTCTACCTTGTCGCGAATTATTCGACGTTCCGTTGCTTACACACGGTATGCTCTCTGGCTTATTGGTTGATGGTCTCCAGTGCTAGTCCGGTGCTTCACCGTCGATTTGTCTAATTTGCTCTTCATATGTGGATTGAAGCATTCAGAGAACTCTTGAAGAATGGCAAGTAGCTTATTCTGTTGTTCCTCAGTGAGTTCTGGTGATAATCGAGCTAGAAGATCTTGTCTCATAGTGGTAGCGTTAATTTCGCCCACAGACTCGGCATGGGAGGTTTCTATGACGCTCAGCTGTTCTTCAATTAACGGCTCAGCATTTGCTAGGCACATGCGTCTTGGAAAGATCTGCGGTTCTCGGTGACAGTTAACTATCCACAATTCACCGAATCCGTTCTTAAACGAGACAACAAAGGCAGGGATGACCAAGTTATTCTTCAGTGGTATGCTTCTCTTTCATTCCACTACAAGATCCATGCGTTGATGCATGGCACGACACGTGACATTTACCATTCTAGCGCTGACTGCAGGAATTATCACTTCATCCAGCACACATAGTCTCCACACTCTCGGATGCGCATTTTCCTGTCCACAGTAGCTCATCTCGTCTAGCATAATCTTCGAGCGACCACAATCTATAATTGCCTGAGAAGCATTGAAAAGGTCCCATCCGAGAATGACGTCATGACTACACTCTTGTAAGACGATGAATTCTAAGGCCTGTGTATGGCCACTTATACCCACACGAATGGTACGTCTTCCTGTAGGTTTTACATATTTCCCATCAGCCACCTTCAGCAGAGACGTTTCGTTGTCGACGAATACGGTATTCTGCAACTGGCCATGGTACTTTTCCGAAATGACAATATGATGCTCCACAGTCCACAAGAGCTTGGGCTGGTCGGCCATCCACGAGGGTATCGACGTAGTATCCTATCATTTTTGTAGTGATCAACGGCGGAGGATTTTTCTTTTCGGCTGCCTCACCCTCAAGGAAGGTCGCACCCTCTAGTTTTCCAGTTTGTAGCGGTTAGGTGATCGGCTGGAGCTTCTAAAATGCGATGGAGATCTTGATCGACGTGTTGGGGAGCGTCCTCTCCAGCGGCTAGCTTGCGGCGATCGTGACCTACGTCGTCCTGCTCCCATATCTTCTTCTTCTTCTTCGTCGTCCCGGAGTTGGCGTCGGCTAAGATCGGTCTGCTGTCTTCAGGCGCGGGCGTCATCAAATATCCGCCACCCTTCTCGACAATAGCTCGTCACATGTCCCGGTCGTCCGTAGTGGAAACATACTGGTTGATTATCCTGGGTCCTCCAGACGCCAGTGTCTCGCCTTGCAATCCAAATGCCTTCTGAACTTCCTCTCTCACTATCTGTCTGCCGAAGAACACTTGTGAAATCAGTTGCTTCCTCCATCACAGAGATCGATACGACGTTTGGAAGCCGATTAAACTTCTTGCGTGTAATTCTGTTTTGATGCATTGTCTTGATATACTGGCACCATTTTATGAAGTCGTCTGCTGCCGAAACCTCCTTCAGGTGTAGGGCTCGATACATGTCCTCAGCAAAACCCTTCATGAGATGTGCAACCTTATCTTCAAAGAATGTGCAAATGGCTCTGAGCACTATGGGACTTAACATCTGAGGTCATCAGTCCCCTAGAACTTAGAACTACTTAAACCTAACTAACCTAAGGACATCACACACATTCATGCCCGAGGCAGGATTCGAACCTGCGACCGTAGCGGTCGCGCGGTTCCAGACTGAAGTGCCTAGAACCGCGCGGCCACCACGGCTGACCGCAACTTTATCTTCCTTCTCCATTCTAGGATTTACACAGCTCCAAGACGTCTTGAATGTTGGATGCTGTAGTTCCTTCTGGACGCTGTGCCCTGCACATTAATTTATCTTCCGCCTTGCACTTCTGTCGTTGTGTCGCCGAAATACTTGCGCAGTTCCGCCTGGTATACTTCCCAGCTTGTGCACTTCTCCTCGTTGTTCTCATACCATTGCTTGGCAGTGCCCTACAAGCAGAGAAATACGTTAGCCAAACACACGGTGTCGTCCCATTTGTTAAATTTGGCTATACGCTCATATATCTTCAGCCACTAGTTTGAGTCTTGGCCATCGGCACTAGAGAACCCGGAAGGATGTCTCATGTGGCAGCACACAGCTGCTGTCATGGTAACGTCCTCTTCTTCTTCTGTCTCCGGTAGATTGCGATCTGTTGAATATGGTTCGAACTCGGGTTTCTCGCCACGTAAACGGCGGCTCTGTCGTGGCCTGATGGGAGCCACTGTGTCGTCGATAATGTGCGCCATCACATGTTCCAATAGCCGGGGCCTCCACCAGAATAATGTAACGTAGAAGAAGGTGTAATTAGATGAATGACGAACACTAACTTCACTTAACGAAGGTTTACTCAGCACTTGCACATACAAGAGGGAGGAGCGAACTGCCTACGGCCAGAACACATACAGTATATATACAGCTTCAGAACATTTCATTACAACGATTCTTGTTATTTTTGGATACTTCTAGTATGCACTGGAACCGAATATAGAAATTAAATTTGTACCGTCGAAGTGAGTTTTGAACTCACAACCCTCCATAGAACAGTTTAGTATCATAACCACTACACCACAGTGCAGCGACAATATCACTTCTACCTGATTGGTCTATGTTTTGAATCGACCTTTGCTCTCGCCACGCCATTCTGTAATTACCTTTTCCAAAACACAATTAAACAGTAATGGAGAGAGTCCATCTTCCTGTCTAACACCAGTCTTTATTTCAAATGGTTCAGAAATCTCTCCCATGAATTTAACTTTAGATCTAGTGTCGATTAACGTTCCCTTAATCAGTATTAGAGTTTTATTATCTAGCCCTTATTCGTTTAAAATTTGTAAGAGAGATTCACGATCAACTAACTGGTCGTAAGCCTTTTTAAAATCCAGAAACGTACATCAATATTGTTGCTAGAAATTCTTTTGTGTCTGAGGATTAGTTTTAAAGCAAGAATTTGTTCCAGACAGGATCTCTTTTGTCTAAAGCTTGCTTGGTATTCACCAATTGTATTGGTAAAATCCACAAACGTACATCAATATTGTTGCTAGAAATTCTTTTGTGTCTGAGGATTAGTTTTAAAGCAAGAATTTGTTCCACACAGGATCTGTTTTGTCTAAAGCTTGCTTGGTATTCACCAATTGTATTGGTATTCACCAATCTAGCTGTTCTTGGGCTCGATCAAGTAAACACTACGAGAGAATTTTGTATGTGACTGGGAGAAGAGAGATTCGTCGGTAATTAATAATATCGGTTCTATCCCGTTTTTTATGCAATGGAGGAATTAGGACAGTTTTCCAGTCCTCAGGTATTTTCCCAGTTTGCGAGTATATTTTATTAGTTTTATAGTGTTAGGGGCAGCTGATTTTAGTAATTCTGCGATTATACCGTGTTCTCCGGATGCTTTATTGTCTTTAAGTCTCTTAATTTGTTTAGCTATTTCAATTTCATCTGGTGCTTTAGATTTAGGGTTGGTGTTATTAATTTGCTGTGGTTGGAATTTATTCGCTTATTCTGGACAGTTTAATGGTTTTTCAAAATAATTAGCAAGTATCTTACAATTTGCCTAGTTGTTAAGAACCAAACTCCCATTTTCATTTTTGAAGCAAAGACTTTAAGGTAGGTAACCGGTTAGTTTTGTTTTGAATGTTTTGTAAAAGAATCTTGTATGGTTCTTTTGGAAATCTTTTTAGATTTCCCAAAGTT
Organism: Schistocerca americana; assembly: GCF_021461395.2. NCBI lineage: Eukaryota > Metazoa > Arthropoda > Insecta > Orthoptera > Acrididae > Schistocerca > Schistocerca americana. The sequence goes on from NC_060130.1 coordinate 534,007,555, forward strand.
GCGCATTTTCGTAGTGTCTTTTAGTCTGTTGGATTAATTTAGATGTTTCTTTTCTCACAGTCAGAAGGGTGTTGTGCTTTCTTTCGATTTTGTTACTATTCCAATTTTTGTATGCCTCATGCCTAGACTTAACTGCTGTTTCACAATCCCCGTTCCACCAAGGGTGTTTTTGTTTCATTCGAAGCGGAATAAAATTTTGTGCTGTTTTGATGAACTTTTCTTTTAGCTTTTGACAATTGTTGGATTGTTTTTTGCCAAGTTCACTTGTTAGACTTGGAGTTATTTTAGCAGTGTCAAATTTTGGGATAACATTTTTTGTTTTGAAGAGTTTCTGAGGCTGAAGTTTTACTATTATTCGCGTTAAGTAATGGTCCGAATCATTATTAGCCCCTTTCCTAACTTGGACATCTAAAATTTCTTTGTAGTTAGGGTATGAAATTGCTACTTAATCGATTTGAAATTTCGCAATAATTGTATTGGGTGCCCGCCAGGTTTAGGGTTAGATGGTTTCTTTTTAGAATGTGTTGACATGATTTCAAGGTTAAAATTTTTGCATATTTCAACAAGTCTTTGGGATTTTTGGTTTGTCCGTTTATGCGCCTTAAATCCACCCACCTTTTTCTTACATTTTTTCACTTTAACCAATTGAACATTAAAATCATACATTAAAATTTTAGCATGGTTTAAGGGAATTTTCGAGATTATGCTTTCTGATGTTTCCCAAGCTTTATTAGCTTCGTCAGGTTTTTTACGGTTATCCTCATTGACTGGCATTGGGGAACTGATTAAAGTGTATGCTTTATTTGCGCATTTAAGATAAACTGTCATTAGTCTATTATTAATGGGTTTTACCTCTGTTATTGAGTTTAAAATATTTTTGGAGGCTGCAAAAGAACTCCCAGGTGTGGTGCATTATTAAGTACTCTTTTATCAGTTTTACTTTTAAAAAGACGATAATTGCCAAAATCCATGGTGTTATTGTCCGTCATTCGTGTTCCTCGAAGTGCCAAAATCTGAACCTTCTGTACTTTTAATGTATCTCCCAACTTACGAAGTTTGCCTGGTTGCATAAGTGTTTGTATGTTAAGTGTTGCAAAAAAGTATTTGTTTTGGTTTTAAGTTGCCCGGAGGACTCCGACTTCCTCTGCTGAATAACATTACATTTTAACCTGGCGGCCTAGAATCCAAAACACCAGTTGCGCCAGTAATACTGGCTGTGGATTGATCACCAGAGGTAATATTGTGATTAACAAAATGCTCCGTGATGATGCTACCTGGAATTAGGTGAGGTTGAGTAGACTCATTGAGTGAACTCAGAATGTGAAGACTGGAAGCGTTAGTTCAAGAATGTGAGTTTTAGCCGCATCACTGATAAACAGACTCTGACCACTTCGCCGCTTGCTACAAGACAGACGCAAAGTGGATTTGGTTTTGTTTTGTTTTGCTTTGGTCCGGGACTGCTTATTTTGTATTCGCAGCTGTCCACCATATCTGATATCACAATCCGCCACCTGTGACCCGGCCAATACCCTAAGCAAGGTTGGCTTCTTAGATTTGTAGTCACAAAGTCGTGAAGCCTGATATCAGCAGTATTACCCTTATTCATTTATATGGATGCGAAAATACGAGTGGCGATTTCGCTAATCACGATTTGTGTATGCAGTATATTTGGTTGGGTCACTGTGACTAGCAAGTTGCCATAATGTGGCTGAGCAAGGTGAGTTATACCCAGCATTCGACAGCGGGCCAGCCGCCAGTGGAAGAGTTGGACGGCTGGTAACAGAGACATGGCGACTTGGAAAGGGGAGAGAGGGTGCCGCAGCGTGCGTGGTGAGGCGAGGGAAGATGGCCTGGTAAATAGTAATTGTGCTAAAACTGAATCCTAATATGTTTACTGAAAATGCCGAAACTGGTTACAGAGATAATATGTAAATATCTGAATACAGCACCTGATTTGCGATAGTGAGACGAGCTTACTAAAATTATTACTGTGTTTATGAAGGTATTATTAACAAAGCTATTAACATTTAGCCTTAAGATTGTTGATAAAATCAATAAAAAAATAATACCAACACGTAATATATGTATGTGACACACATTTATGTATCTCTTTATGACGGCTAAGGGATGAATAAGTCTGCATAACTGTTAAACAAACAAGCCAACAGTATTAAATTATTTTATGAATACCCGGAAATGTGGTGCCAGAACCATGAACTCTCTACATGGGCACAATTGAATATTGCCAGCCTGAGAATCCTATTAAGTTATTCTATCAATCCATTTGTTTATTTCATGAAATTTTGACAACTTCGTATATGTAAGATCATCATTAGTCGATTGTAGGACTGCATTGTCAGAGAACGTAAAGATGTTTTATTGACTAGTGTCAACTGTAGCTCCAGATATGGCAAGGAAACTAAATAAACAGATAGTAAATACTAAGCATAGAGAAAACACTGTGAAAAGAAATTAAGTAAATTATTCAAGAATATTTATTGTTAACATCTGAAATTGTGTAAATATTGTAATACGTCTGATTTCACGAATAATGGTGAGGTTGAAAGACACGAAGCTGGCCACAGCAGCGATAATGAGACCAAGGGTTGAAATAGACATGCAAACCAGAGCTCGAAGTCTTCTGTCGGTGTGCGGTTGGACTCCTGAGGTGTTCGGAAATTGCTGTGAGGGCACAGAGCTGCCTGGGTTTCAGTGTGGTGATTTCGCGTTAGAAATATTTCGCTGTCTATCATTCTGGGTCTTAGAATATTTTGGAACTCCAAATGTTGGTGACTTAGAGTCACAGACTGATTATCATTGAATGAACAATTCCGGCTGCAGTAAAATATGTTCAAAGACATACATGCAGCTGTTAAACTTTCTGATTACCGCTACAGATTTCAGTGATTTTGTTTCACGGCTCCTAGCATTTATCTTGCACATGCTGCTGACTGCAAAATCTTCCGCCTGTACTGCGAATTAAACAGTCTGTCGTATTCTGATTCAGACTTACGTACGTTGACAATCTACGTGAGCCCAAGACACAGATTAAATTTTTTGTGTGGTTATTGGAATGCACATATAGTCAAGAATAATTTGTGGGTTGATGTTTTCCTTTTAATAATCATTGTCCATCCACTTATTTAATTAATTATTTCACTGGTTTCTTTGTTAATCATGATACTTCACTCATAAGCCATGCCTCTATAAAGGCTTAGAGCAGCTGAACCTCTTTTGACTGAATGAGCCATATTAAAAAATCTGTGATCGTACATTCGAACTCATCCCCTAATGTGTAGGTAGCAAAGCACGATATGGACTGGACATTAATTTCATTTTATTGTTGCCGAAGCCGCAGTGTGGATCTGTTTTCGTGGATATAGTGGTTCTCAGTATTAGAGAAAATTGAAACTTTTTTTAACACGTGAAAACAAAAGTTTCTTTAACTGACAGCCACAGCTAAAAAACTTAATGTTGAGTAAAACACAGCCCTGAAGCTATATGGTTACTATATTTAAAACTCACGGCCGGTTACCTAAGATTAGTTTCTCATCAGGTGAAGTCAGTTACAACATGATACTGAAGTCCTGTTGATATTAAACTTTTTCCCCCGATTCCTAGAATTTCACTCCATTCTAGTCCGTTCCGGTAGCTGAGTGGTCAGCGTGACCGACTGTCAATCCTAAGTGCCCGGGTTCGATTCCCGGCTGGGTCGGAGATTTTCTCCGCTCAGGGACTGGGTGTTGTGTTGTCCTAATCATCATTATTTCATCCCCATCGACGCGCAGGTCGCCGAAGTGGCGTCAAATCGAAAGACCTGCACCAGGCGAACGGTCTACCCGACGGGAGGCCCTAGCCACACAACATTTCCATTTCCACTCCATTCTAAAAATCATGTTGCAGCCCACGATGAATTAATGTAGAACCGTGTTCTAGTGGTTACGACGAATGGAGTGCCAATGTTGTAACTGACTTCAGTTGATAATGTAACCAACTTTACGAAATTTTTTTTCTTTTTTTTAAGAGGTGGAGCCCCTCCAGGCCCACACCGGCATGATGGCCAACACAATAGGTCTACTGCCATCTCTGAATAAGGGTTAGTATTCACTAAAGTGAGGTGTCGCATGATGTGGGTACTGCGATGTTTGGGTACATCTGGTTAAGGTTAACCATTAATACGCGCTCATCTGGAGATAGATTGGGTCGAAATCGAACGAAAGGTAGCGGTTTGAAGGGCAGAGGAAAAAAAGTGCCAAGGCAAGAGCCAAGGGAAAAAAACCTCTGCGATAGCTAGGTCGGGCGGTAAGAGCAGTAGCGGTTGTCTTGCTGTCTGCGATAGGTCGGGCAAGGATAGGCTTTGTTAGTAGTGGGTATCATGCATGTCGATACCTTGACGTTGTGCGGTTGTGCTGCTCGGAGGCTAGCGCTGGGTACTGGTGCAGAGTCCTCGTTCAGCGTCAGCAACCTGCAACAGTTAGTTTTATTATCGTTCTTGTGTGCGATAGGTCATATACCGGAAGTACAGTGTGAGGGAATGTTGGCGGATTGTTTGTGCGTCTGTGGGTGAGCTCGTCGGTGTCCCTGCTGCGGCCTGTTGGTCGTTCTAATAGCAGCTGGTAGTTGCCAGCCAGTGTTGCTGACATGCAGGGGCTCTCCGACGTTTGTCGCTTATTTGCGTGTGTTAGTTTACCATAGGTGGCTATGCCCTAGCTAGCACTGTCTTTGGCCGCTTGTGCTTCCACCTGTGGTGCGTTTTAAATAAAGCAATCACACAGCTGCAGTAGTGTTTTTTACTCAATATGTTTTTAAAACTTCTCTTTTCTTATTGCATGAGGATCTGAGGGAAAAGAGCACTTTTAAAATTTGTAAAATGGCTAGGAAATGAAACACAGTTGTCGAAAACCAGGTCTCCATTGCTAGTCTCCTTCAAACTAAGAACCTTGGATTTAATTATATTATAATTATTAATTATATTATAATAAAATGATACGAAATATGACATGATACGCTAGGCGACTTGCCATACAACAAGCATTAAGACAGCACAAATCGTATTTCTCTTTCAGTTTCAACTGCAATCTTGAGCTTTTCTGAAACGACTTTTATGGCTTACCATTATTTAAAGCGCAAGCAACTGAAAATGAAAAGATAGTACTGGGTACACCCTCATAATGGCTGTAAATATCAACCCTCGTTCAGCTTGGTTTCTCATGAGTTCTCCTAACACGACCTCCAATTCCATGAATTCTACAAAATAAGCCCAGAGAGTTTCCACTTTTTGGAGAAACTAGTTAGTATCAGCTACTCTCACAAATCAGGACAATTTTTTGACTTCCTACTTCTGTTGAGAAGCTACAGTGGGATAAATTTCTTAACTGTTATGGCGATTACTTTTGAAATAATAAGCAGTTTACTTACTTTTTTTCCATCTGTAACATTTTCATTTGACTGACTCTTGGATTTCCGTCGCGACAGGCTAATGTGCCTTAATGGTTGCGGAGGAGTTGGGGGCAGACAGGCCGGAAGGAGAACTTGTTCTCCTCTGTACACCTCTGCTACTACATGTTCTCATTCAGGCACTCTGACCCCAGCCGCAATATAGATAAGTATATAAACAGAAAGAAATAAACGATGATGTATAACGGTGGCGATTTGTGGACTCAGGATTCAACGCTAGTTTTTATTGTTGTATGTATTTTCTAACGCAACTGAAGAGTATGGGGACGTTGAACAACGCATACTAACAGAATACTCTTCCTTACTTTGTCGTGATGTCTTATCTTTTCTGACTTGAAGTTCACTAGATAAAGAACTTTTGGCTGTTTACTCCCCATATTACATCATATGATGAGTGGTGGCTAATGTCCATGTATGGTCCGTTTCACAGGAAAATTCGTATGTCTTAAACGGCCGAAAGGCTTCCACATACGTCTTAGGAATTAGTCTGAAGCACTGACTTCCACTGAGCAATTGCTAGTATTTTTTTTCGTTGAACCGATAAACTATCACTAATATCTCACATATAAGACAAACTGAAGTAATTTATTTCAAATCTGATACACGAAAATTCGTTGCTGTTAAAGTTCTAAACATGATAAACTGCGTTCAGCATATATTCACACAGAATAAGGAAAATGAAAGATGGAAAAGACCCAACATGGTTTAAAGGTACCGCAAGGATAATGTTTTGAAAACAAGGACTGTAACATTTTCATATCGAAGGAGAATATAGCCCAACTGTTAGAGAAAAGTTAATGTCTACTCACACTTCTGTAAGAAAGGTTATGCGTAAAGCCTACAACAGTTTCCAGTAAAATATTGGCGAAAGACCTATTGAAAAATCCTAGGAAGATCAAATCCTATGAAAAGTCGATGAATAGACTCAAACCACCATCCAACCTCTAAGTATTCAGTGTCGAGTTAAAATTGAAGATAAAAGAAAGAAATTAGAAATATTAAATTCTACCTTTAAATGATTTCATGGAAGAGGGCCGTAGTACTGTACTAATTTCTGACCGTACTCATGAATGAATGATATTGAAGTAAGCATTCTCGACGATGAAGAACAATTAATATTACTCAAAGCTAATGATGATAAGGTTTTGAAGGAATTCCAGTTAAAATTTGCCTCTAGTGCTGTGCGTTCTGAATCAAACCATTTCCTAGATCGTATTTGTGTAGAAATTTTCACGCAGAGAATAGACACTCGTAACTGTAAAAAAAAGGTCATCTATGTAATTAAAAGGAATAAAAGAACAGATGTTCAAATTTCATTACAATATCCCACGCTTCAATATGTTGTAGAATCCTAGAAATTGTTATAAATTCAAACACTGAAAATGTTTTGGAGGAAAAGAAGCGTCCCTTTATAGAAGCAGCGCACACTCAGGAAAAATCGCTTGTGTGAAATTTTTCGCACACTGTATTTGGCAAATAGCACATGAAGGTGAAGAGGCACATTCAATTTTCCTAGATATACTCTGTACTACGTGTCTGACTGCTAACCAATCTGCAGTCATACAGAGGACCTTCACTAAAATAAACTACTGGCCATTCAAATTGCTACACCACGAAGATGACGTGCTACAGACGCGAAATTTAACCGGCAGGAAGAAGAAGCTGTGATATGCAGCTGATTAGCTTTTCAGAGCATTCACACAAGGTTGGCGCCCGTGGCGACACCTGCAACGTGCTGACATGAGGGAAGTTTCCATCCGATTTCTCATACACAAACAGCAGTTGACCGGCGTTGCCTGGTGAAACATTGTTGTGATGCCTCGTGTAAGGAGGAGAAATGCGTACCATCACGTTTCCGACTTTGATAAAGTCGAATTGTAGCCTATCGTGATTGCGGTTTATCGTATCGCGACATTGCTGCTCGCGTTGGTCGAGATCCAATGACTGTTAGCAGAATATTGAATCAGTGGGTTCAGGAGGGTAATACGGAACGCCGTGCTGGATCCCAACGGCCTCGTATAACTAGCAGTCGGGATGACAGGCATCTTATCCGCATGGCTGTAACGGATCGTGCAGCCACGTCTGGATTCCTGAGTCAACAGATGGGGAAGTTTGCAAGACAACAACCATCTGCACGAACAGTTCGACGACGTTTGCAGAAGTAGAGAGGATATAAAATGTAGACTGGCAATGGCATGGAAAGCGTTTCTGAAGAAGAGAAATTTGTTAACATCGAGTATAGATTTAAGTGTCAGGAAATCGTTTCTGAAAGTATTTGTGTGGAGTGTAGCCATGTATGGAAGTGAAACATGGACAATAAATAGTTTGGACAAGAAGAGAATAGAAGCTTCCGAAATGTGGTGCTACAGAAGAATGCTGAAGATTAGATGGGTAGATCACATAACTAATGAGGAGGTATTGTATAGAATTGGGGAGAAGAGGAGTTTGTGGCACAACTTGACTAGCAGAAGGGACCGGTTGGTAGTACATGTTCTGAGGCATCAAGGGATCACAAATTTAGCATTGGAGGGCAGCGCGGAGGGTAAAAATCGTAGAGGGAGACCAAGAGATGAATACACTAAGCAGATTCAGCAGGATGTAGGTTGCAGTAAGTACTGGGAGATGAAGAAGCTTGCACAGGTTAGAGTAGCATGGAGAGCTGCATCAAACCAGTCTCAGGACTAAAGACCACAACAACAACAGTGTATGATATTCTAATAGAACAATGACTTAAGGAATGGCAAATGTTGAATAGAAATAGAAGTAAAATTAGGTGTGTCCCAAGAAAGCTGAATAAAGGTAACGGTCTGAATATAAATGAACAATTTGTCAGATAGGGTGAGTATGACTATATGATCCTTCACCGACGATGTTTTTGTATACGATAATGTATCGTCGTTGGATGATCGTCAGGTAAAACAAATACGACTTACAGAATCGTTCGACTTGGTACGTTGAATGATCACTCTCTTTAAATATGAGTAATATGAATAAATGCAATATATTGTCCTCAGTAGAGAGGAAGAACCAGATAGGATCCGATTACGGGATCAGCACTTGGCGTAATCATGTGGGGTGTAATAGTGTTCGCATCACGATCACCTCTGGTTCCCGTAGCCGGTAATTTGGGCCGACATATTAAGACTGGTGACTGTGCACTGTCTTCGAGATCTGCGCAACGTTATCTTTCAACAAAACAATGCAAGCTCGCATATTACCGTGCTGTCGTGACCTAACTCGATAAAGAAGCCTTCCAACTGTTTCCCCTGGCTCGAACATTCTCCAGCTCTATCAATTGCTGAACACATTTATTCAGGGGTAGTCGAAAGACGGGCATAAAATCACTTACCAACCACTACGACTAATGAAGTGTGACATACAGGTTAAGCGGCATGGATTGACGTACCCGTGCATGGCGTTCACGTTTAGTTCTCCCTACTATACTGCATACGCACAACAAGTAAAATTCCATTCTTTACTATCCTACCCGGTGCTGCTGTTTTAATGGTCAGCAATTTAAATGTCCTCCTCTGTGTACAGAAGCTCCCAGCAGCTTGATTGCGGAGGACTATGGTAATAGAGGTTCATTAAAATATTCTCAGAGAAGGAATCGGCGGAGATTGTAATTAGCCCCCTATTAGTTATGAGGAGACAGATAAGGGGAAGATAACGATACTATTATGATGAAAATCCATTTCAAGCGAGAGTGCTTGCAAGCTGGCGTTAGAGAAAGATGCGATATGGATGAGGCAGCATCTACAGATGTGGCCACTCCACACTGAGCCTCTCTCCCTGCTGTAGTGGTTCTCTTCGTGGAGAGTATCCATACTAGCACATGAGCTTCAGAAACTTTCCATGGGTCCTTTGCAGTTATAAGAAGAGCGGCCTACCGTAGGCCAGTAACTTCAATTACTCAATGTGTGTCCTCAACCCATACATGTTGGCGTGGAAGTCATCTTAAAACTGAGTGTATATGTTGTTCGTATACCTATCTCGCCGTCACCGGGGGAATACTGTGGCCGTTGATCGATTTACGGAGGTCATCTGTACTTAGACAAGACTAGAGATGCATGGTGTGACGGCTTTGGTGTGTAGCTTTTTTAATAACGTTTGGTTTCCGATGTGTTTTTCTTTCTAGGTAGTGGGTCATTTGTGCCAAGCAATGCCATCTCCCTCCCTTCTGCCCTCACCATGGAACCAGTATTTCTTCCACCTGGAAAATTTTACTGAATCTGATACAGATTTACGAAAGAAAAAATTGTGTGACACATAATTTAATGGAAATGATATCGGGATTTGAGTCCGACTGCAAGTCATATCTTAAAATTTGACATATATTATTTTGGATAAATCATGACAACTACAAGTGTGTAAGCGTAAACAGAATGGATACTGGCAACTTTACTGTATTTCATATCATAAAACTACTAGACAGTCTTATGGAACTAGTACCGATACAGGAACTGAATTAGTTAAGTTCGAAGTGTTTGTTTGGTTTTAGTGGCAAAAGGTTCAATTTACAACAATGTACAAGAAACAGCTGGAAGATATTCAAAAGAAATTATAAAAATAAGTTAGTAGATGATAAATAATCAATAATTCTTTTCCCGGTAATGCTGCCGATATTTTAATATAACAACTCGATCTGTGAAAATTTTCGCAACACGCTCATTGTTTGTTCAATTGGTATCGTTGATGAGCCGGCCGCGGTGGTCTAGCGGTTCTAGGCGCGCAGTCCGGAACCGCGCGACTGCTACGGTCGCAGGTTCGAATCCTGCCTCGGGCATGGATGTGTGTAATGTCCTTAGGTTAGTTAGGTTTAAGTAGTTCTAAGTTCTAGGGCACTGATGACCACAGATGTTAAGTCCCATAGTGCTCAGAACCATTTGAACCATTTTTTATCGTTGATGATAAACCAATGAAGTGTGTTTCTAGCCTCACTCTCTGAAAACAGGTAGCGTACACAGAGAACTAGCTGGAGAAAAGCCGGCACGTATAGCAATACAGTCATGAAGCAATATATCATTTCCTGTTGTTCTGCTTGAAAGCACATAAGTGAATTGAATTCCTTCGCAGTGCTTCTAATCTCAATGCACTCAACTTTGTTCCTACTATCACTTGTCTCGATTTTACCCAAGACCATGAACAGGCTAGGTCAGGTGTCGGCCACCTTTTCGTAGCTGTGGACTGTACTATTAGAGCCTGAATAACTTGTGGTTCGCACATTCTTCGGATTATATTCGTTCAAAAGACACGTACTTCCTTCACAAATTACGGGAAGTGGGTTATTCCCATGGTGCACAAGCAAGTATCTCTCTGTAACTTGCTCTATTTGCTTTTTGTTAAAAGTGTTTGACCGAAACATTCTCATTCTGATCAAGCAGAAACGATTATTTCAACTTCAGTTTCCTTGTAGTAATGTAATGACTTCCCATTCTAATGTTTCAAACGTAATAATAACAGAGATCGTTAAATTCACCAAGCATTGTCGGCTACTATAGACCTATTGATGGAAAGATATGCCCCTCTATAGATTCCTACATTTCATCCTTAGATTGCTGCACAACTAATGCCGAACAAAGAGCCGGACCAACTTTACCCGCCGTACTGTCCAAGATACAACAAAACTATTATCCCAGCGCTCCACTGTGATCGCCAATTTAAACGCGGCTCCATTATTGACGCTGAAAGTGCTACCACCCTGCAACTGTCTTTTCCTACGTCCAATTTGTTATTTTCAAACGATCATGACCAAAACAATGAGGCTTCTGTGAGCTGTGCAAACTCGTTTAGCGGGCCACATGCGCACCACTGCAACTTCTTTCCTTGTGCCGTTGATTCCAAGATATTCCCCAGGCAGGCAACCCCTTGACACCACTCTAAATCCAGATGCCTATTTACCGGTGCCTAGGAATACTTCGCAGGTTGTTTCTGTAAAAGAACACTTTTTAAAATTCTCAGTAAAGATGGGCGAGTGTAACCGAAGGTGTTGCCGAACTGAGGGGTCTTAAAGGGACCCTTTGCGGTTTTGTTCATGCATGTGTCGAAGTCACACCTTCCCATGATCACGCCATAGGAGGGCGCGAAACAGGGGTGCTCAAAAAGCATAAGCACCTTTTGGTACCGCCAAAGGGCCTCTTTAGCAGATAATCTGCAGAATTTGCCATGTTTCTTGCACTATACTTCATGAGTACTTTCAAAGAAAAGATATACCATAAGACACTTCTTCAACAAGCAACAGTGCTCCACAGTAGCACTCTACTGACGTGGTGCTACTAGGAGTGCAGCACCGCTAGTGCCAGCACGGGGGCCTCAAGGAATACGTGCCCCGCAACGAACCAGTGACGTCACACTATCTGCCTTGTCCACCATACTTAAAAAACGCCCCGCACCACGCAGGACCCACAGGGAATCCTTACATCGATAATAAGGTATGCACTAAAGGCCTTAACGCTGTGGTGTGTTATTGAGAGCTTGCATGTATTTAAATGCACAGTTAAAAATTGTTAAACTCCTCTTAAATAGTTACTTACTCCCCACCAAAGACGGATTCTGGCACTCGTAAGACCTGCAGTGTCATGTGCTGTGACGTACGTGCCACGGCCTGTCATTCTCGTGGGCCCCGTGCTGGCCCAGAGATAACATCACATCAGAGCATGTGCAGTCGAACACAGACAGTTGTATCTCTTCTCTACGTGTCTCGTAGCACAGCAGAAATAATTTCAGCACTTGACACTGTGGTATCTTGTTATCGTGGACAGAGCGCTACAAAACATGTTTTTGTCCATTTTGTTTGCATTCCAGCATGCATTAAAAGAGAAATGGCATAATTTTAGTGTGATTTGCAGCTCGCATTCGAAGAGAAATGACGTAACTTTAGCGAAATATTTACAGTGTGTTCCAGTACATTAGTATACGATCGACAGCTGCCACTGAACGTTATTAACACTGATGCTGATCAGAAATTATTTAGAAATCGCATGGAAACGTTTGATATCTATGTCTGCCAAATGTTTGTATTGAGATATGGGATATTCACAATCCAGTATAACATATTGTTTCCTATCTTCAAACTGGATTAGTACCAATGGTACAAGGTCTGAATCGTTTGTTACCACGTGTGGTCATCAGAAATAATTTAAAAATCCTATGGAAACACAGAAAAGAGTGTGGGCGTTGCGGTGCAGCTAGTTGAGAATCCGTTACACGAATCTACCACTACTACTGCTACGTCTATGGCTTTTTGGGAACCTATTTGAATCTATAGTACAAAACTACTGCCACTACTGAAGAAAAGCCGTTTTAATACCAAAGCTGCCGTTTACTTATTGACAGACTAGTTTTCGGCTTTGCCCATTTTCACAAGTCACATGTTACAGAAAACAAAAACTGTTATGAGTGGATGTGTATATTGTGGAGAATTAAGATCTCAATGATAAAATGGTTCGTATGGTGACTACTTACATATCGGTATTTAGGATACGGCGAACCACTTTATCACTGATTTTTGTTCTCTGTAATAGGTGGCTTGTGAAAATGGACAATACCCGAAACTATTTAACCAGTAAATAAACAGCAGCTTTGGTATCAAAATTTCTTTCCTTCAATATTCAAGAAGTGCTAGAGGCGATTTAGTGTGAACTTTTTCACTGGTACTACCTCACTGAACTCTTCATGGGGCCTACGGTTTGACTTACCGTTTGAATCTATGGAATGAATTTACAACTACAACAACCACCAGTACTCTACCAACTTCACCACTTCAGCCACATGTTTTATGAAATACTATAGCACATTTTCCCGCAAAGCACCCTTATAATTCACTGTAGTATAAGGCTCAAATGGCGCGACCTTGTTTTGGGGAGCACTCACAACGATGTCGTAACCAACCTATCCATCTGATCGGAACGCATATGTGACGCCATTGGATATCAGCTCTACATGTGCAATTTACGCGAACTGTGTAAGCATGTGATGCAAGAGGCCTCTGGAAAAACTGGAGCATTACTTCACTATATGATGTGCCAACAATTCTGAATCTTATGGGGAGTGAAGATTACGTTGTAACGACAAACTCTCGCTATCATGAGCTTTCTCAATCGTGACCAGCAAAAGACTTATCACTTCAACTGGCACGTTGAAAGAAGCGCGTCTGCATACGTCTGAACTGATTTGAAAATCGTATGCAAACATCATATAACTATACCGCGTCTATAGAAGTATATCCCGCAGACAAATTCAATAATACCTCCCAGTCAGAGCATCCTTCTCTTTAAATCTCTTAAACGATCTGATTTTGATATGAAACTGACAGATTTAGATGACTTTAGTGTCTATGTCTATTACCTATTATCTTGTTATGGACAGTTTCCTCCCTTTGTTTCGGTAGATTTCCTTCATGATGTTTGCATGCTTCGTCATGAATCTTTCGACCTCGCTTTTCATTGTGCTAACCATGAAACTATCAAATACTGCATGGTTGATGTTATAAGCGCTAAAGTAAACTTAGACGTATTCGTCTCATTGTCACTACAATGCTTTTTCTACTATCATCATTTTTCAAATAGCATCTACATACTGTAGAAGCCACCACATGTTGCATAGTGGAGGATACCATATGTCACTGCTCACGATTCCCTTTCCTGTTCCACTCGCAAATGGAACAATGAGAGAACGACTGTGTTCTTCCAAACATACATACTCCGCAATCCACCATACGGTGCGTGGCGGAGGGTACCTCGTACCACAACTAGCATCTTCTCTCCCTGTTCCACTCCCAAACAGAACGAGGGAAAAATGACTGCCTATATGCCTCTGTATGAGCCCTAATCTCTCTTATCTTATCTTTGTGGTGTTCCCGCGAAATGTAAGTTGGAGTAAAATTGTACTGCAATCAGCCTCAAATGCTGGTTCTCTATATTTCCTCAGTAGCGATTCCCGTAAAGAGCGCCTCCTTTCCTCTAGAGACTCCCACCCGAGTTCCTGAAGCATTTCCGTAACACTCGCGTGATGATCAAACCTACCAGTAACAAATCTTGCAGCCCGCATCTGAATTGCTTCTATGTCCTCCCTCATTCCGACCTGATAGGGGTCCCAAACGCTAGAGAGGTACTCAAGAGTAGGTCGTATTAGTGTTTTATAAGCGGTCTCCTTTACAGATGAACCATATCTTCCCAAAATTCTACCAATGAACCGAAGACGACTATCTACCCTCACCTCCGATGAACACTCACCATCGAGGACAACGTACTGGGTTCTATTACTTAAGAAGTCTTCCAGCCACTCACATATTTGGGAACCAATCACATATGCTCGTACCTTAGTTAGGAGTCTGCAGTGGGGCAGCGAGTCAAACGCTTTCCGGAAGTCAAGGAATATGGCATCCGTCTGATACCCTTCATCCATGGTTCCCAAGATATCATGTGGGAAGAAAAGGCGAGTTGCGTTTCGCAGGAGCAATGCTTTCTAAAGCAGTGCTGATGCATGGACAGCAACTTCTCTGTCTCAAGGAAATTCATTATATTCGAACTGAGAATATGTTCTAGAATCCTGCAACAAACCAATGTCAAGGATATTGGTCTGTAATTTTGAGGGTCCGTCCTTCTACCCTTCTTATATACAGGCGTCACCTGCGCTTTTCTTACAGTCGCTAGGGACTTTACGTTGGGCAAGAGATTCGCGATAAATGCAAGCTAAGTAAGGATCCAATGCAGTAGAGTACTCTGTGTAAAACCGAATTGGAATCCCATCAGGACCTGGCGATTTATTTCTTTTCAACCCATTCAGATGCTTCACAACTCCATGGATGTCTATCACTATGTCCTCCATACGGGAATCTGTATGAGACTCAAACGGCGGTATGTTTGTACGATCCTCCTGAGTGAAAGATTACTCAAATGCTGAATTTAAAATTTCAGATTTCGTTTCGCTTTCTTCCGTTGCCAGGCCAGACTGATCAGTGAGTGACTGGATGGAAGCCTTCGACCCGCTTACCGATTTTACGTAAGACCAGAATTTCCTTGGGTTTTCAGCAAGATCTTTTGCTAAGGTATGACGGTGGTAGTGGTTGAATGATTCGCGCATAGCTCTTTTTACAGCAGCACGAACCTCTACTAACTTTTACCTGTTCTCATTCTCCTGATCTTTCTTGTACCACGGGTGCAACTGTCTTTGCTTCCTGAGCATTCTCCGAATTGTGTTGTTAAGCCACGGTGGGTCTTTTCCGTCCGTAACCCACTTTTTCGGCACATACTTGTCCAATGCGTGATTTACAATGTGTTTAAAATTTGTCCATAATTCTTCCACGTCCATCGTACAGGAAGTAAATGAAGTCGATTCATTTACTAAGTGGGATGCTAACAACTGCTTATCTGCTCTTTCTAGTAAGAAACCTTCTTGACCGACTTTTTAACTTTCGTAACCATAGTCGTAATGACAACATCATGATCACGAATCCCTGTCTCAACACTGACACCGTCGATGAGGTCTGGTCTGTTCGTGGTTACCAGATCTCAAATATTTCCATTACGCGTTGGCTGTCGATTTAGCTGCTCAAGACTGTTTTCGGATAATGTGTTCAAAAGTAAGACCGATGGTCTTAGGTCTCATGCCTCCTTTCTCTGTCGTTGTCTGACGCCGTTTTGTCTTTAGACTTTGTGTAAAAGGTATCAAACTATCAAGTAACGATTCTTTAGCGACGAGAAAACAATTTTATACTTCCGCCGTTGTCTTTCCGTGAGGCGCAGGTTGGTAGCAGTAAATCGTTCTGCTGTCTGTCTCAAATGTAGTTACTGAAAACTTACGCAATAATGTTTAGAGAAAACAACGTCCACACGACTCTGAATTGCTTCGACATCTTTCTGTTATGTGATTGTCTCGTTAGAATATGTATCGTGTTATATTTACATTGCAGTAGATGTAGAAACTGTTGAATAGAGAACTGCATTTTCCGAGAACTTTCACTGAAAAAATCATTAACAAGCTGTTACATCACTGCACTCCAATTTCCTACTGTTTATCTTCTCAGTTGATGTCCTGGAAATGCATTTCACGGCCGACCCATTCTCCAAATCTTCGAGGTTTCTGTGCATTCTGTCGGAATGAAAAAAATTCCCAACCACGATTCGGAATTTGTATGAATTTTCGTAAACGCTTAGTGCCATATACGAAAACCTACTGAAGTCTTACGTCACGCAGAATCTTCTCTGTATTGTGGACTCGAAGGTCTACTAACAAGCCGCTAATCAGTCATTCTTATTTTCATGAACTGTCATGAAGTTGGCTCAAATCACTAAAGCGTTATATAGCTAACGCTTATCATCTGTGCAATTCTGGAACATGTCTTATGACCTATCTAGAGATGGAATATCAAGATGCATTTAACAAACAATGGTTGAGTAGAACTCAGCTCGCTCAAATCCAGTTGTAGTGTGAAGATGTTTCTAGATTCACTTACGAAATTCATGTAGCATTATTCAAAAATTTATAAAGGGAAGTAATAAAGCGAGATGCATGAGCACTGTAAAATTCCTGTGAAGAAAAACTACATTTTAAAGACGAGACGCACACTCAAAATATCCCGGGATATTATACCGTGATCCGATGAATTTCTTGTCAGCGGAGGTTGTCTTCAAGGAGGGTTGTAACTTTCTTGAAGGTCCGATGCATATCCTGGCTCGCGACTGACTGAAATAAAATTCTGGTTCCCCGCACTCTCGCACAGTTGCTGTCGTCTGCTGTTTCCATCACCCCACAGTGGGTGACAGGTACACATCTTCATCAGTACCGGAATCCAGATACTATTTAGTTTCACACCCTCCTCTTTCCGATTAAAATGATTCGAGTGTTTAGCAGTCTCTACTGCCTCTGCATAGTCTTTCATAGTGTCCTCTTGTGGCTGCCAGTATTTTAATAAGAGTAGCATTTCCGGGAACGAAAGTTTATATTTTACAAAGAGGACAAGGCAGAATACCTAATGATTAGCAAAAGACCTAGTGATGCACTCTTGGCTTTAAACAATTAGCCTTCAAGATATTTAACAACTGGCTCGCTTTAGTAAGGACAATAGAACAGATACATAAATAGATGTACGTCCAGTAACGATCAACAGAACATTTCATAGTTATAAAAAAACTCTCCAGGAAATACTCTCAACACCAACTTCAAAATTCGCTTATATCAATCCACTATAATGGTTTCTTACATGGGTATGATAGTATCGAATGTAGGATTAAATCAAATGAAGTACTGTACTATGGGAGTAGTGTATACAACACAATATTATCGAAATACTAAAGAAAATGTGGTTGAGCTGGACTGATAAAATAGTAAGAAGACAGACGACCTAATAAAAGGTGCTCTAAAATTCCGCTTAGAAACTTCCACCCGAGTTCCCGGGCTCGATTCCCGGCGGGGTCAAGGATTTTCTCTGCCTCGTGATGACTGGATGTTGTGTGCTGTCCTTAGGTTAGTTAGGTTTAAGTAGTTCTAAGTTCTAGGGGACTGATGACCACAGCTGTTAAGTCCCATAGTGCTCAGAGCCATTTGAACCATTTTTTTTAGAAACTTCTAGGAGTTGCAGAGGAGACTGAGTAGACAATACTTTGCACTGGAACCTAATTCCGGAAACGTGCCGTTCACATGCTGCAGCTGTTTGGGCAACATGTACGCTAGGTAGGTATGCAACAGTGCAGTCATAGTGGGGGGTGCTTACGTGAGATCAGTTGATTTCATTTGACGTCTATCCTAGCTCTCTGACCTACTTCGAGCCTCATTCACGTGTCTTTGAGTGTTAGAACAACGTGGGTGAATCCTCGTTTGCAGAATACACCGTGCTGTACCTTCTGTATGGCGAAGTTCACGGTAACGAAAGAGCTGCCGCTCGTTGTCTTTATGAAGATTTTTTTTTTAATTTGTTGGCTGTCGTGCCTTGCCCATTCAGCCAACTCAATAATAATGTGGAATACGACTATATTAAAGTAAGGATAACATAACACCCACTCCCTGACCGGAGAAAATTCCTGACCCGGCCGGCAATCGAAAGTCGGCCCCTTCGCTTAGCAATCCACTGCGCTGACCGCTCAGCTACCGGAGGAGATAATTTCTGAAGATCGTTATCCACAACATCCGACTCCATTGCATACCCTTTTTTGCCACAATTACGCAACGGCTTCGAGCAAGGGTTACCTTCACCGTCAGCAGGCGTGACTGTGGTGCTCCAAGCAGACTCTGTACCCCGTCAATGGATACACGAGCAGTTCCTTTCTTATTAACGAGTGGAACTGTAAAACGAGTAATATACTGGCTCACGACTAATAAATTACTCGTAAAAATTGTCGCGTTACCAACATGTTTCCAAATGGTTGCGGCATGGAAATAGTACGTTTCTGGACATGGGTTAAAATCAAAAATATCCCTTTACATGTCCTAGAAGTTTGTAAGATGAATTTTTGAGCACCCTGTATATAGTATCCTCTATAAAAATGGGTGGAATGCGATGAAGTCTCGGAAGTGGATAGCGTATGCATCGATAAGGTCATTCTCATGTAAAAGGAAGAACTACACGAGCAAGAGGATGTCCAACGGAAGAAATAAGTTATTTTGGAGTTGTATAGGCTAACGGTTTCACAGTGTAAACTGAAAACCATAATTAAAATACAAAAAATTATCGCTGGCATTTAGTGATACATGCGTTCCTTCGATATACATATACTAAGTTAAAAAGGCGGCAAAATCAAAGATAGAGTAAATATTCCACTTGTTCTACTTCAAAAAATTACAGGAAATTCAAAATAAACCATTTACGCTGTCTTAAAATTTCACTGCACAGTGATGTTATGATGAATGTGAGTGTAGTATGGTTGGGCTTATTCTTGGCCAATTCCGCTACGGATGACGTTAAATTACAGTACAGTCGCAGTCACACAGTGATACCACTTTCAGTGAAAATGGCGGGCCAGGTTCCAAAATGGAAGGAAACATCAACTTGTAGTAAGTGAAAATGATATGAAAAATCAAAGAAACCAGAAATATACCATTTTCTCTATAAAAAGACTTGTGTCTTGTCTGTAATAAAATTAGTGTTGATTACATATTCATCTCGAATCTTACTTCATTCCCGACGCTACTCTGAACACATAAAGATTTTTCTCATCCTTATGATCATCATATATGAATACAAAGCCTAGAAGAATCTATGAAAGATTACTAGTCCGATACTCTGATGACCTTGAGTAGAGTTCCCCTCCATTTGTTCAGCTTTACGTGTTTACGTACTGCACTATTTATACTAGAACAGTTGGTTGAATGAAGACACCATATGTTTCATAGTTTTTGAGTATTAGCT
The DNA here is from genome assembly GCF_021461395.2 of Schistocerca americana. Lineage (NCBI taxonomy): Eukaryota > Metazoa > Arthropoda > Insecta > Orthoptera > Acrididae > Schistocerca > Schistocerca americana. The sequence continues at coordinate 534,027,356 of NC_060130.1, forward strand.
GCAGAAAACCGAATTTATGGACCTGGAGTATGGCTAACACTCTCGTCAAACAGCTCAGGAACAAGGACTGCAACCTTGATATTTTGCCCATCTCTCAAATTCTGCAAATGCAGAACCAGTCATGAAGAACATTGAAGATGAAAACATGTATTCTGAGTCACAAGTAAAGCAATTTATTTCTCTCTAGTCATCAGCAGTATGGGTGGCGTCACTGTCACCACAATTGCTGCGATCTTTGCTTGTGGAAAGGGGAGTGCTCTCAAGAAGACAAAAGACCATATTGTGACCTTCAAACTAGTCCTACACAGGACTCTCACGAAAGCTGCTTGTAATGTTGTCTTGAAAAGTATCATTACCATTTACGAGAAAAATGCAGAGGCTTCGGGTAAACCGGTCTTCATGCATATATCAGGATTGATAGTCTGAGTTCCTTTACGATTACAACACGTCAAGTTCTTGGTACGTAAGGATGCTCCACTTTAACGAACCACTGTCCCATGGTTGAATTTTGGACATAACGGGTGGTGGACCAGTAGGAAACACCAAACACGCACTTGCACACCTATAAAGTGGTACATAATTCATAATTTTGCGTAAGAACAACTCACTGAATTGGACTAGTCATTTGTGTGCGGATGAACCAATGGCCTTTGCTGGAATAGCCCATATTAGTGAATGTGTGTGGCATATAACCACCAAATTATGAAGCCATACTGACGACACTGACACACTGTCGTGATGTGAATATAGAGAAAATATCGGCTGTAAGTATCTGTTAAGTGTGCACAGTTGACTGCTGTTATGCCTTCTTCGAGACACTTCAGTATGTGTTGCGACTGCTTGGGTGTGTAATGTGATTAACGAAAACGGCAATGCTTCGCAGTTGCTAAATATGTATGAATATTGGATGTACGTCCAAATCTCCTTCTGCCCTCTCTCTCCTCTTTCCCCCTCTCTCTGTCCATCACTTCACCCTCCTTTCTCACTCCATCTCCTTTTCCCCCCTGTCTGTCTATATCCTTCTTCCCACTCTCTATGTCCATTTCTTCCGCCTCTCTATCTCATCTCCCCCCCCCCCCCCACTCTCATTTTAAGCGTCAGAGCCTTGTTTATTGTTACTGCAAACGAAACCTTGATTGGGAATTGAAGTCGCTTAAAATGCATGGATAAATTGGTTAGGGTCATTGGTGTACAGGAGTGATACATCTCCAACTGTTGCATCTGCAACGATAGTAGCTTCAATAGAGTATATTGCATACTTTTAATCTGCGAACGTTTAGGATTACAAAGTTTCGGACAATTCAGAAACCATAATAATATTTTAATCATAAGCTGATACGCCATAAACACAGCCTTCCTGTATTCTGTTAAAACCGACTGTGCAGAAGAAATCAAAACAGCACGTTGTCGTGTATTCAATTTCAGTTTAAAATTATATACAGAGTTAATCACCTAAAATTTGCAATACAAATATTGCGGAAATGGAAAGTGCTACTGATGAGCGGTTTTCACAGAATGGATTGGTAGTTAGTTTTAAGTGGAACAATGCCTACTTACTTTAACAAACTAAAAGTAAGGTAAACAGAATACCAGTGGTGTTTGTTGCAGGATTCTAGTGCGAGTCGTTTATAAGATATAGTATTTTGAGCAGTCCATACACCGACACCTGTACAACATATGTGGTAGCACACACTGAAGAACACTGCAAGTGCTTACACTAGTTATGTGGATTCTGACCTGTAACGAGACAATGGACCTTCACAGATTGTGTTCAAAATGACCACCAGCAGCGACTGTACACGCTTCCAGTCTGATACGAATGACCGTTGCACACGTGCTAGCATTTCAGCAGAGATATCCGATCGGGTTGCAGTAATACGTCGTTGCATGTCACCGAGTTTAGGTGGTATGCCTTTGTAGGCAGTGTCTTTCAGCTTTTCCAACAGAAAAACGACCTAAGGGCGTCAGATCCTGAGAACGGGCCGGCCAAGGTACGGATCCTCTATGTCCACTACAGCGATTTAAACAATTCGGGAAGACATGCTGTGCACTATGGGTTGGATAGCCATCACGTTGGTACCACACGTTCCACCTAGTCTGCAGAGATACGTCTTCCAGCACCCGTGGAAGGTGGCCTGATAGGAGGCTGCGATACTTGTGCGGGTTTAGTGTTCAGTCTATGAAAAACGGGCCTATGAGCTGATGGTTCTCTTACCCACGCCACACGTTTACACTCCATGGACGCTGACGTTCCACCTCACGAAGTCAACGGAGATTGTCAAAAGGCCAATAGTACATATTTAGACGGTTTACCTGGCCATGATTGGTAAATCACTAAACAAGACACATGATACATCTGGAGTATCGTGTCTTAATGTCTGTGTACAGAAGTTAACACAGTTCTCATGATCGTTTCAATGCAGCTCTCGATGGAGAGAGATATGATAGGGATGGAACCTATGCTGATCGGGAATGTGTGGGACAGTTTCCTGGCTCATGCCACTTCCTCGTGCGATTGAGCTGGAGTTAAGGTGCGTATCGACTGCAACAGTAGCAAGAATATTAATTTTCCTCTCTTCTGTCATCACTAGTTTCCTTCTGTTATGTTGTCTAGATGTCACTGTACTACTTTCACGTAACTTGTTGAAGATGTTGACAAACACCTGCCGAGATGGTTGACATCTATTGGAATATCTTGCCGCATACACCGTACAAGAACGAACTTCTTTTATCCTACACTCTCCATATACGTCGATCTTATCTGCATTCGTAAATCTCATCGTCCACTCACAACCTACTGCTTGTACTGTCACAAACTACCTGACTAGTAAGCCGCAATGCACTCAAGGTACACACAAGCACAATGTAAGCAAACACAACAACATCGTATCGAACAACTACGTAGATTGAATGGCACAAAAATGTGTCGGTGTGGAAACTTTTCAAAATACGGTACCTCGTAAACGACTGGCACTAGAAGCCTGCATGAAGCACCACTCACATTCTAATATACATCAATTTTGGTTTGTTAATATCAATAGGCATTGTTTCATGTAAAAACTGTATGTTTGCTCTAAATAGACTTCCTGAGTATTATTACAATCTTTTTACTGGTTAACAGAACGAGCCCTCGACTACCAATCCGTTCTCTGAAAGCCGCAAATCAACTGCACTTTCATTTCCGAAATGTCTGTGGCGTAAGTTTTAGCTGATTCACCCCACATAAGAAAAACTAATGTATTATATGCGAAGAACAGTTTGTCTGATAGCTAAAATTCCCTACTGCCGTAGATAAAATTGACTCTAATTAATGAAAAGTGTGAAGTTATCCACATGAGTACCTAAAAGAAATCCTTAGTTATCAAGAATTGCTAATAGAGGAAAATGTAGAACGAGACCAAGGCTTGACTACAGTAAACAAGGTTCATATGGATGTAGAGCGAGACCAAGGCTTGTCTACAGTAAACAAGGTTCATATGGATGTAGGTTGCTGTAGTTATACAGAAATGAAGAGGCTTCCACAGGGTAGACATTCATGGAGAGTTGCAACAACCTCGTCCTCGGATTGAACATTTTACCGTGGACGTTACTAATGTATGATGAATTTGTATCAATGTACTTTTAATTTTTACAGATTTAACATTTCTCTTTCATTTATTTATTTCTTTCTTTCTTTTAACGGTGTTGTCCGCTTGTTTCTGATGCAGTCTAAATGATAGTGTCACTTTTCAGTTTCCTTTGTTTTATATTGTTACATAGTACCACGTACTTCAAGGGTAACAAGGTCGTTATCGAAATACATTCTACGTATGAGATGGAATCATTATTACCATTGAAACGGGTGATAATTCGAAGCTAACCTGTGATGGTCAAAATTAACCGGCCCACTTAAAACAACAGAAATTTCAGTCTTTTATCAATTCTATAGAATCGTGTTCAACGTAAATAATTAATTTACATGCTTTGAGGTCAAATACTTCGAAATAATGGTCTTATGACGCAGTAAATAGCAGTGTTAACCCAGAGCCCCGATAGCATACTCAGAAATGTGGCGGCCTTTTCTTCCTGGAAACAGCACAGCACAGCTACGCGTACGTGTTCTGTGAAAGAGGCTATAGCTTCGCCTTGCGTTGTCTCCGATGCTGTTAGCGGCCTGACGATGTTCAGTGGTCTGCGAAGTACAGTAAGCCTCAAATGTTCTTGGAAGTCACAATGTTCCTCACATTCCTATTTTACTGAGAGGGGATAATAAATTTCAGTTACGTAGATAACTTCGGACTGTTTACGTGGAACATGGTATGATTCAAAATATCTTTTCGGTGGTCATTAACAGGCAAGCCATGCTTTATGGAGTTAAAATCCAGATAGGATAAGCAGCCTAATATGTAACTGAGTATTACTCCACATTGCGGTGACAACGGCCGTTGAGACGTGGTAATAGCACATTTAATCTAGGCTATTGAGATTCCGCATCTCCTGTTGTTACAAATTATTGCCATCCGCATTGGTGGGATGGAGGGGGAACATAGTGTTCGTCGTTATTTGCGATTCAGTCTCGCGTAAACAGTATCCTGATCATTGTACAGTACACCAAAATAAATTGACACAAATGATTAACAAAAGTATGTGTTTAATCGTCTTTTATCAATGCTCGTTTATTATACAAAGAAGTTGAGAATATGGTCTTAAATACTTGTCTCAGATCTGTTCTTAACAACTTTGAGGTCCAGTAGGTCAAAAGACTCCAGCCAGAATTTCTTTTACTTTCTCTAAAGTGTCTGAGGCTATAAGCTTCTTATTTCCTATTTTAATACTAGGAAATCGTAGAAAAATGCCAACTTCAGAGTATTGGAACTGATGGCACAGGCCTACTGAGCAACAGCCCTTCTTCTCTGGTCAGTCTTGACATTGGGCCACATAGTATACTGAAAAACACACGCCACTGAAATATCTTACAGACCCATCTTAAGATAACATGAACCTTAGGTTGCCAGCTCCAGCTATGAGACCGTCGTGGAAGTGCCTTAAAACGTAGAAGGATATTTCAAAACTCCTGTTACCGGCTCCTAGAGGTTCTAATGAGGATTTAGTGATAAAGCTAAGGGAACGTATGTCCGGAAATGTACCGTTTCATTGTTACCAAGGTCGTTTCGACTACGCTGCCGAAGTTTCTCTGGGAAACCCTTACACATCCTCCATACCGTCCTGATCTTTCCTCATGCGATTTCGACGACAGACATTTGTCGCCGTCGACTCGCTTCGAGCGAAGAGATGCACTCTTGGGTACAATAATGGTTCTGCAGGCAACCACAAACATTTTGTCATGAAGGTACTGACCGTCTTGTCTAATAGCGGGATAAATGTATTAACACTTAAGGCGATTACTATTAAAATAATAAATAGTTTACTTACATTTTTCCTTCTGTCCTGTTTTCGTTTGAGTACTCCTTATATTACTGTTTACGGCAGAACAAAGTTTCAGGGTAGAGTGAAGTGAATAGTGAACACACGAGCACCACCAATCATCTCCGTTTCTTCAACCTAGTAAAGACACCAAGCATGTCTCCGCTTAGTAAGGGCAGACGCATATTGAACCCATCCACATAGTCTGTAATTATGAATTCAGTATTGTTCATTTCAACTGTAATTAATTGAACCATATGACTCTAGCGCTGAGTAAAAGAAAAAAAAATATTACCTGTGTGTATGTAGATTTTCCCGGTATATACTGTTAATGAGAAGCTCTCAGCTTTCCAACTGGGTGGCAGTATTAAAATACCGCGGGGTTTCGAACAGTGTCATACTCATGATATTCTGGCAAAGTGTCGAGATATGCGGATGTCGTAGCATTTATACTAGCGGCGGGTCCCCTCGAGCTGGCTAGGGCGGCTGGGTACTGTTCGTCCAAGGGTGGGGACGAGGGTTAGGTTGTAGCGGCGGAGGTAGAAGGTGGTCGAATCTTTGTTTGAGCATTCGGGATGGCTTTTGCTTGCTGCACACTGCAGGGCGCGATCGCGACGTATTGCCTCTAGCCAAGAATTCCAGGCGGAAGTAGGTTGGTATCCATCGTCCCTACGGATCAGATTTCTTCATAATACTGTCCCAGAAGCCGACTGCTCAGCATAACACCTCGGTCTTCCTTTATGATATGCTCTGCTATAGCTGATTCCGCTAGGTGTCCCAGTCGTACATTCCTGATATGCTCTTCGCGGCGTTTCGAGACACAGCGCATCGTTTGCCTAACGTACCGACAAAGAAGAAGCGAGGTGGTATACAAGGCCACACAGTATTTAGGAAGAAGGCCCACGCAACTGCCGACAGTGCAAATCACTCTGGTTCATAGAAAGCGCGTCATCTGCGATAAAGGAAGCCTCCTAGGTGAAATACAACACCCGAAGGAAGTGTTCCAAGGATATTGGTACACTGAAGCACATTTTAGTAGGGCATTCAAGAAGAGAAAAGATGCAGCAAACTGGGCAGAGGAATTAGAAGATATTAGCCTCACTTTCCTTTATTATATGGGACCATTCTAAGCCAAAACTGCAATGCTGCTTGAAAAATCCAACATAATACCCCTCTTCCGATCATCGCCTAAGACGAACGAATGCGTTGTCTCTGCGAAAGGCCCACTAAAACTGAACGTACCTGGGATATACAGCATCTCTTGTGAATATGGTCACCAGTACATGGGACAATCGCAGCACTTTATCTAGAAACGCAGTGAGGAGCGCATCAAGCATGTACGACTGGGATGTACTGAGAAATCAGACACTGCACCAGAAGACTTTTCAATACGCCGCAAAGGACGCCGAGGTGACAAAAGTCATGGGATACCTTCTAACGGCCGGCCGCGGTGGTCCAGCGGTTCTAGGCGCTCAGTCCGGAACTGCGCGACCGCTACGGTCGCAGGTTAGAATCCTGCCTCGGGCATGGATGTGTATGATGTCCTTAGGTTAGTTAGGTTTAATTACTTCTAAGTTCTAGGCGACTGATGACCTCAAAAGTTAAGTCGCATAGTGCTCAGAGCCATACCTCCCAACGACGTGTCGGATCTCTTTGACGGGCGTAGTGCAGCAGGTTATCGTGGCATGGTTTCAGCAAGTCGTTGGAAGTCCCCCGCAGAAATACCGAGCCATGCTGCCCCTATAGACGTCCATACTGTGAAAGTGTTACCAGTGCAGGAGTTCGTTCGCAAACTGACCTCTCGACCACTTCCCATAAATGTTCGAAGGGATTCACGTCGAGCGATCTGCGTGGCCAAATCATTCATTAGAACTGTCCAGAATATTCCTCAAACCAATCGGGAACAGTTTTGGCCCAGCGACATGGTGCATTATTATCCATAAAAATTCTGTCTTTGTTGGGAGACATGAAGTTCATGATGGGCTGCAGATGGTCTCCAAGTAACCGACCATAACCACTTCCAGTACATTCCATGTAAACAGAGTCGATACCACTGTGGAGCTACTGCCAGCCTGCACAGTGCCTTGTAGACAACTTGGGTCCATGGCTTCACGGGGTCTGTGCCACCCTTGAAACTTGCCACCATCTGTTACCAACTGAAATCAGGATCATCTGACTACGCTACGGGTTTCGAGTCGTCTAGTTTCAACTGATATCGCCAAGGAGCCAGGAGAGGCTCTGCAGGCCATGTCATGCTGTTAGCAAAGACATTTGCGTCGGTCGTTTGTTGCTTTAGCTCATTAACTCCAAATTTCGCCGCTCTGTCCTAACACATAAATTCTTCGCATATCTTTCATTGATTTCTATCGTTATTTCGCGCAGTTTTGCTTGTCTCTTAGCACTGACAACTCTTCGCAAACGCCGCTGCTTTCGGTCGCTACTTGAAGGCCGTTGGCCACAGCGTTGTCCGCAGTGAGACGTAAAGCCTGAAATTTAGTATTCTTGGCACAGTCTTGACATTGTGGATCACGGAAAATTGAATTCCCGAACGATTTCCGAAATACAATGCCCCATGCGTCCAGTTCCAAATACCATTCTGGTGTCAATGCCTGTTAATTCCCTTCGTGCTGCCATAATTACGTCGGAAACCTTTCCACATGAATCACCTGGTTAAAAATGGCGGCACCGTCAATGCACTGTCTTCCAAAGTTTATTAACGCTGCCATCCGACATAATACTCGTCGAATATATTATCTCCCCTTTTCGATGATCAAAGTGTTTATATCCTTCGTCTTTGTAGTTTATTGAAATAAAATGATTACTTTTCGTGATTTAACCGTCCACTGCACCTCGTCGTTGAGATTCTCAGCTCAGACCATGAACAGAAAATTAGAGAGACAGATTTCGGATATAAGAGTAAAGTTGAATATTGAAGTACCTCTTTGCCATCATATTTGTGTGCTACGTATCTGTTCACACACGTTACACTTTATCACTACACTCTCACTCACTTCTACCAGTTGCCACGTAATTACTCATTCAACTGTCTGCGTAGAGTACGCGCGATTATACTCCATGCTTTTAGGGCGTGTAATGTGTGTGAAGTAGCGCAAAATGTGTGTGGTTTTACGTACTGTTCTAAAGTTAAAATTTGCAGCACTGTTGTGAGAACTGAAAAGTGGCATCCATTATGACCATAAAATATTGTATCCAGTTTTGAGGGTTCACAACAAAGCGTACTAAATTTTAACCACAAATGGGACACGGATTACTGGATAAATTTTTGTACCTTTGTTATTTGTGTTCCGTTTTCCGCTTATTAATTCAGTTACTTTGGATTTCACCTTTTTTTTTAGTTCCTCTGTAGTTCTTACGTAGAGGGAGTTTTTTGGGCGCACGACAGCAAGGTCTTCAGCGTAGTTCTTACGTGTGAGGGCTAACATACACGCTACCCAGCGTGAGACACTGTTAGAAACTAATGTACTAAGCGGATCGATCGAATGGCTTACACCTTGTCTCTTGAACGACAGCGTTACATTTTTTGTGTTATTCTGCTAGGTAAAACAAACAATTACTTTGACAGGTACAGTTGGTTCGTGCGATAGGGTGTCTAAGGGTAAACCAGCTTCCCATGTACAGTAAACGAAGTTATTAGGTAACACGCCCAATGCACAAGTTGTGTTCGACGAGCAAAAAGTCATGTAAACTGCTGTGTAAACATTTCGAACCATATAAACTGTAACACTGGAGTGCAAGATGTAAAAATTTTAACGCTATAGCATCTTCCAGCAATACGAACTTGAATTCTTGCATTTAAAGTAATTAAAAATCTGTACTGATAAGTATGATAATGTTGTCCATAATAATACACACTTCAAAAAAAGTTTTGCATCACCCCGGTTCCCAGAACTCCTGAAGATAGACGTTGACTATGGATATTGTATCACAGACACAGTCCCTTTGACTGTTCAGAGATGTCACTAAACCCGCCCAAAGATGTAAACGACCATGCATGAACAGCGCTTATTAGACGGAGGGGATCCGATCACCGATCAGTTCCAGTCATTCCACCAGGAAGGAGGCACACGGCTCGTGTTGCCTGTAGTTCAAACATTTCTAGACGGTCAATACCGCGGTGCGATCGCGTCCGCATTGTTACTTTGTGCAAGGAAGCGCTCTCAACAGGGAAAGTGTCCAGACGTCTCGGAGTGAACCAAAGCGATTTTGTTCTGACATCGAGGAGATACAGATAGACCGGATCTGTCGATGACATGCCTCGCTCAGGCCGCCCAAGAGCTACTACTGCAGTGCATGAACCCTACCTACGGGTTATGGCTCGGAGGAACACTGTCAGCAACGCCACCATGTTGAATAATGGTTTCCATGCAGCCACAGGACGTCTTGTTACGACTCAAACTGTGTGCAATAGGCTGCATGATGCGCAACTTCACTCCTGACGTCCGTGGCGAGGTCCATCTTTGCAACCACCACATCATACAGCGCGGTACAGATGGGCCCAACGACATGCCGAATGGACCGCTGAGGATTAGCATCACGTTCTCTTCACCGATGAGTGTCGTATATGCTTTCAACCAGACAATCGTCGGATACGTGTTTGGAGGCAACCTGGTTGGGCTGAATACCTCAGTCAAACTTTCCAGCGAGTGCAGCAAGGTGGAGGTTCCCTGCTGCTTAGGGCTGTCATATGTGGGGCCGACGTAAGCCACTGGTGGTCATGGAAGTCGCCGTAACGGCTGTGCGATACGTGAGTGCCATCCTCCGACCGATAGTGCAACCATATCAGCAGCATATTGGCGAGGCATTCGTCTTCATGGACGACAATTCGCCCGCCATCGTGCACATATTGTGACCGCTTGACTAGAGTGGCCAGCATATTTTCCAGACATGAACCCTATCGAACATGCCTGGACTAGATCGAAAAGGACTGTTTATGGACGATGTGACCCGCCAACCACTCTGAGGGATCTACGCCGAATCGCCGTTGAGGACTGGGGCAATCTGGACCAAAAAACGGTTCAAATGGCTCTGAGCACTATGGGACTTAACATCTGTGGTCATCAGTCCCCTAGAACTTAGAACTACTTAAACCTAACTAACCTAAGGACATCACACACATCCATGCCCGAGGCAGGATTCGAACCTGCGGCCGTAGCAGTCGCGCGGTTCCGGACTGAGCGCCTAGAACCGCTAGACCACCGCGGCCGGCAATCTGGACCAACAGTGCCTAGATGAACTTGTAGATAGTATACTACGACGAATACAGGCATACATCAATGCAAGAGGACACGCTACTGGGTATTAGAGGTACCGGTGTGTACACCAATCTGAACCACTACCTCTGAAGGTCTCACTGTATGGTGGTAGAACATGCAATGTGTGGTTTTCATGAGCGATAAAAAGGGTGGAAATGATGTTTATGTTGATATCTATTCCAATTTTCTTTACAGCTTCTGGAATTCTCGGAACTGAGGTGATGTAAAACTTTTTTTGATGTGTGTATAAGAAAATTTTGTCGAATCTTTTATAGAGGAGTCTTACGGGACGGTTAGAACAGCCTTTCACAAAGAATATTTCTCGCTATACGGGGTGATTCAGCTGCCCCTACCGATGTCTTTCTCTGCACCCTGCAACGTTAGATCTGACATCCAAACACCACGCGTGACATTTTCGTATTCTCTCGCTCGCTACGCGCAAACTATCAGTCCTATAAAAAAATTTGCATGGCCTTTCTGTATGAAATAGAATGTAGTCCAAATTTATTCAGGGAAACATTTTCGCTAGAGGACGTAGCCTTCGAGTTATTCAAGAAAAACGTACAAAGTGACCTTCAGACGCACACTTACTCCCACACCTAGCCCCCATCGGTCAGGATTTCTAGTATGTTGTTCATGGTGCTCCCTCCCATCACTACCCAAAAATTTACGACTTCACGAATTATTGCCCACATTCGCCCTTTCTGGTCTTCATTGACTGGCCTTATTGCGCCACCAACTTAGTCGAACACTTACAAACAGTAAAATTGACGCTTGTGTAAATTTTACTTAACACTCTGGTCAATTTTAATAGCATAAACTAAACAACTGCATCGTTGTATTTGTCAAAACTCCTGACTACGAAACTACTGTGTTTGTATTATTACTCTAAAGGAAATGTCTAAATTAATAATGTTGACGAAGTAGATGACTATGGTGGTGGCGTAATAGCCTAATCAATAGAACCCAAAGAAGTTCAAATATCGGGAATAGTCCGTGTAGTCAGAAGTTTTTATACAGTGGTAGGTGGGAGTTCGACGAACAACATAATAGAAATCCTGACAGGTCAGTGTGGGGGTGGCGGTGCGTTTTAAGATCACTTTTGTATGTTTTTCTCAAATACCTCGAAAACCATGGTCTCAAGCGACAACTTAATCTGGTGCAAAATTTAATTACATTAAAATTCCTACAAAAAGATCCTTTCCTTTTTTTCTGTAGGACTAATAGTTTGCTCGTAACGAGCGAGACAGTATGAAAGTCTCGAGCGTGGTTTTTGAAGCCAGGTATGCGGGTAGCATAAAAGTCATCGGTAGGGGTAGCTGAATCACCCTGTATAAAGAAATAGGTATTAATGTGTTATCACACAAAATTTCCCTCCAGTTACTGTTAAGTTATTCGGAGATAAGTTACTTCTTTTGGGGTTTATATCCTATCAATAGCACCCTCACAAGAGGATGATATGAAATGTCGACCTTAGCTTCATTGTAAGCAAAACTCCATCACATGCCTACAAAGAAACAGGAAGTTCACCGAAAACAAGCGAATGGTTGCAGCTGGCTCTCCTCAAACACGGGTGTTGTATAGTGTTTTACTGCTGTTTCTCCTTATATCATTTACTTAACTAACTGAGCAACTTAATTAATGTGAATCTCCTTTCAGTCTATTAGAGGCAACTTCGTTTCACTATCGTTTGACCAATCAGTACGTTCATAAACCGGAAATATATTCGTGCAAGGAGAACGTTACTCATGAAGTGACACATACAGCTGGCACGCTCCGGGGGAACGACGGCGGGAGGTGACGCACTAGCTTCCGCGCTCTCGCCTTGATTACCCCAAACAGTCGTCCGATGTTGCAAGCTTCCGGACTTACTACACGAAGCTAATGCATGTGCTTTGCGGAGAGCGATGAGTGTAGCTCTCACGTCTTCCAAATGATCGAGTCAAGAACGTTACGACTATGATTCATCGTCTGTTTCCTGTGTGACTTATTTCCTAACCGAACACTCGACTTAACTATATTTGGTAAATCGTTTAAGAATTTTGTGGGGCACAAATCAGTCTGAATTTAAATGTTTTAATACTTGAAAAAATTTTTTCGAACAGTTGCGTTTTCGGTGCTCGGTTGTTCTAAGGTGCCTGTAGACATACGACAGTCTTTCAGATCGCCATTCAGAGCGCTTGGTCAGTGAAACCGAATGCTGCTTCAAGATTAGGTCACTTGCTGAAAGTGTGTCTCAAAAGTTCGGCAAATGGTAACATAAAACAAAGAAATTGAAATATACTAACAAAACACTTCCATTTATAAGTATATTTAAATTAATCTATAATGTTCACAGTACACACTAAAAATGTTTATAATAATGTTGTAAATTGTAAGCTGAGTGTTTCAGAACTGATCGAAGCTTTAATTCGTTAGCTGGAATTGCTGTTGTGATCTTCAATCCGAAGATTAGTTTGATGCAGCTTTAGGTGTGCAAGTCAGTCTCTGCTGAGTTCTTATAACGTACGTTCACTTGAACCTAATTATAGCCAAGCCTTAGTTTTCCTCTTTAACATTTACCCCGATACTTCACTTCATTGCCAAATTAAATATTGCTATACGAGGAAATGGCCTATCAATTTATTCTCTCTTTTATTCAAGTTGAACCAGAAGCTTATTTTTCCTTGATTAGATTTAGTACCTTTTTCATTAGTTATTCGATCTACCTATCTGATCTTCGGGGTTTTTGTATGATATCATATTCAAATGCTTGTATTCTCTTCTTGTCTGCACTATTTTCATACATGTCTCGCTTTCCTGGAAGACAAATACTGTCAGAAAATATTTATCAGTTTATTTGCAGTACATGCTAAAACATTTGTTTTTCCTGGAAAGCTTGCCCTGTCTTCACAAATCTGCTTTTTATATCATTTCTACTTTTCAAACGTCAGCTATTTTGCTGCCCAAACCGATAAGCTCATCTACTGATTTTATTATATCCTGTATTAATTTTATCTCCTTAGAATCAGCTGACCTGATTCGTTTGTACTTCATTCCACTGTTTTATTGTTGCTGATGTTGATCTCATCACCTCTTTTCTACACACTATACATTCATATATACTATCCAATTCGTTCAGTTGATATTCTAAGCCCTTTGCTGTCTCTGACAGAATTACAGTGCCATTGAGAAACTATAATGTTTTTATTTCTTCTCCATGCACTTCAATTCCTTTTCCATATTTTCCTTGTTTTCCTTTATTGCTTGTTCTGTGTAAGGATTGAATACCGTGGGGGATGATGTATAATCCTGTTTCACTATCTTTTCTAGTACTGCCTCCCTTACATACGTAAGGGCTGATCTAAAAGTTTCCGTTCGTACTTCGTACAGTCTAGAGTCGGTATACTAATCAGGCTAAATTTCCGTAAGCATTGAGACAATCATCTCACGACGCACCATGCTGATGATACCTCTTTGGTAAAACATCATCTCCTGCTGCGTAAAGAAGTCCTTAACCGCCCGCTGCACGTCCTCGTCTGACATGAATCGTCGAACCTTTGAGGGCCTTTTTTAAGTGACCGAAGGCGTGACAATCGCATTGGGAAAGATCAGGCCTGTAGGACGATTGCTCGAATGTTTCCTACTTGTCCGCAAGGCACGAGGCTGGCCTCCCAGATCGACCGGCACCTTGTGTCTAATGACGGCCAGCACAGAACTTAGCGCACAATTGCACAACGATGGTTTTCGAGACCTGTTGCTCCATGCACTTTCTTTATTCTCCGATGGTCGTCTACCAGTATTTGTCCTTCGGCCGCCAAGAAATGAATAATGGCACGTTGCTCCTGCTTGGACGCATTTGGTAATAATTCCGCCATATCTCTCGTTTCGGCATTTACCGCAACCATGTCGAAAAGACGCGAGTGCCGTATTAATCATTTGCCTACATGTCGGTTCTTAGAAACACGCATCCGAGTCGCGGCACGTTGCATTCACGCTGCGCTGATGCCCTCAGGGCCGGTCGCGGTGGCCGCGCGGTTCTAGGCGCTACAGTCTGGAACCGCACGATCGCTACGGCCGCAGGTTCGAATCCTGCCTCGGGCATGGATGTGTGTGATGTCCTTAGGTTAGTTAGGTTTCAGTAGTTCTAAGTTCTACGGGACTGATGACCTCAGAAGTTAAGTCCCATAGTGCTCAGAGCCATTTTGATGCCCTCAAACGGAATCTTTTTGACCGCTCTTATACTTCGACTTTGCCTTTTATCTAGTATATGTGTGTAAAATATATTCCTTTCATGATTTCATTATGACATGGTAATGGGCAGAGGCCTGCAGACGTTATATTCTGGTTGTACTGAGGATACATAAGAACAAGTTCACAGCCGTCACAGACACGCTGTTGACGTGCATCGTAGCTTGAAGATAGAAGATGTTATGCAACTGACTACATTTTCCTCTACATCCCTTCGTGGTATTTGGCTCTGACATCTTGACCATCATGTATTAATTCCCATTGTTCAGAAAGATCCAATGAAAAACAGTGACTCATATAACAAATGTCTGGTGAACATTCCATGGCTTAGATAGGTTTGTGGAATCGTCAGCAGTTTCCATGTGTGTTATCTCGTGTCAATCAGTTAATTTGTGCGGTGCATGTACTGAACAGACCTTCTGCTAATCCGTTATTTCTTACATCAATTTCGGCCAATGTCTCTGGTTTTGCACCTGCATTTTCTGTAGATAGTGGACGCCATCTGCCCTTATACTTGTTGATGTAGATTGCGGCGAGCCTCAAATCGATCAGTAGCCGTTGAGTATGAAGCAAGTCAGCCATCAGTACGCGTGCGATTCCCTTATGTGTGATACCACAGAGAGCACGTAACTGCCTCCATTCAGACTGGAGCAGGTAGACGTAACAGAGGCCTAGTTGTGTTTTGCCGCCTCAGAGAAAAGCACAGAATTTCTAAAAAGTCCACCAACCTGGTGTCTTCAGGTGATATCGTCGTTACAATACAAAGGGAGCACGAAGACCTTGAGTCCGTGGCATTTGCTGTAAGGCTTTAATGGGACTGCCAAGACAGAGGTTAAGATGCTCTCACACTGACAAAATGAAATTCGTATTTGAAGGGTCTGCCAGATTTTTTAATTATGCACGTTTCTTCAGATGAAGCAGCAAACTGGACAACAATGTTGCGTGGTAATGCGTACGCAAGGTTACTAATCATTCTAATCTTTCAAAATATAATACCTATTCACCTCCCAAAAGAGTAGCAAATGTTATTAACACTTCACAAGCTAAATTATACTGTTCCAAACACATTTATAATCAGCACCACTCGCAGAGCCACGATCTTAGACTGGCAGTGCAATCCATCCAACGCTACACTTGAGCCCCTCAACTAACTATGACCAGCTTGGCGTGAACCACTTCGCTAGTCGGACATTCGGGGCCGATCCGATGGCATAAGAAGCGAGTCGGCTCTTTCAAGTAACTCAGATGTTTTCTAAAAGTAGCGCAGTGTTAACAAGTTATCCCATATCATTATGAGCAAAATCTGAATAATAATTCAATAATAATTAAAGAAACCAAAATATTAATTTTAGCTCTCAGATCAGATATATGTTCCTCCTTTTATTACAGCAGCTAGTCAGAACCCAGATCGATTTAGTTTGCGTAACTTCCCAAGATTGCTATAATCGGTATGTTTTGCTCTGAGGCTGTAAAAAACTAATAGGCCTCTGTTACGTCCTACAACTCCGGTACGAATGAGGGCCGTTACGTGTCCTCTGTGGTGCCATGAAGTAGGGAAACGCTCGCGCACTGATGAGTGACTTACGTCATACTGAGTTGCGACTGATCGGCTACCAGCTTCTGTCGTTCTTACTTTACTCCACTTTACGACGTCATGTGGCAGTCAGTAAATCGTCACTCATCTGAGATGTGATGTAAGGGAATATATCTTATAGCTGCAAGAGCCGAAAATGTTACAAAATCAGAACATCGTGCATCTTCAACACTTTGATTTCCGCCATGAAACAAACTTGAATCATGTTTCTTCTCTTGATACTTGTTTCATACATTTGTTCCGGCATTCCTCGTAACTTCAAAGCTGTGTTTTCTAGTTTTCTAAGAAGACGTTATATTTATGCATTGCTGCTGTGCTTTAAGTATAAGAACACAAAGAAAACGGTTGCCCGAATGCTTGCTCTCCATGGTGTCCAGCGCAGTTACAAGCGCCAACAGGTTCACATAGAGAACACAGGCTTGCAGTTCCTGCAGTGCCACTACGAGATCAACGTTTCACGAGCCCCGGTTGCAGCGCAGTCCTTTTCGCAGGATTTTAAAGGCGGTAACTCCGTAAGAAATCGGTAAAAAAATTGTTCTTCCGCGCCTTATAGCGTTGTTCGTCAGCTTCACGATGGATTGCCTATAATTACACTAACAGTCGTAGTCATTGTGATATTTCACATATGTAATACGCTGCATGAAATTCGAACAGATGAAAAATAGAAGTCGCTATGTTTTTATGTATGGTGCATGTTAGGTCATACATTGCTGCATATGAAATATTTAACATATTTAACTTTCTTTGAACCAGGGAGGAGATCTGCATATACATCTCGCCTGGTGAAAACGATTTGTATGTATCGTGTTTATTTACCCTAACGATACAACAGCGAGAATGAAATCTTCATAACATCCATTTCATGTCATAATAGTTCGAGAAATTAAAACGAGTTTTTGACAAATGATAGCACGCAAAGAATAGAGTATTCTGCCCTATGGTTAACTTGCAGAACTTTTTCCTCTACTGCGACACACCAGTAGATACAGACTTTTTCAAGGGGAATAATCTAACTTTTTAGGGTCATCTACAGCTGATGAAATGAGAAATAGTGTGACTTTGCAACAACGTAAGTGAAGAAACTGAATTAGGATGTTACTGAGGTGACAGCGTGCAACCTCTGCTGCATTTTGGCAAAAGAAGCAAATTTTAACACGGCAGCAAGAGGAATATGGATGCTACTCGAAATTGGCTACTAATGACGCTTCTCTCAAGGAAAAAAAGGGTAAGAAGTCTGGTGCAAGTAAATCGCTTCTTCTGCTGTAATTTAAGCAGAATCCTGTAACACAGAGTATTTTTTTTATAATGAATAGTGGTGACTAAAACTTGCCGAAAGATTTTATTTCTACGAGTGTACCTCAATGATCTCAGAAATGCAAGCAGTGCACCATCTTTTTGTTCCTATCCCCATTAAAAATGAGTTCCTAAACCGTTTCACCTCAGATATCTTTTGGTATGACCAACATATAATTTATTTTCATCTTGATGAGTTGTTTCAAGCGGCTCGTAAAAGAAATTAACTGTGTTTAAACGAACAGAGCTGTGCTCCTTTGTGGCTCCAGAAAAGTAGAATGTAAGTTAAATGCGATCAAGGTCTCCGAAAGAAGAGTGGGGACCACTTTCTGTAGTAACGTGACATGTCGTGTTTTGGGCAGACTATTAAAACACTAGAATGATGCAAATATCATCGTCGACAAACCCGACCAAACCAATCAAGTAAGTCAGCTGTCGCCGATATCGCCTCGAGTATAATAATTAAATGGAATATGACGAAACAGGTATCATGCAAAAGCTAAGTCTCTGGGACATGGGACAGCATAATTAGACGGTCTATAGAAATAAAGATGACGTGAAAACTAATAAAATGAGATTGACATTTCAATGTAATCAAGACTCTGGATCCGGAATTAAACCTATTAAGATCTCGGCGATCATCTGATCCATCACACCTAGACAGCGCTGAGAGATTATGCGATTCACGGAATAGCAGTGCGATGTCCGAAAAACATACGAGCATCAGAGGAGTAGCGGCCACCGGGAAATCGGTTACAAATGCCGACATGAAACCAATAATCATTCTTAATCCGGTTGGAGCCCACGCAGCATGGAGACATAATAGTACAGAATGCACCATCTGAAGAAGACGAATTGGTCGATCGGTGGAATATAGTGCAGCAAAATGGGATCAAAAACTCATCTGAACTCCCGAAAGTAGACCTTTAATACACTAATGGATATTAAAATTGCAACACCAACAATGATACCAAATAACGAAATTTTACTTATTGTGCGTATGCAGTGTAGAAGGAAGATCACACAAAGCGATCTGTAAGTCATTTGCAGATATAGGGGCTGTGAAATTTAGTACACATTGAGGCTCTTTCTGGGGGAAAGAGTTGCTGCAGTTAACCCTGCGATTGAGTCGAACTGAGCTTGGATGACAGAATAGGTACGTAATTTCGTGCTGCTTCAGCTCAAGTGCCAAAGTTCAGCAGTGGTAGAGGCTGCCCAGTGATAGCGTGCCAGTCCCTCAGCAACCAATGACCAAATGTTTTCAGTTGGCGAGAAATCTGGAGAAAACGTTGCCCAGAGCACCAGTCTAATAATCACTCTGTGTCATGGTAGTTCTGGACAACAAGGGGAACTTAAGGTCTTACGTTAACCTGTTGAAAGATAAATTCATTTAGATCTCGGAGATAGGGTACAGTCACTAGCTTTAGCGCATCAGATATGTAACGGCCGTTGTCCAAATTACCGGCGATGGGAATCAGAAGTGATTGTGTTGGGTTCCCAATGGCAAACCGTGCTGGGCCCATGTGACGCTGACGAATGTAAACTGCAAACGTTTGTTCTCCACGGAGTATCCATCCTTGGATGTGTCCATCGCGGTACTGTACGCAGAACTGGAACTCCTCTGAAAAACCGACTTGGAGCTACTGCAGTGTCCAGTGGTTGCAAGCTACTCTATGCTGCCACATCAAGGCAACACGCAACAATGGTCACAGTGTTGACAATGTGGGGTGCTGCAGATGCCGTCACACTGTCATCGTGAATACTTGACATGTTAGAAACAAGGCCATTTCCTGTCTCAAGGCACGTGTCTCCTGGTACAATCCTGCATGACCGAGCTAGTAACACGCTTTTTCTCACGGGTGCTAGTCACTTGGGGCCGTTGAGATCCTGCATGGCGTCAAGTATAGTTCTCTTGAAGCTATCGATTTCACATTCGTATGTCAGTTGTGAGATGCTGACCAATATGTTCAACAGTATCGTGGAACAATAAAGTGCCGTCCCGGCAGACCATAATGCTGCCTCTGTCAACCACAGACACAAGCCGGTATACATAATTCCTTCTTACACGAACAGTAACGCAATCCTCTCACAAACAACCAATAATCACATTCGATTTCTGAGCGATAAACATACTGTGTAATCTTTATGTATATGCAGAATGCATATGGCATAACTCCTACTTACAGTCAATTCCATAAGATAGTAATTTTAAATGTAACATCCGCAGCGACATCTCTGGTAGTTGTCTCGAATCTGTAATCGATGCGCTTTTGCACAGTGTATAGATAAACAGTGCGAGAGTTGAATATTTTGTTGTGTCGGTTCCAGTTTAAAATGAGTTCAAAATATCTGAAGCGTCACGAGGCTGTGTTCCTTGTAAATCATCCAAAGGGACCAAAGTTTTCATATAGAGCAGCTGCTAAAATTCTTAGAAAGTCAAAGACATTCTTTGCAAAGTGGGTCAACGATAATTAGAGGTTAGAAACGCGGATGATTTACCGGAGAGAGGGCTAAGGTGTCAAACTATATTCGATAATGGCTGCGATTGAATTAACTATTAGGTAATTGTGCAGTTAGTGATAATATGTATTTTCACGTAAACATATATTTATAATACACTCCTGGAAATTGAAATAAGAACACCGTGAATTCATTGTCCCAGGAAGGGGAAACTTTATTGACACATTCCTGGGGTCAGATACATCACATGATCACACTGACAGAACCACAGGCACATAGACACAGGCAACAGAGCATGCACAATGTCGGCACTAGTACAGTGTATATCCACCTTTCGCAGCAATGCAGGCTGCTATTCTCCCATGGAGACGATCGTAGAGATGCTGGATGTAGTCCTGTGGAACGGCTTGCCATGCCATTTCCACCTGGCGCCTCAGTTGGACCAGCGTTCGTGCTGGACGTGCAGACCGCGTGAGACGACGCTTCATCCAGTCCCAAACATGCTCAATGGGGGACAGATCCGGAGATCTTGCTGGCCAGGGTAGTTGACTTACACCTTCTAGAGCACGTTGGGTGGCACGGGATACATGCGGACGTGCATTGTCCTGTTGGAACAGCAAGTTCCCTTGCCGGTCTAGGAATGGTAGAACGATGGGTTCGATGACGGTTTGGATGTACCGTGCACTATTCAGTGTCCCCTCGACGATCACCAGTGGTGTACGGCCAGTGTAGGAGATCGCTCCCCACACCATGATGCCGGGTGTTGGCCCTGTGTGCCTCGGTCGTATGCAGTCCTGATTGTGGCGCTCACCTGCACGGCGCCAAACACGCATACGACCATCATTGGCACCAAGGCAGAAGCGACTCTCATCGCTGAAGACGACACGTCTCCATTCGTCCCTCCATTCACGCCTGTCGCGACACCACTGGAGGCGGGCTGCACGATGTTGGGGCGTGAGCGGAAGACGGCTCAACGGTGTGCGGGACCGTAGCCCAGCTTCATGGAGACGGTTGCGAATGGTCCTCGCCGATACCCCAGGACCAACAGTGTCCCTAATTTGCTGGGAAGTGGCGGTGTGGTCCCCTACGGCACTGCGTAGGATCCTACGGTCTTGGCGTGCATCCGTGCGTCGCTGAGGTCCGGTCCCAGGTCGACGGGCACGTGCACCTTCCGCCGACCACTGGCGACAACATCGATGTACTGTGGAGACCTCACGCCCCACGTGTTGAGCAATTGGGCGGTACGTCCACCCGGCCTCCCGCATGCCCACTATACGCCCTCGCTCAAAGTCCGTCAACTGCATATACGGTTCACGTCCACGCTGTCGCGGCATGCTACCAGTGTTAAAGACTGCGATGGAGCTCCGTATGCCACGGCAAACTGGCTGACACTGACGGCGGCGGTGCACAAATGCTGCGCAGCTAGCGCCATTCGACGGCCAACACCGCGGTTCCTGGTGTGTCCGCTGTGCCGTGCGTGTGATCATTGCTTGTACAGCCCTCTCGCAGTGTCCGGAGCAAGTATGGTGGGTCTGACACACCGGTGTCAATGTGTTCTTTTTTCCATTTCCAGGAGTGTAAATGGCTCTGAGCACTATGCGACTTAGCCGGCCGGAGTGGCCGAGCGGTTCTAGGCGCTACAGTCTGGAACTGCGGGACCGCTACGGTCGCAGGTTCGAATCCTGCCTCGGGCATGGCTGTGTGTGATGTCCTTAGGTTAGTTAGGTTTAAGTAGTTCTAAGTTCTAGGGGACTGATGACCACAGCAGTTAAGTCCCATAGTCCTCAGAGCCAGCCAACTATGCGACTTAACTTCTCAGGTCATCAGTCGCCTAGAACTTAGAACTAATTAAATCTAACTAACCTAAGGACGACACACACATCCATGCCCGAGGCAGGATTTGAACCTGCGACCGTAGCAGTCGCGCGGTTCCGGACTGCGCGCCTAGAACCGCTAGACCACCGCGGTCGGCTATATTTATAATAGTGTCTTTTATTTCATTCAGATAATGGCGTACAATTTCTTGTGGAACTGACTGTATTTTGTGTATGGTTGCTCTGGAGTGTTAATCATTTGCGTATCAAAGCATGGGGTGCACTCCATACTAATTTGACGTTTGTTACGTGTTGCCTTCGTGGTGTTTTAATTTTAATGCTCAGCATTGTAGATCTGCCTCACTTCCTCAGTGTTCTCCTTTCGCAGCGAGCAGCGTGCGCATTTGTACCTGACAGTTATTCTTAGAGGATACATTCCCAGAATTAGTGACACAGGCTTGCTGAGAATATAAAAATAACCATGAAGACGACACTATTGATAACTCTCACTGCTGACAGTGGTAGTTTATAAGTCACAGTTACAGCACAAATTAGTTCGTGCTTTATTTCACAAGTTTTCTCAATGATCTTACTGACGTTAGTCAAAAAATCTTCCTCCTCTAAATATAAACCTAAACATCTACAAAGTGTTCTCTTATTTACGGAAGTTCTTCCTAAACCGCCCTTTTTCCGTCGAACTTTTTCGAACGAATGGCGTTATTTCGTTTTCAAATACACTGACGGAAAAAAATTTCAAATCCAACAAGGAGGTGTGCGACAACGAAAGTTAGTAGGCGCGTTTCTACATCTGAAAGGTGATATTTATTAAAATTTAGCACCATTCCCATATGCTGTAACGGTCATGAACATTAGTTACCTGTGAGATTGAAGTTGATGTTCGTAAAGAATGCCTTTAAGGCGACAAAGATGCCACTGTCAGCACCTCTCTGAGATTGAAAGAGGTCGTGTATTAAGGCTGTGAGAAGCTGGATGTTTCTTCTGCGATATTCCGGTAAGATTTGGCAGGAATGTAGCCAGTGTACATGGCTGCTAACAGCGGTGGTCATGAGAACGTACGGGTGCAAGAATACCGGTATCGAGACGGTCACATGGCACTCTCGAGAGAGAAGGCCATCGCGCTTGGTGTAAGGTTCTGGCGCATCACACTGCATCAGCAACGGTAATTTGGGCAGCAGTTGGCACCACACTGACAAAAAGAATTGTTATTAATTGGTTACGTCAAAGACAGCTGCGACACAGACGCCCTGTGGCGTTCATTCCACTGGCCCCAAACCACCGCCATTTATGACTTCAGTGGCGTCAAGTGAGGACTCATTAGAGGGCACGGCGGGAGTCTGTTGTGTCTCTGATGAAAGCTGGTTCTGCCTCGGTGCCAGTGATGGCCGTGCGTTGATTAGAGGGACAGTCTATGGCCTGCAACAAACTTGTCTACGTGCTAGACACACTGGACCTGCACCTGGAGAAATGGTGTAGGGTGCAATGTCGTAAGACAGCGGGAGCACTCTCGTGGTTATACTACGCACCCTGGCTGCAAATTTGTACCTCATTCTAGTGATTCGACCTGTTGTCCTGCTATTCACGAACACCATATCTGGGAGTGTTTTCCAACAGAATAACGCTCACCCACGTACCGGTGTTGTAATCCAACATGCTCTACAGAGTGTCAACATGTTCCCATGGCCTTCTCTATAATCAAATCATTCTTCAGTTTAGCACATATGGGACATAATCGGATGACAACTCCAGCGTCATCATCCACAAACAGCATTAACCATCCTTGTATAGAGCGACCAAGTGCAACAGGCATGGAACTCCATCCCACAAACAGATCCCTGTACAACGCAGTGGATGCACGTTTGCATGCTTTCATTCAACATCCTGGTGGTTACACCGGTTATTAATGAACCAGCATTTCACGTTTGCAATGTCTTATCTCGCGTTTACATTAACCTGTGATCTTGTAGTATTAATCACTTAAAAATGTTGCCTGGAGAAACGTATTCCTGCAATTTCATTATTCCACATCAGTTATTTTTAGGTGTTAGGACGTTCTTCCGTCGCTGTACGTCGACTTCATTTACATTACCCTCCCCATACAACAACGTTATCATGAGTTATGTGCTTATATCTCGAAAATCATTGAAGGAAAGTAGAGCTTTGGTTATTCATTTAATAGGTTTTAGCGATCCAGTTAGTCACTCCACAGTTCATCCTTTGCAGTAGTCCATAAAGTTTTTTAAAAGCATTATGCCTTTGGATTCCTCTTAATTGGGTGAACACTGCTGGCCACCATAG
Organism: Schistocerca americana; assembly: GCF_021461395.2. Classification (NCBI taxonomy): domain Eukaryota; kingdom Metazoa; phylum Arthropoda; class Insecta; order Orthoptera; family Acrididae; genus Schistocerca; species Schistocerca americana. Next base: position 534,051,739 of record NC_060130.1, read on the forward strand.
ATGGTCAAAGGCCCCTATGATGTCCACCATTTTAGTAAATGGAAGTTTGATAGGTGTGTCATCAACTATTCATGTAGCCCCAATTATTGAATTATCAATACATTTGTCTTTTCTGAAGACTAAGTGGCTTTGGAGTAAAGTAGGAAGGAATCTAAGTGCCTACAAGAGGACATACATGAATCTTACCCAAGCTTTGTCAAAAGTATTCGTAACACATACGGAACTATAGCTCATCGGATCTCAAGCGTCTTTATCGACCACTATAACAGTGGTTCGTATCTTCCTCAATTCCGTATCTCCGAAATGTACCAAACTCTGAGTGAGCCGTTAAGAATAGACGCTGAAGGAGCACTGATTGAGAGACTGCATACTGCAAACTCCTGAATAAAAGTGGCCAGGACATTTCGGCCCTTTACCTTAAAGACGGCTGATACCAGCTCCTTTGCAAAAGCAAGCGCGCAACATACTTCCGATATCTAATATGCATTTTGCACAGAGCGAGGTGGCGCAGTGGTTAGCACACTGGACTCGCATTCGGGAGGACGACGGTTCAATCCCGTCTCCGGCCATCCTGATTTAGGTTTTCCGTGATTTCCCTAAATCGCTTCAGGCAAATGCCGGGACGGTTCCTTTGAAAGGGCACGGCCGATTTCCTTCCCCATCCTTCCCTCACCCGAGCTTGCGCTCCGTCTCTAATGACCTCGTTGTCGACGGGACGTTAAACACTAATGTCCTCCTCCTCCTCTAATATGCATTTTATTTCCAAGGCAAGTTTAATTGGCATTAGATGTAGCAGACACATCACCTGGAAGAAGTCACGGATTGCGTGGCCCCTCCCGCCGGAGGTTCGAGTCCTCCCTCGGTCACGGGTGTGTGTGTGTGTGTGTAGTTCTTAGCATAAGTTAGTTTAAGTAGTGTGTAAATCTAGGGACCGGTCACCCCAGCAGTTTGATACCTTAGGAATTGACACACATTTTTTGAGAATTGATACCCTGACCACCTTCAACCCTAGTCGAGTCTTCTCGTCTCTTCGTGGGGTTTGTATACGCACAGGTGATTTGCCTTCTACAGACAGCAGACTGCGTGGCTCTAGCTAGTATTTAAACTATACTTCTGGCAAAAAGAAATGAAGTACACAGAAGATGTGGTCGGATGCCATCGTAACTTCGTACAAGTACATCCATCTGCAGGTATGTAACTGATTAGAGTTGCAGTTCTCAGTGTCTAGTATAGCCACCACCAGAGTGCATTAGTGTTGTTTTCAGGCCTGGTACGGTACATACGAGGCATGAACAGCGTGACATGATGAGTGATCCTTGTGAAGGACATAAGATGCCACATAGTCGTGCTAGGTAGCGTTATCAGCACCTAACTGAGTTTGAAATGGGCCTTATTGTGGGTCTCCATGTGAGCAGCTGGTCGAATGGAAAATATCCATATTTTTGAGAAATTCGATTGGACTGTATTGAAGCGTGAGGGCAGGGATACGCGTCGTCAAGGTTTCAGTAGACCACTTTTCAATTCTGCATGACGACTGGTAGTTATTGAGGAAACTCTGACAGGATAAAGGTACGTTATGGACATCCTGTATCCTCGCCTGTTGCCAGTCATGCGAGTCATAGTGTCATGATCCCACGTGTCAACAGGACAATGTTTGTCCACACATGACATGTCTCTCTGTGGCCCCTTTGTGTGATGCTGAGGCACTCCTGTGGCCGTCACTATCTACAGCTCTGTCCCTGCAAGAACATGCGTGTGATCAGCTTTGACGTCAACTCCGTGTCAGCGCCTATTTCAAGGACGTAAGAGTTGTGGGCCACTTCGCCTCATGAATGAATACAATGGCTTTATGACACTTTTCCCAACCGAATCAGAGCATGCATCGGCGCCAGAGGGGGTGCAACGTCATTCTGATAGGAGGGCGGATACTGCCAAGTTCTCTGTAAGTTTGACTCACTTTTGTAGTCACTGAAATAACATCATATACTCTCTCAAATCTTGATTTTTCATTTCGTTTCCTCCTCCACTACTGGGTGCTTCACATTTTTTTTTTCTTTTGTCAGGCTGTGTAAGTGGGTTCATAGCTCATTTCAGCATTTTGTTTGAGATTATTAATACTTTCTTTGTACTCCTACAACTAATTATATTTCTTTCAACTCTCCTGACGTTCTCCTTGTTCCAGTGATCACTGGTAAGCTTTCCGTACGTTAAGTTCCATCCTTCGTGAGTTTCACAGTTGTTAATTCCACGTTATTGTTGATACCTTACGCCCTAAGAGAAAAAGAACGACGTACCGCGAAGGAATTATCCGAATGGGAAGGAAATCCTTAGATGTGATGTACATGTACAGACAAACAAATGATCACAATTTCGGAAAAACTGAGGAAGTCAATAACGCGTTGGTTCACCTCTGGCCCTTATGCAAGCAGTTGTACGGCTTGGCACTAACTGACAGATATGTTGGACGTCCTCCTGAAGGCTATCGTGCGAAATTCTGTCCAATTGGCGCGTTAGATCGTCAAAATTCTGAGATAGTAAGAGGGCCCTGCCCATAATTCTCCAAAAGTTCTCAATTAGGTTTTGGTGTGGCTTGTGACATTTGCGGCCGTCTGGTCGATATGCCGGTCTTCATTAATGAAGAAAATCTAGATATGATGTTAATTTATGGCAAATGTTACAGACATACAACCACAACTACAGCAGTGTTCGCTGAATGCAACACAGGTCGACAGCGTCCTTCGCATTGTACCATTTCCAACTTCTGCACATGTCTCATGGAAACAGGCAGCTGGGCATCTAGCAAGCGTCAATGTATAAACGTAGCAACTAACAATGACCACGAACTTGCTGTTCTGGCTACTGTAGCGCACAATCCTGAGGGGACTGTACGTCAAATTGCATGCGGTTCTGGAATAATCCTTAGTGGTGAGGGAAAATTTTGCATAGGCATACGTTTCATACCTCACTCCACCAAGAACTGTAAGGAAATTACTTTGAATCACCACATAGAATTCTTTCGTTTTGGCCTTCAGCGGTTGCAAGGTCATCTTGACTTCCTATGTAATACGTTGTTTACGGATGAAGTTTCGTTTACAAATCATTGTCAAGTGAACCTGCGGAACATGTGTTACTGGTCCGTGCAAAATCCCCAACTGGCTTCGCGCGTTTGCTCATCATCGACAGTGGGGTGTCAATGTTTGGCGTGGCATCATTGGTACCCGTTGTTGATCGGGGCTCAGCTGGAAGCGGGACTCATCACTGAAGGCAGTTCTGTTCCAGTCAATACGATTCCAGACCGAAGATGTGTCTGGAGACAGCCCGGAGAGCGGTGGAATACCAACCTGACTGTCTTTCTTCATACGGCCGCCGGCCGTGGTGGCCGAGTGGTTCTAGACGCTACAGTCTGGAACCGCGCGACCGTTACGGACGCAGTTTCGAGTCCTGCCTCGGGCATGGATTTGTGTGATGTCTTTAGGTTAGTTAGGTTTAAGTAGTTCTAAGTTCTAGGGTACTGATGACCTCAGAAGTTAAGTCCCATAGTTCTCATAGCCATTTGAACTATTTTTTTTTTCATACAGCCCGACAACCAAGAGTGATGGTCTGGGGTCCCAATTCTTTTCATAGTAGGACCTCTTTGCTTGTCATCCACGGCACTCTTGCAGTACAACGGTACGTCGACGATATTCTTCGCTTTGTTTTGATACCGTTCATGGCAAATCGTCCCAGGCTTACATTTCAGCAAGATAATGCCCGCCTGAACATGGCGAGGGTTTCTCCTGCGTGTCTTCATCTTTTCCAAACCTTACCTTGGCCAGCAAGGTCGCCGGATATCTCCCCAGTTGGGAAATTTTGGAGCATTATAGGTAGGGCCCTCCAAATACTTCGATAGTTTTACGATTTAACGCGACAGCTGGAAGGAATTTGGCACGATATCCTACAGAACACACCTCAACCCCATTAATCAGTGCCACGCCGTATAACTCCCTACATAAGGGCCAGAAATGGACCAACGCGTTAGTGACTAGTTCGGTTTGTGAAGCTCTTTCTCTTGAATAAATTATCCAATTTCACAGAAATTGTAATTATTCATTTGTCTGTACATGTTCAGATGTACACCACACCTACTGATGTACTTCATGGTGCTTTTTTTTTAGTTTGTAAGACCTATTCTTAGATGCTGTTGCATTTCGCACGTACTGTACAATCTATGTGCTCTGTACTCAACTCTGCCTTCATTAATACTGAAATTGAAATACCTTTATTACTCACTCTAGACGATCACAATGCAACTGCCGCTGAAGTTTTTCCATTCCAGCCGAGAACTGATCAAATATGGTGTAATATGAACACCTGTATAGAAGTTTTAGTTTGCTATCGAACCAAGGATTCTTTCCATGGCCTATTTACACGAAACCGTATTTCAGTACAGGCGGCTGCACCTCCTCTGTTCTGGTATATCTCTATTCACGTCAAGTGGGTCCACTTTGGCTATCATGTCTTTTATCATCAGACCATGTTCGTCTGCGATACAACCATACAACAGCACAGATTGCACATTAGCGTCCGCTAATACGAGAGATGTTGAACAATTAATGAAACACTTTTTTTTTCGAAACCAAGTTGGTTTTATTAAGGATTCTAATACACCATACTATTCCCCACACTTTTGATTACAAATCCCTATTTTTCAACGTAACTTCCGTTTAATACGACGGCCTTACGCCACCTTACTGAGGGCGCATGTATGCCCGCAGGGTACTACTCGACTGCTCGACGTCGGAGCCAACGTCTTGCTGAAAAATAGCCTCCCCATCATCCACGTACTGCTACCCGTGGAGTGCATCTTACATCGGGCCACAGACATGGAAGTCGGAAGGTGCGAGATACATGTTGTAGGCTGAATGAGGAAGAACACTCCAATGAAGTTTTGTGAGCTCCTCCTGGATTCACAGACTTGTGTTAGGCCTTGCGTTGTCATGGAGACGGAGAAGTTCGCTTGCATTTTTGTGGCGACGAACACGATGAAGCCGTTTCTCCAGTTTCAGAATTGTTCGTTGCATCATGAGGGAGAATATCAAACAGAATAACCATTTCAGAGGCCTAGAACACCGTCGCTATGATTTTACCTGTTAAGGGTTCGTCTTGGCACTTTTTATTAGGAGGAGAGCTGGTATTGCGTCACCCCATGGATTGTCGTTTTCGTCTCCGGTCCGAAGTGATGGACCCATGTTTCATTGCCTGTGACGAAGTTCTACAAAAATTGTCACTATCAACCTCGTAATGTGCAAGCGATTCCGCATGATGGCTCTTCGGTTCTCTTTGTGGTCTTCTGTTTGGCGGCGAGGAATCCAGCTGGCACACACTGTTCAGTACCCCAACTGATGGACAAGTGTGTTTATACTACCAACAGAGACAGACAGTTGAGCAGCGAAGCGTCTAATTAAGGTGTCCACATGTTCCAACACTGCAGGAGTCACACCTGTGTGCGGACAGCCGGCAGGCGAGGGATCAGACAGGTTTGCACAACCTTTTTGCGATGATGACAGACACCTCGCTCAACGACTCGTCGTACTTTTGTTCACTGCCAGGTCTCCGTAGATATTCTGCAAGCGCCTATGAATATCTGGGATGCTCTGGTTTTCCGCCAAAAGAAACTCAGTAACAGCAAGCTACCTGCCCAGAAAGCACTTCCGTTACAGATGCCATTTTGAAGGCTACGTACGGCTCTGCCCGCATCTCGTGGTCGTGCGGTAGCGTTCTCGCTTCCCACGCCCGGGTTCCCGGGTTCGATTCCCGGCGGGGTCAGGGATTTTCTCTGCCTCGTGATGGCTGGGTGTTGTGTGATGTCCTTAGGTTAGTTAGGTTTAAGTAGTTCTAAGTTCTAGGGGACTGATGACCATAGATGTTAAGTCCCATAGTGCTCAGAGCCAGCTACGTACGGCGCCGCCACTTATCGAAACTTCCTGAAACTATAAGGGCTGAAGTGTTCATATTACACCATGTCCCTCAAGAAATTCCGCATTTTTTCAACTGAAATGGTCCGACGAAAAATAAGTGTTGCAATGCGTATTGGACGCCCCTCGTATTACTTGACAGTTACCAATTGTTTAATTCTCAGTTTAGTTTAAGTACCATCACTCAGCCACGTACCAGGTGCTACATCTTACGAAGCGTACGTCACGTATCTGTGTCACTTTCGAGCTGACTGATTTTCTATGGAACACTACGGTCACCCCTTCTGCTTCAAACTGCCCACGAAATACAGTGGTTGTTATTTGGAAGTGGGATATCACACAATTTGTAATATAACGCTCAGCTCCTCTACCAACCTTTAAAAGTTTACTGTCACTAGTATTCTCCAAATGGTATTAACTTTCATGAGCTGTATGTGATAAGCGCTGCCTAGTATGAACAATACATTTGGTGTCAGTGTCCATTCACGGAATAATCGGTGCGATATTCCTTGATGGCATGGTGACTAAAATGTAGTTCATGCAAGACGAAACTCGACCCCATCGAACCAGGAGCGTGTTTGATGGCCTGGAGGAGCACTTTGGGATACCCAGAGGCCACTGTCATGGGCCTCGACTGGCCGCCATATTCTCCGGATGTGAACACTTTTTGTGTGGCTATATTAAAGGCAAGGTGTACAGCAATAAACCCATAACCATTGCTGAACTGAAAACAGCCGTTCAGGAGGTCATCGACAGCATCGATGTTCTGGGTCATGCAGAATTTTGCTATTCGTCTGCGCCACATCATCGCCAATCATAGCAGGCGTATCGAACATATCATAACCTAAATCCAAATATCTGTAGTGACGTTTACATGTTGAATAAAGTGTGTGCACGCCGTAGTTTGTAACTAATTTACATTTTTTTCATATAATTCAATAATTGTCACCCTGTAGTTCTAATTTTCTGTAAGAAGCTTTTATCCAGCAAAAGGTGAAAAGAGGCTATTACTTGTCTTGGCACTCATGAAGAAGCCACCAGTATACATATTTTGTTCTTTACATTCTCATTCCGCTTTCAGCAATAACAAATTAATAAAGTTCGCGGGCATTTAAATCGCTATTAGTTGATGAGCCTGGTCTTGTGTAGCATCCTTCTTTCCGAACACTGCTTGTGCTCTTCGGCCCAGAATGGAACCATATGCAGTTTATTGGGCGGACTCTGCTGCGAGTGTACTCAGTACACGAGAAAAGATCCTTTTCTGTACAAAACACTTTTAGCACCATCAAGTGAAACTATTTAATATTAGCAGTCATATATATGTCCTATTAATTCGTAGATAGCGATGAGTGCAACATTTGCCTTTCCCAACATGCCACCTTGAAAAATACAATGGCACTGACACTTCTTCAAGTTATGAATCACTAAGCGTAACCTGCAGCGAAAAATTACTGGCGCCCTAGAAACTGGTGTTAAACTGACTTTTATTCAAATAACAGTTGACCAATACTAGAAAAGCTAACCGCCCCGCGTCGTGAGGCACAAAGGAAATGCTGTCATTAGTGACCCACTGCATTCACATTCCTTCCCCCATTCCACAGCTCCCAGCTCCAACGCTTCGAAGACATTTGGTCACGTTCTTCCGGCTGACGTTATCGTCTACCCTAGACGACTATCTGCATTTCAGCATTGCATCTGGCGTTATCTGTTAAGTCTTTATTTCACCATATCCACGTAAATTGTCACATGTGTCTTGAGCTCCCCTCCCTTTTACAGTAAACTTTGTGTCTACATAAGATCCCCTCTGGTTCTCTACCAATTTCTTCAATTTTTCGATTTATTTCAGCTATATACGTCTTCCCTGGATTGCCATTATTTTGTCATAATCTTTCTGTTTCAATTAAAGCTTGTACTTTTTAAAACGTAGGAACAAATTCTTTATGATCGTCCATTAGATGCCCATTGTTGCATGAATAACTCACGCAGTCTTCTGCGTGGATTACAATCATCAGCTATATTAACTCATTCATACTCCTCCGGCGTTTTTCCTAAAGCCATCTTCCCACCTTTCTTTAGATCTTTGTCTCGGTCCTTACTTATCTATAGAAACACAGAGAACAACATCTGTCTACCATTCGTTTGCCTGCCTAAATACATCCCCCGCCATTTCATTTTCATCACTGTAATAATTGCGTCTTCTGTTCTAGACTGTCCCTTTATCCATTCGCTTACGTACGTTTCTGTCGTAGTCATTCCCAATTAGCATCCCTCCATTTCTTATTCAGCGAGACTCAGTTTTTGAATAGCTTTCGCATTACAACTCCATGTCTGTTGCCCATAAATAAAAGTTGATAGAAAACACTAATTGCAAACTTCTCGTTTCAGGAAGATAAAAATTTTAATTTTCTAACTGTATTTAATTTACCAAAATTCCCCCAAGATATCTATACGTTTCTGTTTAATCTTCTCCCTTTCCATTCAGTCTACCTATTGAGCTGTCCAAAATACGAAAACTCATCAACCCATGTTATGACTTCTGCGACAGTTCTTTTAAACGTGTTGACTGTACATTATTCTGTACATCTTCTTCATGGAGTATACGACAGCCAAATATTTACTGAAGGAACATCTTGTAAGCCAATAGGAATTTAAATACAGATTGTGAAGACGCGGCCAATTTAGACATCCGCCGAAACTGAAGATACTCACTAGACAATGGCTACAGAAACCGAAACCGGTAGTGAAAATAAATAAACAACAGCCAAAGTGAACAAAAATGCCACATTCATCCAACATTATTTGGTATTATTACAATTGATTTGCAGGACTATTTTCAAACTTGCTGTATTACAGTCTTCCATTAATTGCTGACATTAACTTGCACTTGTGGCAAAAATTGCGATAACGCCAGCAAAACGAAGATGGTTCAGACGCGTTCCGATAACACATGTTTTTCGGTTTTCTTACTTCAGACATCGACAAAATTCGTCACTCTTGTTTCATCTCTGAGTTTCCCACTACTCTTATGTATGCTAATAGAAGCTGATACACTGATGTAGATAGTAGCATAAATGGTACCCAGGTCTTGTTACTCAAGAGCTCTTACTACATATTCTGTTGAAACTGCTTCGGAAACTTTCTCAAAATCTATGAATCGTAGGACAAGCAATAATTCATAACCGTTACTCCATTTCAGAATCTTGTTTACGACTCTAAAATGGTCCTCTGTGATACATGCAATTCTAAAGCAGCTTATTCCTCACTTGTTTAAAATACAGTGTTTTTCTATGTGGTTTCGTAAAAAGCCTAGTGAACTCGTTGTATCTTGTACATAACAGAGAGGAGGATGATAGACCAATAATTTTATTTCGTTTTGACGATCACATTTCTAGTCGAGTAATATATCTTTGGCATTGTTCCAGTTTTAATAGGTTATCTTTTTCCAAAGGACACAGCGAATAATTTTTAAGATAATATGTTACAGCGGAAAAATACCCCTATCGGAGCAGAAAAAAATGCGATTACGTTTCCGTTTATTTAAAAGACTGTGACTGAAAAGTGGTGTACCAGCAGCCTAATTCTACCTTCCTCAGTGCCTTCAAAAATTTTCCTAAAAATTTTGGCCTGCGAACATATTCGCGCTTTTTTTGACAAACCTGAAACTCCCACAATCTCCCCCCCCCCCCCCCCCCAACTGTCACTCACTCACTCCCACTAGTCCATCACTGTAAGTCGCTCATACCCAACCACTCGTAGCCACCATTTCTCACTCACTCATTCAGTCGTACTCATTGCCATTATCTCTTTGTGTCTCTCTGCCATTGTCTCCTGTGCCAAAGCCACAATCCCCTTCTCCCCTTCGTTCTGTCCTACTACTACAGTCTCCTCTCACAGCGACTATCTCGCTTGCTGTTAATATCTCATTCCTTCCTTCCTATTGCTGCTGACTCTTCTCACTGTCATTATCTCTCTCTTCCTCGTTATCATTGTCGTATACTCTGTCTCTCACCCACTTCCACTTTCTGTTTCTCTTTATTCCCCACCCCCCGAGACACAGTTTCCTTCACTCTTTCCCTAGCACTGTACTTTCACTGACAGCTATGTTCCATTGCCCCATTGACACTGCGCTCCTCTCTTTCTCTCACATTGTCATCATCTCCTTCGCTCTTTCTACAACACAACCACTGTCTAATTACTTCTCCGTCACTTTGCAGCTGCCACTGTCTTCTTCTCTCTCAGCGTAATGAAGCACCAATATGTCCACGTGTCAAAATTTTTGAGAAAATTTTTAAATGAGCTGAGGAGGGTAGAATGAGGCAGCAGGTACCCCACTTTTCAGTCAGGGTCTTTAAACAAACGAACACATTAGCATTTTTCGTGCTCCTATACGAGCATTTTTCCGCTAGTTCCCATCTTTTCTCTGCTGCCGCAGAGCATTTAACTCGCATGAAAATAAATTTATTGGTCAGTAAAATTTAGGTAGTTTATTTATGTGAAACATAAATTGCGCAAAACTAATATCACGCCTCAGACAGGATTTTACACGAAAACATTTTTTGCATGTGCTTCAGTACTAGAACGTGGGAATCATAGATGATAACAGAAACACTTCACAGCATATTTCTCCGTGATACGTCACTTAATACACTACGTTTACGCCTCGCGTAGGATTATACGTGCATATTTTACGTGTACAAGTAGAATAACTTTGAAGCTCTGTATCTCGGAAATCGATAAGGATATGAAAAATACTTTCAAGATTGTTAGAAATTGGAATGTTTGGAATACATCTTGAAAATTGCAGCCGTATGCTGTGTACAACAATCTCCGAAACCGCAGGTGGATTTTGGTATTAAAAAAACAAGCATTTGACGATTTTGTCAAAAGCTGATAAATATTTTTGAAAACTGGATAAATGTCTAGAGAATATACTGTTAAGACTTCAGGAATATGCTACAGTTACGTATTATTTAGATTTCGCCTCATATCGGATTTTACTTGTAGATGTGGGGTAAATCTGAACCTCTGTATCTGGAAAACGGATGAAGATGTCAAATAATTTTCAAGGTTTTTCGAGATCTGAATCTTAGGAACATATCGTAAGAATTTCTGCCATTTTCTGTGCATAGCCGTCTTGAAACCCTCGGCTGGGTTTTGGGCTGCTGATGGCGGCGAAAACATAGTAAAATGTTGTTTCTGAGGTTTTCCGAGGTACTGCGCTGGAACTAATGGTGCCTCCATAAGGCCCATCAAGCTCACCGGAGACCACACCAAATGGAAAAAACCGACCGATTTGTTATATTTTCTTAAGTAGGAGAAAGAGTGAAATATTCATACTTTGACCCTGTCCTGTAGGTTAGTGACACAAAGACGACCCTTCTATTAGGTATTCAAGTGGTGCCTAGCCAAAGGCATATCCAAAACACTTGATCCTACATTTTTATCAGCAATAGAACCTTACGCGTGTGCATCGAAAAATCTCATTTTTAGGCGCAAGGTTTTGGCACATATTAGATACGCATGCTGTCGCTTGCATACCGATTACTGTCTCCCCTGTTTACATAGTTTCTATTGAAACACAACCATCTCCCGACACCTTCCCTTTATCATATCTCGAATACACTGCTTAGGAGCTTAATGGCGAGATCTATAAAGTGACATGTCATATTAACAACTTGGTGGAAATGAATGAAAGTGCGGTATCATGTTGCCAGAGGATCCCAGGCGTGTAGAGAAAGCTCGACGCTATATGGCTTGAGGTCAGCGTGACGATAGTGACAAATGTGGATGCCTCGCCACACGAGGCAGTTGAAAGAACGGGAAAATACGGTGTGTGACAATCAGCGAGTAGTTACGGTGCGCAGTGGTGGTGTTCTACATGACAACATCGCACGGAAACAACATTTAGATGACTTCACATAAGGAAGAATCATCGGGAAACTTGAAAAAGGACGGAGTGTGACGAGTGTAACCCATACGCTTAGTATTGCTCACAGCATTGTTTGATATGCATGGGAGCGTTCCGACAAGCACCGCTGCCCAAACGAGAGGAGATGATCGACCAGGGTCAACTGCAGCAGCAACTGACCGCTACATTTCGCAACAGGCGAAAAGGGAACCACGACAAACAACTTGTGTAATTGCAACCACATTTAACATTTAACAGGACTGCAAGACACGCAATCTCACACTGCACAGAGGCACAGTGAGTGCACGTGGGCGATCTCTCTGCCCAACGACCAATACGTTGTGTTCTGTTGGCGCCTGCACTACGGCGGCAAGAGCAGAGGGATTGGACCAGCGACGAGTGGGGTCACACGTAATTCTCTTATGAGAGCAGATTCAGTTCGGATAGTGATTCTGAACGGACCCCCATATGGCGAGAGTTGGGAACACGTTATGTACCCAGGCACAACGTCGAATATGATCGTTTTCATGGTCCATTTGTTACGGGTTGAGGAGGCATGGCGTTCCATAGGCCTCCATATTTTTGAACACAATACGTTCACCGATCAACGTCATTGTGACACTGACTACTTCCCACCATGCTTCTGGGCTGCATTCGGTCCTGACTTTATTTCTTATGTATGACAACGCGCGGCGGCATCGAACAGCGCAGCTGGGGGAGTTCTTGGAACGAGAGGATATTCGGCGAATGAACCGGCCTGCCCGTACCTCCGATTGAAATCCCATCGCTCACGTGTGGGATGCGTTGTGAAAACGAACTGCAGCACGTCGACATGCACCAAGGACCATCCAGCAGTTGCCAGTCTCTTTGGCTGGAGGAATGCAACTTCCTACCACAAAAACTCTCTACCAACTTTGTGACCAGCGTGGGAACATGTTACAGAACGTGCATTACTGTCCATGACGATCATACACACTATTACGAACTATGTCCCTCCTCTTGTAATGTCCAGGGGACAATCACAGATTGCGAAGACTTCAGTGTAATTATTGTGTTTGAATAAAAGTGTTGCTTCTCTTCGTTTCATTACGTATTTCTTTCAGTTACCTTCTCTACTATGCCGTAGCAGTTCTTCCTATACAAGGTGTTCATGGGGCCTAAAATGCGTATTTTAAGAGCTATGAGACCTCCTTTATCTTCGATACTGTGAAACAAATCTCTTCTTACATATAATTTAACGATCAGCAGGAGCATGAAATATTATTCCAAATTATTGGCTGAATGCTAGTTTCATGACATTAGCAGCAGTGGGTATAAGTGTACTACAAAATTGTGACATGAAAATTTGTCTCACACAGCGACTCGAACCCGAAAATGGTTCAAATGGCTCTGAGCACTATGGGACTTAACTTCTGAGGTCATCAGTCCCCTAGAAATTAGAACTACTTAAACCTAACTAAACTAAGGACATCACACACATCCATGCCCGAGGCAGGATTCGAACCTGCGACCGCAGCGGTCACGCGGTTCCAGACTGACGCGCCTAGAACCGCACGGCCACACCGGCTGGCGACTCGAACCCGGATTTCTCGCTTATCGAGAGCGGTCGCCTTAACCATTTCGACTACCCGTGCGCACTACCCAGCCCAATTCGCGTACATAAGACTAATATATAAACATCTGGACAGTGACATGGAGGTTTGGGTCGGGCCAGGAATCTTGCGGATAGCCGAAGTTGTTAAGGTGACCACTTGCAATAAGCAGGAAATATAGGTTCGAGTTCTGATCCGGCACAACTTTTCATATGTTACAGTCGAGTAGTAAATCTACACTCACTTCAGCTGATATCAGAAAATTCGCATTCAACGAATAATTTTTTTAAAAAAATCTCATTTGCTGCAAGCTCTTTACCTTCGATATTTTGAGAGATGGTAGTATGCACCAAAACAAGAAAAAAATACCCAGTAAACGTGGGCTCTAAAGTGCATACCTTAAGAGCTTTGAGCACTTGTTCATAGCCGCTAGTGTGAAACACATCTCTTTCATTGAACAGGTGCTCATAGCTCTTGACATATGCCACTTTAGAGCCCATGTTTACAAGTTTTCGAAAACAGACGTTTTTGCTTCGAATGATTCCTATCATATGCATAACTATTGACCATCGTTCCGGGGACACACTGAATATCGTGCAACAGTCATCAAGTTAGGTTACTTGGCAGTGACATATCGTGCGAAAGTTACTTGCGTCCGTAAGTCTTGCATACCAATGTAGCTTTATATACCTCATCTGGTATTACTTCTCGAACACATTATTTTCAGCATTCAATGTCTTTGGTTATGACGCATTGTGATATTCAGCTCTGACTCGATGCCACGGCATTGAACAAAATAATACAGCCACAAATGGATCGGCCTGAAGAGTTAGAGGAATTGGTGCAGAACTTTAATGGCGTCAAGATATTGGCAGGCATAGACTTGACTGTCAGCTTCTGGCAGACACCTCTAGCTCAGGAATGTAAATTTGTACACGGGGTGTTTCAAAAAGGTACGGCTAAACTTTCAGGAAACATTCCTCACACACAAACAAAGAAAATATGTTATGTGGACATGTGTCCGGAAACGCTTACTTTCCATGTTAGAGCTCATTTTACTACTTCTCTTCAAATCACATTAATCATGGAATGGAAACACACGGCAACAGAACATACCAGCTTGACTTCAAACACTTTGTTACAGGAAATGTTCAAAATGTCCTCCATTAGCGAGGATACATGCATCCACCCTCCGTCGCATGGAATCCCTGATGCGCTGATGCAGCCCTGGAGAATGGCGTATAGTATTACAGCCGTCCACAATAAGAGCACGAAGAGTCTCTACATTTGGTACCGGGGTTGCCCCCATAAATAAAAGTCAAGAGGGTTGAGGTCAGGAGAGCGTGGAGGCAATGGAATTGGTCCGCGTCTACCAATCCATCGGTCACCGAATATGTTGTTGAGAGCGTACGAACACTTCGACTGAAATGTGCAGGAGCTCTATCATGCATGAACCACATGTTGCGTCGGACTTGTAAAGGCACATGTTCTAGCAGCACAGGTAGAGCATCCCGTATGAAATCATGATAACTTGCTCCATTGAGCGTAGGTGGAAGAACATGGGACGCAATCAAGACATCACCAACAATGCCCGCCCAAACGTTCACAGAAAATCTGTGTTGATGACGTGATTGCACAATTGCGTGCGGATTCCCGTCAGCCCACACATGTTGAGTGTGAAAATTTACAATTTGATCACGTTGGAATGAAGCCTCATTCGTAAAGAGAACATTTGCACTGAAATGAGGATTGACACATTGTTGGATGAACCATTCGCAGAAGTGTACCCGTGGAGGCCAATCAGCTGCTGATAGTGCCTGCACACGCTGTACATGGTACGGAAACAACTGGTTCTCCCGTAGCACTCTCCATACAGTGAGGTGGTCAACGTTGCCTTGTACAGCAACAGCTTCTCTAACACTGACATTAGGGTTATCGTCAACTGCACGAAGAATTGCCTCGTCCATTGCAGATGTCCTCGTCGTTCTAGGCCTTCCCCAGTCGCGAGTCATAGGCTGGAATGTTCCGTGCTCCCTAAGACGTCGATCAATTGCTTCGAACGTCCTCCTGTCGGGACACCTTCGTTCTGGAAATCTATCTCGATACGAACGTACCTCGCCACGGCTATTGCCCCGTGCTAATCCATACATCAAATGGGCATCTGCCAACTCCGCATTTGTAAACATTGCACTGACTGCAAAACCACGTTCGTGATGAACACTAACCTGTTGATGCTACGTACTGATGTGCTTGATGCTAGTACTGTAGAGCAATGAGTCGCATGTCAACACAAGCACCGAAGTCAACATTACTTTCCTTCAATTGGGCCAACTGGCGGTGAATCGAGGAAGTACAGTACATACTGACGAAACTAAAATGAGCTCTGACATGGAAATTAAGCATTTCCGGACACATGTCCACGTAACATCTTTTCTTTATTTGTGTGTGATGAATGTTTCCTGAAAGTTTGGCCGTACCTTTTTGTAACACCCTGTATGGAGGAAGAAGCTACCATTTCAGTGTGTTGCCATTTGGTCTGAAAATATCAACATCAGTCTTCATATGCATGTTGGACAAAGTGCTAGGAGAACAACTACTAGACAAAATCACAGTCTACATCGATGACATTCTAATTACTGGCAAAAGTTGGGAGGAACATAATGAAATACTGAAGCAAGTTCTTGATAAATTTCAGAAGAGTAATGTTAGTGCCAACCTAGGCATGTCCGAATTCAGAAAAGGTGAAATTAAATTTTTAGGGCATGTCATTTCAGCGGAAGGCATCAAGCTTGACCCTGAGAAACTTGAAGCCATTAGAAATTTCCTACAGCCTAAGACCAAAAAGCAGATTAAAGCATTTTTAGGGCTCAACGGATTCTATCGCAAATTTGCGTACAATCAGGCAATCAATGATCAGGCCCTGCTGGGATTAACTAAAAAGAATGCCACTTGGGAGTAGACTAAAGAGTGTGGGGAAGAGTTTCAAAAGATCAAAGACAAATTATGTAACAGTGTCCTGTTAGCCTACTCGAATTTAAATGAGCCATTCTGAATTTTTGCAGTCAGTTCAGAATAAGATTTAGGGGCTCATCTTTGCCAGTTTATTGAAAATAATGGGAAAATAGAAAAGAAGACCATATGTTTACACAGTAGAGTATTAAACAAACGGGAAAGAAAATATTCTGTCACAGAAAAGGAGGATTTGGCAGTGGTCTTTCCGTTCAAGAAATTTAGATACTATGTCATGGGCAGAAATGTTAAGGTTTATACGGATCGTAAAGCAATATCTTTCCTTGTGGATTGCAGACCGAGCCACAACAGATTGACCAGATGGCCCACTGTTCTCCAGGAGAATGATTTTACTATCGAGTACCTTCCTGGAGAAAATAACATAGTGGCAGGCGCCTAATCTAGGTTACATGTTGGAATGGACAAAGCGGACTTCAATGATTCAGGGCAAAATGAGGTATCAGTTTTGGACCTCACACAAATAAAGAATGAGGACAAAATTCGAGACAACCTACAAAACCTAAGAAGGGAACAAAATCAGGATGAGGGTATTAAGCTTATCAAAGCAGAATGGAGTAGGCATACTAACACTAAAATCAGGATATATTATATGATCTTATATAGGAGAGGAGATCCTGAGAAGAAGCAGTGGAAGGTCTATTGGCCGAAAGCCGTGTATCAATATCCTAATTTGGTTAATACACTATACGTATGGAAACTTTGGTGCGAAAAAATGCGCAGATGAAATAAAGCAACTATTTCAGCAATATTGAAAAGAAGGTCAGTGCAGTACTGAAAACGTGCGTTAAGTGCCAGAAGACCAAGGCGTCTAATTCTAGCAATAGAATGGAAATGCACAATACGACCCTGACCAAAGTATTGGAAAGGGTCTGTGTGGGTTCATATGGCTCCCTTCCAACATCACAAGGAGGATATAAATATCTATTTGTGGTGTTGGATATGTTGTCAAGGTTGTGGAACTGCATCTGTTGAGAAAGGCCACTGGTAAATCGGTAACAGACAAAATAAAAAGTGACTATTTAACCAAGATAGGGAAACCCGAGAGAATTATTAGCGATAACGGAAAGCAGGTCACTTCAGTACACTGGAAGCGAATGTTGAATGGCATGTATATAAAACCTGTTTAATTTCAAAGTACCATCCTCAGTCCAACACGAGTGAGAGAGTGATGAGAGAGCTCAATAGATTATTTAGAATCTACAGTGCTAAGGAACCTTATACGTGGGTAGAATATGTGGAAGAGTTTGAAAGAATAATCAATGAGTTGCCTCGCTCGACTACAGAACTGCCTCCGCAGGAACTGATCACAGGGGAGAGGGTGCTCAATATTATCGAGCAAATAATTAGCTTTCCACCCAGAGATGAATTATCTACTCAAAAGAAAAGAGACCTGGCATTAAAGAGGATAAAGGAAAAGACGACTAAACGTAAGAGGAAACATGATCTGCAAATCAGACAGGCATCATATCAAACTGATGAACTGGTGCTAATTAAATCCAGACCGAGGTCCTCAAAACTCAATTCGAAAACCAAGAAGTTCCATGAAACATATGAGGGTCTGTAAAGAGTGGCTCACCCTAGTGCTGTGGACGTAAGGGAGGACAGAGCAAAGGATTGTATAACACTGTTAATATCAGAAAGATTCATTAGAAACAGAGAAACCTCAGGGACAAAACCACTCTTTGCATTGCTAGGTAGCTGACTCCTACCAGCTACCCGAGTTAACTAACAGTTTGCTTCCTTTCTTCTCATTCTGTTAGTTCTTCCCTTTGAACTAAAATCTGTCATTATCCTTCTTCTCTATTCAGGGTAAAAAGATAAAAAAGAGACAAAAAAAGGATCAATTTAAACAAAAAACATACTAATTGAATAGTTTAGTAACCGATCATAGATTATACTTACGTATAACAAAAGGTAACATGCAGCATAAAATCTGCAAAACAAGTACAGAACCTCGGCTATAAGACCTAAAATTATCATCCATACAGGCAGAACACCCTATCAACTACGTACAGAAACTTTTTATGTATGTTATGAAACAAAAACAAAAAATTCATACGCATAGACACAGAGAAAACATTCTTCTATATTTCTTTATTTAGATAGCTTGCGGCTGACGCAGGGGAAGAGAACGACTCCAAACTAAGTAAGTGGACACAATTAGAACAAATAATACGCAATGGTCCTGAGACGATTAGATTAAATTTTATTAGCAACGATTGGTAGATGGTCTGCGAGCGACTACAAGCAGTAATGAGGTATCCGCTGCAATACATATATACTTAGGCTAGGATGAGTCCAGTCACAGTTAAAATCATGATGAAAGAGTTTTGGATCGACTAGAGAAGTCGACCACTCGTATATAAATGACAATGAAGGAGTTTTGTATCGACCACAGAAGACGACCATTCGTATATGATGATAGGAAATAGGAAGGTAATAGGTAACATGAGAGTCAGCACATTTAGGAATTAGTAGGCGAGATATTACCGACGAAGTATTATTACTAATTGTGTCACGACGCAGAAATGTTACCCACACAGCTAATGAACACAAGACATGAATCTCACATAGGACACAGACAATAAAGTGTACTGAGGTACAAATACATAAGGCACTTCAGAAATGTTTGTTATATTCATAGTATTTACATGTTTGAGCAACAAAGTCCATAACAAGCTACGAGCGAATTAAAGCAACAGGATTAGTTTCGCTATTTTTCTCTATTATCACGATCAAGGGTATCTTCAGTTCTCGCAAGAGACCTGTGAATCTTGTTTGAATGCCTAGTTAAGTTATCGAATGAAATGAAAGTGAAACCTGAAGTATAAAATGAGAGCTAACCTCATATCATTTCGATTCTCAATACGTAGACGTAAGACAGCGGTGCGTTGAGCGCCAGTATAAACTTGAATGGAAGTGAGCACTGACTGGGATGAGTCACGCCATGTGTAACGCTAAAATATCAACAGGTGGTGCGAAAGTTCACTGGTCGACGAGTCAACGTTTGGAAAACAAAACATCAGCCACGTGAGGAGACAATTCAAATGATGAAAGTCCTGTAGTCACCACAGCAGTGACAAAGACATTGTAAATATCATTTTATTGTATTCAATGCAAAATTGTGCATATTGTAAAACAATGTAACATTAATCATGAATTTTATGTAAGGACACTTATATGCTGACATAATTTAGAGTATTTCTCAGCTATGTGATAGTAAACAACGTATATGGATGGCCTAGTGCTGGCATAAGTAAAAAAAATGTAACTGTTAAATGGTGCAAATGGCTCTGAGCACTATGGGACTTAACATCTATGGTCATCAGTCCCCTAGAACTAAGTAACTACTTAAACCTAACTAACCTAAGGACATCACACAACACCCAGTCATCACGAGGCAGAGAAAATCCCTGACCCCGCCGGGAATCGAACCCGGAAACCCGGGCGCGGGAAGCGAGATCGCTACCCCACGACCACGAGCTGCGGACTGTAAGTGTTATTAGGTAAAATTAGATGACACTGCGCCAATATTAGATAAAAGAACGTGAGTGTTATTAGGTAAAAGTGGATGGCATTACGCTAATATTACATGAAAAACGTCTGATGTGTAAAGATGGATGGCATTGCGTCGACGACATGTATTGTTTAGTTCCTGTTATATATAAACATCAATAACTGTAGCGAGTGTTTATGAGGAGATTTAATTGTCCGGGTGCCGATGTTTATTGTTGAATAACAAGACTACAGAAAATTTAAAGGACAGCTATGAGCTGAAAATCATAAATGATATTTTGCAGCAAGAAGAAGTTCATGATGTAACGTGTGCTTAGTTACGTTTTTTTGATAGAATTAAGATGACAAAGTTTGTGTTTAGCAAGAGTACGTCAATGGTTTTGGTTAGTTGGGGTGATATTTTATGAATAGCAATTTACTAGTTTTTTAAAGAATTTCCGTGAATGAGAGAGTATGGGAGCTACTGAGAGATTGGAAACCTAAATATTTTTCCAAATTTTGGGGCAAAATGTTCTCATTTCCTGACTTGTTAGTTGTCTTCGAGAATAGGCCAATTTTGGAAATCAAAGAAGGAGGGGGTTGTGTGATATTCCTGCCTGTGGCCGCCAGTATTTTATTTTTCTAGAAGCTCGCCTTGATGCAGCTTGATACATGTGAAGTAGTATATGGTACAAAAGTGCAGTGAGGTACAAGCGACAGATGATATAGTATCTACCAGTTCTGTGGGATAGTCCACCAACTGTACTGAACTTGCTTCTGATTGGTCGGCACGTTTGGGTGCTAGGCATCAAAATGCCTACCTTCTCTTATTAATTATTTATATACTTTTCATTGTATTTAACGCAGTTTTTAGTATGACAATCTCTCATGGATACCCTACGAGTCTATCTTCTTCTTTATTAAATTTCACAAGTTTTGAGAAACATAAGAGTAACGATATTGCAACCTAAGTGCTTCGGAGACCTTCGGGTCACTTTGGCGTGCCTGGCAGACGAAATATTTCGGCTGCGCTAGTCACTCTGATTCGGGCATTCTGGAGGGCCGGACACATATATCTTTCTCGGGTTTTCTGGAGGGTCGGACACGTATCTCAGTATCGTGCGTCAATTAGATGTGAATACGTAATAGTCAATCTGTTTCTGGTGTTCTTCAGAGCTGGACATATTGTACTCTATATCGGGCATAACTTAGTTGTGAATATGTAATACTCACTCTGTCTGGTGCATATCGGAGAGCCGGACATGCACAGGCGCCGACTCTATGGGGACTGAGCCCGATCCCCTCAAAAATTCGTTTGGGGGGGGGAGCGGATTTATTAGTTATATTATATTTGTAAAAACACAAAATTATGTTGGAATTTTTTATTTTCCTTGTTTGACGATAGTTACCTTTTAAAATACATTCAGTAATGAGTTAAAACAAATAATTATTACAGTACTGAGCAGGTTAACTGAAAAAAGTGGTGCGAATCATGATAGTGTTACGGTGCTGCGGGCACACTTAGAATTTGTCCCGGTGAGCGAACCTTCGGGTAAAGTCTGGCGCCGGCGGGCCAGCGTTGTGGCTACGGCGACATAAAAACGACTGGAGCGAAGCGCCTGGAACCCTCCGCCTCACGCCCCCTTGACGCATCGAGACATTACGACGGCGCGGCTATATAAAGCCCACCCTGCTGTCGCAGTCATTCAGTGTGGGTAGTTTCGTTCAGTGCATGCTGCAGACGTGTTTAATGTTTCGACTTTAGTGTCTAGTGGACTAATTTATATGACTATATGGTCGCAGCAGAAGCTGAGTAGCACTGTGGTGTACTGGACGTGATATTAAACTCTTGCATGGAGAGTCGTGAGTTCAGAACTTAACTGCACTGTACAAATTTAATTTCTATATTCGGTTCGAGTACATTCTAGAAGTATCCACAAATGTCAAGATTTACTGGACTGTTCTATAGCTGTATATTTACTTATGTGTTCTGGCCGGAGGTAGTTCGCTCTGCGCTCTTGTATGTGCAATTGCTGAATAAACCTTCGTTAAGTGAAGTTAGTGTTCGTCATTCATCTAATTACACCTTCTTCTACGTGACATTGTTCTGGTAGACACATTGGGTATTGGAACTTGTGATAGCGCACATTATCGACGACATAGTGGCTCCCATCAGGCCACGACAGAGCCACCGTTTACGTGGCGAGAAACACGAGTTCTCAAGACGTCTTGGAGCTGTGTAAAATAGTGGATCCTAGAATGAAGGAGGAAGATAAATTTGCACATCTAATGAAGAGTGTTGCTGTGGACATGTATCAAGCACTACTCCTGAAGGAGGTTTCAATATAAGACGACTTCATAAAATGATGCCAGTATATCAAGATAATGCATCAAAAAAGAATTACACACAAGAAGTTTGAACGGCTTCCAAACGTCGTATCGATGTCTATGATGGAGGAAGCAACTGATTTCACAAGTGTTCTTCGTCAGATAGTGAGAGAGGAAGTTCAGAAGGCACTTGGGTTTCACGGCGAGCAAAAAACCGAGAGGCTTCAAGAGGTCATAAGGGAGGAAGTGAAACAGGCATTGAACCCAATCTCTCGTCCTTCATTTTCCTTTAAAACGGTGAAAAAGTCGAGACCCAGACTGAGTTACGTTCCTACAACACCGCATGAGGAACCTGTTTGGGCACCAAGGAGGACTGATGTCTGGAGGAGCCACGATAACCAACCCGTATGTTTCCACTGTGGACGACTAGGACATGTGGTGCGCGATCGTCGAGAAAGTCGGCGGATATTAGCTGACGCCCGCGCCAGAAGACATCAGACAGATCTTAGCCGACGCCAACTCCGGGACGACGAAGATGAACAAGAAGATGTGGGTGCAGGACGACGTAGGTCACCACGGCCGCAAGCTAGCCACTGGAGAGGACGCTCCCCAACACGCCGAACAAGGTCTCCATCGCCGTTTAGAAGCTCCAGCCGATCACCTAACTCCCGCAACATGGAAAACTAAAGGGTGCGACCATCCTTGGAGGTGAGGCCGCCGAAGAGAAAAATCCTCAACCGTTGATCATTACAAAATGGTTCAAATGGCTCTAAGCACTATGGGACTTAACATCTGTGGTCATCAGTCCCCTAGACTTAGAACTACTTAAACCTAACTAACCTAAGGACATCACACACATCCACACCCGAGAGAGGATTCGAACCTGCAACTGTAGTAGCAGCGCGGTTCCAGACTGAAGCGCCTAGAACCGCTCGGTCACAGCGGCCGGCTGGTCACTACAAAAATGATAGGAAACTACGTCGATATATTCATGGATGGCCGACCAGCCCAAGCTCTTGTGAACTCTGGAGCATCATATTCAGTCATTTCGGAGCAGTACCGTCGCCAGTTGCAGAAAACCGTATTCGTCGACAGCAAAACATCTCTGCTGAAGGTGGCTAAACGGAAATATGTAAAACCTACAGGAAGATGTACCAACGTGTGGGCATAAGTGGCCATGCACAGCTCATAGAATTCATCGTCTTACAAGAGTGTAGTCATGACGTGATTCTCGTATGGGACTTTTTGAAAGCTTCTCAGGCAATTATAGATTGTGGCCGCTCAAAGATTATGCTAGACGGTATGAGTTACTGTCGACAGGAAAATGCGCATGCGAATGTGTCGAGACTGTGCGCTGGATGAAGTGATCATTCCTCCAGTCAGCGCTAGAAAGGTAACTGTCACGTGTCAAGCCATGCATCAACCCATGGACCTTGTAGTGGAGTGTAAGGGAAGCATACCACTGAAGAATAACTTGGTCATCCCAGCCTCTGTCGTCTCATTTAAGAACGGATTCGGTGAATTGTGAATCGTTAACTATTGCCGAGAACCGCAGATCCTTCCAAGTCGCCTGTGCGTAGCAACCGCTGAGCCGTTAATTGAAGAACAGCTGAGCGTCATAGAAACCTCTCATGCCGAGTCTGTGGGCGAAATTAGCGCTACCACTATGAGACAAGTTCTTCTATCACTAGACTATCACCAGATCTCACTGAGGAACAACAGAAGAAACTACTTGTCATTCTTGATGAGTTCTCTGAATGCTTCAATCCACAGGTGAAGAGCAAATTAGACAAATCGACGGTGAAGCACCGGATTAGCACTGGAGACCATCAACCAATATGCCAGAGAGCATACCGTGTGTCAGCAACGGGACGTCGAATAATTCGCGACGAGGTAGAGAAAATGATGAAGAATGACATCATTCAGCCTTCACACAGCCCATGGTCGTCATCGGTGGTCCTCGTCGGGAAGAAGAATGGCAGTTGGCGCTTTTGTGTTGATTACAGGACGCTTAATAAGATAACTGGGCAACGTCCTTGCCGCAGTGGATACACCGGTTCCCGTCAGATCACCGAAGTTAGGCGCTGTCGGGCGTGGCCGGCACTTGGATGGGTGACCATCCGGGCTGCCATGCGCTGTTGCCATTTTTCAGAGTGCAATCAGCCGCTTAATGGCAATTGAGGAGCTACTCTACCGAATAGTAGCGGCTCCGGTCACAGAAAACCATCATAACGACCGGGAGAGTGGTGTGCTCAACACACGCCCCTCCTATCTGCATCCTCAGCTGAGGATGACACGGCGATCAGATGGTCCCAATGGGCCACTTGTGGTCTGAAGACGGAGTGCGTTTTAATAAGATAACTGAAAAGGACGTTTACCATCTTCCACGAATTGACTGTACACCTGATTGTCTGAAGGGGGCTAAGTTTTTCTCAACCATGGGCATGTACTCGGGATACTGGCAAATCGAAGTAGACGAGGCTGATCGTGAGAAAATTGCACTCATCACCCCTGAGGGCCTGTATGAGTGTAAGTTAATGCCGTTTGGTTTGTGTAATGCGCCAGCAACTATTGAACGGAGATGGATAATCTTCTAAGGCACGTGAAGTTGACGATGTGTCTTTGTTATTTAGATGACTTTATAGTGTTCTCAGAGACATTTGATGAACATATAAGAAGACTGAGGACCGTTCTTAAGTGTCTCCAACAAAGCGGACTGAAACTTAATCCAATAAAGTGTCTCTTTGGAGCAAAAGAAATCAAAATACTTGGACACCTTGTGTCAAACGAGGGTGTGCGGTCAGACCCAGAAAAGGTGAGATCTATAACGGAATTTTCTATTCCTAAAAGTATTAGAGATGTGGGAAGCTTCCTCGGATTATGTTCTTATTACCGTCGTTTTGTATCAAAGCCAGGCCGCTACAAGATATGTTAAAAGCTGATGATAAATTTATCTGGGGTGGTGCTCAACAAGATTCCTCAGATGTGCTACGAAAAGCTCTGACGACTGACCCTGTACTTGGTCTGTATGATGAGAGAGCACCTACAGAACTACACACAGATGCGAGTGGTGATGGGATCGGTGCTGTTCTGGTGCAATTTTCGGATGGAAAAGAGAAGGTTATAGCCTATGCTTCTAGGACACTTACAAAAGCCGAGAGAAACTACTCAACAATAGAAAGAGAATGTCTTGCTGTGATACGGGCTATGTGCAAATTTTGACAGTATCTCTATGGAAGCCGATTCATAGTTGTTACAGAACATCATACACTTTGTTGGTTTCAATAGGACGACTCGCGAGGTGGGCATTACGTCTTCAAGAGTATGACATTATCATAGTGTACAAAAGTGGAAGAAAACAGCAAGATGCCGACCGTCTCTCAAGAAACCCTGTGCAAGACCATCAAGACTTCGATTAAGATAGTGACTGTCTCGCTGCACTCCAGGATCTCTCTTCTGAGCAGAAGAAGGGCGCGAAGATATCTCAAATCATGCTTGCCTTAAATCGGTCAGACGATGTGAAAGGACAATTTTAGGTAGTTAATGGATTATTTTGCAAGAAGAACTTTGATCCGTTTGGAAAGAGGTGGCCAACTCATACCAATTCCACCAGCCGAACCGCCTTCCCAGCGTGTTGGGTTTGACCTCCTCGGACGAGTTCCAACGTCTGCTAGTGGCAGTAGATGGATTATTGTTTGCACTGATTATCTGACACGCTATGCCATTACAAAAGCCGTGAAAACAGCCGAAGCATCCGAGGTAGCCAAATTCATCGTGGAAGACATTGTATTAAAACACGGTGCGCCAAGGTCGTTAATTACGGATCGCGGGAAAGTTTTTCAATCGAATCTTGTGACAGAGATAAACCGTCGGTGCAACATTACTCATCACATGACGACTGCCTACCATCCGAAAACTGACGGGCTTGCTGAACGCCTTAATAAGACCTTGGCCGACATCCTATCAGTGTTCGTCAATGTTGAGCAGAGCAACTGGTATGAGGTGCTACCTTACGTGACGTTTGCCTGCAACACCGCCAAACAAGACACCACAGGATTTACTCCACTTTTCCTGGTGAATGGGCGTTAGGCGACTCGACGATGGATACTGTGTTTCCGTGTTACATCCTGATTACGTGGATGACGACTACATCGGCCAGGTGTTAGCAAGAGCTGAGGAAGCTCGGCAGTTAGCTCGATCCGCACGCTGCAGACTCAAGAAAACGATCGCCGAATGTATGACGCGAGCCACCGCCTTGTTGTCTGCCAGCCTGGTGACCTCGTCTGGATCTTCACTCCTGTTCGGAAGGTTGGTCTCTCTGAGAAGCTCCTCAGGCGCTACTTAGGATCTTATAATGTTGTAAGACAGTTGTCTGATGTTAGTTATGAAGTTGAAGATTTAGACCCCGACACAAGACGACGAAAGATCAGAGATACGGTCTAAGTCGTTCGAATGAGGCCCTATAAGGATCCTGCAAACCAGGGTAAATTCGAAGCTCCAGCGACAGGCAACAAGCGGGAAGGTGACGAAGAGCGTGGCGGCAGAAGTAGTTCTAAGAAGATCACCTCCAGGGCGAGAATCAGTCATCAGGAGCCGGAGTATGCAGGACCGATGACTCGTTCCCAGACTAGGACGTAACACCGAGGCGCTGTTACATAAAGGAGGGAGCAATGTCGCAGCACAGGCTGAGTAGCACCGTGGTGTAGTGGATATGTTAATAAACGTTTGTATGCAGGATCGTGAGTTCAATACTCACGTAGAGTGTACAGTTTTATTTCGATTCGAGTACATTCTAGAAGAATCCACAAATGTCAAGATTCATTGTACTGGAATGTTCTGTAGCTGTATATATATATACTGTATGTGTTCTGGCCGGAGGCAGTTCACTCCGCGCTCTTGTATGTGCAAGTGCTGAATAAACGTTCGTTAAGTGAAGGTAGTGTCCGTCATTCATGTAATTACACTTTCTTCTACGTGACATTATTTTATTTGTTTACTTTAGTCTCGTAGCGTATTGTGAATTAAGTTTGCAATGCATAAAGTTGTTACCAAAAAGGCTTGGAAATTGATGATACTGCAAGTCAACCTCCAACAATTATTGTGTCGTCAATTGCTTCGTCGTTTTCAGGCGAGAACTGTTCACAGCCGAAACCTGGTCAATCCGGTAAGGGAAGATCATTTCAGAAGTCTTAGTTGATCAAATATACATCGCTAGAAACTGAAGCATCCACCGAAAAAGTTTTTTGCAAAACCTGCAAGGAGGTAATGCCAAAAATGTGTTACAATTTTCTTCAAAAAAAAAAAAAAAAAAAAAAAAAAAGATGCTTTTACTTCTGTAAGGTTTTCTAACTGGAAAAAGGCTTTGGAAAAATTCCGTTTTCATGAAAATATGTTTACTCATAAAGAAGGCGTTCTGAAACTAAATTGTATCACTAACCGAAGTGTTGCCTCCCAATTGAATGAACAGTTAGACAGTGATATGAAGAAAGGCCATTTATATCTTGAGACAATTTTTACTGTCGTGCTATTTCTGTGCTGACAAGGACTAGCAACTAAAGGGCACGAAGATGTAAACTCAAATTCCTTTCAATTATTGGAACTCCAAAAGAATGACATATCTGAGTTTAAATATCGGTTAGAGCTTTCAGGGTATAAGTGGACGTCCCACGATATTCAAAACGAGATCATTGATCTACTAGGAAAGTCTGTGTTGAGAAAGGTATTGGCTTCAGTCAAGAAGACTGAACATTTTTCTATTATGGTTGACAAAACAAGTGATTCTTGGATTCGCGAACAAGTGTCATTTTATATTCGTACTGTCGATGATTCCTTAATCATCAATAAAGACTTTGTTGACTTATACGAGACCCCCAACACTGCATCACAAACTCTGTCTAGGATTTTAAAAGACGTTTTGCTATTCTTGATGGATAGCTTATGAAGACAGTGGTATGATGGTGTCTCGAATCTGAGAGTAACTTCAAAGAACTAAAAAAGTTAGTTTTGGATATACAACCAAAATACGTTATGTGCACTACACTGCTCACAGTTTAGACTTGGCAGTTGTAGACAGTCTCCGCCATCTTACGTCTTTGAGGGATATTATAGCTTAAGCCAAGGACTTAATAAACACCGTAAGGGGATCCAACGAAGGGGTGGGACTTTTCGGAAGCATACGCTGTGAGAGTGCCAACGACCAAGCTGGTCTACGGATTCTTTGCCCGACTCGATGGACTATGCGAGCTTCTAGTATCTTGAGAATATTGAAAAACTTTGAAGAACCTCTACAGTTTTTTGAAACATTTTCTGCAGAGGACAAAACAGATGCGGGTTACAAATGTACAGGCTACCTTGAGTCAATGTTACAATTCAAGGCATTTCTTTTTACGTCCTTACTGCCATGCAATAAACCCAGTAGAGGATGTCAATGAAAAAATTCAGAGCCCTCGTCTAAGTGTTGCTGATCTGGTAAATATATATGAGGGCTTGATTTGTATATTGAATGGAAGGCGTGATAGTTTTGAACACTTTTGGGAATTGTGTTTAAAAGAAAAACCTTCACAAGTTGATGATCCTTCTCTTCCTCGGAATCGAAGTATATCAAAGAAGTATGAAAACAACGAAGCCGCTCATGGCATACTTTCAAAACCCCAAAGGAATATTACAAAACTATTTACATTGAAGTTTGTGAAACGGCGCAATCTTTCATTACTGAGCGGTTTACTTCAACTGGACTCGCACAGATTATTGCAGTTGAACAAGAGTTCTTGCTTTTAGTAAACAGAGGTGAAACAAATTTTGAAAAAAATCGACTGAGTTTTCAAAAATGGCGTATAAATTGAGAGACTGCACTTGCACTTGAACATGTCAGCCGATATCGCTAATAAAAAACAACTGGCCTTAAAAACATTCGTGATGTAAGAAAGTACATTACACAAGAGCCTGCAGTTGGAGAAATGTTATGTGAATTAGTGAAGTGCATTAAGCTTCTCCAAGTAGTTCCAACCACGACAGAAACAGCAGAACGGTCATTTAGCGCCCGTAGACGTCTGAAGTCATATCCTCGATCAATAATGGGACAGAAGCGATTGAACAATTTGGCTGTTCTTCATTCCCTCCGAGACGTTTTGGATAAATTGGATATCCGACCAGTTATCAACACCTTCATATTTAGTAATCCAGTCAGACGGTCGACATTTGCACCTTTCTAAAGACACTCTAGTCCTAATAATGGCATTTAAAGCAATACTAAAATTTTTTATAAAATACAGAATTAAATACATACATAATGTTAAATTTTCAGTTTCGAAATATTAGTACTAATTTAGTACTGTATTACTATAATAATATAGTACTGTACTAGTTATTTTGAAATACTTAAATTTTTTAGGGTGTAAGACGAAATTAAAACCCACTATTTACATACTTTTTGACTGAAAGTATTAGGCATACTGTATTAAAGCATTAACTTTGAGATATTGTTTTTATTTAATGAACCCTGAGCCTTATTCAGAGTAAGCTTAAATTAGCTATTTCACTTGTTAATCAAAGTGCTATTACTGTGCAACAGCAATATTTTATGTTTTATTTTTTTAATGACAATTTAGGATTTATTTAAATATAATTTCAGTCTTTTCAGAGCTATATATTCACTGCTCTGTAATAGTCTAAAGCATGATTATTACTGTAAATTAAATTAGCTTTTTACGAAAATACCGTGCGTGTTTATGTTTTGTTTCTTTTTTCAAAGCCAAAAAATGTGTCAGGCTTGTCGAGTTTTCCGGAGTGTCGAGTTATCGAGAGCCCAGTTTTCGGGGTTTTAATGTTAGTCATGTGACTCTAAAATGCTTAAAAAGCTTTAAAACTCACTATTTATCATCTAAAATTTAGAAAATTTCCCGGGGCAAGACCCTCAGTATGCCCCCCCCCCCTGCCCCCCAATATTTTATATAAGTCGGCGCCCCTGCGAACATGTGTATCATATTTCGGAAGTTGGGTGGTAAAGTTACCGTACAATTAAGAAAGCTATGTCGAGTGTTGTAAAAGACGCTGTAAATGTGTGAATATTTGAATAATGACCAAACGGGATACATTAAGGAGAAATGTCGCCAGTACCACAGATCTTGCCCTCTGTAGATACAGGGAGTAACTTGAGCATGTGGAATCCCGCAAAAAGCACAATCAAAAGTTCGAACTGACAGTGTTGCAACCTCCGCCGAAGAAGATCCCACGACCGATGAGCTGGTTTTTGCGCTGGAGATACAACCTTAGAAGACGACAGGTTGGTGGAAAGAACGGTCAGAGACTCTTATTCAATCCCTCCAGCTTACAGATCTGACTTCCAAAGGGACACACAATTTAAAGCCTCTCTTGAACGACACAGACATTTAAAGAAACCTTCAGATACTCCCACTATTTTCTGTAACTCTTATTTACTGCACAATCTGTCATCTTTACTGATGAAGTATATTGTCTGTGAAACACAAGACTTTCCTAATTCTGTGATAATTTTAATCATTTTCCTTATGCAAATTTACCTTTATCCTCTCGAAGTAATTTCCTTACAGTTTTGTTTAATGCAGGTTATTAAATCAGGTCGTTGTTGTTTTCTTGAAACTACTTACATCTTTGTAATAATTAGACTGATGGTGTTATGAGCGCTGCAGTCCAGGCTATATATATAGCAGCACGCTGAAACATCATAGGTACGGTCATTAATGAGTGCGCGAAGTATTGCGAAAGGAAATTATAGTTCCACCTTGTGCCACGAGCTGAAAGTATGGCGCTGTAAGCAATCAGAATGTAAAATGTTTCCTGTTTTGACGGAATATGCTGTTTGCCGCTAGATTTTTTTTTTTTGTGAAATGTCTGTTGTTGTAAAGGGTCCGGAAGGTTGAAGTTTCCCGCACGAAAGGCAATGGTTATTGAGAAGAAAGACCGTGCGCTGCAGGTACACTTGTTTTATCATAACGGCAGTAATAACAGCCCTGTATTGCGGGAACATTGCGGGAAGCTGCGAAGGAGCCCCATGTTAACAAATGATCTAAAGAATATGATCAAGAAATTTGTAGAAACAAGATAATTAGGTAGTGCAGCAGGGAGAGGGATGCGGCACTTTCACATGGAAGTTGTTGATGAATTTCCTGTAGCTACACTGCAACGTACAGAGCTGCGGTCGGTAACTCCTGTATAAGACAACAAGTGTCTGGCGCTGTTGTTAGATAGGTTACTGCTGCTATAATGGCAGGTTATCGAGATTTAAGTTAGTTTTAACGTGGTGCTGTGATCGGCGCACGAGCGATGGGACACTCCGAGGCAGAGATGAAGTGGGGATATTCCCGTATGACCATTTCATGAGTGTACCGTGAATATCAGTACTCCGGTAAAACATCAAATCTCCGACATAGCTGCGGCCGGTAAAAAATCCTGCAAGAACGGGACCAACGACGACTAAAGAGAATCGTTCAGCGTGACAGAAGTGCAACCCTACCGCAAATCAATGCAGATTTCAATGCTGAGCCATCAACAGGTGTCAGAACCATCATCGATATGGGCTTTCGGAGCCGAAGCCCCACTCGTTTACCCTTGATGACACAGAATTCTACGCCTCACTTGGGCCCGTCAACTCCGACATTGGACTGTTGATGACTGGAAACATGTTGTCTGATCGGACGAGTCTCGTTTCAAATTGTGTCGAGCGGATGGACGAGTACGGGTATGGAGACAACCTCATGAATCCATGGATCCTGCATGTCAGCAGGGGACTGTTAAGGCTGGTGGAAGTTCTGTAATGGTGTGGCGACACCCCACACGTCCAGAATTGCTACAGACTGGCTCCAGGAGCACTATTCTGAGTTTAAACACTTCCACCAAACTCCCCAGACATGAACATTACTGAGCATTTATGGGATGCTTTGCAACCAGCTGTTCAGAAGAGATCTCCACCCCCTCGTACTCCTACGGATTTATGGACAGCCCTGCACGATTCAAGCTGTCAATTCCCTCCAGTACTACTACATACATTAGTCGAGTCCATGTCACGTCGTGTTGCGACACTTCTGCGTGCTGTCGGGGGCCCTACACGATATTATGCAGGTATACCAGTTTCTTTGGCTCTTTAGTGAATAACCGACCGTGCAGCACATGTCTCAAATGCTGCAGCCATTTTTCGAGACAGGAATTGTCTCTTCCCTGGTCAACAGGTTAAAAGATTTAACGGTGCATTTCAAACTCGTAGCCCTACAATATTCAGAACGTGCATCTAATCAAGCCGCAAGATAGGCTACAACGCTGTGACTTTGCACATCGTTTTTTGGCAGACATGGAATTGGATGATATATGGACAGGGAATTTTCTTTGGACGGACGAGGCATATTTTATTTTGCATGGTGCCGTGAATGTACAGAACTGTCGTATAGGGGGTTCTACTCCGCTACATGTTGTGCAGGAACATCCACTGCAACTAGCTTAGTGTGACTGTGTGGCGTGGTTTATCCAGCTGCTTCATTCTCGGCCCGTTTTCCTTCGAGGAGATGACGGCTCATGAGTGTGTAAGGTGTACATTGGCATCTAAAGGTTATAATGACCTCCTTGTGCAACATGTGACTCCAGCTATGCATGAACGTAACTTTGTCCATTAGAGAGTAGAAATGACCTCCATATAATCGCTTTAAACTTGTCAGCGAGTCCTCTGACGTCACCTCCGACTTGCCGTCTTCGTGTGCCCGTAGACTCGACTTGTGAGTCTCCGTCGAGGATCATTCGTCAGCTGAGTCTGTTTTTGGATACATGTGGACTCGACTCGCTCAGAAAGGTGAACGAGTAAACCAGTGCGCAAAGTATAAGCGCGGACTCGTGGCACTCCCGCTACTTAGGTAGCCGTTTTGAAAGAAATTTCGCCATTAAACTGTAAATTACTGTTCATTATTTCACACAATCATTATTTCAGTTTTATAGTCATTCTCAAGTGAAAGTCAAAATGTCACAAAATGTCCGACCTGCCTAAATGACAGAAGCAAGTTGTGTACAAATAAAACGATTCATCGATAAGCGGTGAATATTGTTCTGTTTAAAATACGTACACTTATACAGACAAAACAATTCCGAAGACTGCTGTAAATTTATTTTAATATTTAGTGTCTATTCGTAGAACGTCTAACAATTATTTCAACATTTACACAGTTTCGAGGTGGTACCGAGTCTGTAACGACAGTAACAGAAAACATGACATGAGGATGAAGTGCAATCTCTAAATGGCGATAAATTATGAACATAATGAATGATAAACTACGCAACTCGCAGTTAGCCCATAAACGCAATTTGTCCTGACCAAATGAATACAGATGTAGCACACTTTATTGTCTCAAGGATGTAACAGTGACTTTGCCCTGTGCCCAGCTTTCGTTTGATGAGGCACATGTGTTTTCCAGCGGTGGAAGTGGAATAAACCAGAACAC
This sequence comes from Schistocerca americana, assembly GCF_021461395.2. Lineage (NCBI taxonomy): Eukaryota > Metazoa > Arthropoda > Insecta > Orthoptera > Acrididae > Schistocerca > Schistocerca americana. Next base: position 534,085,502 of record NC_060130.1, read on the forward strand.
AACTATTTTGTTTGCATTGGACGAAATTTGTATGTTTTTCGCCTGAGGCGTGGACTATGGCGTGAAACTTATTCCAGATGTCACTCAGACCTATAACGGAACTAATTTACAATTGTGTGCTTTGCATCAGTTAATTTTCGTCTAACAACCTCCACAGTCTCACAAACTACAGCTTTGTATTGGCCTTCTGATCCCGACAATCGGTCATTTAGCCTTGGCAGTGCTACTTTACAGCAGTAACATCGTGCACTTCTGTGCCAACAATAAATCGCGACAAGCCTTACGCTACTGATTGCTTCAGTAAGAAGATACGAGTCTACGAGTATGAAGCGACCGCGCTGCCACAGGTATCAAAGTACTCGTACTCGCGGTACTAAGTGGGAACGAAGAATGCGTGTTAGCACTGATGTATCAGTGGCACCTTGATTTGTGAAGTATGTAAACAGAACATTAGATCTGTACTCGCACCATTTCTTATCTCTAGTGTCCACACCACTATTTTTATGCAATATGGAGCGACGCGACTAGGCGCTTCTCAGGTAAAAGATTTGCTTTGAGGAACACACGGTAACGCGTATATCATCTCTTGTTTCGCAACACCATGCCATGTTACAGATGCAGCAAGAGTTAGGAGACGATATGGAACTCATGTTGTAGCTTCTGACCATATCCTAATAAAACGTTATCACGTGTTTGATCGTTCCTCCCCTTTTGCAAGCTCCCATATCACATTTTGATTGTTTACAGCGCCATATTTTCACCTGGTGTCAGAAAATGGAACTGTTTTTGTCAGCATACTTCGCGAGAGCAGCGGTTAATGAACATACCTACCATGTTTCAGAGTGCTGCGACGTATACAGCCCACGCTGCAGCACTCGGAACACTGACAGTGCAATCACAACCACCCAGTAATTGCCTTCACACATCTGAGACTTTCTTTTCTTTTGCCTCGTTCATACACGTAACATATTTTTCTGTTTCTGTGTATTACATTAACTCCTCTTTCTTCTATTGTCTGTCGAATCATCAGTCTCTAAGATGATGAACTTGTTTCTTAATTTAATTCTCAGTGCCTCTATATTGTTAAATCAACTTTCATAATCTACATTCCTTCTTCTGATCTGGTGAGATTGTTTCGCTCCAATTTTGCATTTTTTTATTATTGTGAATCTTACTTGTCTATAATTATTGGAAAATCTCAAGTTGTTTAGGACTGTCATGTCTTGCGGAATTTCTTTATTGTTTGATAAAATATTTTCAATTTTTACAGGTCAACGTTTCGTTTAAGACTTTAAGACTGACGTAGGTGTCGCGACGTCAATATGTTCGTTGTTAGTGTCTTCTTGACTCAATGTGTCTCAGGAACATCAACCGTGTATGATTAATATATCACTTACGCCTAAGGTGCAGGCAGGATTAACCCCATCTGCATGTGATTCAACAGATAACCTTCCATGTGTACGCTGTTTCAATCGTTCGAAGCACGCTGTCGTCGATTGATTGGGACAACCATCTGGACGTCTAAAGATAAGGATATGTAACTCTGAAGTCGATAAAGTATTGTAAATCTGAAGATCATCAGCAAACACAGGTGAGTGGAATATTGAAAGCAGTAATTTATTGCTTCATTTGAGTATGTGCTCACTTCAATGTACGCTTCATTTAATGACCTATTTTAGAACAGGTTGATGACGTCAACGTGGGCAGACCTCTGTCGCCTCTGTTGCCTAGCATGTTTGCGGAAGACATCAAGAACGAGGCACGGGAGTCGACAAGTTTCAAACCAACAGTCTCCTGGAGCCACGTGGACGGCATTCACGTAAATACGCAATTCAATGTGGAAACAGATAACCACTTTGTTCCTCACAAAGTCATTAGTGCATTACGTTATGCAATTTATACTAAATCCACACACACTGTCCTGTACTTAACGTGACACTATCTGCCACCGATCTTCGTAACTACTGGCGCATATAACACATTCGCGCATAGAGCACTCGGTGTTTCGGACAATGACACTCCATAAGAGTAATTGAAATTACGGAAGCGTGTTCCTGAAGCGAATGGATATTCTCAGTGACAAATTCGAAAGCGGTTGGCGGGAAACCAAAGAGTCATGTACGAAATCAGGCCACCAAGCGTTCGAAACTGGTTTTCCCTCGAAGATAGGGCATATGCTAAAGAAACGTGGCGGTAGAGATATCTACCAGGATCTAGTGAAGACTGCAATCCTCGATTTTGGCAAATGACACTTGTAGTTTCGCAAGATAAGTCAGTACCAGATTTTATGTGGGCGCTGTGACAAGGCATATATTCTGCAAATAACACGAACAGTTCACGACAGGTTTATTGTGTTTTAGTCGTTCCCTACCATGAGCCAATTTCTTGGAGGCAGATTTGCCCCAGCGGCAACCGAGCGACGGCAACGATGCCATTTTATTTGTGTTAGGTGGCCACACTGCAGCGAACTGTGTAACACGATGCCAGAGCTTGAAGACTTCTGCAGTCAGTCGTAATCATACATCCTCTGACGAAAATTAGTCTCTTCCGTTCTACTGCCTCTTATGTTTTCCACCTTTGTACAGGGTGTTACAAAAAGGTACGGCCAAACTTTCAGGAAACATTCCTCACACACAAAGAAAGAAAATATGTTATGTGGACATGTGTCCGGAAACGCTTACTTTCCATGTTAGAGCTCATTTTATTACTTCTCTTCAAATCACATTAATCATGGAATGGAAACACACAGCAACAGAACGTACCAGCGTGGATTCAAACACTTTGTTACAGGAAATGTTCAAAATGTCCTCCGTTAGCGAGGATACATGCATCCACCTTCCGTCGCATGATCCCTGATGCGCTGATGCAGCCCTGTAGAATGGCGTATTGTATCACAGTCGTCCACAATACGAGCACGAAGTCTCTACATTTGGTACCGGGGTTGCGTAGACAAGAGCTTTCGAATGCCCCCATAAATGAAAGTCAAGAGGGTTGAAGTCAGGAGAGCGTGGAGGCCATGGAATTGGTCCGCCTCTACCAATCCATCGCTCACCGTATCTGTTGTTGAGAAGCGTACGAACACTTCGACTGAAATGTGCAGGAGCTCCATCGTGCATGAACCACATGTTGTGTCGTACTTGTAAAGGCACATGTTCTAGCAGCACAGGTAGAGTATCCCGTATGAAATCATGATAACGTGCTCCATTGAGCGTAGGTGGAAGAACACGGGGCGCAATCAAGACATCACCAACAATGCCTGCCCAAACGTTCACAGAAAATCTGTGTTGATGACGTGATTGCAAAATTGCGTGTGGATTCTCGTCAACCCACACATGTTGATTGTGAAAATTTACAATTTGATCACGTTGGAATGAAGCCTCATCCGTAAAGAGAACATTTGCACTGAAATGAGGATTGACACATTGTTGGATGAATCATTCGCAGAAGTGTACCCGTGGAGGCCAATCAGCTGCTGATAGTGCCTGCACACGCTGTACATGGTACGGAAACAACTGGTTCTCCCGTAGCACTCTCCATAGAGTGACGTGGTCAACGTTACCTTGTACAGCAGCAACTTCTCTGACACTGACATTAGGGTTATCGTCAACTGCACGAAGAATTGCCTCGTCCATTGAAGATGTCCTCGTCGTTCTAGGTCTTCCCCAGTCTCGAGTCATAGGCTGGAATGTTCCGTGCTCCCTAAGACGCCGATCGATTGCTTCGAACGTCTTCCTGTCGGGACACCTTCGTTCTGGAAATCTATCTCGATACGAACGTACCTCGCCACGGCTATTGCCCCGTGCTAATCCATACATCAAATGGGCATCTGCCAACTCCGCATTTGTAAACATTGCACTGACTGCAAAACCACGTTCCTGATGATCATTAACCTGTTGATGCTACGTACTGATGTGCTTGATGCTAGTACTGTAGAGCAATGAGTCACATGTCAACACAAGCACCGAAGTCAACATTACCTTCCTTCAAGTGGGCCAACTGGCGGTGAGTCGAGGAAGTACAGTACATACTGACGAAACTAAAATGAGCTCTATCATGGAAATTAAGCGTTTCCGGACACATGTCCACATAACATCTTTTCTTTATTTGTGTGTGAGGACTGTTTCCTGAAAGTTTGGCCGTACCTTTTTGTAACACCCTGTAGATATGAATTTCATAAAATTTTAAAACTTTCTCGTCGAATCTCGTGTGTATAACGATGTGGTTTGGGTTGAGTTTCTCCAATATACTAAACCATTGAAGAAACAAGGGGAAACATTAGTTTTTATATATTAATGGTATGATAATTATCGAGAGTATTTAGTTGGACTTAACTTTTTTGTCGAAGACCGTTGTAGTTTCTTCATTACTTAGGCTCTGCTGTCTAAAATTATAACTATTTGGTGATGGCTGCTGTAGGATATACGAGGTGTGATCAGAAAGTAAAGGGAATTTTATTTTTCTTGAGGAATCATTTATTCATCATCATCAACTTCGTCCCCGTCAAAGTTATGGCTCAAATGGCTCTGAGCACCATGGGACTCAACTGCTGTGGTCATAAGTCCCCTAGAACGTAGAACTACTTAAACCTAACTAACCTAAGGACATCACACACATCCATGCCCGAGGCAGGATTCGAACCTGCGACCGTAGCAGTCACACGGTTCCGGACTGCGCGCCTAGAACCACGAGACCACCGCGGCCGGCCGTCAAAGTTATACCCCTCGGATATTGCACACTTGCACCATCACTTTTTCTAATCTTGAAAGCCCTTCTGGATCTCACTTTTCGTTATGGTGTTCAGCTGCTTTAGCGATTCTGTTTTTATCTTATCACTGGTGGCAAAACGACGTTCTTTCATGTTTCTCTTCAGCCTCGTGAACAGAAAATAGTCGCAGGTTACCACGTCCGGCGAATACGATGACTGAGGAAAAATAAAGATTTTGTTTTTTGTTAAAAAAGTTACAAACAACCATTGAGCTATGAGCGGGAGCGTTACCGTGATGCAGTTTTAACAAGTGGTTTTCCGACAATTTTGGTAGTTTTCTTCGGATTGCTGCACACGAGCAGCGCATGACTTCCATACAGTATTCCTTATTGACCGTACGATCACAAGAGAGTAACTCATGTTGCACTATATCACTGTAATCGAAGAAGACCGTGAGAAGGCTCTTCACATGCGATCGAACTGGTCGAACTTTTTTTTTGTCTCTTCAGGCAGTTTCCATTGGGACGATTGGGCCTTTGTTTCGACGTCATACACGTATACCCACGTTTCGTTGCCCGTTATAACCTTCTTTAGAAGTTCTGGATCACTGTCGACTCGATTCAGTAATTCCTGAACAAAGTCTAAGCGATGTCGTTTTTGGTCGAAATGCAACAATTACGGAACAAACTTTGCTGCTACAGGTTTCACCTGCAGCATTGTGTGGCCGAGCGGTTCTAGGCGCTACAGTCTGGAACCGCGTGACCGCTACGGTCGCAGGTTCGAATCCTGCCTCGGGCATGGATGTGTGTGATGACCTTAGGTTAGTTAGGTTTAAGTAGTTCTAAGTTCTAGGGGACTGATGACCTCAGATGTTAATTCCCTAGTGCTCAGAGCCATATGAACCATTTTTTTCTCTCTTCATTCATTCATTCATTTTCTACGACATTCCACAGAATATACGAAAATCTCTGTCTGCAACCTCGAAAAAGTACTGTGTGGCATATATCCACTACTTAAAATCCACACTATCTTACAAAAACGGGTAGCACCCAGAAGGGGAGGACGAAACGAAATTACACTTCATGGATAGAGGGGATATATGATATAATTAGAACGTTCACAATATCGAGTCAAATTTAGAGAGAACTTGGCAGTATGAGCCCATTTATCGATATGACGTTGCTCCCCCAATGGCTTCGATTAATATACTGATCCTGTTGGCAACTCTCCTGAAACAAGCTGGCCCACAACTGTTGTAACTGGCCCTTGATATCCTGGACACTGACTCTGTAACGGAGCTGACGTTCGAGTTGGTCCCACACATGGTCTACCATAGACGAATATCAGTATACCTCAACATCATGCAAACAGTTCATAGACACACGTGCCACGTGTTGACGAACATCATCCTGTTGAAAAAGATAATTAATATACTGTCACATGAGAGGTAACTCACGAGGGAACAGGAAGTTCTTGACGCACCATTGTGCTGTCAGAGTGCTCTCGATCAGTACCAGCCGTGACCTGGCGTCATACCCAATGTCTCCCCTCACCATGACGCTAGGAGTAACCCGTCTGTGCTTCTCCAAAGGACTGAGAGGTTGTCTAGGTCGCCGTCGTACTTGCCAACTCTGGTCATTCCAAGGCTATTCAGATCCGTGATTCACAACCATGCTTCCCGGTCACAGCACCAATTCAAATGCAGCGGTTTGTGTTGTGGTGTTACGTCAATCTACGCATGCGACAGTAATTCCCTAGTCGAGCTGCTGCTAGTTTCCGACAATGGTGTGGGAAGACACATAATGTTACAAGGAGTCATTACTTGTCCTCGAATATCAGGTGGAGATCTGAAGGGGTAACGATGAGTCTTGTTCACAATGCGGCGATCCTCGAATGTGGTAGCCAGACGTGGTCGACCGTAAACTTAATGAATAATGCGTCTGCCTTCACGTTCTCATGTAGTCCAATGTCTGGCCACTGATTCAGCCATACATCCCATAAAACTGGATACTGCAAGACTGGACTAGCCATCCACATGGAGACACACAAACGGGCTGATTTCAAACTCTTTCAGGCGCTGATAACGCTGTCTTACAGAAGTACGCATTCTCCCGTGCCCTTCACACTGATCACCGCCACGAATCCGCCTGGCGGATTAGTGCTGAGGTCCGGTGCGCCGGCCAACCTGTGGATGGTTTTTAAGGCGGTTTTCCATCTACCTCGGCGAATGCGGGCTGGTTCCCCTTATTCCGCCTCAGTTACACTGTGTCGCGCGATTGCTGCGCAAACACCGTTTCCACATACGCGTACATCATAATTACTCTACCACCCAAACGTTTGGGGTTACACTCATCTGATGTGAGACGTTCCCGGGGGCTCCGCGGGGGGCTGAACCGCACAATAACCCTGGTAACCTTTGCTTCGGTGTGGGGCGGCGTTGGGGGTGGACTGCTGTGGCCTGTTTTGGGGTTGTGAACCACTGAGGGCTACCGCGGATCGAAGCCTCTCCGTCGTTTCTAGGTCTCAGGTTTAGTACAATACAATACGCTAATGCACTCTGGTGACAGTTCCAGATGTCACAGAAAATTGCAACTCTAATCATTCACATACCTGCCGAAGTCGTATATGTGTATGAAGTTACACTGACATCCGAACGAGTTTTCTGCGTGCTTCACTTTTCTTGTGAAGCAGTGTATTTAATCGACATAGCAAATAGGAACCACCTTGGTTTCAGCTTTAAAAGCAACTTCTGTACGTTCACCATACGTTTTACGCAGGAACATATGTCCTAAAGTGAACCAAACGATAACTGAATTGTGGGACATGAGAACACTACAAGGGTTTGGCAAGCTGGGACTGACTGCCATGAAACTGATCCACTATGGGATGGATCTCCTTCGACAAAATGAAGTCAGGTGGCAGGAAATATATCCGATGAAAGCACACAAAGAACTTATATTTATACTAGCGGGCAAATACTGGACTGTTTGGGTATTCATTTTGGCAGTTTTCTATTAGAAACTGAAATAAAAAATGAATCTGTAATGTAATGTCGAAACAATTTCCATGTATTCGTGAAAAAATTTGAAGTTATAAAACAGTCTTACAAAGAAATACGCAGTTTTAACAAATGTATAGTACAGCTATTTCGCTTATCTACAACGCGATTCTGCAAACGTTTCTATGGCAAGTCCTCCTCATAGGTCTATAGACGGCTATTGTTTTCACCTGCAGCAGTTTGCACTTTGCAATTGAAAGCTATCAAAAGTGCTGCGAGGTGTTAGGGATTTCCTTCAGCTGACTCGACTGTAGGAGTATCTTAGTAGTAAAAAATAAATGTATTAAAACTTCATTAATCATGCTGCAGTTTTTCACGTATCTCATTGTCTATGACCTCATATCTCTTTAACTATGAGTCGTACAATGATATATTTGTTTATGTATATTCAGCGGCATGTATCGACACTGTCTATGAAATATGTTGTGAACAGAATAAGCAGTTGTTCATGCATCTCAGTGTTAATGACGTCATATCTCCTGAAACTATGTGTGGTACCCTGATACAATTTTGCCCGTACATTTAGGGGTATTGCAAATACAGTTAATAGTAAAGAAGTATAAATTAAATGTCATGCATGATGCAGCCGTTTTTTATGCCTCTGATTGTTTATGACGTCAGATCTCCTGAATGATAATAGGCAAGCGGAAGTTTCCCCCTTAGCGATTGCTGCGTGACACTAAGAGATATGTATAACATATAATGACCACATTTTAGGGGCACCAGCACCACCATACAGAGCTCGCATCTCACATAACGTGTTGAGCAATCCTTCGGAAAGGTCATCCCTCCCGCAGGCCCTCGATGCTAACTCGCTGAAATTTAATTCATTCGACGGACAGTACGCGTCCAGGCTGTTCTGGCACAGCTAAGACGTTCGCTAAATCATTATGGTGGTAAAACAGCCCAACAACCCTTCTACCTGTTATTCAAAGTTAGCTTATCGATTTCATGTTCAATTCGTGGTTATTATCCCGTACCCAGCAAGACGCTTTAAATTATTGTCTTTCTGCTCCCTGTAATTCCGCCATGAAAACGTGTTTCTTTTTAATTCATATTTTCTGAGGGTTCAACTACCATTTTCCACTTGAGTGATGCGTTGTAGTATCTGCTTTAGCTGGATATTGTTTTTTGTCGACCACTGTCGTCTCCAAGTGCCGTTCTGAAAAGCACCTACCTGTCCAGATCATCCCCACTCCCAGTCATTAACGTCTATGTTTACTCTTCTATTTGTTCTTTTTTGCTCAATAGCACAAATTTTGGGTAATGATTGGGCTCCGACAATCATTGTTCTTTACAGAACTGCATTATTTGATCACTACATCTTATTTTAACGAATGCTGTTTGATATGCAAGTACTGTCTCATCTTTTTTGAACTCAGATTATTACGTTTATAAACGGTTTCGTAAAACCGTTACGTGAAGCAAAAGATTGTGAAGTTCGACAAGGAGAGTAAAGAGTGAGTGAGTGAGAGAGAGAGACAGAGACAGAGACAGAGAGAGAGAGAGAGAGAGAAAGTGACTTACAGACACTTACTAAGTTCCCCGAAGTTTCAGCAGTACTGGAAAAATCATGTGAAAATTAAAAGCTGCGTAGTCGCTTCCTGCAGTTTGCTTTGAGACGCTTCCGGCAAAGACTGTTGTTGGTGCTACGTTGGCGGTTTCACCTCCGCATGGGACCTGGGTGTGATTTCCGTGCAGCGCAACGCCGTCTCTTCTTGGAATCTTACAGATAACGGCCTCCATCGTACCCGACAGATCCTCGCACGCGTCGCCAGTCCAGAGTTTTCTGCGTAGCAAGTCAAGTAACCTCTCGCGACCAACATACCACTACAACGAAATTCAATGTGCCCGTGGACGTGCTGGAAATTGTCGACCTGACTGCTTACATTTGCTACATATTAAATTTACTTTCTGAATTCGTTCGTTTGAAAGTCTCTGCGTGTAGATTTATCTCATAATGTCGAAAAACTAATGTGACATTTTCAGTTTTAACGTTGTCGTTTCTCCTCACATTTCTCATTCTTTAGTTTTTCTAACTTCTAGTGTCTTCATCTGCATGTGTTACTTTTGGTGCCCAGTATTCACAACGATTTGTCTATAAGATTTATAGGCTTTCTAATTTTGATTACATCGACAACTGCCACGTTTTACGCCTCATTTTTAATAGAGGTCTCAGTAAGACATCACCAAATACTTCAACACAGAATGTCAAATCGAACACCTTTCAGCAGTCAAAATTTCCAAGCTTTTATTTTATTTGGCTACCAGTTGCGGCGATATATTACGCTATCTTCAGACCCCCTGACCGACGTGTAGGAAGATGTCAACCTCGGTTCGCAAATTTGTGCAAATCGTTCCTGAAAAGCATTTTCCTTTCACGAAAACCAGATACGTTACTACCATTGGCAACCATGTATTTGGAACTTACTACTGTTTACAAACAAAATTCCTGACAAAGTTGCCGAGAATCTGAAATTGCGAATAGAGCTGCCACTTTTCGGTTTATCGTAGAGCTATCAACTAATATGAGTAAATCACGTCACGTATTATGTTTTACATGCGATAACTGCTTTCCATCGACTATTTTTTACCTTTGTTTACTGCCGAGGTCTTCAAAATAGCTTTCACATTCTAATACCTCCGACGAGACTGATTGGGATTATCACAATACATAGACACTGACTGTCCAGAGGTGAGGCAGAAAGCACGAAAGAAAACACGAGACAATAAAACCAATATGCAAAGTAACACGGGCCCTTTAAGCGAATGGTGCAAAGTACAATACGGTTCTACTCACTACACTCCGTAGCTGGTATCTTACTTAATGTACACAAAATGAGGAAACTTTTGAAGATTACAAACCTACAACACAGAAAAACATCATTATTATTTACGTCTTGGATCTCGGCAAACCTGTAAGTAATATGAGAATCTACATTTCCTTTTTTTCTGAGCAGTGTCTTCGGCTTTCGCTTCCGAAATTTGTCTTTTTCGTTAGGATTTTATTCATCCTCAGAAATAACATATTTTTAGATGTGTAGACACAATCGTGTCTATATGTACATTACCGTCTGGTAGAAAATGCGTAAATAGAGAGCGCACGAGACATAAAGGTACAGTCTTTCTCGTACATATGGCCGTAGAGCGCTTTTAGTTACTACTGCTCATCACAAGATGGCCGTACAGTTCCGCTTAACTTAAATCAGAGTGGCTTATTATACATTCTTAAATTCATTCAACTTAATAAGCACCTAGTAAGCCTTCCTACAACTTGTAGCTGTCTCTTAGTACCTCTTTTCTTATATTTATGAAATTGGCAGCATTCACTAAAGCGGTGCATTATAAAAACTTTATTTCCCACCGTCTTTTTCCTAAAAGTCAGTAATTTTTTCCTCATCTAGACGTTAGGCAAATGAATTGACATGGAAAACAGTCTAAAAATAATCATCTGCCAGTCACAATACCATATCCAATCCGAGACTGGGCACAAATTCGAGTGCAGTCTTCGCCTGGGTTTGACTTAATAAATTTAATTTGTACATCTGTAGGAACCAGAGAACCTGGTGGCAAATATTTCTATAAAAATAAAAGAATAGGTTGAGGCCCTGTGTGTTGTTATGTTTGCTACCCGTCTAGTTACATAGTTTGTTGGTACCTCAAATATCGAAAATGATAGGCAAATCATCAAACTAGGGTGGCCACACCCATCCGCCCTGCCACCAACCTTTGTGACGCTGCTAGCGCTGTAGAGTACGTAGGATAACGTCACAAGCAGTGCTGCCATTTTTACCTTTTGTCAGAGCAGTACGTAGTTTCTAACACTCAAACCACAGGAACTGGAATCTGTACCAATCTTCAGTGAAAAAGCATAGAATGGACAGTCGTAGAAGAAAAACCCCGAGCAAAGCCCCGAGTATGTGCTCCAGTCGTGTCTGATATGGCGAAGCTTGGAGTGGATGAAGTGGTCATACTGCGCTGATGGCCGAGCCCAGTAGCTGCTACCCAGTCCGCCTCAGTTGCCGTCGCAGTGTCAAGCGGTTTACTCCTGAAGTTGGGGCTGCTTCTGCGCATCGCTACTGTTCCCCGTCAAGGTAAATAACTATACCTAGCTGTATTTTTCTTTTTACTTAAAATTTGATTGAAAATACATTCTCGATAACTTCATTCATTTTATTTACTTGCTTATGTGGTATATAAAGTGAAACTGATGTTTGATATTCAGTACCGTGTGTGTAGCTCCGCGTCAGGTTTTAATATAGCCCCGGTCATCAAATAATGTTTCTCGTTGCCGCCTAGTGTGGGTCGAAAAATTTCTCTAAGCCAAATCGCCATACATAGAGCGCTTGTACTTGCATAATTTTGTGAGGAAGATTTTTGTTTGCAGTGATAGAGACAAAATAGCTGCTTTCCACCTCTTTTCTACATTTTTAAATGCAGTAGTTCGTGCCGAAGTTTACACTTATTACAATATGTTACATGTATCGCTAGCTCGACACTTCGTTGTTTTCCTAATAGAATTTTTTCAGATAACACTATGTTTAAAGCACACCTGCAAGTTTCAAAATTTTGCTACATGTTTAGGGGCCAACTCGTACATGTCTCCAGGAAACTTCTGACATCATGTCCTTCAGTTACCGAACTGTAACGTAACGTCCAGTAATAACAAGCACACAACTCGTTAACTTCTCTTTTTCTTCGAAATAATTCTGGATTATACAACTGGAACTATATTGTGTGGTTACTTGATACTTTTATTTGATTTTGAGTCAGAATATCGGTTCAGAATCATTTAAACTATACAGTTTACATGTTTCTATAGCACATGATAGGAAACAGGTACTTCAGGGATGTTAAGTACATGTCTGTAAGGACTTAGTTGTGCAACGTTATAATGTAACCTCACAGATATCAAAAGGCCATAATAAAGCTACTATAGATATAGTAAAACTAAGAAATTATCTGTTTCTAAATTAGTTCTGCTGCTCAGCAAATAACTTTATTTTCAATTCCTGTAACTGTTTTCAGACTAAAAGGAAAAATACTATCCACTTACTTTAACAAAACATCTGATGTGTGCTTTCACTTCTGTTATACTTCTTTGCAATATTTTTGGTGGTTCATAATGCTATCAGAAGGTTTACTACTCTATATGTTTAATGGATTTCCAAGTGATCAGTTCAAGTATAGAGGCCTCTAGTGGAATAACAGAATTTCCCCTTCTCTTGAATTTAAGAAGTCTCTTTTATATATTTTTCAGTTTGATTCAGTTGCATAGTTTGCACGTATTGCAATATTTTAGTTAAATTCAGGATTGTTTACCTTGTTACTTTTTGTGAATTTCTACTTCATTTACAAAGCATACAAGTTTGAAGCATATCCCTCATATTTTAGAAATGTTACGCACTTCGACACATGAACACACAAGCACACAAGAATATTAGCTTCAAAGAAGAACAATAATCGAACCGTTAAATAATACCTATTAGTAAAATCGATGTATATTCACCAAAGGGATATTTAAAATAATATCAAACTCAATGAAGTGTTTTCAATAAATTGAGAGCAGTGGTTTATTTTTGTTCATTATTGTCTAAAAGCTGTAGATAAATTGTTTTCTGTGGATGTTCTCCAGTTATGTGCCATTTTTTGGAGATATTGGTTCGGATATGCACGAATTTATAATTATGTGGTTGTTGTTGTTGTGGTCTTCAGTCCTGAGACTGGTTTGATGCAGCTCTCCATGCTACTCTATCCTGTGCAAGTTCCTTCATCTCCCAGTACCTACTGCAGGCCACATCCTTTTGAATCTGCTTAGTGTATCCATCTCTTGGTCTCCCTCTACGATTTTTACCCTCCATGCTGCCCTCCAATACTAAATTGGTGATCTCCTTGATGCCCTACCAACCGATTCCTTCTTCTAAGTTGTACCACAAATTTCTCTTCTCTCCAATCCTATTCAATACCTCCTCATTAGTTATGTGATCTACCCATCTAATCTTCAGCATTCTTCTGTAGCACCACATTTCGAAAGCTTCTGTTCTCTTCTTGTCCAAACTATTTATCGTCCACGTTTCACTTCCATACATGGCTAGACTCCAAACAAATACTTCCAGAAACGACTTCCTGACATTTAAATCTATACTCGATGTTAACAAATTTTTCTTCTTCAGAAACGCTTTCCTTGCCATTGCCAGTCTACATTTTATATCCTCTCTACTTCGACCATCATCGGTTATTTTGCTACCCAAATAGCAAAACTCCTTTACTACTTTAAGTGTCTCATTTCCTAATCTAATTCCCTCAGCATCACCCGACTTAATTTGACTACATTCCATTATCCTCGTTTTACTTTTGTTGATGTTCATCTTATACCTTGCTTTCAAGACACTGTCCATTCCGTTCAACTGCTCTTCCAAGTCGTTTGCTGTCTCTGACAGAATTACAATGTCATCAGCGAACCTCAAAGTTTTTATTTCTTCTCCATAGATTTTAATGCCTGTTCCGAACTTTTATTTTGTTTCCTTTATTGCTTGCTCAATATACAGATTGAATCGCATCGGGGATAGGCTACAACCCTGTCTCACTCCCTTCCCAACCACTGCTTCCCTTTCATAGCCCTCGACTCTTATAATTGCCATCTAGTTTCTGTACAAATTGTAAATAGCCTTTCGCTCCATGTATTTTACCCCTGCCACCTTTAAAATTTGAAAGACAGTATTCCAATCTACATTGTCAAAAGCTTTCTCTAAGTCTACAAATGCTAGAAATGTAGGTTTGCCTTTCCTTAATCTTTCTTCTAAGATAAGTCGTAGAGACAGTATTGCCTCACGTGTTCCAACATTTCTACGGAATCCAAACTGATCTTCCCCGAAGTCGGCTTCTATCAGTTTATATTAGACAAATTTTTCAGTGCTGGAAACGGGTGTTCAGAGCTCCATATCTGGAGTTAATTCTGTTTGAGAACAATTTTATCTTAAAAATTTCAGTTTAAAACTATCATGCAAACAGATATACTTTGCAAACTTTCTGTTTTGTCAAATAACTGCATTGTTTACAAATATTTTAGTGTACACTGCTGTGTTTACAGAAACTGATTTGTTGCAATGAGAATTAAACCAAGTTATAGGTTTACTTATGGGAAATTCTCAGTCCAGTTTAAATATTATCTACAATAATTTTGATGACTTTTTATTAAGTTATCACCCAAAGATACTGCACTTGTTTGTGAAGTGTTAATACATTTATAAAAGCACACTAATACTAGTGTGGCAAATGTGCTGATCTGTCATTGCTACTTTACACTTATCTATTATAGGCCTTAGTTTCCCATAACAATAAAAACTCGTATTTATACTTGCACGATTTACTTACATTTTGAGTTTGAACTCCAGCTAAATTTCAGACATGTTTGAATGCTGACGTGTAGTTGCATTCTTAACAGCAGTTGCCAGTTGCTAGTCAGTTTGAAGTATATAATGCGGATTTCAGAACTTTAACTGATTAGACAACTAGCTGTAAAAGCAAAATTAGAAAATGTTGACTCCAAGTATTTCAATAATCGAATCCGAAGGTAGCATAAAGTAATAACTTCAAAACGAAAAATTAAAATTTGATATTGCATTACGTCTCTATAATTGTCGTAAGTGTCGTAACTTTCAAATTGGCCTAGGCCTATCGAGGAATTTGCCAGATGGTGGCCGGCATAGAAATTTAATTGTCCAGTATTGGGCTCAACGAGAAAAAGCATTAGGTCCTCTAGGAAAAAAGATAGAAAGAATACAACATAAGATATTTGATTGCAGCTTGACAAACACCTGGCCTTTACTTTTACCGTCAATTGCGATAGCACTGTAGGTACTGGACTTACCCTCGTGAGGAGCAGATTTTAAGTCCCCAAATGCACATCCTGACATAGTTTCTTTTTGTTTTCTTACATCATATCAGCAGAGTGCCAGGACGTTAATTTCAACCTGTCTCCGTTCATCTTTGCTCCATAACATCAATATGTCGACGGTAGATTTAACGCTGACCTTCTTTCGATATTTTCCACAAAGGTGCCATTATTTAGTTTTATAGCTATAGATAAATAATTATTGTAAACTCAGAATTGTTGGATGGATTCCTTAGAACAATACAACATCATGAAAGAGTGCTGTTCATCCTGTTGGTGATGCAGATCATCATGCATGAAGCATTTTGCGTTAGTCAAAATGGGGTTCCTCACTGTGCTGATTGTGGAAAATGTTTGCAAGTTTTTGTTTTTCCCTGTTTTATTAAAACGCGTATATTTCCTTTCAAGGCAAGGAGACCAAGTGAGTCGAAAAAACAAAATATTTGGGACTGGACTATTTCAAGTCATACGCTCAAAACTAACACATTATTCGGTTCGCTACCTTCTTATCTTTGTACAGCTACATACAACAATATTTTATGAAATTTGACATGTATTTTGTGGGTTTTTGTAAGCTCACAAGTTTCAGAGATAATGTAATTTATGCGAAATTAGCAGCTACAATCAGTACATGTTACTCGTTCTACCTAAAGTATCTTTTTCGGTTAATGTTTGCCCTTTATTCAAATACGTATAAATTTTCGTTTTCCTTGATCTTGCCTAAACTGTGTCAGATTTGTGAGATACAGGTTCGTAAACCGCATGTTTTGAACAACAATATCGTTTAGGGAACGTAGTTTCTTCTGTTATCAAGTTCCCATTACACATTGCATACTGCGTGGCAAGTCCTTTTTTGCGCTCTTGTATTTTTTTATTTCTCCTTGTTTCTTCAATAGTTCATTTCTCCAACACAATGTTCCTTGTCTTGAATGCAACGCAACTGCCAATGCTGTTTGCAGAAATGAAATGTGTTGTCTACCTACGTAATTGTAGCACGAGTACTGCTTCACCTTAATAAAATATTGATCTCAAAACAGCTCCCTATCCCCCCCCCCTCCCCGCCATTTTATAGTGAATGATATTTCTGTGGAAGGTAGATATGCTCACTACTGGAGGACTAGGAAGTGATGCTCAGGAAAGAACCGCAATCTCAATTACGAACAAGTATGACATGCTGACAGTTAACCGCATACAGGGTGAACTAGAACGCCACCGACGAGAGCTAATAGAAAGTATCTAGAGGAAGTAAAGCTGTGAGGACGTGGCGTGAGTCATCCTTGGGTAGCTCAGTTGGTAGAGCACTTGCCCACGAATGGCAAAGTCCCGAATTCGAGTCTCGGTCCGGCACACAGTTTCAATCTGCCAGAAAGTTTCATATCAGCGCACACTCCGCTGCAGAGTGGAAATCTCATTCTGATTTAGAGGAACAAATTGAGGATAAGAACACACATGTGGAAACGTTACCCAACGACATTAGAGAGCGTCAATATTTAAGTCATCCCTTGGCAACAAACAAGAATTTAAAATCTGACAGATCACAATCAAGGCTTCTTCCAATGGTCCTCACACCATTTACGACGTTAGGTGGCGTGTAACACATCCACGCCTGTCCAGCAATACCGCAGGACCACAAACTCACTGCAGACGAGGCGACAGCGTTGCAACTCAACTGTGCTGCCGAACGGGTAGGCTACGACAGGCGTTATACTTGTAACTTAGACGATCTATATCGTCGTTGGATGACGTTTCCGGACATGGGCTATTGCCGTTAATTTGTTCCTCAAGACGTCGTATAAGAACCCTCGAAATTTGTCAGTGCAGTATAGGTTTACCCTTTACAACGCGACATTCTCCTACTGGAAACCAGTACTAGATTGAAGAAGATCCATGGGGCAAAACGGCTTAACTATGCAGGATGAGCAAAATAAAACTGGCCTGAAAAATATTTCATGCACCTTCACGTAGGCAACCCACCTTACATCCGATTCATGTGATATAAGTTTGGTTGCCTGCCTTAAGGTGCACCGCTACGGTCGCAGATTCGAATCCTGCCTCGGGAATGGATGTGTGTGATATCCTTAGGTTAGTTAAGTTTAAGTAGTACTAAATTCTATGGGACTGATGACCTCAGATATTAAGTCCCATAGTGCTCAGAGCCATTTGAACTATTGGTACCTTAAGGTGCATGAAACATTTTTCGGGTCAGTTTAATTTTACCCACCCAGTACAAAAGATAATGGTACTCCTGAAGCCAGTGGTGACAATGCAAGTACCGCATTGTGCGGCCACTGCGTGTGCCTGGGAAATATACTCAACATTTTAAGGGGCTGTCTCAACAGCAAAAGAAGAGTCCAGTCGCATATGGCGTACCACTTTAGAACGAACAACGAGCTTCATGTTCACACTTTGTTCTTTCTTATAACTGGCAGTTGGGGTTGAGATGATCATCTCTGTTTCTAGGACGTTAAAAATCTGCATTATAGTTCTACATTGTGACCTTTGAGACTGGGCAGTAGGATTGGAAGCTTCAGTACCCTAGTAGGATAAGGGAAGCATTACATGTCAGACGCTGCCACATGTGTAGCTTACATTGTGCCTAATGCTTGAACGATTTTTTTTTAGATAAGTTGTTGGTTCGGCCCCACAAAAGGGACTTAGCTGCAACGGAATAGAGATTATTGGTATTATATTTCAAGAAATACCCCCTGCTGAAAATAATGTTAAGGTACTACTAATCAGCTATAGAGATCTTCATTAAGAAGTGTCAGAGTTTGGAGAACTTTTGTAAATCAGTTGATCTCGGATAATACACACGTCAGAAAAGGTTTTGCATCACCACGGTTCGCAGAACTCCTGAAGACTGTGAAGACTGTGGATATTGTATCACAGACACAGTCCCTTTGACTGTTCAGAGATGTCACTAAACCCGCCCAAAGATGTAAACAACCATGCATGAGCAGCGCCTAGTAGACGGAGGGGGTCCGACAGCCGATCAGTTCGAGTCATTCCACCAGGAAGGAGGTACACGGCTCGCGTTGTCTGTAGTTCGGCCATGCCTATACGGTCAAACCGCGGTTCGGTCGCGTCCTCGTTGTTACTTTGTGCCAGGAAAGGCTCTCAACAAGGGAAGTGTCCAGGCGTCTCGGAGTGAACCGAAGTGATATTATTCGGACGTGGAGGAGAGACAGTAACTGTCGATGACATGCCTCGCTCAGGCTGCCCAGTGGATGACCCCTACCTACGGATTATGGCTCGGAGGAGCCCTGACAGCAACGCCACTATGTTGAGTAATGCTTTTCGTGCAGCCACAGGACGTCGTGTTACGACTCAATCTCTGCGCAATAGGCTCCATGATGCGCAACTTCACTCCCGACGTCCATGACGAAGTCCATCTGTGCAACCACAACACCATACAGCGCGGTACAGGCGGGCCCAACACAATGTCGAATGGACCACTCAGGATTGGCATCACTTTCTCTTCAACGACGATAGTCGCATATGCCTTCAACCAGACAATCGTCGGAGACGTGTTTGGAGGCAACGTGGTCAGGCTGAACGCCTTAGACACACTATCCAGCTATTGCAGCCAGGTGGAGGATCCCTCCTGTTTTGGGGTGGCATTATGTGGGGCCGACGCAAGCTCGCGTTGTCTGTGGTCATGAGAGGCGCCGTAACGGCTGTACGATACGTGAGTGCCATCCTCCGACCGATAGCGCAACCAAATCGACAGCATACTGGCGAGGCATTCGTCTTCATAGACGGCAATTCGTGTCCCCGTGGTGCACATCTTGTGAATGACTTCTTTCAGGATAACGACATCGCTCGGTCGCTCGACTAGAGTGTTCAGCATGTTCTCCAGCCTTGAACCCTATCAAACATGCCTGGGATAGATTGAAAAGTGCTGTTTGTGGACGAGGTGACCCACCAACCACTCTAAAGGATCTACGCCGAATCTCCGTTGAGGAGTGGGACAATCTGAACCAACAGTGCCTTGATGAACTTCTGGCTAGTATGCCACGACGAATACAGGCATGCATCAGTGCAAGAGGACGTGCTACTGGGTATTGGAGGGACCGGTGTGTACACTAATCTGGAGCACCACCTCTGAAGGTCTCGTTGTATGGTGATACAACATGCAATGTGTGGTTTTCGTTGGCTATAAAAGGGGCGGAAATGATGTTTATGTTGATCTGGTTCAAAATGGTTCAAATGGCTCTGAGCACTATGGGACTTAACATCTGAGGTCATCAGTCCCGCAGAACTTAGAACTACTTAAACCGAACTAACCTAAGGACATCACACACATCCATGCTCGAGGCAGGATTCGACCCGGCGACCGTAGCGGTTGCGCGGTTCCAGACTGTAGCGCGTAGAACCTCTCGGCCACCACGGTCGGCTATGTTGATCTCTATTCCAATTTTCTGTACATGTTCCGTAACTCTTGGAACCGAGGTGATGCAAAAGTTTTATTGACGTGTGCTAGGTATTTAACATTGTCTAAAATCATACCACTGTGATCTCTGAATGAAACCTTCGTGTTGACCGAAAGGCAGGCTACATAAACTATGAAATAATGTTTTCGCAGCATCAAAAAATTAAATTAAATCGACTAAGGTATAAACAGAGTCTACCTGAAAAATGGATTAGACTAAAATTTGTAGTTCAATTCTACCCAATGCACCTACAAAGGTCATTAAAATGGGTATTAGGCATGGAGTTCATAGATTTAACGAATATGGAATACATCGTCTCTGAAGTTAGCTAGGAATCATTGCCACTGAATTTCGGCAGGTCACTCACGTTTAGGCCACAGACCATAAGTAGGTACGCAGTGTTAACGCTCCCCTCTGAGCGATTCATTGGTATGGCTCTGCGGCAACAGAAATGAACTCTTCGATTCAGAGACATCAAATGTAATCCTAATTAGTGATTCACGGGAAGCAGGACAGTTGAGATACTGATAGTTTGCCTTTGTAAACTAGTTTTACCTAGTCAATAAATGCTCATCTTAACGGAGAGGCTTAGTAACATTGTTTTCGTTTTTCTAAATGAAACCGAGTCCGATCTAGAGAAATGTGTCATCCCCCTTCCGCTCCCGTCCGAAGCTCGCGTCTATTTTTACCTTTGGCATAAATTTATCTCCAAGAACCAAAGTGTTTACGTGGTCCCAGACAGACTATGCCACCATTTCACTCGTATGCAGTACGTGATCTGTAAAGGATGAAGGATGAGTGAGTTTATTAATGGCGTACAAGTGATATCAGCTCAGTGACTACGGTGGCAGCTGGAACTAACAACTGTAAACAACCTATGTGAATTCGACCACTCAGTTGTGAGCAGGCAATGTTAGTAGTGGGCGTGTGACCACAATATGTCATTGTTGCTGTGCCACAATTTGTAGTGGAGTAACATCTCTAAATCAAGTGTTCAAAACATTCTTAAGAATGTTTTAACGAAGAGTAAAGTGTGAGCAGTGCTTGTCTCGTACACCTTGACTCCCGAACAAAAACAACAACGCGTGGACGCCTGCCGCAACTTGGTTGAAATGCAGCATGCGCACAATTTTTTTTCGGGAAAAAATCGTCACAGGTGACGAGACTTTGTCTCATCCGTGTGAACCTATCCCGAAACGACAAAGTGCAGAAGCGTCTACGCTTTGACACATAACTGACGTTCTAGCCAACTCGACGCGCGAGTTGAACATCTCAAAGAAGGGGGATTTTTCTAACAGTTTCATACGGTTGTATCAGCATTCAGTGCGTTACACTGAAGTGGAAACTAAGAAGAAAATACGAAGCATTAGAACTACCATCTTAACTTTTATCTGTTTATATTAACCCAGCCTCGAAACTTCTTGGACTGATGGGTTCTACCCGACCAGGAATGGTGACAACACTAAACACGAATAACAATAATGCATACAGATAGCCGTTCTACCAGTCACAGAGAATTGTAAACCGAATCATTTATATTCATGGAGATTGTGTTTAAGTGTACGAAGTTAGAATGACGTCCGACCATGTGTTGGAATGCAACTTCATGCAAAGAAATAGGAAATTCCTCCTCCCAAAGAGGACATACCTGTCTAATTTGTGTTTCCCGAAACTAGGAAACGTACACCTACACGTGATGAAAACCATGTAACGTTTTTCCACAGACAGATAACCAGAGAAAATATCTACCGGGTTTCGATTGTTGTTGATGTGATGTCATTTGATACATTACGTGATTCTTCCTTTTACATTACCTACGTAATACCGAAAATAGGACCTATCTGTATTCTTCGTTTCATAAAAACGTAGGGGTATAGCAAGTTTTAATGTAAGCTTTGTGTACTTCAGTTGCAGCACAGATGAAAGCACACTCTGGGCCACAACTAACGTTGAATAAACTTCTTAAACTTCTGAGTCGATGTCCTGCATTCGAAACACTACTCCTCTTGTCATTTTGGGTTAGATCAACGACTAGATCGTGTCAACAATAAGAGGACACCTTATTTGAAATTCGTGATGAGAGGACTTAATTAGCGATACGTCTAACCCCCATTACCCTTAAATATTTTGGTTGCTAGGGTTATACATTTCACTGAAGAATTCGGACAGTTATAGAATAGTCTGGTAATATTGTAGTTGCCCGCCACCTTTTTTATTTATTTTGGCATATACAATCGCACACATGCGCACATCTATGAATCACATAGAATAGTTACATTGAGTTTGATGATAACTGGGTCCACAGCCTTCTGGAAATTTTTTAATGAAATCAGTCCGCTTTTGTCTGTTAAAATATTATTTATTGCATACTTTGTTACTATTTATTTACTGTATGTTTTAACAGCCAAAAGCGGAAATGACTTCATTTAAAAATAGTTACATTTATTGTAAACATAGCAGTTATATCAGTTAAGTTCAGACGCTAAAAAGTTATAAGCAAATTTATACACTGACACATCAAGCGTCGCGAGTAGCGTTTTTGTTCACGTAAGGAGTTGTTATCCACGAAACAAAAAACACTGCAGCGCCAATCACCTTCTTCGATGAAAAATGTAATTCGTGTTATAGACAGAAATCAACAGCCTTGCCACAGTGGTAACACCGGTTCCCGTCAGGTCACCGAAGTTCAGCGCTTTCGGGTTTGGCTAACACTTAGATGGGTCATCGTCCACGTCTGCCAAGTACTGTTGACAACTGGAGTGCACTCAACCCTTGTGGAGCCAATTGAGGAACTACTGAAATGAGAAGCAGCGGCACCAGTCACGAAAATTGATAACGGCTAGGAGTGTGGCGTGCAGACCACATGCAGCTTCGTATTGCATCTGGTGACGCTTAAGGGCTGAGGATGATACGGCTGTCGGGCGGCATTGTTGGGCCTTCAAGGCCTGTTTGGACGATGTTGTTTGTTTGTTTGTTATAGTCAGGAGCAAACGTAAATTCGGTCCGTTCATAGGTACGCAGTCACAACATTCCCACTGGGTCGCCATGAGCATCATAAAGAACGGTAGAAGGGACAAAACACATGCGGTATTTCATATACCTCTTATGATACAGTTCACTTCCGCCAACATCGTTTCGAATAGCTCTTCAGACGCGTCTAGCATCATGCGTACTTATGCTGGTGCCTATTTCCGTCACTGATGTTTCATTACTTTCAGTTAATCTTCTGTGTTTCTCTCGGTAAGATACATAAATATTTAGAATCAAGCGGATTTCTGATATACGATAATTCCAGCTACTGCGAGATTATTTAACATTTCGCAATTAGCACTGAAAACTGTACATTAGCGATAATACGTGCGTTCATGATTTTGTTGTGTGGATTACGTAAATTTAATAAAAGTGACAAGCACTGCAGAAATACGAATGACAGCCATTAATAAAGTCGGGGTGAGTCACGAATCTGAATGAGAGGTCACTGATATCTATGTTCTACAACGCTCTAGCTTTATTCGGTTAAGGCCACGGTGGCCGAGCGGTTCTAGGCGCTTCAGACTGCTGCGGTCGCAGGTTCGAATCCTGCCTTGGGTATGGATGTGTGTGATGTCCTTAGGTTAGTTAGGTTTAAGCAGTTCTAAGTTCTAGGGGACTGATGACCTAAGATGTTAAGTCCCATAGTTCTTAGAGCCATTTGAACCATTTTTTTTATTCGGTTAAGAATTAATACTTTTATCTACAGCAAATCTTTCACCAGCACTATGATTAAACCATTGACTGGTTTAGCTGGTTACATAACATATTAGTCTATAACAGTCATGTATTGGTGGATGTGTGTCACTATAACATAAAAGCATCTCCCTCCACCACAAGTACCCTTAAACAGCAGTTTCATGGTACTGATGTTCGTGATATTACCTAATAATTTTAAACACACAATCATGATTTTTCACTGAATTATCTGTCCGCAGCTCGTGGTCTAGTGGCTAGAGTTGCTGCCTCTGGATCACGGGGTCCCGGGATCGATTCCCGGCCGGATTGGGGATTTTCTCTGCCCGGGTACTGGGCGTTTGTGTTGTCCTCATCATTTCATCATCATCATCATCAGTCCTGATAGTGCCTAGGCTGGACTGTGAAAAAAATTGGACTATGTAAAAGTTGGGACTTCGTACGGGCGCTGATGACCGCGCAGTTAAGCGCCCCTCAAACCAAACATCATCATCATCATCATCAAACTGAATTACCTTCGCTTCATGTGCGACTTACTCCAACAGACTATAACATCTCTATTTTCAACTGTCGGGCAACGTCTTCCCTCACATTTAATCGCGATTGATTAATAGTTTCACTGTGGAATAATTATGTACATTTTTCCGATACCTGCATTTTATGTACTTCTTACAAGTACAAGAGTCAAGCTAGATTTCACCTAAGGAGCAGCTAATAATACAGGAGAAATTTTTAAATAAAAGTAAAACTAATAATTGGAACTTACTGCTATATTTAATGTGTCTACTATATTTCGTTCCAGTTGCTACAGTATTATAAGTACATATCTTAACTCCCTACGAAATGGAAGTTAATTTTCTTCTATTTCTTTTCAGATTGCAGTCTGAACGAGGATGGCCAAGGTAAAGTGAAAAACATTTTATACTTTTAATTTCGATTAATAAGCGCCCATTTTGTCTCACTGTCCCTGCACTAAAATATTTTAACGCAGTAGGAGTTGCTTTACCATGATTAAGGTAGTTTCAGATGCAGCAACGAAGTGTTTTGACATAACTACTAATTCTGAACAAAATTATATTTGAAGATCTCTAAATATATGAGTACACTAGTGTCTGTGGAAAGGGAAATTACAGAGAGAAATTCTACGAAATGAATAAAATTTATTCCCCATGTGATCCATCGGAAAGAATAAGTGTATACGCCCATGAGAAATATAAGACGTAGTTGCTCTGTTGGTGAAGACCTGTCCACGGCGAGTGGAATAGATCGGTATGTTCCGCGAATGTAATATCGTCACTGACTCTCAGTGTGAAAGTTCAATGCAGGATGGGCAAGACGTGCAGTATTAACACATCTTATTGCGACTATATCTATGGTTCCTGACGCATGAGACACTCTGTACTCAACATCGTGCTAGCACTTGGATTTTAAGTGCTACCAAGACAAGGGTGAATCAAAGAGTCAACTGTTTTGAGCAGCAATATGTGGATGACTGCAGACGCAGTAGACAATCACGAATTGTAACAGTTAACAGATCGTCCAAAGTGCAGCAGATTATTCAGCTGATCAATGTTCGGTAAGAAAATCTGTGAACAGTCATACCATACCAGACCAAATCCTCTCTATGAGCCGGACGCGGTGGTCTCGCGGTTCTAGGCGCGCAGTCCGGAACCGTGCGACTGCTACGGTCGCAGGTTCGAATCCTGCCTCGGGCATGGATGTGTGTGATGTCCTTAGGTTAGTTAGGTATAAGTAGTTCTAAGTTCTAGGGGACTGATGACCACAGCAGTTGAGTCCCATAGTGCTCAGAGCCATTTGAACCTCTCTATGAGGCAAGCACGTAAAAATATCGCCAGGGCTGATGAATAACGCAAGAAGTTGGTACATGCCAACTATGTGGAACTAACATTTCAGAAAACACGGGAGACTGTGACGGTCGATTGCAAACATCGTACTGTACAGAAGGTAGTGAAGGTATTCTGGATGTTTAAATTTCGTAGTAACCTATGACTACAATATCAGTAACCCACAGTTTGTATCAATCAACTCATATAAATATATGCGTGTAACTATTTTTAAGGATATGAAATGGCAAGATCACACGAGGTCAATTGTTTGTAAAGCAGATGGTAAACTTCGGTTCATTGGTAGGATACAGGGAAACTGCCATAACTCTAAACATTAAATTGCTTAAAAAACAATCGTGAGAGCCATTCTAGAATACTGATCAAGGTTGTGGAACCCAGACCAAAGAGGACAAATCACGGTTGTTGAACTTATACAAAGAAGGGTATCTCGAATGGCCACGGGTTTGTTTGAACCTCTGGTGATTGTCACAGAAATAACGATACGTTCTATTTTTATTTTTGAAATGGAAACGTAGCAAATTCTAATGAAAATATCTCAATATGATGACCTAACTATATGATGAGATTTGGAGATGGGAATTTGAGTAACTGTTGTCATTATATTGCATAATGAGGAGCAACTTTTAAAAATACGGTAATCCGGAAACAAAAATTTTACAGGAGGGACCAAAAATGCTGTAGCCTATTCCTAGACTTCGAACATCCCCCATTTTTGATAAATATTATTACATTGTTGAGGAGTTAATATTTAAGTCTGCTTCCAAACACTTTTCTACGTTGTACCGAAAAAGCGATTTGCAGCATGAATGACCACGCACTGGAAATATTACGTCTCTTTCTTTCATTGAGTCGAGATTTTTTAGAGCCCACCAGTGGAGAAAATTAGTTATATGGGCATATCAGTTCACCCAGGGCAGCCAACGGAAAATAATCTTACACTTTTAGTATATTCTTCGTATCTCTCCTTACTTAGAGCAGCTATCAAGGCTGGAGCTATTTCATTTGATCCACGATCATCCTGGTCTGTAGTCTAGCAGAAGAAATTTGGAGACTTCTTTTCAATGGCGGTAATCTAGAGAACATAATACGGCAGTTTCCCTGCGTTTCACCACTAACAAGTTTGTAGATCAAACCAGCGAGACAAAATGTTTGACAATTTCTGTTTTATAATTTCATTAAATTGTTTTACTCTCATTTTATGAGTAGAAAACTCTGCTCGAACTCTTTGTCTTTTAAGAGACGCTTTAGTGACTTTCCTTTCGTATCCCATTGTACAGCAATAGCTACGGACATACACTGCAGGATTGCCAAACCCCAAATTAAAAGCTGTAGGAAAATTTTTATTCAAGAACCATTTACATTTAAACAATTGGGAACGCCCTCGTTGCACTTAGGTAAGAGCTTGCACTCCGTCTTCAGGCCATAGGTGGCCCATCGTGACCATCCGACCGCCATGTCATCTTCAGGTGAGGATGCGGATAGGAGGGGCGTGTGGTCAGCGCACCGCTCTCCCGGTCGTTATGATGGTTTTCTTTGACCGGAGCCGCTACTATTCGGTCTAGTAGCTCCTCAGTTGGCATCACGAGGCTGAATGCACCCATAAAAATGGCAACAGCGCATGGCGGCCTGGATGGTCACCCATCCAAGCGCTGGCCACGCCCGACAGTGCGTAACTTCGGTGATCTCACGGGAACCGGTGTATCCACTGCGGCAAGGCCGTTGCCAAGCTAAGAGCTTGGTGATATTTAATTCCGAAGGAAGCTACAGTCTTTAACTTCTTTGTCTGTTGTAACGACATTCTCTGGCCTTCAATTTCTAGATGAGCTCAATGACACTCTGCTTCTTTGGAGCTTTAGTTTTGTTCTGCGGTCTACTATGAAGTCTAGTTGTTCTTATACAGAACGCAACTCTAAAAATTTTTGAACACCCAGGAACTTGTTAATCGTTTATTCTGCTCTGGAACATTGTAACTAGGAATTTAGTTTTGCATTATCTTTCATACGGCACCGCCGTTTCGGACAGGCCCCAGCTATAAATGAAGACTAATTCCTATCCTGCTGCTGTTTGTTGAAGTATCTGAGACCTCTTTCATATTTCAGATGAGGCATTAGCCAGGGATGGTACAGCACTTGAATTTTTCCCCTTCGGGTTTGCAAGGCGGTTCAGACTCCATCATTTCAGGGTTGTTGTCGCGGTATCTGAAGCAGTTAATAAGTAATTGGGGATTTCGACCCAGAAATTAATGGAGGAATACTGCAGCCAGAATAATTCGAAAACTAGTATGCGTCTTTCTGATAGCCAAAACATAACTAAAATGAAAATTAGTTCTGTTTCGACAGTCAGAAACAGACATACTAGTTTTCGAAGCATTGTGAGTGCAGTCAAAAAAAAAAAAAAAAGCTTGTGTTAGATGAAGATTTTCTGTATATTTGATAATGTGTAACACTGAAAGAAAAACACTTTCTAATGTTCTGCAAAATTGAATTATTTGTTCACGAACCGAATTTCGGCTCTCATGCCACCTTTAGTTGCGAGCTGAATGTCGCGAACACAGGCAAAATTATGTGCGACTTAACGCATTATTATTTGTACACAAGATATGATAATGACAAACTGTTTGTAATGTATTGTGAATACATAGAAAGGAGGATCCTTTATTGTATGATTATATGACAGCGGAACAAACACTGGTAGCAGTTAGTTCTGTAAAATATCTGGGAGTAAGCGTACGGAACGATTTGAAGTGGAATGATCATATAAAATTAATTGTTGGTAAGGGGATGCCAGGTTGAGATTCATTTGTAGAGTCCTTAGAAAATGTAGTCCATCAACAGAGGAGGTGGCTTACAAAACACTCGTTCGACCTATACTTGAGTATTGCTCATCAGTGTGGGATCCGTACCAGGTCGGGTTGACAGAGGAGACAGAGAAGATCCAAAGAAGAGCGGCGCGTTTCATCACAGGGTTATTTGGTAAGCGTGATAGCGTTACGGAGATGTTTAGCAAACTCAAGTGGCAGACTCTGCAAGAGAGGCGCTCTGCATCGCGGTGTAACTTGCTGTTCAGATTTCGAGACGGTACGTTTCTGGATGAGGTATCGAATATATTGCTTCCCCCAACTTATACCTCCCGAGGAGATCACGAATGTAAAATTAGAGAGATTCGAGCGCGCACAGAGGCTTTCTGGCAGTCGTTCTTCCCGCGAACCACAGCAGGGTGAAAATCTCATTCTGGAAACATCCCCTAGGCTGTGGCTAAGCCATGTCTCCGCAATATCCTTTCTTTCAGTAGTACTAGTCCTGCATTGTTCGCAGGAGAGATTCTGTAAAGTTTGGAAGGTAGGAGACGAGGTACTGGCGGAAGTATAGCTGTGAGGACAAGGCGTGAGTCTTGCTTGGGTAGCTCAGGTGGTAGAGCACTTGGCCGCGAAAGGCAAAGGTCCCGAGTACGAGTCTCATTCCGGCACACAGTTTTAATCTGCCAGGAAGTTTCATATCAGCCCACACTCCACTGCAGAGTGAAAATCTCATTCAGCTTCAAAAACTGTTAAATAATTCTATCGGCTAGAAGACCAATCTTAGATGGCCAATCACTTGTATAGACGCGCCCATAGAAAACTTTTGAGAACGCTATCGGAAATGGTTTCCTAGTGTGGGACACTTCACTGCTAGACATTAAAGTAGAGAGTTTGATATGAGCTTTCATGAGGGACACTTCACTAAAAATCGGAGGTGTGTTTAATATACTGGGCATGTAATTGTTTTATTATATTATAGTAAGTGATGGAGAGATGTTAATTGTTTTGAATCATCTGCAATCTTCGATTTAACGGATTTCATTCATCTGTCACTTTCATAAAGATATACCTATCTTTAAACGGCAATTTATTGCAAACTGTAATGGTATTTCATCACTACATGAAATTAAATTCCTTTCACAAAAAGAATTTCCCAATACGTACAAACATCCATAACTCTTTTTGCACTGAAACTTCTGCTTCTCTTGTGCCCTCCAATAACAGATGTAGAACATTTAGGCAATAGGAATAATATGAGATGTAATATGGGATGTAACACTACAAGTATTTTCCACAACACATTGCCCAATTCTCAAATAGAACAACTTTAACAATTCACTTTTTGTTTGTGATTATTGTAAGTATAAACATGTATCTCTCTGGAGCTTTCGTCTTCTTGTATCTTGTGCTTGTATTATCCTTTTAAATTCAACCAGTAATATACTCATGAGTCATTTCTAATGACTATTTGAGGTTTTCAACACCTTTAATTAGCAGTAATATCATATTACTTGCATTGCCTGCTTCGAGGCGTGAAATTAATTAATTGATTTGTTCCATCGTTAGTTTTCATTCTCTTGTGACTTCTTTGTATTTCACGTAAATGATATACACTAAGTTATAACTACTATCATCACTCACGCGGAATTACACGACCCACCTTTCTGCTTTCCTTTCCTTTACATTCCACCGCTCAGTTATAACAATGACAGAAGAGAGAGAGAGGCAAAGGATTCTCATGTCGGTTCATTTAGTTCCACGAAGCATTATTCGCCATCAGTTTTCTGCAGGTGACAAACGAATGTACATAATGTACTGGATCGTTTTTTGGTGAGATGTAATGACAGAAGTATCAGGTGACCCATTTAAATCCATACAAACATCGCCCCCCTCTCCCCCCCCCCCCCCCCCCCCCCCCCACGATATACGTTTATTATCTGCCACAACCGTGGCCTGTCAGCTGGAGGAGTCTATCGCTTCATTTTGTTCCTCATATACTCTTACTCTGTCATCTGTATATTCGAAGATATTCCTCAGCCTAGGTGACCCTTCTTCATCCTTTGACCTTCCAAAGGTGCTCGTGCACCCACGATGGTATATGTATGACGTGTCTCACGGTGGGCTGAGGGCAGATGTATCGGTATAGGACAGTGTCTTCTGCACCCCATAGCGAGGAAATTACAACTCATTGGAACAACTGCTCATCGGTCTTTGATGTCCAACAACGAGTTGGCGAGTGAGTGATTATCCACTGAATGGCTCTTCTATTCGATGTTACAGTCCGTCGTAGTTGACAGTGACCTCTGTCATTATCATTAGTTGTCCCCAGCAGCTAACTCTATCAGCTCCGTTTTATCGCGAATCGAGATTCTCCGGTAACTTAGGACAGTACCTTGTAAAGATCCCATTTCCTGTACAGGATGACGATAGTGATATAGGCTTAAAATGATGGTTACCTCTTCGATGACCGCTCATGTAAACAGGGATGGCCTACATCTTTTTCCAATAGCTCAAAACAAATTTCACCCAATATAACATTAAATCAATAACAACAGATGAAGAAGTTAATTAATATCACTTCTTTTGTCGGGCAGTGTAACTATGCAATGGCCACTGATCAGGAACTTATCTAATGAGGTGCATCATAGCCAGTACGCATCGAATTGCAAATCCAGTCGTGCACCTATCTAAAATGAGTTTCATTTTGAACAAGAACTTTAGTTAACTCAGAATGGCTGAGTGGCAACCAGTTGCTAAAATAGTTTTTTGAGACAGCTTTGAAGTTATTCAAGGTTAGAAAATGTAACACTCGTAGTGCCTAGTCAGTCTCACTTTTTGGAGCTACTCAAGTTCACGTTGGCAATAAAATGGAGAATTTCTACGTCCTGAAATGTACGAATAAAGATGTAATACCATTCGCGTGGTTCATAAAATGATAATCGGCCAACTTCGATTTTTAAAAATCCCATCACATAAGTGGACCGTAATTACTTCTTAGTATCCCAACTCCAGTGCGCAAATTCTAATATGGAAACTGTGTGCTAAGTTCACATCCCAACCAGATATTTTGTGACACTGCTACGCTGCAAGGCTCCGTACCTCTGCACAGTGAGTCTGACGATGATTTGAGGAAAGGTCCCAATCTTCCAGTGCTTTGGACAGGCACAGTGACATTACTCCCATTGTCGAAGTGTTTGGTATGACTCCAGCTCACGGCTAGGGATGACTGAAGGGACTCCGACAGCGCAGCGGTAAGTGACGGACATCCTGCGAACTCATGTGTTATCACTCACGTGACAATGTTGTGGTGCCATTTTTCAACAGGACGATGCTTGTCTACACATGGCACGTGTGTCTATGAATTGTCCGCTTGATGTTGTGACACTCTCGTGGCCAGATCTGTTCCCAATAAAAGATGTGTAGGGCTACGTCAGGCGTCACTTCCGCCACAGTGCCAAGTATCAATGATATTAAGGACCAGTTACAACAGTTCTAGACCAGCTTGCTTTTGAAGGGGATACAACGGTTTTATGACACCCTTCCAAGCAAATCAGTGCATGCATCGAGAACACAGGAGGTGCAATACGTCATACTGATGGTTCAAAAATGGCTCTGAGCACTATGGGACTTAACATCTATGGTCATCAGTCCCCTAGAACTTAGAACTACTTAAACCTAACTGACCTAAGGACATCGCACAACACCCAGTCATCACGAGGCAGAGAAAATCCCTGACCCCGCCGGGAATCGAACCCGGGAACCCGGGCGCGGGAAGCGAGAACGCTACCGCACGACCACGAGCTGCGGACTACTGATGGTTCAAATGGCTCTGAGCACTATGGGACTTAACATCTGTGGTCATCAGTCCCTTAGAACTTAGAACTACTTAAACCTAACTAACCTAAGGACATCACACACATCCATGCCCGAGGCAGGATTCGAACCTGCGACCGTAGCAGTCGCGCGGTTCCGGACTGAGCGCCTAGAATCGCTCGGCCACCGGGGCCGGCCGTCATACTGATAAGTGGGCCTATACTCCCAAGTTATTTGTAGAGTTGACTCGATTTTGTAATCACTAAAGTAACATCACATACCCGCTCAAGATGTGAAGTTTGATTTCGTTTTCTTCTCTCTTTCTGGGGCTTAACTTCTTTTGTCGGCCAATATAACTATACATAAGTCACTTATCAGGGAAGAAGCACAATTTAGATATCTTTGCTTCTCAGCAAGGAGCACAAAATATTTTTCCAATTATTTATTTGAAGAGAACACCCGTGATCATGGAAAAGAAAGTGATTGGTGAATAAAAATAGCAATCAGTCACTTAAGTCTTAAAAATGACTGCTTGCTGTCCCTACCCAGCTTTGGTCTTAAGGGTTACAAACAGAGATGACCAAAAGTCATGAGATACCTCCTAATATCGTGTCGGTCCTCCTCTTGTAGTGCAGCAGCTCGTCGTGGTGCGGACTCAACAAGTTGTTGGAAGTCTCTGCAGAAACGTTGAGCCACGCTGCCTGTGTAGCTGTCCATACTTGCGGAAGTGTTGTCGGTGCAGGATTTTGTGTACCTCTCGATTATGTCCCATAAACATCCGATGGGCTCATTTCGGGCGATCTGGGTAGTCAAATCATTCGCTCGTGTTGTCCAGAATGTTCTTCAGACCAACTGCGAACAACTGTGGCCCAGTGACATGGTGCATAGTCATCCATAAAAATTCCATCGTAGTTTGAGAACAAGTAGCCGAACATGATCATTTTCAGTCAACGAGCGGTTCATTTGTACCAGAAGACCTTGTCCGTTCCATGAAAATGCAGCTCACACCATTATGGAACCACCACGAGCTTGCACAGTCCCTTATTGTCAACTTGAATCCATGGCTTCCTAACGTAAACGTTCGTCGTACGTCCCACATTGATTTCTGCGGTTATTTAACGAAACGTGGCTTCGCTGTTAGCATTGACAACTCTACTCAAACGCCGTTGCTTTCGGTCTTTAAGTGAAGACCGTCAGCCACTAAGTTGTCCGTGGTGAAAGGTAATGCCCGAAATTAGGTATTCTTGGCACGCTCTTGACGCTGTGAATCTCGGAATATTGAATTCCTTAACGATTTTTGAAATGGAATATCCCATGCGCGTAGCTCCAACTACCATTCCGCGTTCAAAGTCTGTTAGTTCCCGTCGTGGAAACTTGTGACACAAGTACTACAGATGCACTGTTTCCGTGCTAAGCGTATTAGAAGTGTTTGACGCTGGACTTTCCTAGTATGCAGAAAACAAACAGGTGTTTCACGAATAATGCTGTTTCCGCCAGACGGACAACCAGCTCTTCTGAAGTGTCTAGTCGTGCGTCGGACGACAAACGCTTCATCTTCCTCCATAGAAACAAATCCATGTAGGTGAGGTTGGGAGAACGTGGTGGCTGTGGTACTGACCTCCCCTCATAAGCTAACAATTGGGGAAAACGTTGTGTAAATGTTCTCTGGCATAAATGGCAAAAATATGGCGGCCATGCTCGAACCAAAATCATTTCCAGACTACTAGCGTGAGGTTCTCCAACATTTGCAGTAGTAAATCACTGAGAAAGGTACGGTAGTTCCTTCCACGGAGCGTGTTAGACACAAGATATTGTCATGAACAATACCAGTTCACACATTTATAGCAATTCTATGTTAACAGTGGAACACATGAGGTCCCATCGGGTTTTCTGACTCACAGACATAACTATTGTGGCTGTTGAAAGCACACAGTTGCATTAATACTAATGGATGACATTTTTAACAGCATCTCTAAAACAGTATTCACCACAATGCAGTTTGAACAGTCTCTGAACATCAATAGTATCAAGACTGTCGTGGATTCATAGGGGCGAAATGGCGTACGTGTGACCTTTTGTCAAATAAAGAAGATGTTCCTTTTATCTCTACTAAATACTCTAAAAATCTGTATACATAATTTCTTACACCTTATATACGGAAAAATATTTATAAAAAAATGGTTCAAATGGCTCTGAGCACTATGGGACTCAACTGCTGAGGTCATTAGTCCCCTAGAACTTAGAACTAGTTAAACCTAACTAACCTAAGGACATCACAAACATCCATGCCCGAGGCAGGATTCGAATCTGTGACCGTAGCGGTCTTGCGGTTCCAGACTGCAGCGCCTTTAACCGCACGGCCACTTCGGCCGGCTAAATATTTATATGGCCACGTGCAGGTCACTTACAAGTTTTTCAGTAAACCTTGTTTCTATTTAAGAATTCTTCTTTGACAGGGACGGTCACGAATTTTTCACATAATCCACGGTCTTGTACAAGCTCCATAGCTCTATTTCCTGGCAGCACACTGTCCGCACCAAATTGGCACCCTGTCTAAGCATGAGGGGTGGGAAGAGGGAGAATGCGAAAGCGCTTCATTTACATGGCACTGTAGTCGCACGGCGTTCGGCTTGGTCTTGTATTTTACTTTTCTCAACAACACAAATGAGACATAAAACAAATTTTGTGTATTATTTAATTATTTTTTACGCACTGTTGATGTAATATAATTTGTATATTGTACGAACTGTCGGATTGACAGACGCAGACGATTTCACAGATCTTCGCTCTCAGTATTATACGTGATTGTGTCTTATATACTTTCACAGTCTAAAGTCCGCCCCCATAGCGGAATGATCACCGTGACGGACTGCAGTCCTAAGGGGCCCGCTTCGATTCCCGGCTAGGTCTGGGATTTTATCCGCTCAGGGACTGGGTGCTGTGTTGTCTTCATCATCATTTCATCCCCATCCGGCGCGCAGGTCGCCCAATGTGGCGTCGAATGTACCGTAATAAGACCTGCACCAAGGCGGCCGGACCTGCCCCGTACAGGGCCTCCCGGCCAATGACGCCAAACGCTCATTTCCATTTTCCACGGTCGAAAAAAAGCCTTTCACACACATATGTTGACCGAAATATTTTATCACATTTGGAACCTCGTTATGGGTATGAGTAAATTGTTCCTAAGGAACACAACGTCGACTACATCCACAATTATAACGTAAAAGAATTTATCTTTTAAATGGGAGTTACACTGGAGATCAATCAGTTCCGTCTGCACATGTACAGCGGCGCTTTCAACTGAAGTGGCAAACGATCTCGAAAACAGCCATAAAACAGCTGAAAGACGAGCAATGTCCAGAAAACGTTCAGAAAACTATCCTTGAAATTCTTTTAAGGTCAAAGTGAATTCTTCAAACCTCGCATTATCTTTAACGCCTATGAGCTTAGGGAAGTATACGATGCTATTGTCAGAATTTGTCTGTTCCACAATGCGGTTTTGTCAGAATTTGTCTGTTCCACAATGCGGTTTTCTTCTTACATCCGTCCTCATAAAACAAGAGGTAAGTGACTTGTCACCTTTCAGTGTCCTACTGTGAACAGTGTGTAATTAAGCCCATTTAAAGTGTGAAATTTGCGGTCCTTTCCAGATTTACTAGTTTTCGTTCCTGCTCTCTTTCTTGTCTCATAAATTCAACAATAGCTGATTTTAAATATTAAGTATTTCCAGGAACGTCGGCTGACTTAAACAACGTACTTTACAGCAGTATATAAAGTTTCTATAATCGTCGATCAATTCCATCGAATACTGTTGCAAGTGACAGTGGAATAATGGTTGTGGCCAAAAAATGTACTATTCGTACCCCAGTTTCATTACGGGCTCCATGCTTGAAAATTTAGCAAAAAGTACTTCCTGATGTACAGAACAATGAATCCCATCTGCCGATCGTTGTAATTTTTACCTCTTTCGTGGTCACCTAAATCTTTAAATTATTTCTGATTGGTGCTGTAATGTTGTTAGAAAATTGGCGATACCCGTCGATTATGCTACTGTATGTTGGATAACAGATACTGAGAAATCTTATCCCTCGCTCCTGGCATTCCCATTTATTTTAAAGGCTTGTGACGGTAGATCCCTAGACTGCCTATTTTTGTGCAGTCACTGCACCTGTGACCTCTTTTATGCCACGAACAAATAGCGCAGCGTAAACAGCGCTTTCACCACGATTCTGCCTTACTGAGGAGAGTCGTGCCGACCGAAAAATGCCGTGCCGCAATACTAAATGAAACGTTGTGCTGCACCGACTACTTCGGAAAAGTACCGAGCAATACACAGACAGGCCAAGCCTCTGCCCGCATGGGGCCCGCGCATCGGCCTCACATGTAGTTTGGCACGCCGTAGCCAACTCTGCTCTGTGATATAGAAGGATTTGTTAAGGAGAAACACCTTTAACATACATTTGGAAACACTTCTGCTCTATGACAAACATTTTATTTACTTGGGTAGACAGTCAGTTTTATAGCTGTATATTTTACCCCTTTCCGTGCCGAAGTTAGTTTCGTTAAAGGGTAATGCAGATCATTTTTCCTTCTAGTGCTGTACTTTGAATATCTCATTACAATCAGACTCGAATGTCTGATAACAAATTTCATAGCTGAATAAATGCAATGAGGGACGGTGGTTAATATTCCCAGTTGCTTAAAATGATACCTGTAAGATCTTTATGCATAAACCCCACACATAATTATAATTATTTTCTTTCGTATAATGAATCCATTTTGTCTGTGTGACGAGTTACCACAGAATATTAGCCCATAAGACATTACTCAAGGACAATATGTAAATTAAACGAAATTAGAATTGTATTAATACCTCCAGCTGCTAACAGGCGTTGATATCTATCAACCCGGACAGGTGAAAATGTGTGCCCCGACCGGGACTCGAACCCGGGATCTCCTGCTTACATGGCAGATGCTTTATCCGTCTTTCTTTTTTTCCTTTTGTTCGTTGTTGATCATTGTTTTTGGTCGTTGCGGACGTCATATGAGATCCGGTCAAGTTCGTTTGTTGATCCTTCCACTCAGATTTTTTTTATTACAGAGACCAACCTGCTCTCTGACCGAACACGCTGAGCTAGCCATCTGAGCCACCGAGGGCACAGAGGATAGTGCGACTGCAGGGACTATCTCGCGCACGCCTCCCACGAGACCTACATTCGTAGTGTCCCACCCCAACACACTCATTACTCGTGGAAGACATTCTTACCTAGTCCCGTAAGAGTTCGGGGAATATGTGTGCATCCGCACAGAAGAAGAAGGTCGTGGCCGGTGTTGCCAGAACTATATACTTATACGGATATGCAAATTATGCTAACTTACTTAGTTCTATATCCCCAAAGTAGGCAATTATTCTTATGACGGAAGTAGCCGGACCATAAGTTTTATCACGTCTACTATATGGTTTTCTAACTTAAGTTTTCGCAAATATTCATAGCTAATAACTTAAAACTGTCTGCACTGTTCATTATATACATACATATGTAAGGTTTTTTTCCTCTTACTAGGCTCCTAGATACGTTGATTTTGTCTTCTAAGACCTTATGTACGCCATTTCGAAAAGTGGCTGATTAAAGATTTTTATTTTTGTCTCTCTTCGATATTCATTGAAACGGCGTGATGGCTGAAAGATTAACATATGTATAGAAACATCAGCGGTTGCAGGCATAGTTAGTCGTACCACTATCAAATTCAAGAACCTACAATCTAGAGCGTAATTTATTTTAGCGCTAGAGCGCAGGAAACTTGAAAGTCGACTGAAAAAGCTTAAACATCTTAGTTGCCTCTTGGTAGGTATTATTTCATATTCATTTTAAGTCAGTTTGTCATACTAGACAATCCCTGCCACATGAGCGTGTTGGTAGCACTTGTTGTACACTTTCTTCGTGCACACGATTAACAGATGACTGGTCTCTCTTGCTCGACTAGTAATTAAAGCCAAACGTTTAACTGTTGAAGCATTATTCTTTCCTTTACTCACCTTGTAAGTGTAACAAAAACTTTGATAGTTGGAGCGTTATATTACAGGACTATTCAAAAGAGGAACAATTTCAAACGTTTATTGCTTCCGAACTACAAAAGATAGAAACACAATTCCAGCGTTCCTAGAAACAGAACGGTTCAAATTTTTATGAGTTCAGTGTGAGCACCATGTGTTACAAGACAAATATCAAAGCGGCGTCTCATTTTCTGCCATACATGAAGCAGCTGGTCTTCGTTACCAAATCCACAGCTTCAAGTCACAAGGTGTGAGGTCTGGTACGTTGGACTG
This sequence comes from Schistocerca americana, assembly GCF_021461395.2. Classification (NCBI taxonomy): domain Eukaryota; kingdom Metazoa; phylum Arthropoda; class Insecta; order Orthoptera; family Acrididae; genus Schistocerca; species Schistocerca americana. The sequence goes on from NC_060130.1 coordinate 534,124,124, forward strand.
GAAGAGGAGGAGCAGAAGACGAAGTTGATCGCCGATGGACTCCCAGGTAACCTCACCCCTTGTAGCTTTTATCTGTGCGGTTACGTAAAATACCGCGTTTTTATCCCCGCTATACCTGACACTCTTGAAAGTCTGCGAATCGCGTCGGTGAAGCTGTGAATTCGATAACGAGAGTACTGCTGCTTCCTGTGTGGCAGGAAATGAGCCACCATTTTGACGTTTGTCGTATAACACACTGTACTCACATCGAATACATAAAAGTTTGAACTTTTATCTTTCCATGAACGTTGGAATTGTGTTTCTATCTTTTTTAGTTTTGAAGCAATAAATGTTTGAAATCTGTTCCTTCTTTTTGAATTGCCCTATATTTTTATCGTCTGGCTATGAGGCTGTTAACTTCTATATTTAACATACTCAGCCGTCGTATATTAATTAAGCCTTTCTTTCCCATTCGCCATGAACAGTTCGTAAGTTTACCTTTGATTTTCTCGAAGCATTGTTCTTCCCTTTACTCATCTTGTAAGTGTAAGTGAAACATTGTACTATTGTTATAGCCTTGCTATGAGGCTGTTAACTACTATATTTAACATACTCAGTCGTCATAAATTAAGCAAACCTTTCTTTCATGTACGCCATGGATAGTTCCTAAGTTTATCTCTGAATTTCTCTTTATTCTTGTACATATGATTACCATCATTTCTGTTTGAGTAATAATGCGATTACTGAAATTTAGCGTGCGACATATCGAGATTTTGTCTTCAGAAGATGTGGACTGATGTGCCGTAATCAAATTAAAAATAGCTCTTTCACAGCAATAGCAATCAAATAAAGAAATGTTTTAATTGAAAGCTCGTAGATTGATACAGTTGCACAATATCCTGTGACAATTTCTGACAGATTTCCTTTACTTATTGCAGCGCCAATCAAATGGTGGTGGGCGTAAAGCTCCAGAGTCAGATTACCAGCGTGAAATGCGCAAAGCTTTTGAGAGGTCCGACAAAGAAAACCAACCAGTTGATAATCGAGCCCTCGTTCCGCAGCTTATGGTAAGTGCAAATAAATATATAACTATTTAAAATCACTTTTTTTTTACTTTTAGGAGTTATCTTCTAGTGATCTTACGCGGTAATAAAAGCCTATAACAACAAAAGGAAAAGCGTCATGAACACATACTCACTCACACCTAGTACTTTTTACTATAGAAAAAAATGTCGAAGACTGAACGGTCCACATACTTGTACCTGCATCTGTTTCAACCAAAAAATCGTATTCCTGCAAAAAAAAGAAAGATTTGATTTAATGTCCCGTCGACATCGAGATCATTAGAGACGGAGCACAAGGTCGGATTGTGCCAAGGATGAGGAAGGAAATCGGCAGTGCCCTTTCAAGGGAGCGATTTAGGAAACTCACGGAAAACCTAAATCCGGATGGCCGGACGCAGGCTTCAAAAATGGTTCAAATGGCTCTGAGCACTATGGGACTCAACTGCTGTGGTCATAAGTCCCCTAGAACTTAGAACTACTTAAACCTAACTAACCTAAGGACATCACACACAGCCATGCCCGAGTCAGGATTCGAACCTGCGACCGTAGCGGTCGTGCGGTTCCAGACTGTAGCGGACGCAGGCTTGAACCGTCATCCTCGCTATTCCTACAAAAACCTGATTTCACACAAACGTCTTCTCTGTCCAAAGTACACACTTAAAACATGTGGTACATCCTCGATCTGAGGCCCGAAAATTTAAATATCATTGTTCATGGCTATTTCTCCAAATTTATCAGCAATCTTTCTTAAAGTAACTTCAGTTTAGTTCGCTCCACCGTTAATTCTATTAACTGATATCTCGTGTTTAGCACTGATTACGGTTCAGCAAAGGAAACTTACAAGATTTCTCATATTGCAAAATTTGCATGGCATCTGATTTGAAGACACGAAAGCCGTCTTTGACAAAGAACTGAGTCAATTATAGTAATTTTTGTAGATTGTATACAGATGAGTGAGCCGCTTGTTAAAGCTATCATGAAGGTAGCTTAAATTGGAAGGCGACAACTGAGAGCTGAAACATACAGAAATACTCACCAGTATAACACAGGACTGGTCAATAAAGATCTCATCGGAGTAAAGGCAGCTAGACTATTATTCATTGTTTATTTATTCCTGTTTCATCAAGACCTTCCCTCCTGAGCATCTATTGTAGATCGTGTAGCATAAAAGTGGCACTACATCATCACAGTGCGGAAGCGCTGTAACAACTATCTCTGAAAATGTCTTGCGAGGAAGTCTGTTTGGGGAGGGGGGGGGGGGTTTGTCAGTTCCTGTTTGAGTTAGGAGCATGGGGTAAAAAGTTTTGGTTTAGCCCTGGCCACTGGCCATTTCTACAGCCCTTTGAACATTTGTCTTACTGTATCTATGTTCTCACATATTAAGCAACGTTTGAACGATAAACCACAGCTGGACCACAGGCAAACTGTGCGAATCGGTTATTACCTTGGGGAGAAGATTGTAATCGGGCTGAAATTAACGCTCAGCTAATGGCACCAGTTTTATGGGCACCGTTCGGATTCTACGTGAGAAAACGGTCCCTCTTAAATAACTCCTGAATGGAGCGAGACTGATGGTTCAGATTTGATCCAACCGTGTGTTGGACCTTCGTCAAGGTCAAATTTTAGCTGTTTAAAAATATTTTGTTCCATTTGGATTTTATGTGCAAAAACACGTTTTTCTGGGAGGTTTTAGAATCGTGCCACCTCTATGCTTCAAACTTGTACAAATCGGTTCGAACTTTGAACACAGGTAGATAGATGGATAAAGTCAAAACGAAACTTTTTATCCAATAATCTTCACCCGCTGTCGAGATATGTTGGTTTAAAGTCAAGCTAAATGTAGCACGTAAAATTCGTTCTTACGTGAACTGAATGCCCGAAAACGGTTTAAAGTAAATTAGATTAATTAAAAAAGCATTTTTACGATCAGATACAAAACTTGTTTTCAGAAATCCAGTTTCATTCGGATTTTAGTGGAAAAACACATTTTTGTGAGGTTTTTATTTGTGTGTGCCACATCTACAGCAATAAAAAGATCTAAAACAGAACAATCAGCTCCGAGTTAACAAAAATCTACGTCGTTTGATAGGCTATGGCGGCCTAATATCAAAATTGTGGTAGAGTAAATGTTGGGAATCTGAATAAAAAATGTTCCTGTCTTATATAAAAAAAAGGTGAATATGTCTCTCGCAGAGTTAGGGATGTAAAAGGTGGGAAGCAGCTTTTTGATTTACCTGGCTGCTTCAAAGACATTTTAATCAAAACACCTTCATATATTCGCCCTTTTTAACGAGTTAGCAGTACGTCTCCATCACAGTGAGCTGTCTTAAAACCACCCATTGTTACATGTGTGGTGAGGGCTGTAAGAACAAATAGACACACATTTATGTGCTTATTGGGAGTGGGATGGATCTACAATAGGAAATTTCCGTGAGTGGGGGTGCATCAATAACAGGAAGTGTCCCAGAGTGGGGACTCGTGCATCCTCTACAATATGGCCACTTTGTGTCATATTGCACGACATGACGAATGCTTTGTTGGATGACATGGTGCCATGTGTTATGTTAAACGACATGGTATCAAGTATCATGTTACTTTACTTGACATGATATATTACTTGATATGATATATTACATGACATGTGTACTAATAGTGAAAAGTAAGTAAGTCACGAATATGTCAAGAAGTTTTGATTTAAATATCTTTGAATCTTCCAGGTAAGTCGAAAAGCTATTTCCCTACTTTTACATTATTAAATGTGCTCAGGATATTTTCACCTTTTTTATGCCACGATAGGAGCGTTTTACATGCTGGTACATAATTGTTCAAATTAAAACCGTGATGTTTTCTGCATCAAACAATGTAACACATCATAATAAGCACAATATTATGAATGGAATAAAATTGTTATAAGCCCCGACTAACTAGAAACAGGAAACAAATTCAGATCTACGAGGGGCGTTCAGAAAGTAAGCTCCGATCGGTCGCGAAATGGAAACGACTATGAAAATCCGATAAAGCTTTGCACAGATGTGTTGGGTAGTGTCTCTAGTATAACCCCAGTTAGCATCACGTCGCTCTTCTCATTTCTGAGCTCGCAGTGAGTGCGTAAAGATATCTAGAAAATAGTGTCTGCCGCCAAGTACGAGGGCCTGGTGAGAAATTTCGCCTGAAGCTATGCAGCTAACATTACATAACTGTCGTGCTGTTTCGTCTTCACGACAATTCTCAGCCGCATTCTGCAGGGGCAATGAAGATGCTCCTGCATCGTTTTCAAATGGAAATGTTAGATTACCCACAATACAGTCCGCAATTGTCTCCCCCTGAGTTTCATCTCTGGTCACATGAACCGCTGTCTTTGAAGACAACATTTTGACACAGACAACGAGGTGTAGGCCAGCGTGGAGAATTGGCGGAAAGCACTGGCGGCTGCCTTCTATGATGAGGCTATTGAAAAGTTGGTACAACGCTATGACAAAAGTCTAAGTCAGAACGGCGACTACGTAGAGAAGTAGCTGAAAGGTGTAGCTAATTGTTACAAGTAAAACATTTCTGATGTTCACTGTGGTTTCAATTTGGCAATCAATCGGAGCTTACTTTCTGAACAGGCCTCGTATTTCAATTTTATCACGCACCTTCAGATATCCATAGCTGTATGTGAAAGAGTTCGAGTCTTGCCAATGCCTTGTCGGGCACACTTACCTATGTAACTACACTATACTCGGCTGTTATGTTTTTTGACAGTATTTCTGCCTTCGTGAGCCCGTAGGGTTTGCCTCTATCCCAATTCCATTCTAATAACACTTGCAAGCTCACAAAACACGGACTAATAACATTTAACACAGCGAAAATCAAAACAATTTTATTCGCAACAGTTAACCACACCAGCCAGCTACCTCTCTAAATAGTCGCCGCTCGTACTTAGATATTTGTCGTGGCGTTGTACAAACTTTCCAGCACCCTCGTCACAGAAAGGAACCGCCTGTGTTTTCTGCCAATTCTCTACGCTGGTCTGCCTTTCGTTGTTTGTGCCAAAATGTTTTCTTCGTAGCCAACGGCTCATGTGAACAGAAATGAACAACGGAGGGAGTCAATTAATGGCTGTATTGTGGGTTATTAAACACTTTACATCGAAACGCTGCAGGAGCGTCTTCATTGCCCCTGCCGAATGCGGCTGAAAATTGTCTTGAAGAAAAAAGGATGACATTTATGTTATGTGGGCTGCATAGCTTCAGACGAAATCTCTCATCAGATCCACGTACTTGGCTTGAGGCGTTGTTGTTTTAGCCATTTCTACATGATCAGTTTGCGCTATGAACTGAAAAGGGCGACGTGAAGCGATCGACTGGCACACTAAAGACACTGCCCAACACATTTGTGCTAAGTTCCATCGGATTTCTCAGTGGTTTCCATTTCGATCCTAATCGGACCTTACTTTCCAAATACGCCTCATATATTTTTTTCAGATTTCGTGATAGGTATGCCGTAGTTCTAGAGATTTCTGTACAAAATTTGAATAGATCTACAGAATTTCGAGTACAAAACAATAATAGTTGGGAAAATTTTAATCTTGTACAAAAAATTAATAGCCAGATTTGCGAAAAAAGTAACAATCACAGTCTGGAATAGTTTCAGAAGAGTTCTACAGAAAACCCTAATGATATATTTTCGTCCAGATAATAGTTTATGAGATAACTGCGATACTGCGATAATAAGAGACCCATTTCCACAGTCATGTGAAGTTGACACCCGACTGTCGAGAAACATACATTTTTTCTGACTTCTTGATACGTATGCTATGGTTCTAGAGTTCTCTGTAGAATTTTGAATAGCTCTGTAAAACTTCGCCAAAAAAAGGGTTATGAACACATTTCCGAATAGCAGACTAGTTGGGAAGCTGGCACTCGACTTTCGAGAAATATTCATTTTATCAGAGTTCTCAGTAGGTATAGTTATAGAGTCCTCTAACCTAAATTTAAATAGTTCTGCAGAATTTTGAGAAAAAACACTAGCAATAGGGAAAATTTTAGTGTCGGAAAAGAGATATTTGCCGACTTGCGAAAATAGAATTGTGATCACAATTCTGAAGAGTTCCCCAAGAGTTATACAGAAAACCTTAATGATATTTTTCCTGCAGGTTATAGTTTACGATAAAAATGCAATTATGATGGACCAATTTTCGCTACCGAAAATATACGAAATCGCACTAGAGTTCTGATGACAGTTCCGATCACTGTTCTGAATAGCATCCCAAGAGTTTTATCGAAGAAGCTAATGTCATTTCTTGTGAAGATGTTTATAATTGCAGTAATATGGGATCTACTTCATTAACATACAACTTTTCGATCACAAGCTGAGCTTCGCTGCCCTAGTTGTGATCGGTGCCTGTAGGAGCTAGTTGGGCACACATAGTGTTAACTGTCGTTATGCATCCGACTGCTGACAACCTCAGCAGTCTAACGGTAGTTACCATTTTTGGTCTACTTATTGCGTTGTATTACAACTTTAATTTAATTTGATACTTTGTGCTACAATTAAATACCGGATCTGAGCATACATGTCTCTTTAATGTGCTTTCACGAACTCCTGTTACTTCAGTGTACGATACATACTGGGATTTTCCAACATTTAGCAAGACACGGTTTTTTTTCACAAAGGAGTTCAGATGTGGAATAGAGTTCAAGCATCTTTTGAACCTTTACACGTTTATCGGCTGGGCTGGAAAACAGGGATAGGGGTAGAATCTTGTTCGCTTAAAGGAGGTAAAAGAATAAGTGATTCACTGCAGTTACATTGATGTCCATTCCGTTCAACTGTTCTTCCAAGTCCTTTGCCGTCTCTGACAGAATTACAATGTCATCGGCGAACCTCAAAGTTTTTATTTCTTCTGCATGGATTTAAAGCCTGCTCCGAACTTTTCTTTTGTTTCCTTTACTGCTTGATCAATATACAGATTGAATAGCATCGGGGAGAGGCTACAGCCCTGTCTCACTCCCTTCCCAACCACTGCTTCCCTTTCATGCCCCTCGACTCTTATAACTGCCATCTTGTTTCTGTACAAATTGTAAATAGCCTTTCGCTCCCTGTATTTTACCCGTGCCACCTTCAGAATTTGAAAGAGAGTATTCCAGTCAGCATTGTCAAAAGCTTCCTCTAAGTCTACAAATGCTAGAAACGTAGGTTTGCCTTTCCTTAATCTTTCTTCTAAGATAAGTCGTAGGTTCAGTATTGACTCACGTGTTCCAACATTTCTACGGAACCCAAACTGATCTTCCCCGAGGTCGGCTTCTACCAGTTTTTGCATTCGTCTGTAAAGAATTCGCGTTATTATTTCGCAGCTGTGACTTATTAAACTGATAGTTCGGTAATTTTCACATCTGCAAACACCTGCTTTCTTTGGGATTGGAATTATTATATTCTTCCTGAAGTCTGAGGGAATTTCACCTGTCTCATACATCTTGCCCACCAGATAGTAGAGTTTTGTCAGGACTGTATCTCCCAAGGCTGTCAGTAGCTCTAATGGAATGTTGTCTACTCCCGGGGCCTTGTTTCGACTTAGGTCTTTCAGTGCTCTGTCAAACTCTTCACGCAGTATCATATCTCCCATTTCATCTTCATCTACATCCTCTTCCATTTCCATAATACTGTCCTCAAGAACATCGCCCCTATATAGACCCTCTATATACTCCTTCCACTTTTCTGCTTTCCCTTCTTTGCTTAGAACTGGGTTTCCATCTGAGCTCTTGATATTAATGCAAGTGGTTCTCTTTTCTCCAAAGGTCTCTTTAATTTTCTTGTAGGCAGTATCTATCTTACCCCTCCTGAGATAAGCCTCTACATCCTTACATTTGTCCTCTAGCCATCCCTGCTTAGCCATTTTGCGCTTCCTGTCAATCTCATTTTTGAGACATTTGTATTCCTTTTTGCCTGCTTCATTTACAGCATTTTTGTATTTTCTCCTTTCATCAATTAAATTCATTATCTCTTCTGTTACCCATGGATTTCTACTACCTCTCGTCTTTTTACCTACTTGGTCCTCTGCTGCCGTCACTATTTCATCCCTCAAAGCTACCCATTCTTCGTCTACTGTATTTCTTTTCCCCATTCCTGTCAATTGTTCCTATTGCTCTCCCTGAAACTCTGTACAACCACTGGTTGAGTCAGTTTATCCAGGTCCCATCTCCCTATATTCCTACTTTTTTGCAGTTTCTTCAGTTTTAATCTACAGTTCATAACCAATAGATTGTGGTCAGACTCCACATCTGCCCCTGGATATGTCTTACAATTTAAAACCTGGTTCCTATATCTCTGTCTTACGATTACATAATCTATCTGAAACCTGTCAGTATCTCCAGGCTTCTTCCATGTATACAGCCTTCTTTTATGATTCCTGAACCAAGTGTTAGCTATGATTAAGTTGTACTCTGTGCAAAATTCTACCAGGCGGCTTCCTCTTTCATTTCTTAGCCCCACTCCATATTCACCTACTACGTTTCCTTCTCTCCCTTTTCCTACTACCGAATTCCAGTCACCCATGACTATTAAATTTTCGTCTCCCTTCACTATTTGAATAATTTCTTTTATCTCCTCATACATTTCTTCAATTTCTTCGTCATCTGCAGAGCTAGTTGGCATATAAACTTGCACTACTGTAGTAGGCGTGGGCTTCGTGTATGTTGGCGACAATAATGCATTGACTATGCTGTTTGTAGTAGCTTACCTGCCGTCCTTTTTTTTATTCATTATAAAACCTACTCCTGCATTATCCCTACTTGATTTTGTATTTATAACCCTGTATTCACCTGGCCAAAAGTCTTGTTCCTCCTGCCACCGAACTTCACTAATTCCCACTATATCTAACTTTAACCTATCCATTTCCCTTTTTCAATTTTCTAACCTACCTGCCCGATTAAGGGATCTGACATTCCACGCTCCGATCCGTAGAACGCCAGTTTTCTTTCTCCTGATAACGACGTCCTCCTGAGTAGTCCCCGCCCGGAGTTCCGAATGGGGGACTACTTTACCTCCGGAATATTTTACCCAAGAGGATGCCACCATCATTTAATCATACAGTAAAGCTGCATGGCCTCGGGAAAAATTACGGCTGTAGTTTCCCCTTGCTTTCAGCCGTTCGCAGTACCACAAGAGCAAGGCCGTTTTGGTTAGCGTTACAAGGCCAGATCAGTCAATAATCCAGACTGTTGCCCCTGCAACTACTGAAAAGGCTGCTGCCCCTCTTCAGGAACCACACGTTTGTCTGGCCTCTCAACAGATACCCCTCCGTTGTGGTTGCACCTACGGTACGGCTATCTGTATCGTTGAGGCACGCAAGCCTCCCCACCAACGGCAAGGTCCATGGTTCATGGGCCTATTCAAAGCTGTGATTATTAATTTGTTCGCAAATCTGGCAATTAATTTTTTGTACAAGATTATGATTTTCCCAAGTATTATTCTTTTCTTCTCAAAGTTCTGTAGATCTTTGAGAATTATAGTACTATTGCATACCTATCAAGAACGCTGAAAAAATATTCCTCGAAGGTCGGGTGCCAGTTTCACCACACTATGGCAGCTGACGGCCAATGAAGTGCCTTTCCTATTAATACAACTTCGCTTGCAACGCCTCTTCTGGGCTCGTGACCATATCGGTTCGACCCTAGATGACTTGAAAACCGTAGCCTGCTCAGACGAGTCCCAATTTAAGCTGATAGTAGGGCTCAAATGTGGCGCCGACCCCATGAAACCACGGTCACCGGTTGACATCAGGCGACTGCGCAAGCTGGTGAATTAACGCTGTATAGTGTGTGATATAGACTGGGTCCTCGGTTATGGGTGGCAGCTTGAGGAGCACTTGTAGCCATTCATGGACTTCATGTTCCGAAACAACTATGGAATTTTTGTGAATGACAATGCACCATGTTTCCGGGTACAATTGTTGGCGGCTAGTTTGAAGAACATTTTGGACAATTCGAATGAATGATTTGGCCACTGCTACGGTCGCAGGTTCGATTCCTGCCTCGGCCATGGATGTGTGTGATGTCCTTAGGTTAGTTAGGTTTAAGTAGTTCTAAGTCTAGGGGACTGATGAACTCAAATGTTAAGTACCATATTGCTTAGAGCCATTTGAACCATTTCTGATTTGGCCACCAAGATCTCCTGACACGAATCCCGTCGAAAATTTAGCATACGTAATTGAGAGGTCCGTTCGTGCACAAAATCCCGCACCGACAACACTTTCGTAATTATAGTCGGCTATAGAGGCAGCATGGATCAAAATTCTGTAGTGGACTTCTAATGACTTGTTGAGTCCATACCAATTCGAGCTGCTGCACTACACTGGGCAAAAGGAAATCCGACACGATATTGTGAGATATCCAATGACTTTTGTCACCTCACTGTATACCACTGGCCATTGGGAAGGCAAGGAAGTTGAGAAGTTGTATCTTTTAAACTCTGGCAGGAGTATAGTTTCCTAGTTTTAAACACATATTGCTGGTAGGGACCATGTGCACCTATCAGATGTAACATGGCCTGACTTGGATTAAAATGTTTGAATTGTAGGTGTTCCTTCGCATCAGGTAATATGCCACGCACGAACCCTTCCTGCTTTTATAAGTTCGCTCCACTCACGCTGACACTCGTGTATTTTCCAGAGTCTTACGCTGCCTTTGTTTGTACTTCTGGAACCTCTAACTTCATAGATCATGTTCATGTGTTCTCATCACAGCCAATACGATGCATTCATACATCTCACCGTTATAGGTGGCGTATCACAATTAATAAGGACAACTGACACGTGTGAAACTGTATTATAATACAAGTAATAACGCTATAGTAAACTTGAGTCCGCAAACGACCCGTTCCCTAGAGAAATAAGAATTTGCGGTTGCACACCACTACTGATTTCAGTATGAATATTGCCCTAATCAGTATGAATGTAATTAATGCTAAACTTTTCAACAAAATATTCATGTAATTGCGCTCAACTTTCATCTGTTCTCCGTGGTTGGGGAATGTGGTATATGCATCATGGGGCACCGGCACCACTTGCTGCTGATGTAGGATTTCATCTAACGCGCAAATATGATCTAAGATAGAGAGTTCGAGCACAGCCTTGGTATCCCAGATCGCCCGTCGCCAATACTCCGAGTTTTTGTATCGTGGGTCATCTCAATGTGAAACGTACATCATTCCCTCTGATACAGGTGAAGAACTGGAGCAGTGAGTACTACGCCCTTGTTACGTTTTGCGGGATGATCGCCGGAGAGGAAGGGGACGTGGGTCTCAATTAATTCGTAACTCACTGTAGAGACGAGTACAGCTTTACATTCAAATGCGAGGAAGATACATGGAACACCTTCTTTAACAGGTACTAGTGCACAGTAAATTGTGACGTGTAACTTGCTAAAGTGGTATTATCCTTGTTAAGGTAGGCCAAGGGTAAAATCTGTGCCGAATTAGCTAGGGGCGTATTGAAAAGTTTACGTTTTCGATACCTCTGTACAAACTACGACAGTATTTCACAGTGAAGCCATCGGTGCTTCGTAAGTACACATTGGCAGTTGTCTCTCAAACGGCTCATGCGCGAACCAGTATTTACTGCAAAGTTGTTGGTTCTATTACTGTATACATCCACCAGTGTCAGTTTTCGTTATCGATTATGTTACACTCTGCATGGATCAGACATATTCCAACTACAGTGTACCTCGATTATAAGCGATAACTGGGAAGTTGAAATAAGCAGCATCTGACCAGTTCGTCTTCACTCTGAGTGGTGGACGATGGTGGGTTCGTGCTGGCGAAAGAGGAAACAGGCTGCAAGCTGGCTCCTTATGCCTTAGCAACAGGTACGAGGTGCTATCCAGTGTTGATAAAACTTCTGAGCCAGCACTGGACGCCTCTCCTTTCGGACCAGCGGCCGATTTTCCTGCCAGTCCAGGCAAGTGCAGAGGGCCGGTAAGCCAGTCGTTATAAGCTCCAACGTTAGGCAGGTAATGGAGCCCCTAAGGGTAACAGCAGGCAGGGCAGAAAAGAATGCCAGTGTGCCCTAGGTATGTTTGGCGGAGGTCCTCACCGGAGTCGTGGAGGAAGACCTGCCGGCAACTGTCGAGCGCAATGAATGCAACTGGCTGCACGAATGATACTTGACGCTTAGGTTCTGAGGTCATCCTCAGTTCCTTTCGGCAGATGACTAACAGGGAGGGAACAACTCGCATAGCACTCGGGGTGAAGCTAAGTTCACCATTTGCAGCATCGTAGTAAGGGTCGATATCAGTCATCTAGTTTGGAGTAGATTGGAAAGTCTGAACTAGAGGCTCAGACGATTCTGCGATGGGATCTGATGTCAATTTCTCGACCTCCACTATCGCGTGGAGAACTGCAGGGTTGCCCTTAATAGGTCAGGCGCTCACTGCATGCAGGAAGCAGCTGCTAGAACACTAGAGCATGTGTGGTGTGCACATGGGGAGCTTTCAGGGTAGAGGAACCCCACCTCACCCCCTTCCCCCTCGGATCAAAGGCGAATTGCCAGCCAAAATCGAATTTGCATCAGCTACAATGTTTTCAGAGAATGCTTGTCCTTGTAGATAAAATATAGAAAGGACTGATATGATTTTAGTAAATAGCAGGAGCATCCACAGAAAAGTTCCAGGGATAGTATCGCTTATTGAAGATTGTAATGCCCAGATAGTATTAGGAACAGAAAATTAGTTGAAGCCAGAAAGGAAAAGCAAGGAAATCCTAAGTTCAGACTTGAATATTTATTCTAAGGATAGGCTAGAATCCAATAGTGACAGCGTGTTTAGTGCAATAAATAAGTCACTAATATCTAGTGAGGTTATCATGGATTCCGAATGTGAATTAATAAACGTGAAACTAAGGATCGAAGGTCGGTCTAAAATGGTAATCAGATGCTTTTATAGACTGCCTGGATCAAGATATGTAGTTGTAAAGCACTTCAGAGAGAACTTAACGAATGTCTTTAGCAACTTTCCTGATCATCCTGTAATAGGAGATGACTTCAAGTTACCCGGCATACATTGGGAGAGTCATGCTTTAGAAACTGGTGTCAGAGACAGGGATTCGTGTGACATTATTCTGAATGTGTTTTCCGAAAATTACTTAGCGCAAATAATTAGACAACCAACTCGAGAAGGTAGCGTCGTAGAACTCCGAGCAACAAAGAGAACTGAACTTGTCTAATCAGGTAACATACAGCAAGGTATCAGTGATCATAAGGTTGTGATAGCAACTATGACTAGGAGTAGAGCAAGTTATGTTAAGAAAGATAGGTAAATATTTCTGCTTAGCGAGAGTGACAGGGTACATATTGCAGAATATCTGAACAGCGAACTTCAAATATTCAGTGATGAGGACGGAGATGTGGAGCACAAACGGAAAAAAATTCTGAAGCACTGTTCAATATGCATTAGACAAGTATGTTCCAAGCAAGGTCTAAAGGAATAGGAAAAACCCACCGTGGTTTAATAGCCATGTAAGAAAACTGATACTTAAACAAAGAGAGCTTCCTCACAGTTTCAAGAAAAGTCAAAACGTGGATGACAAACAAAAGCTGAACGAAGCGGAAAAGACCGTAAGGAGAGCAATGAGAGAAGCGTTCAATTACTTCGCAATTAAGATTTTATCAACCGATCTGACTAAAACTCTAGAGTTTTTAGTCTTAATTAAAATCAGTAAGCGGTTCGAAATCATCTGTTCAGACATTCAGGAACCATACAGCAACCGTAATCGAAGATAACAGAGAATCCTGTCTTCCGAAATTGTTTACTCCTTTCAATGATCGTGCGAAAGTCGAAGTGGCAAACATTGAGATAACCTATCGCAGAATATGAAAGCAACTACATTCGCTTAACAACGGAGAGGCATCAGGAACAGACGAGATACCTGTAATATTCTATAGACAGTATGCACATAATTATAGGCCTACATTGTTGATGTCGATCTGTTGTAGAATTATGAAAACTGTTTTATGCTCGAGAATTATGATGTTTCTGGGGAACGAACATCCCCTTCATAAAAATCAACGTGGATTCAGCAAACAGGGATCTTGCGAAACTCAACTCGCTCTTTTTCTCCATGAGATCCATAGCGTTGCAGAAAACGGCGCTTGATGTCGTTCTTTGACTTCAGGGAGGCAGCTGACACCGTCCCCGACTGCCGTTTAGCGAAACAAAAAAATACAATCTCACCGATAGGACCATATTTGCTGCTTGATTCAAGACCTCCTTGTAGATAGAGCTCAACATATCGTTCTTAACGGAACAGAATCGAAAGATGTAAAGGTAATTTAAAAAAAAATGGCTCTGAGCACTATGGGACTTAACTTCTGAGGTCATCAGTCCCCTAGCACTTAGAACTACTTAAACCTAACTAACCTAAGGACATCACACAAATCCGTGCCCGAGGCAGGATTCGAACCTGCGACCGTAGTGGTCACGCGGTTCCAGACTGTAGTGCCTAGAACCGCTCGGCCACAGCGGCCGGCAAAGATAATTTCCGGAGCACCACAAGGAAGTGTGATAGGATCTTTACTGTACAGGGTATATGAATCATCTAGTAGAAATCGTCGGAAGCTCTTTAAGACTGTTCACAGTTTATTTGTAAGCAAGTAGCAACGTTGGAAGACAGTAACTAGCGGAAAGGTATCAGGCGCTGTTAGATTGTTTGCAGATGGTGCTGTCATTTAGCGTCGTATAAAGTCATCAGATGATAAAAAATTAACAAAACGACTTAAATGAGATATCTGTATGGTGCGAAAAGTGGCAATTGACTCTAAATAATGAAAAGTGTGAATACCAAAAAGAATGCGCTAAATTTCAGTTACACGATAAATCACAGAAACCTAAACGTTATAAATTCAACTAAATAATTAGGGATTACAGTTACGAATAATTTAAGTTTCAACGATCAAATAGAGAATGCTGTGAATAAAACAAGCCAAATGCAACAGGTTTACTAAACAGATTGTCTACAATACGCTTGTACATCCTCTTCTGGAGTATTGCTGTGCAGTGTTCGATCTGCATCAGATAGGATCGACGGAGGACATCGAAAAAGTTCAAAGATGGCCAGCTCGTTTTGTACTATCAAGAAATAGGGTAGAGAGCGCCGCGGATATGATACGGGAATTGGGGTGGCAATCATTAAAGCAAAGACTTTTTCGTTGCGGCAGAATTTTCTCACGAAATTTCATCACCAGCTTTCTCTTCAGAGTGTGAAAATATGTTGTTGCCGCCCATCTACATGGACAAGAATGATTACCATAATAAAATAAAAGAAATAAGAGCTCGCACGGAAAGATTTAAGTGTTCGTTTTTCCCACGAGTTGTTCGAGAGTGGAATGGTAGAGAAACAGCTTGAAAGTGGTTCGATGAACCCTCTGCCAGACATTGAACAGCAGAGTACTCATGTATGTGTAGATGTATCGATTTGCAAAATGATCTAAAGAGCACACTGTACAATTACATTATTGATGACAAATTGCTATAAACAGTACCTACCATAAAATATCTAGGAGTGACCATACAGAGCGACCTTAAGTGGAATGACTACACATAAGGCATAGCAAGAAAAGCGGACGCCAGACTGAGATTCATAGAAGTCGCTTAAGAAAATGTAGCTCTCCAAGAAAGAAATTGTTTACAAAGCACTTGTTCGGTCGATTGTTGACTATTGTTCATCAATCAGAGATCCTTAGCAGATAAAACTGAGAGAAGAGCGAGAGAAGATCCAAAGAAGGGCGGCATGTTTTGTTACGGGATCGTTTATTCGATGCGAGGGCGTTGCAGAGATGCTCAATGAACTCTAGTGGCTGACGGTATAAAAGAATCGTTGTGGATCACGGAGAGATTTACTACTGAAGTTACGAGACAGTAGTTTCCGAGAAGACTCGGTCAACCCATTACTTCTTCTCGCATACACCTCGCGAAATGACCACGATTAAAAAATTCGATGAATTTTAACTAATACATAGACATAGCGATATTCGTTCTTCGCAGGTCTCCTTGGTGGGTGGAACAGGGAAGTAAGCATCAGTTACCGCGATACACCTCCAGGTGCCTTGTGGAGTATTGGTGTAGGTGCAGCTTAACTCACATGTATACAACAGGTGTCACATACCTCAGAAAACCTACCAAGAAATTTCTGAATCCATGCTACGCTGAGGCGCTGATGTTTTGCATTTCGAAGATGGACCAACACGATATTAAGCAAGCGGTCATAATGTTTTGGCCTATCAGCGTATATTAAATACCTATCTTCTTATGTCAGACAGCTTTGTTTCAGTCTGAAGATTGTAATTTTTCCTTATAAACATTAGCTCCATTCTTTTGTGTGGAGCTGTATCTCTGTTTTTTTATTTATTCGGACCATGTTTGTCGCATGCTCGCGGCTAACTGTCGTCTGTTACACCGTTAGGAGTCATTGCTCGTTACTGTACTACTGGCCGATACTCTTCGGCGGCAACAGTTGGACTTCTCAGGTTGCAGCGTAACTAAAGTGATGAGGGATCCGGGGCAAGTACCTAAAGTGTTCCCCCTCTCCTGCTCCTAGTCGCCTCAGTTCCCCTATGTCGACTCACCAAAACGTCGCGCACACACACACACGCACACACACACACACACACACACACACACACACACACACACACACATTTTTTCGGATTGGAAATAAAAAGATAAGGGGATAGAGAGAGACAAAGAGATATTAAAATTACACCTCAGGCACAAAATGAAAACCATCAAACTCTGGATGCGGTCACACTAATAGTACAATGTTTTACGAAATTAATTCCTGCTGAATTTGTGTTCCACTGATAAATGACATGTACAGTGTCTTCGGATTATGTTTACATGAGAGTAACTTAGGCCTGAAGAAAATAACAATGAAACTACTTGGGCACCTATGGAAAAATAAATTTCGCATAACAAATATAGTTTCGTCACTTTTCCAGATCAATCATATTGCTCAGGTGATGACAAGCTTTCCAGCCTAAACGAAAAAAAGGGCTACAAATCATATACGCTAGTAAAATACAAACTAAAAGTTGTAGCAACGGAAAAGTTATACTAAGTTAGACTCAATTTTCAGTTGTCACTGTTATTTGTCAAATATTTAAAAGTATTCCAGATGATACATACGTGCTGAAACGTGTCTGGGTGAAGTAACTGAATAGTGATTTGCAAAAACAGGAGCATTAACTCTCATAATTATTTAATTATTTACTAATGCTGTATCCGAATATCGAGATTAGGCTTTGGGATCCACAAGACCAATAGAAATGTTGAAATTTCTAGGCACTGGCGCAACATTACAACTGGTTCACTTGTACGAAGGGCTAGGCGACACATAGTAAAAGTAGGATCAAACTGATCAGCAGGCACATTGGAATACCTCTAAGATTAGTCCGTGTATCGACAGATTTTGCTGACAATTTGAGTTTTACAGATCATGGGGTGGTGCAGTGGCAGAAGTGAAGCATATAACTGCTGACTTTCTGTGAGCGATTGGGAAAATCCGAACAGGCCAATATTCATGCGTTAAAACGACTAGTTCCAGAACACAGCTTTTGACCACCAAAGTGTTATATATATCTATAATACCACATCGATACATGCCGAATTTGCTATTTTTCCACGTTTCCATTTTGATTTTCGTGTGGCAGGAGACTCCTTGGGGCTCTTGGGCGTTGGCCTGGTTATCCTAGCCTAGTCACACCCCTTCTTCCCCAGTGAATGCTCGGAGGAAGCATGTAGACTATGAACGCAGTATCATAACGTATTCAGCTCGTTCCCATCTCCCACGTTTTCCAGTGCTTAGAGAACCAATTCCATAGAATTTAAGTCTATCACATTTGAAGTATCATATTTTATAGAGACTGAGTATTGCGATAGGGACACTTGGATTCCTGAGCGTGGTCATAGTGTGATTGTCAAGACATTTTCTACATCTATTCGTCATTATTAATACGAGAAAGGTTAGAATGGCATAAAAATCTGATCTGTGTGTGTGTGTGTGTGTGTGTGTGTGTGTGTGTGATGTTAAAATGGCATTGTATGTATGAAATGTATACTCATTTTCGAATATGGGCAATCATCAGCTCTACAACGGAATGACAGCAATGGAATTTTGTACTGGACTGGGACTCAAACCCGGATTTCCCATTTATCGCGAGAGGTTGCATTACCATAGGCTATCTGAAAACAACTCATAGCCAGAATCAATTTGGGTTCATGACATACAGAAGTTTGGATCTGGCCATGAATCGTGCTCGATTACCTAATGATACTGCCGGCATAGTAGCTCAGCATATTTGGTCAGAGGGACGGCTGCCCTCTGTAATAAAAAAACTGAGTGATGAAACCAACAACGAACTTGAACAGGTGTCATGTGAGGTCTGCCCCAACCAAATACAACAAACAATAACGAGCAAAATCAAGAAAAAATGCTAAGATCACCATTTGCGATAAATGGGAAATCCAGGCTCAATTCACGGTCGAGCACAAATTTTCATTGTCACCATTCCATTATGCAACTGATGGTTGTCCACACTTGCAAGTGCGAATACATTTCACATATTTCATAACAGCTGTAGTCGCTGCTGTGCCTGTTTCTCCGGATATGCGTACATGTCCAAAAAAACTTTGCATCATACATCTGAACAACACAGCCATTAAAATACCGTATGGTATCGTATGGGTTATCGAATTTTTTTTTCAACTAAAACAATGGTTGTGGGGGTGAGGGCATATAACACTCATAGCTAGAAACAACACAAAAGTACTGTACCATTATCTGCCGTTGAACCTAAATTTATTTGCGCTGTAGCCGAACTGGTCGCGACCTGTGACCGAAATGGTTAAAACCGATTTCGGTTAAAGTCATTTTCGTTATCATTTTGGGCAGCACAGTACAATCACCATGTGCCTGGAAGCTTCTCTGAAGCACAGTGCTTTCTATCTCCATCCCAGGGGATAAACTTGGAGAAATAACATTATAGATACCTATTAGATACGCCACACATTTCCTTCTTAAACATTACAGACTGTCCTTCATGTTACTGTTCTTGGCAGTCCATTAGCGCACAGCTGCCCTCCTCTGGCAGCAAACTGGTACATGTGTAGCCAGTCCTCACCGAGTAGTGAGCCACATGAGTTTTGTACCGTTAGATCTGTTTCCAAGAACGTTGTGTAGCTTAAGAAGGAGCCACCCAACATACCCCTGCATGTAGACAACCAGTCCGTGTTACCTCACAAGCACAGATACTATGGGCCAGAAGCCCCCTAAATATGCTACTAATGTGTGGGCCAGAAACCTCGTAGATAAGCTACTAACGTGCATGATTCAGTAAGTTTAGTGCTGTGTTCGTCCCAACGGGGACAGGAAAAATGTGGACAACGTGGACGGCTCGTGTTTCAGCGCGAGCTGGTAGAGGTGCACCGCTACCGCGGGACGTTGCAACAGCAGCAGCAGCAACAGCAGCAGCAGCAGCAGCAAGACGCCGCAATGGCGCTGCCGACCAGCCGCAAGCGGCGCACGCCAGTGCCGCCCAGGGAGCTGCCTTCACTCCGCTCACAGGTGCTCCTCTCTGTCTCTTTCACTACATCCCACAGTACGCTGCTCGACATGAAACTCCAAACTCGATAATCAATAATGTAACAGGTTCTTACCTGGAAAACGCCCGAGGACAGTATTAACAACGACGTCTTTAGCAGTGGCGCGACTAAGCAGTGGTGTCATTGATAAAAGTTACGTTGGTGCATTGGAAGAGTTGGTATGACGAAAGAATATCGAGTCGACTGTTGGTTTGTGTACACGGTCGTTTTCATAATTACACATCAGAGGATGAAGCAGCCCTCAATCGCTAGGAAAGTGTGGTCTGCCAGGACTGTAGACCGATCTATAATAAAACTCTCAGCGAACTGTAAAAAAATTCAAGGACCGTTAACGATGTGTGAGATCGGTGGAGTGTCGTGATAGAATACAACCACATATCAATGCTCATAGCAATTGCAGACAGATCCGGCAAATCAAACATACAAACTCAGGTATCCATGGAAGGGCTCGACAGCGTGACCCTATATACTCAGAACTTACAATCTATAACATGAGGCATCTTTTCTAGATCCCTACTAATGAGACTGACAGTAATAACTCACCGTAAGCGCACCCAGTTGTAAAAAAGCACTCCGTCTTCAGGCCACGAGTGGTCTACCGGGACCATCCGACCGCCGTGTCATCCTCAGTGGAGGATGCGGATAGGAGGGGCGTGGGGTCAGCACACCGCTCTCCCGGCCGTTATGATGTTATTCTTGACCAAAGCCGCTACTATTCGGTCGAGTAGCTCCTCAGTTGGCATCACGAGGCTGAGTGCACCCCGAAAAATGGCAATAGTGCATGGTGGCCTGGGTGGTCACCCATCCAAGTGCCGACCACGCCCGACAGCGCTTAACGTCGGTGATCTCACGGGAACCGGTGTATCCACTGCGGCAAGGCCGTTGCCATCCACTTGTAAGATGCATGAATTATTAGGTCTGATAGTGTGACTGTCACATCACCATCTTCAAGTGCCTAACCCACATTAATGATGCTCTGATCAGCAACCATTGTATCTAGAGCGGCTGAACCTCCTTAATATTCCCTCTAATGGACCGATGCGGACATTTCAGCGGCACACACCGTCTGATAATTTCTCATTAAGGCCAACAAGTGCCTGATATCCGCAGGTAAACCTTAAGAGTTTTCTGAGGATGTGGGCACCACAATGTACCTGAGAGAATGGCTGCCATCGATGGTATTGCTCTCACCAATCGTAGCTATTGTGGTTTTCGATGGTGATTCATACCAACCTCTAGCATCACGTGTAATCTTGTACCACCACAAACATACAAAATATGTCGAAGAACATTTATACCCAGGCTAAAATTGGATTGTGAGTAGAGTCAATAACGTTCGATTCGGTTAAAGATCTCGCTCCCGCCAAATCTCACTTGTTTCCTGACTTCAGCTACGACCTCATTGACTTTAATTGACTGTTATATTCCTGTCCATTCTTTGAAGCGTCGTATCAGACGACTGGCAACGCCGGCAGTCTCAGGCACAATTACCGACTGCGGTTACTTCCAACAGATCAGATGGGAATTCTAGGTTGCAGCACAAACCGACCTTTTTGAAAAAAATCTTGAGACTATGTTTCATCTCGACAATACCCTATTCCTCCCGTGAATGTGTAAGTTTTCTTCTTTTCATAGCATCTATTGTCTATTTCTTGACTTATCCGTTGACATAAAACATCACTTGCTAAAACCATTCAGGATATAGCAACTCGGAATCAACGTGAAAGTGCCGCATAGAATTCGGTATCACTGAATTGAGGATTCCGTTAGCGAGAGTGTGCAGCCTGTAACTCACAATTACAGTTAACGTCCCTCTAATTTGATTCTTCTAGATAAAGAAACTCTTACAGGAGCTTGAGTTCTGTCACAATTAATCGTGTTGTGGGCAATGACGTGAATATTTTATTCTGAAGCTTTATTCATTTATTTCTTGCACCATTAGTAGTGTATGCAAATACTTTATTTTTTCGCGCGTTACTCCATCACAGTGTTGTTGTGAAGCAGTGTACAGTGGGATCTCTGTAACTTTCTTGCATGTTATCCATGTAACACAATATATCAACGAACATCGCCATTGCATTTTCCTGGGAGATAACTGTGAGAAAGACTAACTAATGTCACGCTTTATTACTTTTAAGTAAACTTGTTGAGTCATTTAAACATTGCACCGCTTTAATGACAACAAACGACAGGAAATAACTAAAATCTCTATTTCCTTGTAGTATCGTTAGCTCTGGGCTCCCCAATGCAGAGCTACCAGGATTCAGAAGTCTTCTTCGATTTTTGACGACTTGTGCTCAGCAGACAAAGCGATGGTGCAATAATAGCCACAGTGGTATTATTGTTGAATTTTTATCGTCCTCGTAATATTATGTAGCAGTATTCCGAAGTTTCATTTTAGACGAAATATTATGGTATTATGGTATTCATGAGCTATAGATCCATATTACCTCCAATAAAACATGAAACCAAGTTTCCATTTCTTAGGCCAGGCTACCAGTAACGCACAGGCAGGTTATTCCTTACTTATCCCACTCTTCCCTCTCGCTAAGACAGAACGTCTGTGGAGCGGAACTGGTTCCCTCCTCTCTTTGTTAACCTCTGTGGCAGAGCTAGTACGAGGGCGTGCTGAAAAGTAATGTCTCCAAATTTTTTATGTGAAAATTTTTAAAGTGTATGAAATAAGGCATAGGAGGGGGAGTATTCACTGCAGTTGACAAAAATGTTGCCTCTACAAAGGTCGAAGTTGAGTGTGATAGTGATGTTATCTGGTATCTTATAATAGGTGTAGATGAATCTAAGTAAATTTTTGAATGTTTTTACCGACCACCCGATTCTGCTGTGGCAGTTATAGCGTCATTCAAAGAAACTGTACGGTCAATATCGCGTAAATATCCAGATCATGCAATACCAGTTGGAGGTGACTTTAACCTACCGAGTATAGATTGAGATGTCTGTGGATTCATTGTTGTTTTTACAGACAGACAATCATGTGAAATACTCTCGATCAAGTTTTCTGAAAACTGTCTTGAGCAGCTAGCTCGGCAGCTCCTACGCAATGGAAATATCTTAGACCTCGTAGCTACAAGCAGACCGAATCTTAACGACAATGTCAGTACAAAAACGGGGATTAGCGAGCATGACGTTATTATAGCAACTGTGATTACGAAAATTAATAAATTAGTCAAGAAGGCTAGGAGAGTGGTTCTACTAGATAAAGCAAATAAGCAGTTATTAGCATGTCACTTAGGCAGCGAAATGGGATCGCTTTGTTATGGGCAAAGTTAAAGCAGATTGTAAATCGTGGTCTGGAGAGTTATGTGCCTAGTACGTGGATAAAGAATGGAAAAGACACACCATCGTTTGATAACTAAATTCGGAAGGTGTTAGGACGCAGGGGCTGTTGCACTGTCTGCTGAAAAGAGATAGCACAAATGACGACAAGCAAAGATTAGTAGAGATTGGAGCGTCTGTGAAAAGATCTGTGAGCGAAGCGTACTGCTACCACCGTCACACCTCAGCAAAAGATCTGGCAGAGAACCCGTGAAAATTACGGTCTTACGTAAAATCGCAAAGCGGATCTAAGGCTTCCATTCAGTCCCTTGTTGACGAGTCTGGTGTGGCAGCTGAAGATACCAAATGAAATGCCAAAGTTTTAATTTTCACATTCAAGAAATCGTTCACGGAGAAGAGTCGTGCAAATATACCGACATTTGACCATCGGATAGATTCCCGTATGGACGACATACACTACTGGCCATTAAAATTGTTACACCAAGAAGAAATGCAGATGATAAACGGGTATTCATTGGACAAATGCCCTCTAGTCTAGACGGTGCCCTCTAGTGCCAGGGCAGAGGGTTGCAAACATGTAGACATGTAGAATAAAGATGTAGAATGCTAACAACGTTTGTTTTATTTGAAAAAGCTGTAAGAATTTTCACATTAAGAAATCCGAAGCATTACTTTTCAGTACGCCCTTCTATGACCTGGTTTCTGCATTCCTCTCTGGTAGGGCTAATTAAATACCTTGAATCATGTTAGAGTTTCCGGGTCCGAATATTTAAAACCATGGTGTTATCTTGCTTACTCCACTCCCCTCTTTATGCCATGGCAGAATGTCTGCGGAGCGGGGGTAGTTCCCTCCCTCTCCCTGTCGTCCTCCATGGCAGATTTAATGTAGCCTGCTCCCTGTTACCATACAATGACAAAGATACATCTTGAATCAAATTAGAGTTTCTGGATCTGAACACTTATATTCATTATGTGACCTCATATCAATAAAAATAGGTGCTAATACATTATATTCCTGCTACTAATTTTGGTTATCCCTGTAGTGAGAATCATAACTATCGATGATGGCTAAATTGTCGAGCGGTAGTTACATGGGAAGGGTAAGAAACTGGAAGTGATTTTTGTGAAATGTTTGCCTGTAGTAATTTAGGGAAATCATGAAACTCCGAAACAAACATGTTACAACACCCTCATTGGCATTGTAGCGAGAAGGAAGCACTTCTCTGGGCGGTATCAATAACCTGGTGTCTTGCTGTTTCGGTAAGTCCCCCGCAGCACAGTAGTAGCGCTCAGTCGCCAGGTTCCATATAGGTGGTGATTCTGCTGAAGTGGAGTGTTTAGGGATGCCAGTTGTTAATTGTCAACAACGTTTGTACTATACTTATTTTAATTTAGAAATTGCTTTGTCACACACGTCACAGAGTCAGAATTTGCCATACGGCGGCTCGGGGCTACGCCGTTGTATTCGGCCCTTTACCACATTAACACAGTTTTCTGACTTTACATAATGATAGACACTGTCCACGACACGTGGCGTTCTGATAACTAATAACTTCACTTTATATCTTAACAGCTGAGATATGCACTCGTTACCGTTCTTTTAGAGCTGCCCAGGTTACTCGACCGTGCGTGTTGAGTGGCTCCTTGCGACTAACTCGCCCTGTCTTACCGAAGGACAAGAGAGACCCCCCTCCCTTTCTCCCTTAGATAATAAGGACACTTCCAGCCAATGGGCGTTCAGATCGCTGTTGCTAGGGCGGACCTGACGTCGCGTTTGCGGACATTGTGACGGAAGTTTGTCTCGGAACACTGTCTCAGATTGTAAGATTCTACTCCCGAATAGTCGGATCTTGTCCCTACTAAGGTTGCACAAAATTGCCTTCTATGATTTCATCTCTAATGCTTCTTGCTGACGCCGCGCGGGATTAGCCGAGCGGTCTAGGGCGCTGCAGTCATGAACTGTGCGGCTGGTCCCGGTGGAGGTTCGAGTCCTCCCTCGGGCATGGATGTGTGTGTTTGTCCTTAGGATAATTTAGGTTAAGTAGTGTGTAAGCTTAGGGACTGATGACCTTAGCACTTAAGTCTCATAAGATTTCACACACATTTTGCTCCTTGCTGACGCTTAATTGTTAAATGTACATGTAGCCTGGCTGCTACTGAGCAGTCCCGAGTGCATAAATATGCCTAATACTTGGCTTAAACACGTGAAGGGAATGCACATATGCATTACAATGTCTCGACAAGGATTTGAACTCGAACCCTCGAAAGTACGAATGAGTCGGTTAATCTACCACTTTAATTGCGGTATTTAAAGATCAAGCCTTAGCTGTATTGGAAGAAGGTGGAAAAGGAGAACTGGCCATGGAATTGTTGAGGGAGCTATTTAGGAATTCGCCTGAAACGTTGCAGGAAAATGGAGGAAAGCCTGAGTCTATGAGACTGACGAGGCTATTTCCAAATATGAGCCAATCCCGATCACAAGAATAGTGTCTTAAACACTATGCCTCTACGTCTGGTAATTTCGTTGTCTGTACAAAGAACCGCTGCAAATACGCTCTATCTTCGTCTGATCATTCCAAAAACATTTAATTTCACCACTCCAGATTCAAATTACATTTCGCGGTCCTGTGAACAGTGGCAAGGACATGTTAGGCGTTGTTCGCACCAGTGTAAATGGCTGCAGGTTCAGTTTGATGCAGTCAGTGATCTGTCGGCACTTGCACGACCTTGAAAACCCGGTCTCCTCTCACTGCTTGTTGTTCGCTTACTTCCGTACCAGAACTTTAATAGTACTCCCTTTTGCGGCGTTTAATATTTTTATGCTGCTCAGTCATCCGTGTTACACAGTGTATCGTTAAGAAAACTAAATAGAAGATACCAGTATACGAAGGGACTTAACTCGATAGCCGCGTGCGTTAGCATGCTGCTTGCCGGATTTGGGGAGTCGCGTTGGTCCCGGATGGAATTCGCCCAGTGGATTAACGACGAGTACCGGTGTGTCGGCCAGTCAGGACGTATTTTTAGGCGGTTTCCCACATCTGACAAGGTAAGTACCCGAATGGTACCCACGTCTCGCCTGACGTACACGATTCACAAACATTTCGAAAACGTTCTCACAGTTTCACATCGATAACACTATATGCCAAAAGACTTGGTTCCGTTCAGATGAGGAACAGAGGGAAGGGGGAGGGGGCGGCCACAGTCGACCGCAAACATTTGCTAAGTCCAGCTTAGCATGACGACCCCGTGAAGATTCCGGATAAGGCCAGGAAAAAGAAGAAACAGAACGACGAACCAGTATATGAGGGGACTTCAAACAGCAAGATACACGTTACTAAGACAGTCCGAGTAACTTTCACTGTGTGCTACACTACACTTCAAAGTAACACATGTACATGACACTATTTTTCGACATAGTCTCCAAGTCTCTATAAAAAATGTTCAGTACCTTCTACCAAACGTTCAGTTCCTTGACGGTAGAAAGCCGCTGCTTTGTCACAGAGCCATTTCAGAATCGCTGCGTGAGCGTCCTCATCATTAGAAAATATCACCTCTCTCCCCCATCCTCCTAAAGTTCGCTGAAAAGGGTTGAAATAGCATGGTACGAGATTTGGAATTCCCGATCAGCAACACCCACGTCTGTGTGGCCTTAGTCAAATTTTTGACACCATTTCGCTACGGCGATACTCTATATTACAGTTGGTTCATACGTCGCCAGAAATTCACGGTAAATCTGTGTGCAATTTCGACGTTTTGCCCACAAGAATCGTACTGTCCCACGAACTCAACATTACAGTACGTTTCCAGTTGCCGCTCCATTTCAGACGCGCACACTGATACACCTGTTACACGCACCACAGCAAAACTATGGCTGACGTGCTACTCACTTTCTGAATCCCGTACGTACACAAAAATTTTACAAAATTCTGTTCGCATTCCTTATGTTAGCTTCAAAAATTTGCAGTTTTCCATTATGTTTATACCGAATTGGCATATTGAGAGTGCAATGGTAGTCTTCAGTAGACAGTAATAAAGAATCTGGTACCACACGCCATGGAATTTGAATCCCCGCCAGACGTCATGGACGTCGAAGACCCCTAGAGGTCTCTGCACCATCGTGCCGTAAGCTGTGGCGGCGCGCGCATCCTGGCCCACATTTAGTGTGACGGCGCCACAGTGGGACACGTGGTTTCAGCGGCCAATAGCGGCGCCCCCGATAGAGTACTTAAGCGCCTGCCTCTCGCTCACCCCCTCCCCCCGAGTCCTTTTGTATTCCCCTCCTCTGCCTTCCCCACTCCCTGTCGCGTCTGCCCAGTACCCCCCACCCCTCTTATGGGTCCTCATCCTCCATCGGCTCCTTTCCTGCCTCCCCCCCTTCGCATTTCCTCTCCTTCCCCTCTCTTTTATCTTCCCCTCATCTGTCTAGTTGCCCCCCACGTGCTCTCGGCTTTGGTATGTCATATTTTAGTGCAGTGTTCCAGTGCATGTTCAGTGTTGTTTCATCTTTTCTCGTGTTGCGAACAGAAACCATGCTGTCTCTGGGTGTGACTTTTATGTCCTTTGCGAACAGAAACCAGACTGTCGCCGTGTTTTATTTTTAATTGTCTGTCTATCATTTTACCTGTCTGCTTCGTATGTATTTTTATTAACATCATCATCCCTTTGTTCTGTTTTTAAGTTCCACAATTTTTTTTTCGCCATGTTACCCTTTAAGTCTTCGCTTTTAACTCCTGTTTTTTATTATGTATTATCTTCTCTTTGAAACAAAGTCTGTAGGCTGAAGAGCGGCATGCTAAGCTGCTGCCAGGGAATCGAAATTCAACCCAAGCATGCCCTCAAACAGCCCGCCTTCTTCCTTCAGAAGAGGAGGGAATGAAAAGTGCCAAAAAAAAAAAAAAAAAAAAAAAAAAAACCAGCCAGCCAGTCTAACATTGCGTACGGCTGTGGACTCATCGCCTCGCCTTAGACAGCTCATTTTCTTTTTTCTTCTGTGTACGAGTGGACGTGGTTGTTAGGTTTGCTTGTGACTCCGTTGTTTCGATCTTGTTGTTATTCGTTCTGTCCTGCGTTGGTCGTGTCCGTCCTCTTCCGTTGTGGTGTTATTTACGGGCCGCTCCGCAGGTCCCACCGCGCTTTCCGTCATTTCAACCCCGCAATTGTTCCGGTCGCCGTTACAAAGAACTTTTCCATAATACATTTCCAGGTTCACAGTTTCAAATTACGAGGAACAGTCAAATTAAAATCTAACACCCGCCAAAAACGAACCATGGAACTGTCCCATTCAAAAGTAATCGTAACACTTGTTAATACATTTATCCCACTGAGAGACGAGTCGATCAAATCCTGTTTCGAAGAACGGCCGGTGACAGATTCACAATTGGGCCAACTCTTTCACTTCGTCGCCCTACTGTAACCGACGTCCACGTATGTCTTTCTTCAAGTCGACAAACATGTGAAAATCACATGTTGAAAGATCCGGCCTCTATGAAGGACACTGAAGTGTTTCCCAACCAAATCGCTGAAACGCAGCCTTCGTCCGATTGGCAATGTGGGAATGGGTGTTATCGAGCAACACGATGATTCCGTCCGACAGCATTCCGACAGCCCGATGGCAAATGGCAAAGCCAACAGTGGAGACATCCCACATCTCCTCTGCCAAAGACATCCAGTGCTCTTCACCCAAGTTCCAGTACGGTGCTGAGGACCTTGCTCTTCGACTGCAGGGCCCCTGTGCTCATATAGTTCCTCGAGCGTGGAACCTCAATCAGTGCTCAGTCCCATGAAAACATTTTGCAGAAAATGCGACGCACCATAAGGTCATAACTCCCAGGAATGCTGTCGGATGGAACCATCCTGTTGCACGATAACGCTCGCCCTCACACTACCAATCGGACGAAAACTACGCTTCAGCAATTTGTTTGGGAAATACTGTATAGAGCCCGGATCTTTCACCGCGTGATTTCCACATCTCTGGCGACCTGATGGAAGACATGCGTGGTCGTTGATTTCAGTCGGTCAACGAGGTGGAAGAGTGAGTGCTGTTGTGGATCCCGTCAGCGGCCGACTGCGGTCTGTGAAACAGGAATTGACTGTCTCGTCTTCCATTGGGATAAATGTCTTAATGCCTGTGGTGATTACTTTCGTGGAGGGTTTTGGGGTTTCATTTGAATGCCCCTTATAGTGACATTGAGCTGTTATGGACTGACAGTCACTTCTGTAATTTTATAAAAAAATTAATGGAAAAGGTCAGTAGAGATATCATGTAGTTTTATAACGATGTCGTGCTGTCCTTTCCGAAACAAGTTTTGAATCGAACTTCTGTTCATCAAACAAAACGGAGAAGCATGGGAAGCAAATCATGGGAGGAATCTGGAAGCAAGGCGAACGACAAGTTTGGAGATCTGGAAGAGAAGAGATTACTCGTGCATTAAAGTGTAGACTATAATTAAGGTAATTGCAGAAGGAGGCCAGGTGGTTCAGTAGGAGCCACTGTTGCGTCTTTAGATACACGACTATTTCATGAATGTTGCGGTGCGTTATCTGATGACTATGATGATTCACGGGAAGGAAGCAGCTCCAATCTTGAAATAAAGGTGGGGCATCTTGACTGGATGAGATGCCGGCCGAGATATCAAAGCCAGTTTCATCTATATAGTAACGTGGTCTATTGGCTTACGTTGCTGCCTTGTATCACGGGGTTCTGGGTTGGATTCCCGGCCGGGTTGTGGATTTTCTCTGCAGAGGGACTGGGTGTTTGTGTTGTCTTCATCATTTCATGATCTTCATCATCATTAGTAACAGTGACTAGATGGAATTGTGTAAAAATTGGGACTTTGTAAGGGCGCTGATAACCTCGCAGTTGAGCGCCCCACAAGCCAAACTTCATCATCATCCATATAGTGACCTGATCGGAATAATGGAAATTGTTATAGATATTGTCAAGAACCCGGTAATAATTTTAAATTCTCCATTGTCCTAGATTGATACGGTACAAGCTCTTCCTCGTGACGTTTGTAGTACAAAGGGGCCCGAGAAAAGCTGTATATAACCCGGTGAAAGTCATTTTTTCAAAGTCTAGACTATTCACAATGCAGAAATCTGAATACTAGCGGATCCACAGTGCAACAGTGAAGCCGTAAGTTGCTGATAAAAACAGTAGTTCGGCAGTGCGCTCTTTAGCGTAGTTGTTCCAGGTCTCAGTAATAGGTGGCGATGTTCCCCTGTAACGTATTTTACAGCAAAGTGAAAGAATGGTGGTGAGTGTTTGCAGCTTGCCAGGATTCAAAAAAGTGTTTGACTGGATCTAGCGTTTTACAGACCGAGCTCTCCCAGATCACAGGAAGTGGCGGTGGTTTGGAAGGGCTGCTTGAATTCTTTTGACTTCCAAATCTACCAGAATGCTGCAGCTAGGATTTGCTGGACCGCCTCCGTGATGAGTTGCAGTCGCGTGAAAACATAATTATTTGCTATAAATACTTTTTCAAGGCATTCAAGATGCCTCATGCTTTGTTCACGGAGTGTGGCTTTAATATACTGAAACTTCACGAGTCAGGTAGTTGTTCTCAGGATCTGTGGCGTTCGCTTCCGATTCTCAGTGTGTGCCAGCCAGTAGCGGCTGATCGACAGACAGAATTATTTCGTATGTGGTTGTAGAATAAGTGAACTTGGGGAGGGGGGATCGACGGAACAGCAACTCATAAGTATGGGAATCAGTGCCAAGGAGAGAATCATCACCGGTATATCTAGCAGCTTGTATGTATAGCGTTGCGGGTTCAGTGAACAACACTTTATTCGTGAAATATTTTTGTTGTAACTTTGTTGTTGTCTTTCACGTAAATGACGTTAAAATGTATCAATAGACTGCATAGTCAGAGTGGTTGTTCTTATAAAGGGCAATTTGCAAACATTTCCGAACCACTTCGCCCAGGAAACAGCCACTGAGTTTATCTTCGTAGACTTTTCTCGGACTAGGTAGATCTACGCAACATGGTGTACCTTGAATAAAGTGTAAGTGTTGATGTAGTATGCTTGCGGTAATCTACAAAGCTGTCGGAGATGGTGATCACGTAAATTCAAGAATGTTTGCATTTTCTTTCACTAGTAATTTTGCAACATGTCTCTGGCCATGGACTGTGTCACTCTGGGTATACATGTGGTAAAACGTGTGTTTTCTGCAGACCATCAGATGAGAAGCAGACCGACTTCTTTCATTATGGATCGCGCTACTATCTCCCGCTAATTGCTGGACAATGTCCAAAGTGAGCTGGAGGCCCTCACCGTTAGCAAGAACAACATTCACGTAATCCGCTTAGGTTCATGCGCAAACATTTTTGTTTTTGAGTTATCAGTCTTCTGACTGGTTTGATGCGGCCCGCCACGAATTCTCCTCTCTCCGCCAACCTCTCAACCTCAGAGTAGCGCTTACACCCAACGTATTCAGTTTGTTGGATGCATTCCAATCTCTGTCTTCCCCTACAGTTTTCACCCTTTGCATCTCTCTCTAGTGGTGTGGAAGTTATCCGCTGTCGTCTTAACACACGTCCTCTCATTCTGTCCCTTCTTCTTGTCGGCATTTTCCATATATTTCTTTCATCGTTGACTCTGCAGTCTCCTCATTTATTATCTTACTAGTCCACCTAATTCTCAAAATCCTTCTGTAGCACCAAGTCTCAAAAGTTTCGATTTTACTCTTTTCTAGATTCCTTATAATCCGTGATCGACTACCATATAATGCTGTGCTACAAATATACATTCTCACAAATTTCTTCCTCAGATTAAGGCCAACACTAGTAGAAATCTTTTGGCCAAGAATGATCTCTTTCCCTGGACAGGTCTGCTTTTTATGTCGTCTTTGCTTCGTTAGCCATGAGTTGCTTTGCTTCCAAAGTAGCAGAATTCCTTAAGTTCGTCTACTCCACTGTAATCAGTTTTATTTTTAAGTTTGTCGCTAATCTCATTACTGCTACTCCTCATCAGTTTCGTCTCTTTTCGATTTACTCCCAATCCATATTCAGTACGTAATAGACCGTTCACTACATTCCAAATGTCCTGTAATTCTTCTACAGTTTCACTGAGGATGGCAATGTCGTCAGAGAGTCGTATCATTTACATCCTTTAACCCTGAATTTTAATCTCACTGTTCATCCTTTCTATTGTTTCTCTTACGCATCTTCGACGTATACATTGCACAGTAGGGGGGAAGGGTTTCAACCTTGTCTTACCTCCTTTTTGACCCTAGAACTTTGTTCTTAGTTTA
Source organism: Schistocerca americana (assembly GCF_021461395.2). Lineage (NCBI taxonomy): Eukaryota > Metazoa > Arthropoda > Insecta > Orthoptera > Acrididae > Schistocerca > Schistocerca americana. The sequence continues at coordinate 534,156,346 of NC_060130.1, forward strand.
TCATTCTTGTTATTACCTCTTGGTTCTGGTACGTCTTGTATATCATCCGTCTTTCCCTATGGCTTACAGCCATTTTTCAAAGACTATTAAACAGCTTGCACCACTATACACTGTCGAACGCTTTTTAAAGATCGGCAAATCCTACGAACGTTCTTGATTTTTCTTAATTCTTGCTTTCATTATCAAGTGCAACATCGTAACTACCTCTCTGGTACCTTTACCTTCCAGAAAACCACACTGATGGTCATCTAACAGGTCTTCAAGTTTCTTATATATATATATATATATATATATATATATATATATATATATATATATATGGCCATTAAAATTGCTACACCACGAAGATGACGTGCTACAGACGCGAAATTTAACCGACAGGAAGAATATGCTGTGATATGCAAAAGATTAGCTTTTCAGAGCATTCACACAAGGTTGGCGCCGGTGGCGACACCTACAACGTGCTGACATGAGGAAAGTTTCCAACCGATTTCTCATACACAAACAGCAGTTGCCCGGCGTTGCCTGGTGAAACGTTGTTGTGATGCCTCGTGTAAGGATGAGAAATGCATACCATCACGTTTCCGACTTTGATAAAGGTCGGATTGTAGCCTATCGCGATTGCGGTTTATCGTATCGCGACATTGCTGCTCGCGTTGGTCGATATCCAATGACTGTTAGGAGAATATGGAATCGGTGGGTTCAGGAGGGTAACACGGAAAGCAGTCGAGATGACAGGCATCTTATCCGCATGGCTGTAACGGATCGTACAGCCACGTCTCGATCCCTGAGTCAACAGATGGGGACGTTTGCAAGACAACAACTATCTGCACGAACAGTTCGACGACGTTTGCAGCAACATGGACTATTAGCTCGGAGACCATGGCTGCGGTTATCCTTGACGCTGCATCACAGACAGGAGCGCCTACGATGGTGTACTCAACGAAGAACCTGGATGCACGAACGGCAAAACGTCATTTTTTCGGATGAATCCAGGTTCTGTTTACAGCATCATGGTGGTCACATCCGTGTTTGGCGACATTGTGGTGAACGCACATTGGAAGCGTGTATTCGTCATCGCCATACTGGCGTATCACCCGGTGTGATGGTATGGGGTGCCATTGGTCGGTCACCTCTTGTTCGCATTGACGGCACTTTGAACAGTGGACGTTACATTTCAGATGTGTTACGACCCGTGGCTCTACCCTTCATTCGATCCCTGCGAAACCCTACATTTCAGCAGGATAATGCACGACCGCATGTTGCAGGTCCTGTACAGACCTTTCTGGTTACAGAAAATGTTCGAATGGCCAGCACATTCTCCAGATCTCTCACCAACTGAAAACGTCTGGTCAATGGTGGCCAAGCAACTGACTCGTCACAATGCGCCAGCCACTATTCTTGATGAACTGTGGTATCGTGTTGAAGCTGCATGGGCAGCAGTATCTGTACACGCCATCCAAGCTCTGTTTGACTCAATGCCCAAGAGTACCAAGGCCGTTATTACGGCCTGAGGTGGTTGTTCCGGGTACGGATTTCTCAGGATCTATGCACCCAAACTGCGTGAAAATGTAATCACATGTCAGTTCTAGTATAATATATTTGTCCAATGAATACCCGTTTATCATCTGCATTTCTTCTTGGTGTAGCAGTTTTAATGGCCAGTAGATATATACTTTTTTTTTTTTTTTTTTTTTGTCAGTAACTTCGACAGCTGGGCTGTTAAGCCGACTGTACGACTGTTACCGCATTTAACTGCCCTTGTTATCTTCTGGATTGCGTGGATGTTATTCTTCCGAAAGTCTGATGGTAAGTCTCCAGCCACATAGACTCTTCTAATCAACTTGAATAGTCGTTTGGTTGCCATTTTCCCTTATGATTTTAGAAATTGTAAAGGAATATTATCTATATCTGCTGCCTTATTTTGTCGTAAGTCTTCCAAAGCTCTGCTAAATTCTTGCTCAAATACTGGAACCCTTATTTATTCCACACTGACTTCCATTTTTTCTTGTATCACGTTGTGGGATAAGTCCTCCCCCACGTACTGGCCTTGAATGTATTGCAGTCTTAATGTTGAGACAATTTCTTTTCATTTCACCAAAGACTCTTTTGACTTTTCTATAAGCTGAATCAGTCCCTCACATATCTTTTTCTATTTCTTCACATTTTTCCTGCACGCCTGTCACCTTAGCTTCCGTGCACATCCTGTTTATTTGATTCCTAAGTGACTTACGTTGTTGTATTTCCGTCTTTCCCTGAGCATTTCTGTACATGACCTCTTTCGTCAATCAGTTGAACTATTTCTTCTGTTACCCAAGGTTTCTTCGCAGGTAGTTTCTTTGTACCTACATTTTTATGTCTAACTGCAGTGATTGCTATTTTTAGAAAAGTCCATTCCTCTTCCGTTGATTGCCTACTGTAGTATTTATTATTGTAGTATCCACAGTCATAGAGACCTTAACACTCATCTCATTATTCCTCAGTACTTCAGTATCCCACATCTTTCCACTGTGACTCCTTAGGACCGCTCTCTTACACTTCAGTCTACTCTTCAACATTAGTAACTTGTTATCTGATTCTGTATCTGCTCCCGGGTTCACCTTACAATCCAATATCTCGTTTCGGAATATCTGGCTGCCAATGGTATATTCCAGCTGGAGTTTTCCCGTGCCTCCAGACGTTTCCAAAATATATATGCTCATGCGATTTTTAACAGTGTTTTCACTATTAGTACATGAAATTTATTGTAGAACGTAATTAGTATTCCTGCTCTCTCATTCTTACTACCAAGCTCATTTTCTCCCGTAACTCTTTCTTTAATTATTTCCGCGAGTACTGCATTCCAATCCTCTATGATTATCAGTTTATCCATTTCCCTTACATGCTGAAACAGCTGTTGAATATCCTCATACACCTTCTCCATCTCTTCATCTTCTACATGAGACGTCGACATTAATATCTGAATTATTGTTGTCAGTGTTGGTTTGCTATCGATTCTGATGAGAACAACCCTATCACTGAACTATTCACAGTACCTCACTCAGTGCTCTCTCTTCCTATCCATGACGAATCCTATTATCGTTATAAAATTTTCAGCTGCTGTTAATATTATTCTGTATTCGTCTGACCAGAAATCCCTATCTTCCTTCTGTTACACTTCACTGACTCCGTTAAATCTAGAACGAGCCTTCCTATTTCCCTTTTCATAAGTTCTAGCTTCCCAACCATGTTCAAATATTTGACATTCGACGCTCGAACTCGTCAAGTTTCACCCTTTCGTTGGTTATTCAATCTTTTTCTCAATACTTCTTCCCTTGGCAGTTCTTTCCCCCCTCCCCCCTCACCACCACCACCACGGAGGTCGGAACAGGGTACCAATCTGCCATCTTTTGCCAGTGGAAAGAAGATCATCATGACGCTTTTTCAATTACAGGTTGCATGTCCCGTAAAAACACAATATCTGCCTTCAGTGGAGTGAGTTCCACTGCGTTCTGCATTTTTCTAACACGGCTATTAAACCCCTGTGGTTCTTTCCCATCCCCTGAGACCTTGCTCGGGACATATTTGTCTATAGAATATTGAGAGATACTTATGAATTTTTTCATTTATGCCTCACATCTTCGTCTTCTGTACTGGATATTTGGTGCTGAATGCCAAGTTACTCTGCAGTTTGTATCCTGTTACTCTTCTTAAGCAAAAATACGTTCCTACGTTTCTTAACGTATCTTATAAAAGCTGTAGTCATAGATGCTATCGAAGTCTTCTGATAACTAATACCTTCCTCTACGTCATTTCACTTCAGCGCATCTGATTCAACTGAAACCAATTTGTGATGATGATTCTGTTACGTTTCTGTTTTATTCGTCTTGTATGACCATGTATTTTTTCATCTATGTCACTAAGTGGCTATCTCAGAACGTGGGAACACTTGCAGGTTGCCTATGTAGCGACTTCCAGGGGCAACAGAAATTTGATTTTCAGTATGTCGCGTAATTACTGACAGAATTTAAAAAGAGCAAATGCTGTCATAATCTACTCTTTAAGATGTATATTCTTATGTTAAAAGTTTAACAAATAAGACAAGTACTACAGTCACAAACCGTGCGTCTGTCATGAGGCAGCGTAACTGACGACCCACAAATACCCTGACTTTATTCATGTAATATTTGAGAATGAGAACACTTTGCGACTTTCAAAAAACCTTATACATAATTTCAAACCTATGAGACTTTTTATTACTGAAACCATTTTCCCTGTTCATGCAGTAAAACTTCACCATCAGACATGAAGCTTTAATTTATTACTTATTTACTATAGACTTTATTTGCAACACAGTTTCCAGACAGTATCCACATGCATCACTGAATGCACATGCAAAACAATATAACATTACAACACATATTTCAGGACATATGGCACCATAAATTTTGAGATGCATGAAGAACTCGTTTTTGATTAGAATGGAGCGCAAATTCCTCTAGTGTTTCAAATGAGAACACTTAGCGGCTTCCAACAAACTTTTAGCATAATTTCAAACAATTTCTAAAATTTTTTCGCTTACATGCTTAACGTCAAAAATTTAACGCATTAACTCATTTGTAAAGTAACCACACGTCTGAAGCTGTTTTACACACCGGAGTTCGATTCTTTAAGGACTCGAAGGTTTACTGGTACATATCTAAAACGCTATTTATAACCACGTTTAATCATACTTCATTCGTTGTAGGCTATGCACACATCATGAGTAACAACCAATTATACTTTTCCTATATTTGATTTCAATCAAAGAGTGTCAAAATGTTTGTTTCGACTTGAAAGAGTGTTTGAAAAACTGTGTCCAGGAGGAGCAAACCGCTGCAGCATAACTAGGAACTGAACAGACAATACTTTTAAAAAGGGTACATATCGTTCAGAAAGATGCTGCTTAATCTTACGGATATACGAACTCAAAACGATAAATGAGCCGTTGGTGGGAAGACCAGAGTGGTTGTCGCGAAATTAGACATCTCAAGTTCACACCCGCTCCGTGCTGTCCAACGGCAGTATGTGCTGTGATATGCTCACCTCATAGCTTTGTATGATACAATAATTGCAGTGCCTGTGTTATCCTAAATTACGATACAAATTCCCTTTGGACACGCATGCATGTCCAAAGTGACAGGCGCTCTGGCGACTGCAGCCGTTATGAAATACATTACATTTTTTCGTAATTGCGAATATGGACCACCGTCATCTTTAGAGTGGAATGACGACAATGAAAATTTGTGACGGACCAGGCCTCGAACCCGGATTTCCCGCTTATCACGAGCGGTCGCCTTACCATTTCTTTTTTATTACCTTTTTATGAAACCTTTCTGACGCCCAAAGGAAGGGGGGAGGCCTGGCCACTTCTTGCCGATCTGCACACCAGGCGATGCTCGTCTGTGTCCAAAACATCACAGGCGACACACGACGGGATGTCTGCGAGATGAATCCCGTGAAAGCGTGACCAGCATACTTGCTTCTCATAGACAGTTAGGTACCACGCAGACTGGATGTCAGTGTCAAGATAAGGAGCGCACACCAATCGCCAAACGGCACGCCAGTCGACGTGGGGATGCTTCACCTCAACCACGTTTGGAGACCTGTACTGTCGAAAAAAGCCATAGACCGCCTTCGTCGATGGCAAGTGCGCTGGCATTATCGCAGTACGGACGTAGCTCAGGCCGAGGAAAAAGTGGCGGAAGTGAAAGAAGGGCAGCGGGACTCCCGAAAGTGGGATAGTCGCTGAGAGTGAGTGTGGTGCAAGGGCCTCCAGCAACAAACTGGTAAGTCACGTAGTGCAACAGCGCCACAACGCCATGTGAGAGGTACTGAAAAGGCCTATCGCTCTTTCAGGCACATGATACAGACCTAAATTGCTCCTGCGTCGCGGGGTGGTGAGGGTCTCGTACCTTATCTTGAACAGCAAGCAAACAAATGAACCCAATCTCGCTAACATGCGGCGGGCCTTGGATGGCGGAATAGGAAGTCTCTGTGCCACATGGGGGATACGTGACGCTTAATATACGTTTACGTATTGTGTCCATTGTAGATCAAGTGTTCGTAAAGGGTGACATAAGAACCCATCTCATAGTTGGGAAAGTGGGCGTTGTTGAGGGCAATCGTGCGCCTTAGATCACTTGCGAAATCGAGTCCCAAGCATCGGATGGTATCAGCTACACGCAAACAAGCAGCGCTGTCCGCAGGAAGCCGCGAACCTATAGCCATGGCGCCCGATTTACGGGCGTTGAGGCAGTTACCAGAAGCTTCACCGTAGGTGGTAGCCCATATCAGTGACTCGATGATCTCAGCACCGCTACGAAGAACGACAACGAGATCGTCTGCATAAGCAGTGCAGCTGAATACATAGTCACCGACAGACATCCCAGAGAGGCATTGACAGAAGCGGCACAGCAACGATTCCATGGCGAAAGCATACAACAGTGCAGAGAGTGGGCGGCCTTAACCCACTGATCGACGGATTGAGATGGGAGGAGTGAGACGGCCATTGAGATGGGAGGTCACTGTAGAGTACGCGGGACGTAGCTCCACAAAGGAGACGCATTACGACGTCGACGGTAATATCAGAGTATCCCATAATGCGGAGCATCCCTTCCAGGCAGGCGTGATCAACCCGATCGGACTCCTGGCTGAGGTCAAGAGCTGCCAAAAGTCCAGGCATACGACGAGCGTGAGCAAGAGCGATTATCTCCCGATAGTGACAGAGGGCAATGCGGATGTTACTGACACCTCCCAAAGAAGTTTGATCGGGGAAAACCACGTACCGAGCCGTCCGTTTAAGCCGCGCAGCCAACAGCCGGGTAAAGATCTTTGTGGCTCTGTTAAGTAACGTCAGGGGGCGATAATCGCGTATCCATGAGGGACTCCGAGGCTAGTGGATGGGAATGAGAAGACGGTCTTGAATTGGCAGGAAAGGTGACATAAGGTCCTGAAAAATTTCCGTCCACACTGACACCAGAAGGGGATGAAATGCCCGACTCCAGTGGGAGGCCGTCAGAGCCAGGCGACTTTTCGTAGAACCCAATTGGATACCACCATGGACTTCGTTCGCAGTGACGTTAGTAAGCAGATCCACCGTCGCATCCATGGGAACCGAGCCAAAGGAGAGTCTGGAGACCGCCGTAACGTTGGCAGGGTGGTAACGTTGTTCAGAATACAGCATAACATAATATACATGGAGGGCTGACACTATATCCCGCTGGGTATCAAAGCGCCGATAATCATCGGTCGTGAGAACATTAATCAAAGTCTTCCGACGATGGCGTCGTTCCGCTATGACATGATACATTGATGGTCGCTTCTGCACTAAACCATCATGTGTACGCGCTCTGACCATAGGTCCTTCAATGTTGCGGCGAGAGAGGGATGGGAGCTATACCTTGGCATGATTCACCATCGCCCGGTGCGCTGGCGAATGCGGAATCCCAGAGAATGGTGAAATAAAATTCATTATTTCGTCGCCGGCAGGCAGCAACCTCCCTTCGATAACCAATGAAGGCACAGCGGAGGGCAGGCTTTGCACAGAGGAAGACAGGGCAGACTAATAGGCATCACTGTGTCGACGACAAGCTGTCCACGTTGTCTCGATGAACTGCCAGTGGTTGGGTGAAGTACGGTGGATCGTGTTCAGTTCCATGGTCCACGGCCACGCCGCACCTTTTGGCAGCAGAGACTGATGGCGCAGATTTACACTACTGCCCATTAAAATTACTACACCACGAAGATGACGCGCTACAGGCGCGAAATTTAACCGACAGGAAGAAGATGCTGTGATATGCAAATGATTAGCTTTTCAGAGCATTCACACTAGGTTGGCGCCGGTGGCGACACCTACAACGTGCTGACATGAGGAAAGTTTCCAACCGATTTCTCATACACAAACAGCAGTTGCCCGGCGTTGCCTGGTGAAACGTTGTTGTGATGGCTCGTGTAAGGAGGAGAAATGAGTACCATCACGTTTCCGACTTTGATAAAGGTCGGATTGTAGCCTATTGCGATTGCGGTTTATCGTATCGCGACATTGCTGCTCGTGTTGGTCGAGATCCAAAGACTGTTAGGAGAATATGGAATCGGTGGGTTCAGGAGGGTAACACGGAAAGCAGTCGAGATGACAGGCATCTTATCCGCATGGCTGTAACGGATCGTACAGCCACGTCTCGATCCCTGAGTCAACAGATGGGGACGTTTGCAAGACAACAACTATCTGCACGAACAGTTCGACGACGTTTGCAGCAGCATGGACTATTAGCTCGGAGACCATGGCTGCGGTTACCCTTGACGCTGCATCACAGACAGGAGCGCCTACGATGGTGTACTCAACGAAGAACCTGGATGCACGAATGGCAAAACGTCATTTTTTCGGATGAATCAAAGTGCTGTTTACAGCATCATGATAATCGCACCCGTGTTTGGCGACATCGCGGTGAACGCACATTGGAAGCGTGTATTCGTCATCGCCATACTGGCGTATCACCCGGCGTGATGGTATGGGGTGCCATTGGTTACACGTCTCGGTCACCTCTTGTTCGTATTGATGGCACTTTGAATAGTGGACGTTACATTTCAGATGTGTTACGACCCGTGGCTCTACCCTTCATTCGATCCCTGCGAAACCCTACATTTCAGCGGGATAATGCACGACCGCTTGTTGCAGTTCCTGTTAGGGTCTTTCTGGATACAGAAAATGTTCGACTGCTGCCCTGGTCAGCACATTCTCCAGATCTCTCACCAATTGAAAACGTCTGGTCAATGGTAGCCCAGCAACTGGCTCGTCACAATACGCCAGTCACTACTCTTGATGAACTGTGGTATCGCGTTGTAGCTGCATGGGCAGCTGTACCTGTACACGCCATCCAAGCTCTGTTTGACTCAATGCCCAGGCGTATCAAGGCCGTTATTACGGCCAGAGGTGGTTGTTCTGGGTACTGATTTTTCAGAATGTATGCACCCAAATTGCGTGAAAATGTAATCACATGTCAGTTCTAGTATAATATATTTTCCAATGAATACCCGTTTATCATTTGCATTTCTTCTTGGTGTAACAATTTTAATGGCCAGTAGTGTATGCGTCATGGTCTGAGAAAGCTATGGGCCAGACTTCAGCAGCCTGCATCCCACTAACAATATCGCGGGAGATGTAAACACGATAGAGGCGGTTGGAAGGATGGCTAGTGAAATGTGCAATCCCCGGACAATCTCCTGGGTTCGATTCCCGGGGGGGTCAGGGATTTTCTCTGCCTTGTGATGAGTGGGTGTTGTGTAATGTCCTTAGGTTAGTTAGGTTTAAGTAGTTCTAAGTTCTAGGGGACTGATGACCATAGATGTTAAGTCCCATAGTGCTCAGAGCCATTTGAACCCGGGCAATCGCCATGAACATACTCCCAAGGATCAGCATGGCTGAGGTGCTGGAAGTGACGTGGTAGTTGGTCTTTGGATGCCTGGGTGCAGTTGAAATCGCCTCCCGTGATCAATGCATCCTGACGACCCAGGAAACGAGACGTGGCTGTCTCCGAGAAGAAGGTGTAACCCTCATGGCGACGACACGAACCAGATAGCGCGTATAAACTGACGATTCTGATGCCACTAAACGTGAGAGCCATACCTCTGGCATCAAGGAGACAGACAACTGCATCAGCGAGGATACCGTCACATAAGAGGAACACCACCCCACTACCAGTAGGGGAAGCATGGTAGACATGTGCTCTAAAACTATGGCGAGCACAGAAAATTGCAGCATGCACCTCCTGAAGGAGGACATCGTCAACACCCACAGCATACAGCGTGTCATGGAGTAAAGCCAGTTTGTGGCGTACGCGAATGTTATTGGCATTGACTGTGGATATGGAGTAAGTCTAGAAAGCTGCCATCGCCAGGAAGGCGGGCGATTCAAACACGGGGAAGCACAAGGAATTTCCTGTTAGGCCCCCATGGAAGAGTACATCAGTGTGATGGGGAAAAGCCGACCCCGCCAAATGGAGTCCATCGCTCTGTAAACCTCCAGAATGTCCAGCCTCAGCATCGACGTCGTCCGCCAGGAGACAGACGTGTCACGGGGCCGGTTCAATGAAACACTGTCAGAGGTGCACCCACAGACAGCGTCAGACTCAGAAGGGAGGCAACCGCATCAGACGCAGGCGGAACAAGGCCAGTGCCCGGAGGTGGACGCTGGCTGGAGATGAAGGCGGGGAAGGAAATCGCGTCGTCACGTATCAGGGCATCAGAGGACAGCGCACCATCAGTAGCAGGGTCCTCATCCTGTGCACACATCCGATGGAGGCAGTCATCAGAGGGTTTACGGCGTTGTCTCTTCCGTTTCCTCGGCGACCGTTGCTTCCTAACATGCTGTTCCAGACACCGGTACCGACTGATTCAGAGGGCGCACAGCTGGCAACGCCGCCGCAGACGCGTAAGATAAAGGTAACATAGTGGGCGCCGCAGAAAGAGCGATGTCTCCGATCAGCGTCTAAACCAGTCTACGTTGGAGACATTCAGAACGGACATAGCTTTCCAGGCCACAACCTGAATAGGTGCGCGGCTGTCCATTGTACATGACGACAGTCCTGCAACCGGCAATAACCAAGCAGGAAGGCAGGTGTTCCCATAGTTCAATTTTTAGCTGTCGGACAACACTGAGGACACAGTGTGTTTCGAACGTCTTCCACGTTTCAGCAACGTGACTGACAACGTTGCCGTAAGGTTTAACGGCGGCCACCACGGCTTCCGACGGTACATCAGACAGGAGTTCGAAAACCAGTAAACTTCGGAGACCAAAACCAGCGTGATCGACCACGACAGTCCCTATATGTCCGTCAGAGTATCGGAACTTGAGAGCTTTAGTGTGGCGCCGCACAAAGTCGCCGCACAAATCGTCAGTCGCCAACTTTTTGTGTGCAGTAGTACTGTGGATCGAAAAATGAATTCCGAGAATATCTTGTGGCGGCATATGCGTTTCATCCCGTATAAAACGTTCTACTTCATACGCCTTCGGTCGTTCGTCATCCAAAGGAACTTTGCATCGCATTTTAGAATAATACAGGCACTGCAATATCGTATTTATCCGCCGACACCGGGCAAGCGACGTCTCACCTGTACGGGAATATATATAAATGATGTACGAGGGCAGGTTGTAGGCGCGTGGTTGACGACATACAAAAGTTTGAATCTTGTCGTGAGCCGTGCATGAATAGCTGGATGGTAAGGCGACCGCTCGCGATGAGTGGGAAATCCAAGTTGGAGTTCCGTTCCGGCACAAATTTTCACTGTCGTCATTCCATTCTACAGCTGATTGTTGGCTATATTTGCAATTACGAATACATCTAATGTATCACAGCTTTGTTGTCACACATATACTGTTACAAGTGAGTTTGCGCCAGCTGAATGTTCGGTGTTTTCCTGCGTTATCGTGTGCTCACGTGCTTGTTTCAGCCTTCCGTGGAACGTTGCATTGACGTGTGTTTGGTAGAGAGTGTAATGCAGGAGCAAAGGTCTACACCGGTCAGTGTACGTAAACGGCGACAAGGAATTCGAAAACAAACGAGATTGTCATAATTATAATAATTAAACCTACGTTCCCTGAATTCTCCTGTCACCTTGTTCCTGTTTGAGAAAGTATAGTAATGGACACATATTTTTAGTGGGATGTAGTGGAATTGCAGCAGCAACAGCGAAGTTTTGTGTAAACGGCACTTAACTGCGTGCTGAGACAATAGTCCTATAGTATACTTCGATGGGCTGCACAAAATCACAAGCAATAATACGTCTTGCCCGACTTCAACGGAAATATTCGCCTGAATGTACCTGCAGTTACTTTAGTACAGTGTGTATCGGCAATCTCGGTGATAAATGCAGTCACGAAGGGTCAGTAACAGATGCAAATAAAAAAATTTCTCGAGGTGGGTAATATTCTCCGTCGTATTAAGGCAAGCCGCCGAAACTAAAATCCTGGCGGCGGCGTACAAGTAATCGGGCGCTGTCGGGCACGGAGGCCCTCGTAAATAAAATGCATTCTGACGTGACACGATACAATAATCATATCTCACATATTACCATTTAATTTCATAGGTTTCTTAACAACGTTCTCACTGGAAGTTTCTACAAGGTCCAACACAACGGTAATTCATCAGCGACGACATTTTTCTTTACACCGGCGGAACAGTTTCACACCTCTTATGCTCTTTTATTTTTTTATCTCAGAATACTTTCAACGTTTTCACGATAAAATACGTAACTTTACTAACGTGTGAAATTATCACTAGCTGGCAGTGCTGTAGGACGGCGAGGTGACTCTGAGGTGGCTATTTTCGTGTCGGCCGCTACAACAAATGTGCCACCCTGTTCCAGACGGCGCAGTCAGGCGGGAGCTTCCACAGTGGGCCACGCGTCGCTGATCCAGAGAGAAGCAGGCGTGATTTTGAAGGCACCCCGAGTCCTAAGGCCAAGGTACGTGTTTTCGTCTTTTTAGAGATACTTGATCTTTCCTTCTGTTTTACTGGAGTCTCAAGCAAGAAAGAAGAAGACATTTTAGTGATATGTTGTTACCGCAAGATTATTCCAGGAAACTTCAGGCCGGTTATCTGGTCTGCTCAAAATCAGCAATGGCCATCTGTTAATTCTTAAAACAGGCGTAAATATCATATTGTAGGGGACTAGCCAAACTGTATGGCAGTTTCAAAGCAATTATTGTCGTTTTGTGGTGAAACCATTGACACGGTGAAATGAGAGAACTGTGGTACAACGTAGGATACCATACCATTTATTGCTAAGCTGCGTAACTGTGTATATTCTTATGAATATAGACTCCTCTCAGTCAACCAGCAGAGAGCTTCCTTACCAGCGAAAGACCATCAGCAGAACGTTGGATATAATAACAAATATACTCAACACATTTAGTCAAATGAATAAAGGCGATACGTTTAGATCAAATGAAATAAGGCTCAATTAGTAAGCTCTAAATTAGAGCAAGTGCTCCTCTGGCTATGATTTGTGTTGGCAGCTCTCTATCTCGACGTTAAAGACGAATTAGGTTTGAAGCGAAGTATGACATGAACAAATAATGAAGCACATTCGATGGTGTATTCGGTGTACGAACTGTGAACGAAAACTTGATATCCTAAAACAACGTAAGCCATTACAGCCTTCATTTCTCTAAAGTGGCAATTCTGGTAAGGCTCCAACCGTAAAACCTACCCAAAAATAGTTCTGCAGCCAAAATAATGTTCCTTCAGCAACCATTCCTGGTTTTGAAACCAAGGCTGGTAGCCACCCGGAAAGTAGTGTGGATGTCCCCATCACGGCCGTAAAATTTTTTGTCATAGTGCAGACCGGTGGCAGGCTCTTTAATGCTTAAACTTATACGCTGTCCGGTCTTGGTCTTTCAAGAGTCTCCTCGCTCATTTGTACAACAATCAAACCGGGACTAACTAGGCAGGCATGTCCCTGCTGTAAAAGCACCGTCCAACCCTTGAATTCCCATTTCTATGAAGGTGGTAATTCACGCTGTAGCACCACCTAAAACCCCTGGTGAACGTAAAGTATACCTTTTAAATTGATGGTAGCGGTCACAGAATAGCAGACTCATTACACGACTACGCTGCTGTCGTGTATCCTATGTTTTAATGTATTTCAGTTGTTGAAATACGTACTTAACGCATCTGAAATTATGAACAGAACTTCCTCTTTGTCAGAGAATTACTTTTTAGTGCTCCTGTTAAATCTCAAATTTAATAGAAGCTCCCATTTTTTCAAGATGAAACTAGCCCTATAAGCTTCCATACATGTCCATAAATTTAGTTTCTTAGATGGCTCATACGAAGACAAGCACTCAAGAGAAAAATACTAAAACACAGATCTAACAGTCACTCTATTTGCTGCCAGAGAACTTTGATCAACATGTGAGCCCGCTTACAGAAAAAGCTTGTATGACAGTCTCGATGGGAAGAAAAGGAAAGACTAAGAACAAAGTTTTACTCATGCTCTTGGTTAGTAGGCTGTTTTCATGACTATATGTTTAAAATATAAATGAAAACGGAACACAAATGCCGGCCGAAGTGACCGTGCGGTTCTAGGCGCTGCAGTCTGGAGCCGCGAGACCGCTACGGTCGCAGGTTCGAGTCCTGCCTCGGGCATGGATGTGTGTGATGTCCTTAGGTTAGTTAGGTTTAACTAGTTCTAAGTTCTAGGGGACTAATGACCTCAGAAGTTGAGTCCCATAGTGCTCGGAGCCATTTGAACCATTTTTGAACATAAATAGCAATTACACTTATGTTTTTATTTTATTTACGACGCGTTTAAGAAGTTTGCTCTGTCATAAGGTGGCAATTTTGATGCTTAGGACACGTGCATTGCTCTTGGACAGCCAACGATGTTGAAACACCTCTTGTTCTATAAATCTTCGTTGTGTACTCTCTTTGAGAACGCTGAATTTGAACTTAATAGATTCATTGTTTACAGACATGTCGCTCCATCAACAGCTTAATGACAATTACTTTCAAAATAGTTTACATTTCCCCGACTAGTGTCTACGATAACTTCAAAGCGATGCGGTACGTCTATCTAAGATTTTACTTACGGGTGAAGCATTGTTCCCAAACCGCGGACAAATCAATCTTCATAGCATGCATTTCTGGTCAGCTCAAGTTTCTTGCTGACTAGGAGATATACAAAACAACGAACTTTTTCTGTCAACGTGTGGTGAAGGATTTTACAGAGTCGCGTCATCAGTCAATGTTTTATTGATCGGAGTCTAAATATCCATATTATCTACAATTCCTAATTAATATGTTGCCGCAGCAACTGGAAGACATCCCATTAGGCATAAGGCGTCCACACTACGAAGGATGTCTCACACATTCTGCACAGATAATTACAGAACTTCTTAGCAGAACTTCTGGAGGTCGTTAGTACCTGGTCGCCTGTCTGCTTACATTTGGTACAGCAGTGCAGACGTTTGTGGGTACTCTTCTCCTGATGACGGGAAAAGGATTTGCGCCGCCGTTATCTTGTCACTATTTGACCGAGCTCCATATATATTACGTTTTTTAAGTCCTCTTCGAAGGCTCCTTCCAGCGTCACAAAAAAAGCATTCATTTCGTTTTCAAAAACAAACAGTGTCATGATTCAGCACCTATAAATGTTAACCGCGTTTCTTGCGTGCATGCGTACGTCAGAAAATTCGCCACGTTATCCGGTATCAGCTTAACGAAAATCGCACCTCAATGTATTTACTTGTTCTTGGTGTGGTTTGAGTGACCTGTAATAGTTGACTCACCCTGTACACGAACTTTTAACAAATTAAAAAAAAACATATTTCACTATTTTTTAATGTAGAGAAATGCAAGAATTTTCCCATCTCTTATTACGTTTGTACGAAGATTTTCGCAGTATCTACGGATTAATCATTCGAGAGTAAGGTAATACGAAAGATTTGTGGGCTTGTCTACAGTACAATGGTATATAAATGAGAACGAAGTACGAAAAAAGACCTGTACCAGCGGATTGGAAACCCACACATTGCCCGCCTATTTGAGCAGAAGAGGCTACAGTGGTATGGTCACATCTTTCGAGGTGACGGATCCTTCCCTAACTGAGTCCTCTATTCTCAAACTGCTGGGAAACGCCAAAGGGGACGTCCAAGGACGCAATTGGAGGTTCGAGTACTATCAATCCGTAAACATAAGGAGCCGACAACGGTGGGAGACGAAGCTAGACCGGTAACGAGGGGCTACCATCTGCAGAATATATCATCTCCGTTGTGACTGACTCACTTCCCTTGTTTATTGTGATTATCGTAATGTGTTCCTTTATAACTTTTATGGTGTGCCGTATTTATTTTCCTTCTTTAGTGTGGTTTTTCCTTCTGTTTTCTGCTGTAGGCAGTAAAGGCCGTTAACGCAATTTATAATGATAGTCATCTACGCTTTAGTGGTTCCTCTTTTCAAGGGTCGTTTGTGCGTGAGGGAAGTCGCGTGCATACCACAAACATCAATCTGTGGAAGAGGTATAAATGAAACTTGATACTATTGATCGCAGGTGAAATATGGCGTTCTACAGCGAGAAAAGATTTTGACGTCTCTCATCCTTTGAATAGAGCACCCTTGCCAGAACTGTGAAAGCTTCATCCCCCCCCCCCCCCCCGCAGAAAAAAATCATCTTCTTGCACTTTTTTTACATGGATTTACATTTTTTTTAATTTTTAGCTTACATTTAATAATATTATTACTTAAATGAGATATAAAGATGAAAAATATTGCATGCAACAAATTAAATAACAAATTACATAACTTTAGGAACTAAGTGAAGATAAATTAAAATCTATGTCTTATTGTTTATGCCAGCTGGTGTACATTGATTTTAGTATACTTAATAATAAAGAATAGAGTTTAGTTTCTCTTCATAAACTATTAATAGTGTGTAAATTATTAACTGTAAATAAAAGGGAAAGGTCTACAACTGATGGTTGAAAATCTAATCCTTTCCAAGAACGGTGTTTTTATTATTATTATTATACTTTGCCTTTCGTTGCTTTGAGAAAAGCAAACTCATTGATTATGTTATTCAACAATTTAGCAGCTGAGTCGTATTCTGTCGACAAGATAGCTGCATTTAACAGTTGGATTCGCCTATACTCGGCCTT
The DNA here is from genome assembly GCF_021461395.2 of Schistocerca americana. NCBI lineage: Eukaryota > Metazoa > Arthropoda > Insecta > Orthoptera > Acrididae > Schistocerca > Schistocerca americana. Next base: position 534,173,018 of record NC_060130.1, read on the forward strand.
AAGTAACTCTTTTACAATTTTTAATTTTCTGAAACTGCGTTGACAAGAAGATTAAGTTTCTGGAATTATCATAAATATCTTCAGAGCTATTTTGATGTTTGGATAAGCATGTGGTAACTCATACACTGTTGAAGAAATCTTTAATGTATCCAAACTGGAAGCTGTGTCGGTAATCTTCGTCAACTGCTTCTACTGGAATTTTAAAGCCGCTGTTTCCTTAACAAGGTCAGCCGTATCGATATTTCAGCTACATTTAGCACAAAAAGCTGCTGCATATTTTCCAAAATAAGACACAGAGCTTCCATTTAAAACATTCCTGACAGAATGTTAAAGTGAGATGAAGTAGTGTATTGCATGTGACATCTCTTTTCCATTTTACTCATTATTCTGTCAAATACTTTCAGGTACTGTAGCTTAAACAATTTCACTACAGTCCTCAGTTGATAGAAGTCGGTAAAAATCGAAAGCCTTCGTCAAATAGCGTATTTGCTTTAGCAGCAGTTCACCAACTTTGAGGCCGTGCAGTACCATAGCGAAATAGTGACAGAAACTCCGTTGTTGCACGTGAGCTAGATGTGTAGGCTGCAGCTGTGTGAAACACGCGCACTATTGGCTCATATTCCATGTGACGCCTGTTCGCAGAAGTCATTTCTTTATTATGCTACTTGGAAGAAATGACACTGTAACAACCGCGTGTCTAAACAGTCTCGGCCTGAAGGAAAGGCTTCCTCTCGGCGGCAGGAGTAGGGCAGGAGAACACACGGACCTCTCCCAGTTAATACTTTGAAATCGTCTACCTCGTTTATTTACGATCAGTTTTTGTGCCCACTTACTGCCTGCGCCTTTGGTAGGGCCCTATCTGGCGATGGCCACTATACGGCCCAGACTTAGTGCCACAGGGGAGTGTTATGGGATCATTGCTTTTCACGATATATATAAATGACCTAGTAGATAGTGTCGGAAGTTCCATGCTGTAGTATACAGAGAATTTGCAGCATTAGAGAATTGCAGCGAAATGCAGGAAGATCTGCAGCGGATAGGCACTTGGTGCAGGGAGTGGCAACTGACACTTAACATAGACAAATGTAATGTATTGCGAATACATAGAAAGAAGGATCCTCTATTGTATGATTCTATGATAGCGGAACAAACAATGGTGGCAGTTACTTCTGTAAAACATCTGGGAGTATGCCTGCGGAACGATTTGAAGTGGAATGATCATATAAAATTAATTGTTGGTAAGGCGGGTACCAGGTTGAGATTCATTCGGAGAGTCCTTAGAAAATGTAGTCCGTCAACAAAGGAGGTGGCTTACAAAACACTCGTTCGACCTATACTTGAGTATTGTTCATCAGTGTGGGATCCGTACCAGGTCGGTTTGACAGAGGAGATAGAGAAGATCCAAAGAAGAGCGGCGTTATTTGGTAAGCGTGATAGCGTTACGGAGATGTTTAGCGAATTCAAGTGGCAGACTCTGCAAGAGAGGCGCTCTGCATCGCGGTGTAGCTTGCTATCCAGGATTCGAGAGGGTGCGTTTCTGGATGAGGTATCGAATATATTGCTTCCTCCTACTTATACCTCCCGAGGAGATCACGAGAGTAAAATTAGAGAGATTCGAGCGCGCACGGAGGCTTTTCGGCAGTCGTTCTTCCCGCGAACCATACGCGACTGGAACAGGAAACGGAGGTAATGTCAGTGGCACGTAAAGTGCCCTCCGCCACACATCGTTGGGTGGCTTGCGGGGTATAAATGTAGATGTAGATGTAGTGTGACGTAGTTTCGTTTAAAGTCTTCCTAATATATTATATGTGCATTTATTTATTCGCGCATTTGTTTGCGGCTATAATAGTAAGTTTCTCTTCGGTAACTGGCTCTAGTTCGACAACATTCGTAAATGAAAATTGATTACTGTATTCGAGCACATGATACAGTCCTCATATTCTTCCAAATGTTAGAACTCTTCATCTAACTAAAGAACTCAGTGAGAAATCATGAAGGCTCCTACTTGTTCATAACAACTATCACAACGGAAATTGGAATGAGTAAGCACCTGTTTGACAGGAGGCATTACGAAATCATCTGACGTCGTTAAAACGCAGGAAGCCCGCCTGGGAAGGACGTAGCCTACGTTCTTACCTCAGGGCGAGTCGCCGAGATTCTGGCAACACATTTGAGTGCATCGACGCCACCGACATGCACTCGGAGGTGAGTCTCATTTGCACCTGTCCAAGTCATTAGCTGGAGCAGGACACGACACGTACACTCACTCAGCAGTCGGGACGCATCTGTGCGTTACATAACCAAAAGTATTCAAACAGCTTCCTGAATCCGCCGTCGAAATGTGGTCGTGACTCCATCTCCTCTATATTCGTTTGGTGCAGGACTGGGTGTTCCGAACAAGTGTGTATAGGACACAAGGTATAATCATAAAATTATAATTGTCACACATTAAAAATCAAGCTGCTACCACGAAACGTGGTGATTATATTCGTCTTTCACTTCATATCCACCCTTCAATGGGACACACTTTTCCCAACGCTGGATAACTTGACGGAGACTTTGGATGTAGAAGTTTGGATTCTAGCTATCAAGAAAACTTTACATCTCGAAAACACACCGTTGATATTTTGCAAATGCTTGCCTTAGGAGACTACGAAGACGTGGGAGGGGGGGAGGGGTGGGAGGGGGAAGGGGTAGGACTGAGACAAAATTTGATACATAAAGAAGCAGCATGAGTGACCTTTCGCTTGCAGTGGAGGAAATACACCCCCTTGGACAGCGTCCAGTAATCTCATCAGGAGATTTCGGTGTATGTTCCTGTGACAGTTCGCCCCTATGAACACTCTCTGCCAGCATTACACCATAGCAGAACCATAAAACACTCGGAATCACATTTTCTGATGATGTGTCTATCAGCAGGGGTGAAACCACGTATTTCCACCGCTTATTTTGCTGCTTTATTTCGGAGTCATTTGTCCATTGTGACCAGCTGGCTAAGTTATCTATGTTGGCCTGAAACAACTTCCTCATTCCTGCTGCTGCCTCGATTCGATGGAGCGTCTGAATGGCTCCAAGCGGTCGTGGAATCCAGCAGGTGGCGGCGTTTGTTACTGAAGTGGGCCTAGGGTAAAGGGCTCTTCTGTGTTGGACTTGGTTGGGGTAGGGGTGCAGCTCATACGATTGTAGTGTCGCTGTGCGATGGCCACGGCCCCTTCAATACGTGGTGAGGATGGCGCACGGTGTGCGGCCGCTAGCTGACGACCAGTGGGCTGTGACGTCTGCGGCCAGTAAGGCTGGCACCAGGAGCTCGCTCAGCAGCGGGCTCCTCAGTTAGACGCGGCACCGCCGATGTGGAACACTGCCGGAATACATGCAGGGTACGCCAGCCTCCAGCGTTGGATCTCGTTTCTGCGAGTGGTGCCAGGGAGCTCGCACCAGCACAAAAGGGTGAGCAGTTGTACCATCCCAGTCTCAATCTTCTGCCCGTCGGTGCAAGAATCTGGCTGCTAATGGAGTAGGCCTGGAGGCATCCCCCCCACTGGAGTGGCACCAAGTCCAGGAAGGAGATGGTGCAGTGGTGGAGGCCCGAACTTGCAGTGTCTGCTTGCTGTCCCATATCGCTCCAGTGCCATGTACCCCCCTCTTCATGGTGGGTGCTGCCAAACGGTTGATCCTTCTGCTAAAACTGATGGTTATTTATACGTGCTAGCAGTCCACTTGTTGTGCAGGCGTGCTGCTTCCAGCCACGTTCGGGACAGCAAATCCGTGACCCAGGAAAGCAGAAACTGCTTGGTCAGACCTGCAATAGGCCTGTGTTACTGCTGCATAGGCACGACTACGGCGCTTAGCGTAGTCAGCCTTGAAACGTATAAAAATGCCTGTTGCTGCAGCCATACCTTAGCACCTGCTCGCTGACTATGGCAACTTCGACTGCTGCAGCTGAGTTGATAGTTTCCGCAGGGGACGCTACATTATGTTCTAAATATCGTGCAATATGTCGAAAACTTGTCCATGACCAATTTTCACTTTTTCTACTATCATCATACGCCAGTCTTCGAGTTCAAGGGCCTCCGTTATCTTGCGTTTGCCAATTCTTTACAGAGACATGGTCTGTCATTTCATTTGTCACAAGTTAGTCTTATTTGTCCACACTGGAAGCGCCTCTGCCACCTAACTACTATTTCATGTGATGATGCGTTGTTGCCGTACACTTACACCAACTCAGTATAGATTATAATCACCTGACATTGTCTGTGTTGTAGGAGGCGATCTTTAAATATAATTTGTTGTTTGCTTCAGAAAAAAACTTTTGATGTGCCAAAATCACAAAGAAGAATACATCGATTACTTGTTTCGACCAGTTAAATGACCATCTTCAGATCACATGATAGAAGGCAGTGTCTACATCGACTACTGAAGCAAGACGCTTTGTCACAGTCATGTTTACAACACTACACTCAAAAGTTGTAGCTACAATATGTGTATACATATTAGATACGCTATGCACCATTTCATTGCGCATTACAACAAATACATCATTGTGATGTAGACATCTGCCTGTTTCTGTCAGTTGAATAGCTTCATCCGATACTGTCAACAGACAACATTGTTCCTTAAGTTGTCTCATAATATCACAATGATATATCTATTATACTTCACAATGATATGGTGAGTAGCATATCTAATATATATTGCAGCTACAGTTTGGTTTTGTAGACATGATTATGACAAAGCGTTTTGCTTCAGCAGTAGATGTAGACAAAGTCTTCTGTTATGTGATCTGAAGATAGTCGTTTAATAAGTCGAAACTAGTAACCGATTTTGGCAAATAAAAAGTTTTTCTAAAACACTTTCAGCGTAGACTGTTGCAGCATTGTTCCCTTCAACCGCATGAAACGAATTATGGTATGATACTCTACCATTACACTGCGCCATTTTGTTTTTGGCTCCACTATCGGCTTACTAGCTCCTTGCTTCATTGTGTACCAGGACTACGAGCATTTACCTGCAAAAGATAATAATTTCGAAAATTTCTTTGCTGAGATGGTAATTAAAACTTTTGACTATTCCTTTAATACAATGGCAGCACGCTGGTTGCTGTTCTCCGGCATTGCATTTGCAGTATTGCCCATCTATCCTGTTTTACAACTAGCGACAGTCAATGGCGACCTCTGTCCTCAACACGTCGTTGCACATGACAGTTCTCTGTGGGTGCAGTGGATTTCTCCGAACCGAAGTACCTCGATGTCAGAATCCATTCTGCTCCAAGCTCAGAGGTGAAGGGTCCCATATGTTGAATGCTACCGATCTACTCGCTATCGGTTGTGCCGATACAGCCACAGCGCATAGAATTAAGTAGCTTGACCTTTTCCGTGGCGAAGAACTGGTGGGCATGTGCTGGTCCCTCCACCCCTTGGGTCTTTACCACACCTATCGCAACACCAGTCGCACTGCTGATTTCCCTGTGTCTGCTTGTTCACTCCCTACCTCATCTCGCCTTTCCATCGGGTTTGCTTCAGATTTGTTAGTTTTAAAGTTGTTTCTGATACCACAATGCGAAACTAGACCTTGTTTACGTACAGATAGGGCCAAAGGTGTCCAACAGTACTCAGCAATACAGTCATGCTATAGTCGTAGTGGGTTATTACTTCTGCGTATTCTTAGTGTCTGCTGAAATGGATAGTCATCGAGCAAATATATATTATCATAGAGTATGCTCATATGGAAAAGTGCTGTTAAATAATGTGGTTCATTTCTGTCTAGAAGAAAAACAAAAAGTTCTGCTTCGTTTAAAAAAACGTAAAAATAGGACATCTCTGTTCGAAAGGTAGGACATTGTAATGTGGCGTGCACACTTTCTAATAACAATGAGAGAAAGCGAGAAAGGTCCAAAGAAACCTGTAACTTCCATCTGAAGCCCAAGTCCAGTTATTCGATCGTAAAACAATAATTTCTCCATAATTTCGGACACTTCTCTCTAGAAGAATGTATTAATATTACATTACACATTCGTTTCAGTTATTAGACGGTAACATAAAATTTCATTTTATTTTATTCTTTCCTATGCATTCCTCTTGAATATATTCAAGCCGAAATTACCATTATCTCCTACACACACAGTTGCATTGTGCGAGTGTAAAATAAGTTTTGTTTTCCTGTTGTTCATTTCGATTGGTTTCCTGAAGATGTAAGTTAACAGAATGTACGTGTGTTTTATTTGTTGCACTTGTACAAAGTACAGTTCAGGACCCATGTTAACATTTCGTCTGTGCGCAGTTATATCGCTCGTGCGTCATTCGAACAGCCAGTAGCAGAACATGTCAACAGTTTGCAACGCCCTCAGATTAAACGGCAATTGTAAAGTGAACAGGTTACAATAAATGAGCGAATAAATTCAGTAATAGAGGTGGCTTTGTTTCCTGAAACCAGGCAGCACAGATTTAAAAAACATACAGTCAGCGTCATAAGCTGATGACCCCCGGTGTCTTTTCATGTCATTAACGTTTTCTTTAATTTCCAGCTTCGGTTTCTATCGGCGGCATACACAGAAGAAAATACGAGGCAGTTTCGCACTCCCCATAGGAGGTCATAGCAGGCGGCAGTGGCCGGCGTCTGGAGCGTAGCTGCCAAACTCGACGCAGAGAATCTCCAACATATCTCACATATTTTCTCGAGAATGGAAAAAGACATGACCCTCCTTTCATTGTTAAAAAAAATTTCGATGTGTTATCTACATTTCGTACACAGCAACCTATGTCCTAAAACCCGCCGACCGTAAACTGACCAGTGGCTACATTTTTCATTGATAACTTTTCAAAATACACGAGGTGTTGTACTTTACTTGGAAGTGTCACGATAACTACGGGCCGTACCAAAAAGAAAACAAGTTCGTTATCAAGCTGCAACGTGTGCGCCGGCCGGGGTGGCCGAGCGGTTCTAGGCGCTACATTCTGGAATCGCGCGACCGCTATGATCGCAGGTTCGAATCCTGCCTTGGGCATGGATGTGCGTGATGTCCTTAGGTTAGTTAGGTTTAAGTAGTTCTAAGTTCTAGTGAACTGCTGACCTCAGAAGTTAAGTGCCGTTAGTGCTCAGAGCCATCTGAACCATTTTGCAACGTGTGGCTATAAGATGTGGAAAAATAATATCTTTTTACCGAATAGTTTCCTCAAAATCGAATGAGAAAGACCTCGTAGCAGAGAACCCGCGTCAATCCCAAAATAGTGGTTTTTATTTTTTAAAGAGAAAACTAGAAATTTGACTGAGAAACTAACTACAGAAACGGATGTAGCATTACTTCAACGATCTAAAACAATTTTTAAAGGCAAATCGGATTACACGAAATTTCACTCCCCATGTACCGTGCGATATGTTTTGCGTGGAGCGTCCAGTATCTCAGTGGTTGTGGGTACCCAGATGAAGGGGGAAGACTGATGCACCTCGTGCAGCCAGAAGGCCGCTTTATTTACTTCTAGGCTCTATGGATACAGCACAGTTTGCCCCTTCTGTGCACGACTGTCACGCCAACAACCAGTAAAATGACCTTCCACGTCAAATCATATCGTTTGCTGTGGCGATAGAAGCATTCTCTTACAAGAATAGCACATGCTACAGATTAATTTGCTCGTGGATGAAGATAAATGGCCTTGAACATAGCATCCATAGCTATTTAAATCCGATCACGGACGCACAGTTGTACGCAGGGATGTATTGACGTTCTTGATGAGTGGAGAGGAACTGTTTTCAATACATACTTTTTTTGACATTCATCAGTATTCTGACTGATTTGATGCGGCCGTCCATGACTTTCTCTGCCACGCCAACCTCTTGGTATCAGAGCAGCACCTGTACCCAGTATCCTCCATTATTCGTTGTATAAATCCCAATCCGTCTTCCCCTGCATTTTTTGCCTTCTGTTGTGCCTTTTGTACCATTGAATCCATTCCATAATGTCTTTAACACATATCCTATCGTCCTCTGCTTTCTTATACTCAGTGTTCTCCAGATATTCCTTTCCTCTCCGATTCTGCAGAGAACCTCCACGTTTATTACCTCATCAGTCTGCTTCATTTTCAGTATCCTTCTGTAACATCACATGTTAAGTGCTCCTATTCGTTTCTTATCCCGTTTTCCAACAGTCTATGGCTCATTTACACACAATGCTATGCTCAAGACGTACATTCTCAGAATGTTTTGTTCAAATTAAGACCTATGTGAAAATAGTAGGCTTCTTTCTTCTGTTCTGGTCTGTTTCTTGGGTCCCGGTTTCCTTGTCTGTCATGCGTTCTTTTGCATCTGAGACTGCAGAATTCCTTCACTTCATCTACTGTGCGGTCCCCGATTATTATGTTATAGTTATCGCTAATCTCAGTTTTGCTACTCCTACTTATTTTTGTCTTTGTTTGGTTTACTCTCAATCCACAATCTGTGCTCATTTCTGACCAGAAATCCTTATCTTCTTTCCATTTCTCGTCACTGACTCCTTTTATATCTAGATTGAGCCTTCTCATTTCTCTTTTCAAGTTTCTACTTTTCACACCTCGTTCAGACCTCTGACATTCCACCCTCCAACTCGAAGAATCTTATTGTTTCACTGGTTTTTCAATCTTCGTTTCACAATCACGTCCCCATTGGCAGTCCTCCCCTGGTGATCAGAATGGGGGACTAATGCAGAAACTTTTGTCAATGGAAAGACCATCATTATACGTTTCCAGTTACAAGGCGTCTTTCCTTTGGATACACATTGTGTTCCTTTAATGCAGTGGTTTCCATTCCCCTTACATCGTCATGCCACTGATCATTGCTGATACTTTGGCCTTATAGGCTGAGCTTCCCACTCCATCTGGAGGCTTTCTATTATAGTCCCCAGACTGTATATTCCATGATAAGTCAACAAACGTGTCACTTTCTGCAGTATACACTTCGTTGTAATGAGTGTAAAAGTAATATTAGAGGAATGCGAGCTCGTCCCAGAGACATTCCAGCAGTAAATAGTGCTGTGTAACAACAGCATACGCAATAGTGATAGGTGGCAGTCTATTGCTGGACCATAGCATCTTATGTACTAAATCATTACTATCTGAACTTTATTCTCATCACATAATACAATAGTTAACGATTACAGTGATGAATTTCAGTGATTGCCAGAAGAAGCTGTCTACCTCTGTATTAATTCCTTCTGTACTGGTTGGGGTTTTGCATGTAATTTACTCTGTAGAGCAGCTGGGTGCGTGACGAGCCAAGCTGGACAGGCCAGGCAGTAACCCAATGTTAGGAACAACAGAAGCAGGTACGGAGTGCCGACCCCACTATTCTCAGAGCTGTCGGCGGCACAGACAAAGAGATATCTTACTCTGTGGCAACGGCCAGACACCTTCCTGTCGTTTTCGCATAATACTTGGTGGCCACTGTAGCGTGGATCCAAGCTTCCTTTCACAGAAATAGTTAACGTAGTGCGACGAACTCTTGCACTCGGGAGAGAGCTGCATTTGTACAAGCGGAGGTATCCGGACAAAACAAACTAGAAACGAACATTCTTTTGCTTCGAGAACTCGTCTTCCGGGAACAGTATGCTATGAGCAGCCAGTAACAGATAAACATCTTGTGAGTTTCTTGAGAAGTAGCTAGCCTGCTTTGTGAAAAGAAATTATTTTCTCTTTCTAGAGCACTGGGCCACCTCTCTGTTGCCACGTTACATGAAGTGGATGACCTCTGGCCTAAAAAAGTTGTAAGAGGCCTTCTCATTGGCTAAACTAAACAAATAGTGGAGTAGGGGAAGTCGAGAAGCCAATTTTCAGGAAGAACGTATGCGGAATTGATCGCATTGGCTAAAATATCTAACTGGGCGAAGATTGGGGGAGGAAGAATTGTTGAAGAGCTACAAGCCTGGGTGTGTGACAACTGGTTAATGTTACTAAACTTTGACTTGCCAACATATATGTCATTGGCCAGCACTTCGCAGAATCGTTTCCACTTGCTGACGAGAATTGAGTGGACTGGTAGAGGAAGGAATAAGCTCTGTTTCGATAGGTAGAACAAGTTGAGACATCTTGGCGTTGGCAAGAATACAAGTGAGTTTATGGGCATGTTGTTAGAACTAACCATATTTCGGAATCAAATACTTTCACGGGTATTTGCTGGCACATTAAGAACCAAGTGGAAACGTTAATTACATGTGTAGTTCTTTCACTCTGCTGGTGGACACTGGCAATCACCGTACCATCACCGCTGATTCACCTCTCCATAAATCGTGTATAGATCATAATCTTGTCCCATTCACCTGAATTATCCAATCTTTGCCAAGGTAATCAAGTGTTAAATTTGTATTGACCCATGTTAACAATCGATATTTTACTTATTCTCGGCATTTATTGTGATCGAACTGATATTGTAATGAATTATTATTAACGTACGTCAAAAAGTAACGTTATAATAAACGAGGATCACTGAGGACCACTGTTTCATTTCTTATTTAAATAAACACACTGTTTGTCATCTTTTGTGAGGTACGGCACACAAGTCTCATATTTGCTAGGTCTACCTCTGCTCTGTTAGTTATCCTTTGCGTGACACCTTTTTCATTACATGCATTTGAGCCCATGGAGAGCGATCTGATTATCGCAGTGTTTCCCAACCTGGGGGTAATTATCCCCCGAGGGGTAAAATGAAATTTACTAGGGCGTACAAAAATGGTTCTGTAGTGTTTGGGTCTCGAAACCGAACTACTTTCAAAAGATCATTATTATTATCATCACTATTTGGTAAAGCTGTAATACTGGTCACATAAGTTACCAATCATTACATTTTTTTATTTCAAATACTAGCATTAACGCGTGAGAAAATCTGGTGGAGGTTACAGTTCGTGATGTGAATGCATGAACATCATATTCCTTGTTTCTCACATAGTCCACCTACTGCACATATGCGGCAGTAAAATTGATACATAAACTATGTGATCAGAAGTGTCCAGGCATTTGGCTGAAAATGACTTACAAGTTCGTGGCGCCCTACATCGGTAATGCTGGAATTCAATATGGTGTTGGCCCACCCTTAGCCTTGATGACAGCTTCCACTCCCGCAGGCATACGTTCAATCAGGTGCTGGAAGGTTTCTTGGGGAATGACAGCCCGTTCTTCACGGAGAGCTGCATTGAGGAGAGGTATCGATGTCGATCAGTGAGGCCTGGCACGATGTCGGCGTTCCAAAACATCCCAAAGGTGTTCTGTAGGATTCAGGTCAGGACTCTGTGCAGGCCAGTCCATTATAGGGATGTTATTTTCGTGTAACTACACCGCCACAGGCCGTGCATTATGAACAGGTGCTTGATCGATGCAATCGCCATCCCCGAATTGATCTTCAACAGTGGGAAGCAAGAACGTGCTTAAAACATCAATGTAGGCCTTTGCTGTAATAGTGGCACGCAAAACAAGGGGTGCAAGCCCCCTCCATGAAAAACACGACTACACCATAACACCACCGCCTCCGAATGTTACTGTTGGCGCTACACATGCTGGCAGATGTTCACCGGGGATTCGCCATCCCACACCCCGTCATCGGATCGCCACATTGTGCACCGTGATTCGTGACTCCACACAACGTTTTTCTACTGTTCAATCGTCCAATGTTTACGCTCCTTACACCAAGCGAGGCGTCGTTGGCATTTACCACTGTGGTGTGTGGCTTATGAGCAGCTGCTCGCCCATGAAATCCAAGTTTTCTCACCTCCCGCCTAACTGTCATAGTACTTGCAGTGGATCCTGATGCAGTTTGGAATTCCTGTGTGATGGTCTGGATAGAACTCTGCCTATTACACATTACGACCCTCTTCAACTGTCGGCGGTCTCTGTCAGCCAAAAGACGACGTTGGCCTGTACGCTTTTGTGCTGTGAGTGTTTCCCTTCACGTTTCCACTTCACTATTTCATCGGAAGCAGTGGACCTAGGGATATTTAGGAGTGTGGAAATCTCGCGTACAGACGTATGACACAAGTAACACCCAATCACCTGACCACGTTCGAAGTCCGTGAGTTCTGCGGAGCGCCCCATTCTGCTCTCTCACGATGTCTAATGACTACTGAGGTCGCCGATATGGAATTCCTGGCAGTAGGTGGCATCACAATGCACCTAATATGAAAAAGTATGTTTTTGGGTGTGCCCGGATACTTTTGACCACATAGTGTATATCCTTAAACGGCTCACGAAAATGCCTCTCCGAGTTGTGTGTAGCTCTCACAATGGACCAGAAACTACTTCATTACTCATTTCGCTAAAAGTATCGTTCTAATTGAGATCACAACACAGCTGTAATTATGTAACGGTCGCTGTGCGGCAGTGATCAGACCCAAAGCATTGTCAGCATAAAGTCTTCCAATTTCTACCGTTTCAGGGGTAAGGAGTCCAGGAATCTAGTGGTACACAAGCAGTAGGTATAGTGTGTACACCCATTGGCTTCGTTGATTTTAAAATCGGTTTGCAGGGTATGAGTGGAGCAAATGTCACTAGGGAGAGGAGTAGTGCAGAGGAACCATGTTCTGTAATAAGTATCTACCAACACTGCGAATAATTAGGTTTCTTTTCTGGGGAGAAGTTGTAGGTAGCACTCGCGATGCACTGAGAATTACTTCATCTTTCTATAAATATAAATAAAATGTTGTTAGAATTAAGCGGTACCAGTTGTCTCATTGACTCAATATTTCGGGGTTTAATAAGACACCTAAGAGAACTATCTTTCATCATTTAAAAAAATACAATCGTTCAAAGAAAATTCTTTTCCATTCTAAAGCTTAGTTAGGCGCTAATGCTGTTGATGGTGGGAGAAGGAGGATGGGTAGTAGTCAATATCTGATTGCACTTAGGGGTAATAGACTGAGAAAGGTTGGGAACCACTGGACTATCGGCTAGTCCATCAGATGCTGATCATTCTAATATTGACAGGGGTATGTCTATGCTCAGCCGTACTGGCACAATAGGTTAGTGGTAGGGAGGGGATGGGAGGTTATTAACTATCCTTCTTATGGTGGATTTATAGTACAATAGATGCAGCTGCAAATAGACGAAACACCCTTGCAACTCTCTGAATTTACTAACACGTAAAAAAATAGAGCCTCAACTCTTTCTCAAAAACTGGGACAACGTTGTAAATTAAGTTTCCAAATTTCACTGTAGACACTGTGCAGGCTGACAGATGCTGACGTCCACCTAACAACACACTTCCATGTGAACATCTATTAATACGGTCCATTTACCGCAACGCATCACTGAACAAAGTGCCTGTCCACTGTTCTTGAACCATGTAACGTCATTCCATGCAACATATGTTGCAATGCCTAAGATTTATAAATATAATATTTCCCTTGGGCCACTGTCTCTTGCGTTGACAAATTGTTATCGATCTTCCAGAAGTTCGTTTTGTTCTGGTTTGGACTTGGGTACTTCTGTGCTATGAACATTCCATCGTGTTTCTTCTTAAACAGAAAATCAGAAACAACTTTCAGGTATGTTGTTGATGACTCAGACATCCCCTGTCAATGAGTGACCAATCATCTGATGACACTGAAACTCTACGACTTCTTCATAATGTACATTTCTAGTTCCCTGAGCTGTTTTGTTGCGACTGCACGCTCTGATCATGTGATACATGAAGCATATGTCGTCCTTTGCTTACAGCAACCTAGCTGTAACATCGGGGGAGATGCCTCTGGAATAACACACCACACTCTTACTCTAGAGAAGCACTAATTTCCGTGCAGTCGTCCTAATTTAGGTCCTTAGTGGCTCTCCTTACTGGCTTCAGATGAATGGCCGATGGCTCCTTTTACAAGCGTAGTCGAGCTCTTCCCTCCTCCCTTCCACAATCATTAGTCATTCAGCTAATAGTCTGCTTGTGATTACCTAGATGCTCACGCAACGTTAAATTTTTAACCTTCTGTCCTTCCTCTCACGTGCTGCCAAGCTACATTCGGTCTCATAGTGAATCTGTATTTCGAAACAGTTTGAGAACAAATGAGTAATGGTTTAGCTAAACAAATCCTACGCAGTGATATTGTAAGTAGTCTACATCTTGCAGTTTATCGCAACATGAATTGAATGTATACTGGTAACTCTGAGTAATATTTCACAACGAAATGTATCATCTATCTGTATACTTACATCTCAGGCAATATTTGAAGTAATATTTTTTTGTGTCGTTATGAATTCTGTGGAAATAACCCGGTGTATTTCTGCACGCAAACTACTTATATGGAATATACGCTTGGATACACGCTGGGTGGGTGTACGTAAGTGTGTTGCCTCCTATTTCTGTGAGACATTCTGAATGCTCGCCTGTAGTCAATTTGATACCGACATGCTACTGGTTTTTCTTCACTCATCTATGAGAATATGGAGTTAGTTCCTATACCATCCCAAATCCTTACTTCAGTATTTTATCATAATTCATACATTTGGTTAAATTTTAATGTGTGTCCCCGTGTGTACTTTCCTCTTTTAACCTAAGCTAAAGTGGTTTATTTGCTCATGTTTATGGTAGTATTTGAACAGTTACATGTGAATCGATTTTCTATATGTCAACATGCTGATCATTATCAATAAATGATCTGAAGAACAGTAATATCTATCGTTACATACTGTTTTATCTGTACAATATCTTTGTTTCTTTCTCACTCTCTTTTAAAACCTGCACCGATGCGCTTTATATCATAGCCTACTTAAAATTTACGAATATTTACTACTTGATAGTCGACCCTATATCGTCAATCAGCTGAAAAGCAATTTTGCGGAATACTACTTGTAACATTGTTCAGTGTCAAAATTCAGAGGCAGATAAAATGTTCTTAAATGATATTTCCTTCGTTGTTTGTGTATTTCCTTTTATTTTCACTCAGATACACTCAGGATCTACTAGCATCTGCACGAAATCCTGTCTACTCAATAAATTTCAAACTTTCTCGCTGGATACTGTCGTTGAACCCTTTGTGATAAAGAATTACCTATCTTGTTCGTATGCTGTTCCAGAAATCTACAGATGACGAATAAATAATGAAAGAAATTCTTTCATTCTGATTGTTTAGCTTCTCCAAACGTACACCATGACGAAATAGTTCACGGACGGATGTCAATGTCCTTCAGGCATCACGTTGCCATCGTCTGGTGCACTGATGATCCAGACATCCGGCTTTTCGACCGTGAAATATTTCGTTAATGTTTCATTACGTACTCTTTATTTGTAGATTTCTGTAGTAGCCTAGGAACACAATGGGAATTTCTGTATCGAGCAGGATTCAGACCTCAGTCGGTCCTATCGCTTATCTCTTCTTTTCTCTCTGACAGTGATTTGTATATTTGAAAAGTGCCAAGTTTCACTTGTTTCGGAGTTTCAATTAGGCGATATAGCTCCTTATAAAAGCTTGATAACTCAGCTCGAAGGTCGATAGTACCATGCCTATCACGCAGTGCAGTTTTAAAACCACCCTTCGGGTTGAGGACGGCTTTACATACAAAGAATGTCAAGTAGTTTAGAAAATCTAGCGGCTCTTCCATCAGACAGTCGGATTTGAAAGCATGCTATTTGTCACATCGAAGAAACCTTGAGAACAGGATTTCAAAATGTTTACCCGTTGTATTGAAACGCGGTAATTCCTAAACTGCAACTTCAAAATTTCTGTAAAATACAATTTTGCTAAATATAAAGTTTATTTAGGTCAATGCTAACATAAGTTGTTTAACGCCTATATCAGTTTCAGAGGACTAGTCATTATCAATAGCCCACAATGACTAGTCAGTTGAAACCAGTATTTTCATTAAACAATTTGTGTGAACATTGACTCAAATAAACTTTGTAGCTAAAAATACTGCAGAAGAATGCTGAACATCAGATGGATAGATCGCGTAACTAATGAGGAGGTACTGAAGAAAAGAAATTTTTGGCACAAATTGACTGAAAGAAGGCATCGGTTGAGTTGATAGGACACATTCTGAGACTTCAAGCGATCACCAGTTTAATATTGGAGAAAAGTGTGGGGGGTAAACATCGTACACGGAGACCAAGAGATGAGTACAGTAAGCACATTCAGAAGGATGTAGTTTGCAGTAGTTATTCGGAGATGAAGAGGCTTGCACAGGATAGCACAGCATGGAGAGCTGCATCAAACCAGTCTTTAGACTGAAGACAACAACAACAACAGTTAAAAATAATCTTCTTAGTGATGATCGTTGCCAGTAGCATGACAAATATGACCATAATTACTATTGACTGCGCTGTGGATACTTACAAAAACATTATTACATAAAAACGTACCGTTTTTCCACCTTTTTTACGAGTCTAGTTAATTACGTTTCGGATTATTAGCAAACTGTCTAACACTACTGACAAAGATTCAGTTGTGCATCGTAGTATAAACAAGCCAAAGAATTTACAAAGAAATTAATTGCTAGTATTAAACATACAACTTAATTATTCATAACAGGGTAACACTGAAATACATTACTATCCAATTCATTTATAGGGGGCACAACTTAACAAAAGTAGACTGGGCGGTATCAAGAATGGTGAGTAACTAAAGCCTGTTTGTTCATATAGTAACTGTTCAGGATGGTCGTCGGAGTATTTCGAGATCTACTACATTACTGCGAATGGTTTTACGATAATGCTGTGTAAAGGTGTGGTCTTCTTTCTGCAGCTTCTATTTTACGTGCTACTTACTAACAAGGAGAGGACACCTACTCGTCGACGACGAATTCGTCCAAATTCTTGGTACATGTAGGGCGTGGGGAGACATGAAAGTGCCCCAAGTGGCAACATCAGATGGCGAAACGCTTAGAAAAGAAAAGGAATTTTGATACGGATCTATCAGCATGTGCACCTTATCAATTGTCGCAGTGACACTGTGTTTAAGAAGCGGTGTTTGGCTCAGCGGTAAAAGATCGGATTCGTATTTGAAAGGGTCGCGGCTTCGACTACGCCCAGTGACAAATACCTTTGTGCTCCTTGGAAAATACACGACGAACTGTTCCAAGATGAAGACGGATTGTCAACGTACATTATCAAAGTAATTCCCCCCAAATGTACGGTACTAGTGCAACCCTGCGATGTATATTTTTATCGTCAGGTAAAAAGCGTAATAAAAAATGTCAAGACTGCACATACCTCATCGAAAAGAAGAAATCACTTCCCGAGAAGCTTGTATCAAACTACATTGCATTATACATCACCAGCTATCCTCGCACGTATTCAGCGACATGCTGCGTTACGCGTGGTTCGCTGCTGGACTGTGCGATGACAGAAGCTATTTTCAGAATGTCAATCAAGTTTGTCTTTCTATGGAGACATTAAAAAAAACATGTCACTGCAAAAAGGCGGCGTTCATGACGTGCACAAGATGCGGTCAAAATTATTGAATCCCCTGTTTCTTTGATGAATATCAGCCCGGTACATGTAATTGATCAATTGCACAAGAATGAAAGTATCGATTTACAAAGACGGCGTTCCCGTGTACGCGTTAACTACAATCCCTTTTTGAATGTTTGCAGTCCCGCATTTCATCCTATGTCTACGCTTTTTGTGCTTATATAAATTAATAAAATAACCTGTAGCATGTTGTGGTTAATTGTGATGTCAGTAGTGTACGCATTGCCAAGAAGCACAGAAAAATTTTGCCACTGGGTGGAGTCGAACCTGCGACCCTTTTAATCTGAGTCCGATCTATTACCACCGTGCCAGACACCGCTTCCTACGCCGTTTCACAGGGATTATTGATAACGTACACATGATAATAGATTCGTATCAAAATTCCTTTTATTTCCTAAACGCTTGGCCATCTGGAGTTTCCACTTGGGGCACTTTCTTGTCTTTCCACGCTGAATTGGTCGAATTGGCAGATGACGAGTAGGCGTCCTCACCTAGTAAGTCTGGTGCACACTGACCTACCCGATTTTCCTATATGGTATGAATCATGCTGTCGCAACTGACCTTATAGATTCCCCTTTCGTTCACAGAAGACGGTCTGTCTTCGTGATGGCCGGTTCAGTCTCCATCACTGATTTTGAACAAGAACCACACATCATCAAAAGAACAGCTGTAAACAATGGTTACTAGCCGACTATTGTTGACGGTATTCTTAACAAAAAACAAAAAAAAAATTAAGCCAAGCCGTTAGTGTACCTACCAACAGTGGACAAAATGACGGCCAGAAAAAGCTGTGTGTTACCATTTTTTATAGATTTTATACCAAAATAAGCAATGTTTTGAATAATAAGAAATATTCAGTGTCCTTCTACACCACACGAAAACAACAGCGAAATATCTGTGTGACTAAAAAACACATGCACTCTACAGTGAACAACAGAGTTCATAAAACCAGTTGGAGAGAGAATGGATCACACTACATAAGGAGAACGGGTAGGTCGGTGTCAACCAAACTTCGTGAACGGCAGAGAAGCTGGGAGCCGCAGACAACAGGCTCAACCATTGTACACCATTGCCTTGAAACCAGTAACAACTACACATGAGATGTAGAAATACTGAAATCTGGACACAATGGACGTATCCGTCTCTGTTTGAAATAGTGGTGGTCAAGAGTCATCACACGAATTGCCCTGAACAGCTACTGAATGAACAAACACACTTAGGGTACTATCCGATCGTTGATACTGCCCAACTCACTTTTGTTAAGCTGTGCGCCCTATAAATGAATTGGGCAGAATTTATTTCAGTGTACTATGGTTGTCAATATATTATTTTGATATTTAGTACTAGAAATCAATTTCTTTAATTACTGTAAATTTTTGTCTTGTTTATATTTGTGCCATGATACACAATAATATCTTTGCCAAAAAAGCTTGACAGCGGGCTAATAATCAGAAACTTAAGCCACAAAAATAAATAATTAGTTAACCAAGTAGAAAAAGTGCGTTTTTCCCTACAAAATGTACTTCTCCGACTGCTATAACTCGTCACTGAACTTAAAACGATTTATAGACTTAAATTTCTTTAGATACGGGAGTAGGTACAAGGCAGATGATACTACATCTGGTGGATGTTCAAACTATTCGTACTTCTAATTCCTCAATATCATCACTGCTAAAGCGGCTTTGTGAACCTGTGTGTTGTTCTCATGGGGAGCGATTCTCTTTTTTAAAATTCAGGTCTAATCATCCGTATTTTTTTCATTTATTGATCCAGAAGGTTTTCTTTTTACCATTTGCTAGGTCATCAATGGATGAATCCCCTTCGCACCATAAGGAACCCCTTCCTTAAACATTTTGGCACATTAAATCGAGTTCGCCTTTATGGTGCCAGCCTATAGCTACTGATCTGATGGATTTTTCTGGCGTCCAGTTGTGGAACCACATCTACAACGAATCTCAGCACTAACGGAAGAAATACATTCAACGTATTTTCTGTGCAACGTGGTACTTCGCGGCGTTATGAACGAGAATTTTTACAGAATTAGTGAGAAATTACATCACACTTAAATGGCAGCAGAGGTCGTAAACAGGAAGCCGCCGAAAGAACACGGAAACTGCGTTTACTTGTCAGAAAGAACTGATCAGAGCTACTTTAGAAACTGGTTCCCTATACGAATAACATTTACAAACTTCCCTTGCTTGTTGAAGTTATACTGCTCTAAGTTTCGTTTTTCTTTGTACTCAGCTGCGTATCTTTACACTCGTATCACATTAATCTCCTACATTGAATGGCTTTTCTATTAACGTTACTCTATTTCTTCTTCTCATTCTTATTATCTTACTCGTCCAGGTGCTCCCTGGAAAGGTTCGCTGCCTTACAAGATACGGTCATCTTTACTATCGCACTCAGTCCACCCTATTAGCGCGCTTTCAATTTTATTATCGCCAGATGTTGGAAGAAAGTGATTGTTTTCATGTTCTTAACAAAGTAGATACGACTCTCCTTTCCTGCGACGGGGAAGTATCTGAGGCTGCAGTGCCCTAGTGCCTTTTACAGCGATAGCTTTCGTTCTAGGATGCCGAGAACGTGGAGGTCCCTCGCCAGCTAAGCCCGGACGAGCAGTTCGAACTAGACTTGATGTTGGCCATTGAACGATCACTTGAGGAAAACTTCACACCTCTGGTAAGCGACACAACATTTGTATTTAATGCTGATAAAAATCTGGACATTTACTTCGCAGCCGAAATGGATGACGCTGATACCAAGGATACCTCTTAGTAGTATTAGTAGCTATAGTGATTTTTGTATTCACCGTCACTTTACACTCAAGCCATCAGAAACCAGTAGTATCTCACCACATTACGTGGACGTTTGAAGAAGAATGTAATATTCATGTAGGCTGCAATCGATTTGAGTTCATAGGCAGTACAACAGCGATAGTACGGAAGTTTAGCACGGCATACCGGTCCTCATGCATTATGCAGTGAACCCTCAGCTGAAATTGGGAGTTGATTGAGTCATTAAGTTTGTTATGCCATTTGTGACAAAGTGTGTTTCTGTTTTATTTATCTGATTATCTCTTCTTACGCTTAAAATTGTGACACTGGGGGATTCATGTTGGTGAAAATATTAGTGGAATGAAATAAATCAAGGATTTCTTGTTTCAGACGTGATCCACAATTTTTTGGTCCAGTAGTTCCGCCAGAGACACTAATAACGATTTCTTGCATGGAATGGAACTGATTTCAATTGGACCTCAGAAATGTACTAACTATAACACTGGCCTAGTAAATACATCCAATGACACAGAAAACTGGTAATTATTCATGGTTAGAAACAATGATTCGTGGTTAGAAACAATGTTTTGACAATGTAGACAAGGAGAAGAAATCGAAACCCTGCTCCAATATGATGATTATAAGGTAGCAGTACAGTCGTGAAACGCTCACCAAACAGTGAGAAAAAATTTAAAGAAATTTCTTTTTATGTCAAAGCAGTCGGTGGTAAGAGAACAACATTATGTCTTAAGATAAAATACACACAACTGATTTTAATACGAAAAAAGGTAAGAATAACTTTTCGACATTTCATCCTCTACCATAACTGTCTGCAGTACTGCTGAGGAAAACTTTCTGTACTGAAATACAATTATTTCCCGTCAGTGGATTGTCAAGAGTAATGTGAATTCATTCATACTTTTAGATTTTTTTATTATAGTACATTCCGAATGGTATTGCATTACATTTCCAAAGAGCAAATTATGCTTTGCCGATTCAACCCACTGACACTAAAGTATTACATACTCAACTTTGTGACTGTTATCCTGTAGTTCACGAAATAGTCGAGTAAAAAATCATTTAAGAGTAGTTAAGCAAGAAGGTTACATAGTTAAAACGTAGTTCATAATGACCACATCAGAGGTATGACACTTGTCATGTGCGGTTACGAGTATTGGAAATAACTTAAGAATGTATTGTTACTGTCGTAGGCGTGTGGAGCTTTACTGTGAGCAATATATTCGACAGCTGTTCAATAGTGCGTGAGTTAGAACGATAATCGATGTGATTCCATAGATTCTCATGTGTGTTCATACCCAGCGAAATAAGAGACCATGGATGTACTTCATAATTTTAGTTGCTCCCTTTCCAGTTAATGGCACCTTTTCCGGTTCTATGACACATCAAACTGCCCACCTGTATGATGTAATCCGCACAAGGAAAGTAAATACACGTGCACAGGTATACAGGGTGTTTATATCATGGTGAAAAATATTTTTAGGGTTGGTGGAGAAGAACAAAATTTATCGATTTGAGATAGGGAACACCAGACAGAAAACGACAGAGTTAAAATTTATAAAGACAAAACAGAAAATTTCACATCAGATGAACGAAATGGCTACCAAAAATGACCTCCTCTTTCTATGAATCTATCGAAGAACGACTGATGTATCTGTTCATGAGTAATTGTACGAAATGAACTGGAGCTACATGATACTGGAATCACATACGTGTATGAAGATCAAGTGGAGTATCCTCCAACAATGTGGAGAGTACGTTTCTCAGAAACACTGTACACTGGTGCAGTAAATTGAAAGAAGCAGATATAGGCCAAATAACCAATAATGCATTACGGAAACTCACAATTTACTTCAAATCTGTATTGGTGGCTCTTCATAACTGTAGCGTGGCGATTCTCAGCGATCTATACATGATTCTTGCAACAACTCGTCAATCTACCCGGACATATGCGCAAACTTCCGATGCATCCAGTGTCCATACTTTAGCTACAGAGTCACATATGCAATTTGGTTGGCTGAGCTTTCGTTTTGAACATAGTTACAGTAAACCCCTTGTTCTCCTTAAACGTACCTTGCTTGTCCGCAGGCTATGTGTGCCTTAGTAACCGACGTTCACCTCTCACGTCACTGATACACAGCGTACCATATTTTCTGTGTCTGTTATCCTTAACCCACAGTTTGTCATCACCACACGACCAGCATAAAAATGGCACTGCTTGAGCATTATTCCCACCGTTGCATAAAAGCCAGTAATTATGCTTTAGAAAGATCACATCTTTTGTGCTTGGGGTCCTTTTACACAGACTGTGCCAGCTCGCATACGAGGTGCACTACACCTCTAGTGTAGAAAGTAATCACAATAATGTAATTCGGTTACTTAGAATGTGATCAGTAACGACTGTAGCTTGTAGTAACTGCTGTAGCTTGAAAAAAGAAAAAGTAAATTACAGTGGAAGTAGTTAGTGTGGAAGAATTAGTGTGGAATTAGAGTGGTGCATCTGTAGTCCCCATTACGGATTTTGATTTTTGTTACGGTTCTACGAAAAGACGACAAGTGTGAGTATAACATGCAAGTCCCTAATTCTACGAAGGTATTTAAAAATAAGTCTTACCGTGAACATGTGTTCTCCAGTATTTTCATTATAAGTTTTGCAAATTAGGAAAAGGGATATTTAGCAAAAAGGAACTGGGTATGTTATTCAGACATAACGAAAAAGTTACAAAGGGAAATAAGGAAGGACACGATAGTTTCAAACAGAGAGAGGTAGTAGCTTATTCACTTACGATTGCAAGAAACAGGGTCGGTTTAAGGCCCAAGCGACACAAGTCGCCGCCTGGGGCGCCAAACTGAGAGGTACCCCAGAGAAGCCAAAACTGTAAGATTTCTGTAATGGACATATCCAAATTAGTGGCGACTGATTGGAGCGCCAAGCTGAAACGGGCGCCCAAGTGCAAGATTTGTGTGCAGTGCGTATCAGAATTAGTTGTGGCGAAAACTGAAACGGATGAAAGTATACGACGAGAGAAATGTGGGAAACTGGGGGAGGGGGGGGGGGGGGCGCCAAATGTTAATTCTCTTTTAAGCTGTTCTCTATTCTCGAACCGGCCCTGACAAGGAACGTCGCTTGTGTGGAATATTATTAAGTGATGAGGTACCTAAAGTCCGAAATACCTCGATATACCTACTCAGGGTGCAAAATAACTGAAACCAAAAGAATGGCCATACTCAGTTGTTACACAATCAACACCAAATGTCATTGTTACTGATTCATGAACTCCGTTATATTCATTTCTCTAGGATCCAGTGAGATTTTTTTCAAACGTTATTGGGATGAATCGCTTAATAATAGTAATAATCTTAACCTTATAACAGTAATAGATAAGTCATTATCTATCTTTTGTTCACTAGGCCAACCCATCTCCTGACGTTCAGATGCCTGAGAAGGATGAGGACATACCACATGGGGAGATGGTAAGTTAGCGCTTATTTTACAGGTGTAAGAAAGTCTTCAGTTCATTCCAAACACAAAACCTGAAAAGCAGTCTCTACTTAAGTGAAAAAAATTAAGCCTGAACTTTCAGATTACGACTGTTGAACACCTAACTTTAGTCCGCAGAATATGAATGTACTGTTAATTGCTTTCCTTTTTGTATCTATATAGGAAGCAATGTCTTTCGCGCTTACAAGTGTTTGGTAAATTTATCTCGCTCACCTTCATAGCGATCAACCTTTTGGATGCCACTTTAGTTTCCTTTTGTGTTGACGCATGTTATCAGCGCTACATCATACTTCATTGGGTGTAGTGTTGTGCGTAAGATGGTTCTTGATTTCTACGTCCACATGCATATCCACATCCCACAGCATATTATATGATGGAGAGCGCTTCGTAATCGCTCGCGAAATGAGTGATGGATAGAAGTAACAGCCGGTCAGAAGTCGTACGCGCCCTAAAGCTTTTCATCGAATCTTTACGAATAATGTGCGATAAATACGTCTGAGGCGATAGAATAGTTTTACGGTATACTTGTAAAAATAGTGTCATGTTTTCTCCAGATAAAAGTTTGCTCGAACTCTCAAAGTAACTGATCTAATACAAGCGATTTGTCGCGTTTTACCATGTGACCCATTTTTAAATAATTAAAGCAACCCCAGAACTTCACGGAGACTTATTCACGTTGCACAAAGTACTTCCGGGACACTTTCTGCGCAGTGAACCAGCACTCCGTCTTCAAGCCATGTCATCCTCAGGTGAGGATGCGGATAGGAGGGGCGTGTGGTCAGCGCACCGCTCTCCCGGTCGTTATGATGGTTTTCTTTGACCGGAGCCGCTACTATTCGGTCTAGTAGCTCCTCAGTTGGCATCACGAGGCTGAATGCACCCTGAGAAACGGCAACAGCGCATGGCGGCCTGGATGGCCACCCATCCAAGTGCCGACCACGCCCGACAGCGCTTAACTTCGGTGATGTCACGGGAACCGGTGTATCCACTGCGGCAAGGCCGTTGCCGCAGTGAACCAGACAGATATTTCTCGTAAAAATACAAGCTTCACTCGTTTGACCAGACAAGACATTCTCGGTCTCGTCACTAAGTGTGGTCATTACTTCAATACTAGGGAAACTCAACTCCAAATGACGATTTTCTGTTCTTTCAACTACTTCAGACTATTTCTAGAGCAAATATTCACAAGTGGGTGAAAGCCGGAATTTCTTTAGTCCACTCACATATATCTTCTTTATTTGATTTTTTTAAAACTTGTGTTCTGGTGTGCCTAAACCAGGTCGTATGATACTTCAGTCGTTCCTATAAGTACCCTCACACCCAAGGCACCACCTGACCCTCGCCATCAACGTAGGCCTATCTCCACAGCGGACATCAGAGGAGTTGAGATCGACATCACCTCTGTTGAAATGGCAGCGGGAATACATTCCCGTCTCTATCTACACAAACATTAGGCCTTCAACACTAGAGATAATTTGGGTCTAACCTATCTCATCGGTGTATTTTCAGAGTACTCATCTACAACTGACAATCTTCTACTCAGTGGTACTCTAATGTACCCCAAAAATCGTACAGCTGAATCTTCCAAAGTTGTTTCTGAAGCCTACTGTTGACACACCTGTATCAAATACACTACCCGAAAAAAAAAATATATATATATATATTACCCAGAAGCAGAGGAGGAAACTTCACGGGCCAAACTGATATGTCATAATATTTCAGTGGTTACAAAATCAAGTCAAATTTACGAAGATCTTGGCAATATGAGCCCACTTACCACTATGACGTTGTATCCTCTCTGGCCTGGCTGCATGCACTGATTCGTTTGGGAAGACTGTCATAAATCCGTTGTATCTCCTCCTGAGGCAAGCTGGTTTACTACTGTTGTAACTGGTCCTTGATATCCTGGACACTGGGACTGGGAAGAAATTGACGTCCGAGCTGGTCCCATACATGGTCTATTGGGAACAGACCCGGGGCTCTTGCTTGTCACGAGACAACCACAACATCACGCAGGCAGTCCATAGACACACGTGCCATGTGTGGATGAGCATTGTCCTGTTAAAAAATGACGCAATGGTACTGTCGCATGAGAGGTAACACATCAGGATGCGGGTTGTCCGTGATGATCAATTGTGCCATCAGAGTTCCCTCAATCACTAACAGCCATAACCTGAAGTCAAAATACCGGATGACGGCTTCCCACAGCATGACACCATGAAGACAGGAGTAACCACCGTTGTGCCTTGAAAGATAACGCCGACGATGTCATCTGGGGTAGTACAGAACCAAGATTCATCGCTGAACACAACGCGACACCGGTCATCAGCAGTCCATGCTTCCCGCTCGCACACCACTCCAAACGCAGCTGTTTGTGTTGTGGTATTCATGACAGTCTACGCATGGGGCAATAATTCCCTAGTCCAGATGCTGCTAGTGTCCGGCCAGCGGTGTGGGGTAACACAGAATGTTGTAGGGAGTCTATTACTTGTTCTCCGCTGGTAAAATATAGATGTGCTTGGGGCACAATACAGTCGTTCTCCCATGTGGTGGTCAGATGTGGTGACTGGAACTTTGATGACGAGTATACTTGCCCTCGCGTTCCCTTGTTGTCCAACGTCGGCCCACTGCCCCACAAATCCGGATATTGCACAGTTCAAACAGCTGGCCAAATGTGGACTTACATCGAGACCCCTTTCAAACGCTTTCAGGTGCTAACATAGTCTCACACGAGTGTGTGGCATCTCTGTGTTCTTCCCATCGATCACTCAACGTCTGACGCTGATCACGCCCCTTAAGTACAGGTAATCCACCAGGCCTGCTAACCCGGTGCGGTTTAAGACCCAAGCGACACAAGCGGCCGCGAGGTGTGCCAAGCTAAGAGAGAGGCCAGATGCCTCTAGCACGTAATTAGTGCTAAGAGTGTATCATAATTAGAGGCGAAAACAAACAGTTTCTACGGTCACTAGGTTTGGAGTTATTTTTAAAGAACGGCAACTAATTTATGACAGAGGAGGAGAATGGGGGAGAGACGCTAAATAATACGTCGCTTGTGTCAAAAAATGGACGGGGGAGCCGCAAATTATATGTCGCTTGTGTTGAAAAATATTTTTTGTAATGTAATGTACAATGATCTCCTCTCCCAAAACTGCCAAATCCCGTTCACATGCTTTCATTGTCATGAGTACCATTCCTTCAAATATTTTCCTAATCTTCAGTTCAGTTCAATAGACAATACCTGCAATCTGTATCACTGAAGTGGGAAAGAAACTGAAAATTAGTTTCAATGGAAACGAACTGCGTCATGAGTTTTCTGTTTTGGAATCGGCAGTATCACATACCGATAGGAAGGACAATAATTGCTGTAAAGTGTGGAGTGAGTTTTCGTAAACGAACCAAATTTGTTCAAAATAATGAAGTATGTCCTCGTAGTTCCTGTCAGCAACGTGCACGTTGAACGAGGGTTCAGTTTAATGAATGCATTACGGGCGGATGCGAGAAACAGAATGTCCGTCGAACTATTGAGCACCGAGATTTATGTTCAGATGAACTAAAAGATGACTTGTGAAGATTTCTGCAGCGTTGTTATTTTTTTAAGGACTCCTCTGAATGCAGCGAGAGCCTCAACAAAATATGAATAATAAGGTATGCATTTATAACGATAATTTTTACTGTTATATTTTTATTTGGGTTGGTATAGGTTCGGCTAGTGGTAATGGCAGCATTAGCAAAAGATTGGTAGTAGTAGTAAATTTTATTATGCTCAAAAATTGTGTATGTATTAATACACCAGATCTGTTTAACGAATTCTGTCCACAATCACACAAATATCCATGGCCCGTTGGTTAGTCTCCAGGCCTGCCTCAAGTTCAGTTTGGCAACCCTAGTCACAACCCACCTCAGAAGATGTAATCCGTTTACTCACCATTAACCTTCAAAACGACAACACCTAGTCAGAAATATAGAAACACTTTTAGTTAACATTAATGTGGGGTCTATGCACCCTTCACCTTTATGACAGTTGGAATTACGCTGCCGACACTTTCAATGAGGTGTCCGAATGTCTCTGAAGGAATGTGAGCCGACTCGTCCTCAAGCGCTGAAACCAGAGAAGATAGTGATGTTGGACGTTTGGGTCTGGGACAAAGTCTACGTTATAACTCATCCCAAAGGTGATTCACTGGTTTCAGGTCGGGACTCTGGGCAGGTCAGTTCATTTTAGGGATGTTACTGACCACAAAACATTGCCTCACAGATGCTGCTTTATAACTGGCTGCTTTCGCATCATCACCTCTGATCAGTTCATCCATAGTACAAAATGCTGTTTAATGTGTTGATATCCTTATGCATATAGCGTTTTCTCAAGCGCAATAAAGGGATCACATCCTAACAACGAAAAACGCGAACATACTGTAATAGGTACCACCTTCTTTGTACTTCACTGTTGACACTACACATGATGACAGGTAATGTTTTCCAGACATTCGCCAAACCTAAACGCTTCCACCGGACTGAAAAATGGTATGATTAATCACTTCAAATCATTCATTTCCATTAATTCAGTGCCATCACTCTTTACACCCTCTCAAGTGTCATTAGCCTTGAACAGAAATGTGCGACTCTGCTTTTAAACTCACTAGGCAACGTCACTATGCTAGCTGCATCACTAATAGAAGTTTGGAACTCATGAGTGATTTCTTCTGCTTATTTTATACGATTTTTTACAACCACCTCAAAGCTCAACAGACCCTGTCTGTCAGTAGATGATGTCTGTCTGGTCTTGGCTTAGCTATGCTTGTTCCTTCATGTTTCCACTTCATAATCACATCACCAACAATCGACCTGGGCAGCTTCAGAATGATTGAAATGTCCGTCATGGATCTGTTACGCAGGTAATATTCAATGAATAGTCCATGTTTGAAGTCACTGAGCTACCCTTATAGACCCATTCTGCTGTTACTGCTACCTGACTGACAACACAATACTTTCCTCCTCTTTTTATACTGCCACCCCACTTCTCGTCACATCTATTGGTCAATTCCGCATTGCAAAGTGGCATCTGGATACTTTTGATCAAATAATTTATTTCCACTTGAACGTTTCCATGGCCTAAGCCTCCTTTCTTTCACCACCATTTCCATTTTTGGCCTTAACCTATATGCTACAAATGCATCAAATAAGACTCACTTATTGTTCAAATGCATAGAAACGCCAGTATAATTGTATCTTAAATGGGTTCAAATGACTCTAGGCACTATGAGACTTAACACCTGAGATCATCAGTGCCCTAGACTTAGAACTACTTAAACCTAACTAATCTAAAGACACTACACATATCCATGCCTGAGGCAGGATTTGAACCTGTGACCGTAGCATCAGCGCAGTTCCAGACTTAAGCACCTAGAACCTCCAGACATAAGCACCTAGAACCACTCGGCCACAGCAGCCGGCTAATTTTATCTCCACTTTTAACTTCCGCATGGCTCTGCCTATGTTCATATGCTCAGTAGCATCAAACTAAAGTCGTTTGTGGTTTCCTTCCCTCTTACTCCTTTATCACACTCTTCCACATTATTTGATATCCCGCTACTCATTATCCTCATCATCACACTCTACTTGGATGCACAACCCAGCTGCATCTGCATTAGCTGGCTATCAACATCAGGAGTAACATAAGTAGGCAGCACAATTTTCAGAAGGAATAACACTAGAGTAACCACCTCCAAAAGAACTTGAAACCTCACCATCAACACCTGCAGATTATAAAATCAACAACTGTGGCTAAATGATTATTTCGAAAGTTTTTTGTAAAGTCTTCACAACAAATTGTATTCCTATGGCTGAATATAGTGGGAACAGCCACTGCTTGCCTACTCCTAACAAGGAATGTAATAAATAAAAAAAAGACAGAGTTAGATTCATCTGATTGCAGTGCATGAGACTGCATCATCATACATCATTACTACAAATGATTATGACTCTGTTGTTACTTGGACTTTGTGCAGAATGTTATTTGGACTCTGTTATATCATACATGACATGCATTCGCAGTTGCAAATATGAACAATGAATAGCTGTAAAAGGGCATAACGACAATGAAAATTTTTGGCAGACTGGGACTTGAAACCAGATTTCCTGCTTTACATGGAGGGTCACCTTAACCACTCTTTTTATTTTTATTTATTTATTTTTTTCTTTTTTAAAGGAAGGGCTGCATGGGGCTCAGACCTGAGGTGTGGCTGCAGTGTGCCTCTCACCGCCATGGAGCCTGTTGGGTGTAGGAAGTAGGAAAAACAGGAACTTTTATTATTCACAAAACTATACTACATTCTGATAACCTTATAACTGTCCTGGAAGGAACCCTGGTGCCGTTCAACCATGCAGCAGAAAAATAATGAGGAGGTCAGGCCACTTCCAGCACCTTTCCACAAATCACAAACATAGCCAAAAATAAAAATAAAGAATAAAATAAAAGTGAACTTATAAAGCAAACAACATTCTACTGTGAGTCTTGCATCTGTTGTGTGTTCCTGGCTCATTTACTTGCTCTATTTCCTTAGCTGATTGCTTTACTTGATTGGTTCCACAAACGCCATCTATCTGCTCATCTTTATGCACTCAGCACACCACAACTATCTGACAGGTCCACCAAAACTGTTCCTAAGAAATTTGCATGCCAATCCTTGTATTTGTGTAGCAGTAACAGCTTTATATGCCTATCTTGCAAGCATTACCAATAATCCAGTATGTTCGTATCTGTATCACAGTATATGTAATGGACCGTCGTATTTGTGACCAACACTACTGCTTTCATCTTAACATTCAGAGAATAAAGTTTCCTCTCGAAGAAATGCTATGTCAAAAGAGATTTATGTATGTATAGTGTACTGCATGAATGCTATGATCTTCTTTGCCAGAGTCCAGACCTCCATCACTGAACCACACACCAACTGGTGATCAGCCTTGTCAAGCATGCCACATTGTTGACACATGAGCAAATCCACCAAATGAATAACATACTTTTTGTCAGGCACTTCCTGTGCAACACTGTACCATGTCAATCTGACTCATGTAGGTCAGGGTGGTGAACTGCGTGCCACACCACCCTCCAGTTAACATCACGATGTTTCTGTTCCACCTTATTCCAGGTGATCTGTTGAAGAAGCAGACAGAACATGTCCTTCAATATCAGCAGCTTGGCTGTCAGCAAACACTGCTTGGATGTCAGCAAACACACCCAGCTGGCCGGAGTGGCCGTGCGGTTCTAGGCGCTACAGTCTGGAACCGCGAGACCACTACGGTCGCAGGTTCGAATCCTGCCTCGGGCATGGATGTGTGTGATGTCCTTAGGTTAGTTAGGTTTAAGTAGTTCTAAGTTCTAGGGGACTGATGACCTCAGAAGTTGAGTCCCATAGTGCTCAGAGCCATTTGAACCAGCCAAACACACCCAAATGGAACTGTGTTCAATAATGAATGTCCGTATGTACATAAATAGATGCAATATATGACCGACACTAATGGGAGGAATATGTGATGTTGGTAGTAGTTCTTTGATGAGTGCCCTTATGAGTGAGTGATGCCTGTTGCGTCACCATTTGTGCATGGTACCAAAATACATGGTCTGTGGATTCTCACTGATGTTGCCTATTCCAACACCCTTTTCTCGCACTGGGAGGGTAAGTGTGTCCTCCTGTACTTTAAAGAGCTGTCCCGTAGTACTCAAGAGCTGCCTGAATCCTCTTAACCATTGTATCTATCATAGAGAGAATGTGTGTCAGGCGGCACATCGTAGGAGTAGGTTAAAGAATGATGAGTGACACTCACTGTGCAAATCCATTGACCATAGGGCATATAATTGTACAGAAAAGCAAACTCTTCTCAATAACTGGTGGTAGTGGTCTGCAGCCATTCCCACTGTCTCCTTGTGAAAGATTCCACCCAAACATTTTAGGGTTTGCCCTTCCATTCCTGGTTGTAGTTCATGCCCCGTGTGCATGTATTGTGATTTTCAGAAGTTGACCTTACTGCCAACTGCCATCCCATGTGTCTGTAGCCAATTCAGTGCTGAGCAGGTCTCCCTCCTCAGGCTTGGTAAAAAACATAATATCGGTAATATCATCTGTCTTTGCTCTACATTTGGATGATGATTTTGAAATTCATGGGTTTCCACTGAGAGAATAATTGACTAAAGAAATGTCTAAATAATTGTGGCAATGTTGCTATTATTAGGTCACATTCCACACAGAATGCTTATTCTTTAGTTCCATATTGGAATGAAAATGGCAGCCACCAACAATTAAATCATCTTTTTGTTTTGGTTAGTAAATCAAGATAAATATGGCTTGTTGCTGTTATCATTCGAATAAGAAACCAGCTTTATTAATTATGAACAAAAATCTCCTCATGCCAGGTTTTAATGAGACAACAGAAGTTTCATTCATCAAACTGTGTGAGCTAAATTAATTATTAGTTTTATAAAAACTGACCTACACATAATGCTCTATGCTACAGCCCAAAAATGTATCCTATGTTTGAGAACTGGTTGTGCAAGAATTAAGTTTTTGTTACACTGATATATATATATATAACTGGACATAATTTTCATTACTTTCATATCTGTAGTTATACTATCATTTCTTTTCCATATTAGCATTACTATAATAAGATTTTGATGTTCACTGACTGTCAGTATAACCTTATTATATACTGTTTAAAGTTGTTTTCTTATTTTTCATGTTCTTTCATTGCAGCTGCCAAGTCACTGTCTACTATAAGTCAAATTAAGCAGCATTTCCCATAACTTGGCCTGCTATACTTTGCTTTTGCAGAAATCCATTCAAAAACAGTTTTCCATCAGTTTTATATCTTTTGTTGAGTTTTTCATAGTACTTTTGAATATATGTAGTTATGAGGTCCCCATGACAATTTGGGTTCCAAGCATTAACACTGGTTTACATTGGTGACTATGCTGTTTAGGTTAATGAAACATATAGTTCTTGACTGTAGCCAAGAAATTAACCCTGAAGCAAACCAGTGCAGATTCCATGCCATAATTAGTAAATTCAAGAGTCATTAGTTCATAATCTTGGATACTTTTACATTTTTATGTTATGAGAGAAAGTTCCAACCCATGGCAAAGAAGTTGCCACATGGACTATTGTAACTCTGATGACACATAACTTTACCTATGGTACATATAGTAATTTTTGTACCAGTGGGACTAATTTGCCTTTTACAGACACTAAATGAGTCTTATTATCATCCTATTGTTGCCTAACATATTCCTTGTAGTTTGTGTTAAATGCTTCAAACATCCTGTAGCATTTATCATTTATCCCAAGGAATATTATAAGATATCTTTTCTATGCCTCCAATCAAGTATTTATTTTTCAGTATATTTATCTCTGTGACCATAAAATTAATTTCAAACAATCATATCTACTGCTGTTCATGTTATACTTCTAAACTCAATCGTGAATACATCCCCTTAGATGAGTATCAGTTTATGGAACAGAATGACAAGGATGTTACCTGAAGACAATGACTTTAGTGTGTTATTGTAGTTACTACAATTGTCTTAGTGGATATTGTGTTTTCATTATTTCTTTATTTTATCCAAGTGCTGATATAATTACTTTCCCTATCTCAGTAACACTTGTTTTTACTTATTTTGCAAATAATCTTAGAATATACTTTCTTCTACCCATTGAAAGGGACAAAAATTCACCCTTTTCTTAACATTAGGCCTATATGTAGCTGTTATCTGACATATTCTGAATGATATACTTACTACCTTCATCTACTTTCATCAGCATTGATTTGTTACAAGGGAGATTTACTCATTTCTTTTCTCCTCCTTTTTCGTTATTCTTATTTCCAGCTGGCTCCATAAAGACTTTGTTCACTGTGCGCTAAACAGAATTTTTCTGTTATTTATTCCACCATTATTTTCTTGCACACCTCTCATCATGTTTACTTCAGTATGTGATACCTGGAGCTCCCTGAATAAATAGTAGGTCACGTTCTACTTACTTGCTCACTCTTTCTGACTACCATAATGAGAAAGACTCAGATATTGATTCATAATTTTAACATTAAAATTATACTTAAATACAAAATATTAATTATATATAGAACTCCTTATACTATGTATCTGTAGTACACACTTTGTGCAATTGTTAATGGCCTAATAAATTTTATTTACATATTTGCAACTGTTGTATGTATTGAAAATATAAATACTTTTAAAATGCACAAATATAAAATACACATACAGTTTAAATACACATAAATTCTGTATTTATGCAGTGTCAACAGACAATGATTTTTTGTAAAAAAAATTGAATTGGAAAAAAAATTGAAATTTCATGTGACTACACCAAGTGACGTGGTGCAGTAGACTTGGATTTGGGAGGACAGAGGGTCTGATCACTGACCTTCTATCCACATTTAGGTTTCATTCAATTACTTGAGGCAAATGCTGGAGTGACTCCTCTGAAAAGAACATGGCTAATTTTCTCACCTGTTCTTCTCCAATCATATCTTGTACTCTGTCCCTAATGGCAGCACTGCTAACGATAAGCTAAACCCTAATTTTCCATTCCTATGGATACATGACTGATTAGTTGTAGCTGGTAGTCTTGCAATATACTTACCAATTAATAAGGTTATACAACAAACATAAAATTAGAAAACATCAACACACACTGTTTCAAGTGTTATTTTGAATATGGTTACAAAAAATCTGTAACACTCCATTTTCAGACGACATTGTAAGAATGTCACATTGTTTCAGACTGTTAAAGCAGATGTACATCAGGGAGGAATCACAGCAACGAAGTTTGTTACTGGTGGGCAGTTGCCAGCCAAACATCCGGATCTTCGGCCTACAACAAGCCAGTTTCCAGCTGAGGTTTCTATTCTGTATCATTTTAACTAGTCTATTATCATAAAACCTGCAAACTAGAGTGTTGTGTAATGAGTATTTATAGGTTTCTTGTAGTAAATATTTCAGCATCAGTGACAACAAATTTTAGTAGTGTAATACCTGAAGCACACAAGGCACATTTCAAAACTTCACACATTATGAAATGCAGACAATTCTGACAATGGTGGTATTTGTAAACATTTGTGGCAAGTTAAAGTTGGTTGATGGGTCAGAAATTGCAGCCAAACCTGCTGCCAATTACAGGCAGTAGGCTGCTGGGTGTGTTATCTGCCATGAACTTACTCAAGATCTAAACAAGTCACTTGTTTCCCTCTGTACCTTCCAAACTACAGAGATGATCTTTGGCATACTGCTGGACAAATGTTCATCACAAAAGATTGCAAAATGATTCATCATTACTATATATGAGCCAGGGCTGGCCACAGGACGTCAAACTGCATACTAGCCCTATGTGCAGGCCTAGCGTTACCATATTTTAATGTTCAAAAACTGGGGTAAATTAGATAATATGATCTATGTCACATTTCTCATTTCCTTTGATCTTTTTTTAGGAACTCAGATAATTCTCTCATCGTACTGAACACATTACATTTTTCATATTGTGCAGGACAATCAACAACAGCTTTAAATTTTCAACAGTGAGCTTATTCTGCAAATCCATCCACTGAACATTTATCAGAGAAAATATTCTCTCTACAGTTGCATGCACAGGAATGGCAAAGTAGTACTGTACCAATTCACTGTTATTAACACTACTACTAATGTACTGGTACCATTTTTCAGCAAAACATCTCTTTACCAGAGTTTCAGAGTTCATTGTGTACTATGTTCTTAAAGCACTTATTTCATCAGTGCATACTGAGTCATCAATTACAATATTAAAACCTCTTAAAAATAACACCATTTTTTCACTGCTTGCCACTCTGGCTCTTTTTCCAGAGTTAGCCATCGAAAAAACACACATACCACTGAATTTGTTTATCCACTTATTTATATAACTGTAAATAGCAGTATACACAAGTGCACATTTCACTTTCAAAGAATTTAACTAAATTTCTGTCATCACATTTAGTAATAAATCCATTACTCTTAACAGGACAAATTGGTTTTTGCTCTTTCATTCAAACTAAAGGCAGTGGTGTGTAAAACAGAGTAGATGTCTACCGCAGTTTTGTTCTCAACTTCAATGCACAGAATTTATTTTTGCAAAAAACTCATTACCCTTTATACAAACTATAATTAGCCTCCGACCAATGGATTTTATAGAAATAGCCTAATAGTTACAGGACAGTTATATTCATAAGAAATACCTTTTCCTTCGGAAGGACGACGGTTCAATCCCGCGTCCGGCCATCCTGATTTAGGTTTTCCGTGATTTCCCTAAATCGCTCCAGGCAAATGCTGGGATGGTTCCTTTCAAAGGGTACGGCCGACTTCCTTCCCCATCCTTCCCTAATCCGATGAGACCGATGACCTTGCTGTTTGGTCTCTTCCCCCAAAACAACCCAACCCAAATAACTTTTTAGAGCTTCATATATCTGCACTAACCTCTGAATTGCAAGTGCAAGTGATGACATCTGGTTTCACAGTAAGACAAAACTGCCTTGTATTCTATCCCTACAAGCTCACAAAATTACATTAACTTGTGAGCTCCTAAGGTGTAATTTGGAAAAATGTGAAAATACTTTAGGTATGAATGCTCCTGGATCTAACTTAGAATGCAACAGGCAGCTTGCCCAGAGTTATGAAGAATATGACGAGAACACACACTTCCTAAAATATGATCATCCAATTCATTTTTTGGTCTTCTGTTCCAACTTGATCTAGCCCAACCAGACACATCAAAATTTATACTAACATTGTCTCCCCCAAAGGCAACTACATTTCTGAAGAAATCTGTGTACTGTGCAACAGTGTCATTAGTTTCAATGGAAATCAGTACATTTAGTCTGCATACCACCTTCAGATAGAGAAGATGCACATGCAAAATTTGCTGCAGTATTGGAGTCACTGAAGTATTTTTGACAAGTTTACTGGCACAAGACATGGCGTTAAGGCTCTGTTGGTGTTTAATGGTGTGAAATGAATGAGCAGCTTCTGCCACTGCAATTTTTAGACCAGTTTCACTACATGATTTCGGGGAAAAAATTGTTACATGCCATCTGGATCTTGCGCAGCTTTATATTGTAGTGTCTGTTTGTGACATTATGATTCATGCTCTCCATGTGAGATGGAAAAATAGCAGCTGAAACAAAAAAAGCCTTAATGGAAAACTATTTTGTTATTTACTTACTGTGCTATAGCACTATAAAATTTTATATCTCCTAGATGGATACGATACTTTTTTGAAGTAATTTGTATACAACACATCACAGTACAGACAGTGCAACTTGATAAGTAGTGAGATTATGCCCATCAAAGTGAGAAAAAATTCATAACTAATAATAGGAATACAGTATTTACATGTAAATATCTGCTTATGTTGTGCTTGAGATCTTGTGAAATCAAATTCAGTAAAGAAGGATTAGAATAATGCACTTTAAGAAGACAATGTGATCATGATTGGGCAAAAGGTACAAAAAACATCCATGAAAGTACTATCTGAGGAGAATTTTGTGACCCAATCTAACACATGAAATCAGTACATCACCCTACCGGAGCCATATGTCTTAACTTTATACTGTGATGCTTTCCAAAACCTGTGTTTATGACATATTAGCATTATTTTAGTATAATACACACCATATAGATGTTAATTACATGTGTAACTTGCTATTTTACTTCAGTGCAAACTTTACAGTGATGTCAATACACGAGGTTTGTTGCAAGGACCAGAATGAGCATGTTCTGGATCAAGCCATATCTTGCACATTTCAGCTACAATATGGTGTCTTGTTGAACAGTAAAACTGAATTTTTGCTCACATGTAGTAACATCACCTTCAAGTTATTTTATTATGTTTAAGAGCTCACATTCTTCTAGTGGACCAAATACAAAATCAGCCAACAGACTATAATGCATTCTATCAACAAAATTCATTTTACAAGATATAAGTTTAGACCTTTTCTCTAAAGTCTAATACAGTTACATTTTAGCTCTACTGAATCCTTGTTACATCTTAAAATACCCAGAAAATGTGCAGGTGGGTCTGGCCATATTTGGACAATTGCAAAATGAGATAAACAATATTTCTTCCTCCTCAGGTGTATGATTTAGGAGAAAGTGCTCATAATGTGAGGGGCTTTTCCTTATCTGTTGTATTTGACTCAAACACTTTACCTTTCTTTACAAGCATCAAATCTGTCCTGTTGTGAACCACACTCAGAAGTTTGCCTGCATGTCATTGCTGATAGACATATGTTTCATTTGATAATGGGTAGATATGTTTCTGTAAAATGTTTCTTGGCTCCTTATTCTCTGTAGGAGTGTATTTATCTCTTTATTATCACTAGACATTTCTTTAGATACTCAGTTTCTTTATCTCTTACTAATACAGATGAATGTGGAATAATTTCAGTGTTAGTTGCTTATTCAACTTCCTTTTTCTTGGGGATGACAAATGTAATGGTATTAAGGCATGTTTTTACATGCCATGGATGTTATAAAATTTATTATTTGTTCATCTTGTGACAATTTATGTTGTATGGGTACATCTGATGACGCAAGCAAGTTGCTTATACAATGTTAAACACAAGTAAATCAATTTCAGCATGTGCCATGTTTTCATTGCATAAATACTTATAAATAAATAGTTATTGGTTTTACAGAGTCCATATTAATTCTTTTCAAAATGAATATACAAATTGATACATAAACTAAGCACAAAAATTTTGACCCTTACATTTATACTTTGGTAAGAAGGTTTCTTCAAGCTTTAACATCTGTTTTTTCTTGGACTGTAAATGTCTTTCATAGTTCAAGTATTAATTTATGAGCAGAGTTGTCTGTAGCATAAGCTGTAATACATTTACAGTATACATGGTGCTTTACAATCCTAAGATTTTAAACAGGGTAGTGCAATGTCTGTTTCTTTTGCTGCTTGTTGTGATCCTTACTGCATGTTTCTGAAGCGGGAATAGGCCTACCATACAAGATTTTGAAGATTTATTAAGAAAAAAGAATACTATAGGTTATGACCAAGTTAATGTGTGTATACGGGTTATGAGGCAGGTTCCACCACATATTTGGATTAGAATTGTGAGGGGATAGCACTGACATAACAGCGACACATAGCTATATGTAACTTAAATGATGAGGTAGGCATAGGCCTACTGACATTCTGAAAATCCATATATTCACTAACAGTGTAAAACCTTTCACTTATTAACATTTTTAATCTCATTTTTAAAACTGTATGACTTTAGTATCCTTTTAATTATTAAAGGAAGAGCAGTATAAAGGATTCTGGGCTGATATGTTGCACTCTTGTAATTCTGGGCTTTCTTGTGCACTTCTCAATGAAAGTCATTTCTGTCTTTTGTTGGATAGTTATGGAACTCGCTGTTCAAAGAAGAAAACTGGAGGTGAGATTTTAAAAAAAGGCAGATATTTTCATAGATATAAATACATAGAAAAGTCATCATTTTAAATCCCTTAAAAGTTTACCTACATGGCTCCCTAGGTGCAACTGCTTTTATTATTGTCATTGCTCATTTTTGAATAGTAAATGAGCATTTTGCCAGACTTGAATTACCTGAAAGTAAAACACCATACTTCAATAGACAATAAATAATAGGTACACATTACTGTTTGCTCACTGCAGCGGTTTTCTAGCATTCTAAATACATAGCAGCATTTATTTAACTTTCTATTCAACACTTCTGTATGTTTACCCCACTTTAGATGCTCATCTAACCAAATTCCCAAAAATTTTGTAGTTGAAGTTTAAAGTTTCTTCTGTTTACCTAACTTCATAATTATACTAGGTTTTATGTTATACAACATGTTGCGAAAATTCATCCATAAAGGAGTTTTCTCTCATTTACAAATGTAAAGTTATCCCTAAACCATTTACCTGCTTCTTCTGTTGTTGTTTCTACTTTTTTGTGCAATTCAGGCTCATTCAGAGCTCTAATAAAGAGACTTGTATCATCAGCAACAAGTACAGCATCAGCTTGTGTTAAATGGCATGGCAAGTCATTTATGAATATCAAGAACAACAGAGGTACCAGCACGTGTGCCAGGGCACTCCATAACTAACTTTATTATCCATAAAAGTACGAGTTTACTTTGTGAACTATTTCTACTATCCAGTATTTATCAGGTAAGTATGATTTAAACCACATGTGAGCAGTACCACAGGCTCCATAGCAGTTCATTTTTTCAAGCAGTAGTTTATAAATGGAAATGTCGTGTGGCTAGGGCCTCCCGTCGGGTAGACCGTTCGCCTGGTGCAGGTCTTTCGATTTGACGTCACTTCGGCGACCTGCGCGTCGATGGGGATGAAATGATGATGATTAGGACAACACAACACCCAGTCCCTGAGCGGAGAAAATCTCCAACCCAGCCGGGAATCGAACCCGGGCCCTTAGGATTGACAGTCTGTCACACTGACCACTCAGCTACCGGGGCGGAAGCAGTCGTTTATGATCAGTAATGTCAAATGATTTGGATAAACCTAAAAACATCCCTTTATAATCTACAGAATCTAAAGCACTTCTAGAAAATTATATATGTTTCAGTTTATCTATGTTTCCCATTGACAAATATTCCACTTTTCTTCAGGCAAGCAGAGAGTCTTCTGTACATTAATCTTTCTATAATTTTTGAGAAACAAGATAACATTAAAAAACACCTGTTCATTTTTACATCATAATAATCACTATTTTTGTATCATGATTATATAATTTACAGTTTAAGTTCTCTAGGGGAAGCAGTTGTGTTAAAAAAAAGTGTTAATTATATTTACAACTAGAGAAGCAATATATTTGTTGATTTTAATTACTTTATGTGGAATGCCATCAGTGACAAAGGAAAATTTATTTTTTAGTTTGCTGATCGTGTTTTCTACATCCTGTACTACTACAGAATACAAACACACAGTTTTAGGATTTGTAGAAATGTTACGATTAATCTTTGAATGACTTTGGGTTTTTACAAGGTTTTGTGCTTCACTTGTATAATGTCCGCTGAATATACAGGCTAGACAAAAATTGTGTCATGAAATTTTAGCCCTGGATAGCTGATGCCAGTAGGAACCAAAATTACTAATGTTGTCTAGGTCGACAATGCACCATTTTTAAACTACAGAAACTTGGCACCATGTGCTGTGATTGACCATGGGATTGTCCTGTTGACAGGCAGTGCTATGGTTCTTGGTTCACACATACAAACATCCCTCGCTCCGTCACTGCCCCAACGTGGTATGCACATGTGTCGAATATGTTTTGCTATTTGTCTCCACCTCACGTCAGAGTCATTCACATGTAAGCTTCACTTTGGAGCACACATGCATCACCTGTGATTTAGTCACACAGTAAGCATGGTGGCACAGTATTCGTTTGAAGAACAACAAAATATGGTTCTTGTTTATGGGCAAGCTGATGGTGATGCACATGAAGCTCAATGGCTGTATGAGGAACGGTACCCAGCAAGACGCCATCCACACTCCCAAATGTTTACAGCAATTCACCAGCGACTTGGCAAAACAGGCTTGTTAGTGGGATATCATGGTATTGCTGGAAGACATCGAACATAATGGGATGCTGCATTTGAAGAGACTGTTCTCGAGTGCTTTGAGGAAGCACCTATGACAAGTACTCGAGTGGTTGGACATGACACGGGGGTCACTCATCAGTTAGTCTGGGAGGTTTAGAGGGATTATGACCAGCATCCATTTAGTTTCCACCTTGTCCAAGATGTAAATCTTGTGGTGGATGATGAACACAGCCTAGGGGTTTGCCGGCAGTTTCTGCAGTGTGTTGCATGAGATCCCAACTTCTTGACCATTGTGTTGTTTACCAACGAGTGCATCTACCATTGGGATGGCCTTTACAACACTCTAAACATTCATTACTGGGCAAGGGGAAAGCCTCACACCATGTATGGACTCCAGGAATGATTCTTACTCAACATTTGGGCAGGCATTGTGGGTGACCACCTGATTGGACCAGTCTGTCTACCTCCTCGACTTACCAGGGCAAATTACCTTCACTTTTTGCAAGAAACTGTACTCGGCCTGCTGTAAGATGTTTCCCTGGATATATGGCTACGAAAGTGGTTGCAGCATGATATGGCGCCCGCACATAACCCTCATGCTATGCCCAGATATTTAAATGAACTCTTTGACAGCCGGGTAATTGGTGATCACCAGAACTCACGCCACTGGACTTTTTCCTGTGGGGGATCCTTCAAGTTTCTAGTTCACCCACCAAGATGCGAGTAGCCTAGAAATGAAGAGGAATTAATGGAATGCATTCAACATGCTGCCAGTCACATCAGGGCAATTCCAGAAATCTGGCAGAGTTCGGCAAGACACCTTTCAACGTTATCAAGTTTGTGTCACATCACAGGGTTGCCCGTTCGAGCACCTGCTTTAAGTAAACAATGCCCTAGCTACAAAAAAGGCACTTTTTTGGGCCAACACAATTTGTAAAAAACTTTCTGTATGCAAACTAACA
This sequence comes from Schistocerca americana, assembly GCF_021461395.2. Lineage (NCBI taxonomy): Eukaryota > Metazoa > Arthropoda > Insecta > Orthoptera > Acrididae > Schistocerca > Schistocerca americana. The sequence goes on from NC_060130.1 coordinate 534,215,285, forward strand.
GCTGTTGATGGGTTTGTCCCCAGTATGTCTTACCATGAAACTACAACGGATGTGTCAGGACCCTGGCGGATTCACCCCCCAGCCCCCAGAGTGGAAGGCTGTTGCACTACCACCGAGCATGTGGGCTGCCTTGGATACACTATGATCTCTGACAGGCAAGGCTTTGTGGTCATGTGTTGTCCAGAGCATCCAGCAACAGGGCAATCTTGCAGCCAATCAGAGAGTATGTTGCCAGGTTCACTAGTTTAAACATGGTGAATTGTCGACCTACACAACATTAGTGATTTTGGTTCCTACCTGAATATAACCAACTTGTGAAGTATCATTTATAGTTTTATCCTCAGTTTTAATAACAGTATTATTTCATTCTTTGCTTCTGCCTAAGTTTGTACTGATCACTTTACAAACTGACCTCATTTTTTGTTACCCTTCTTTTTACTGATGCATGAATCATTATCTAATGACTTTCTTGTACAGTTTTCTGTAACAGTTAACATACTGTTTCAAAGCTGGATTTTGCCTTGCTGATTTACTTGACTTTCTAAGGTGGTCTACAGATTTTCTTTTCCTCTGTGTTATCCATGTGTTAGTTCTGCTTTTCACTTTAATTTTTTTAGGAGGAAATATGACTTAATAGTTATGTTTGCAGCAGGTTAAAATGACTCAAACTTCTTATCTAAACTGTCATGTTTATCCTAAAACTAGTTTAAATTTTTTAAGAAGGAATTAAAAATCTTAATGCTGTTCTCATTAATATATCTCCTGTACTTGCATTTCTCACTAATGCTAGAATTTGTACTGAGTACATCATTTAAATTTAGTTTTATTATTTTGTCATCTAAGAATCCAGAATCAGTCACATCAACAATATGATCTGGTTTTTGCAAGTCAATAAATATTTTATGGTTTCAGAGTTTTTTTTCCATGTCTAGTGCATTCATAGGCAGTTGGTGTTAAATTATGTGAACATAACAAATTGGTCAGTTTTGACACTTTTAGACAGTTGATTTTAATTATTTTTGAAAATAATTTGGGCTTTTATCATTAATTTCAAAGTTGATTTTAAAGTTGACACTGAAATCTCCAAGCATGATAATGCTTTCCGTGAAATGTCTTAATTCATTTTAATATAAAGCTGTTAATGATTTGTTGTCCTTAGGATCTGTCACATTGCTCACTGCATTGGTTGATTGTTGTCTGTCTCCAATTACAAATTCTTGACATGGTCTGGCAGTGACAGTCTTCTTTTGCATAAGGAGTGGGTGGTGTTTACTACTTTTGTTGGTTTATTTGATGCTGTTGTTGATGGCACCAGTGATGTAGGCTGTTCTACTTCTACTGGAGATGATGATTGCTTGCTGCAGAAGATGCTGTTGACTAGGCTGCAAGAGGCAGGAGAATAAGAGGCTGAGTCTTCTTGCATCTAATGACCTAAAGTAATCTTGGCTTTTATGGCCTAATAGCATCTTTCCCTTTCCATTTAAATTTAAACCATGATGTGTAGAACGTTCTCTCTCCAGAGAAATTACACACAAGAAATGTGATTTCCGGAATGCCTTGCAAATCTTTTCAAACTATCTATCAACCTTACTGATTTCTTCACTCACAATAGAAGTGCTTATAAGGTCATGTCTGTGGGGACTCACAATAACAATTACTGGTCTTTTACTAGTAGAGCTCAAAATTTCATTCAAATTGTTAGTGGCTTTGCATAATTCATTCTTGTACACATCGTTAGCACCTCCAGTTGTTACTGAACATTGAACTGAACTGGAGAATTATGGGCATTTACATTTATTGTGATTTCTGCATGAATACCCTTGGTTTTACTATGGCAGGGGCAGTTACTCAATAATCATCATGTAATATTTCAGCAAGGCCACATGTATGGCTATCAGACTGTATAATCGCAATAGATCCAAAAATATGCAAATGTAATGTTGTATTTATTTAGACATGTTTATTTCTATAAGTTATAGTAACTTTAGATATTTCAGTCTCCTTTACATTCTTTTTCTTTGATGTTGTGTTTACTGGCACATATTTGTTCGTTCAGTTTTCAGTCGATGACTCAGGTTTCCCTGTACTCATTTCTGTCTCAATGCACTGAGATAATTATTTACTGCTGTATGAAATGTGTATTCACACTGGTTATGATGCACTAAATTAATCCTCAATAATACTATCTGATTACTGTGGAGGCTTCTCATCATTCTCTTGAGTATATCTGGATACTACTCATACATTTCCACATAAAGCTGTAGACAAGATAATACACTTTCTTTTTGTAGCATTGTGGTCACTTCTGTTAAGAACCATTATAAAATGTGGTTGTATGTTGGTATTTTTTGAAGTACTTTCATGTTAACTGTATATGAAGAAATGTAATAAAATATGAAAAACGTCCTGGTCACTGTACCTGATACCACTATGAAGTCTGTGAAAATTTAAAGTTATCACCGTATTATTTTGGTTACAGACTGGCTACAATTAGACTTGTTGCTTCTTGTGTGGTTTATATAATCGTGCTAGTGACAAACAATATTCACAGAAAAGTCAAAGAAATATTCATTATCTTATAGAATGTACAATGTTTTCCATATTGCATTGATAGACTCAAACAAAGTTTTGATTCTGATCCTACATATAAAACTGAACCTTATGAAGAATTGTATAACACCTTTATATGTAAATCTTCATCTTCTCTTTTTCTTTATGTAGTTGTATTGACACCTTCAGCTGTATTTATAAGACTACCAAAATCCCCTGATGAAGTTATGGGAGGTTGTCAAGATGATCTGTCATGCGAAGATGTTCAGGGGGTTGTTTTTCTCCAGAACATTGCCCCATCTCACTCTGCAGAGGACATTGTCACACATACTTCTTTATGCTATCTAATTTTGGGTCATCACCATACATTCCTTACATGGCACCTAGTGACTTCTTCCTCTTTCCTTGAATGGAGAAATAATTGCATGGCAGACATTTTGCAAATGATAATGAGCTGATTTTTGAAGTGGAATGTCTTCTTAATAGCTATGATACAGCTTTTTAGTACCAGTGTCTTCACCAAGTCATCCATCATTGAAAAAATGTGTTCTACTGCAGGGTGAATATGTGCAGATGAACTACCACCATCATCAATTTTGTGCATAGAGCTTCACTTTTTTAAGGTTATAGTTCAGACTTTCTGACTACCCTTTTTACATCAAATGATCACCAGTTTCAATTTCTAAAACATGAGAACAGATGTGTTTATTGATTCACAGATCAGATCTCTTTTTTAAAAAAGTTCACACTTTGAATTAGTGATAAGGGGTGAAGAGAACACAGCATGGTGACCATTTATGAATGTTGTGTATGGTTTATTAGGAAACTTAAAAGCAATTTTTAATGAACTTGTAGATGACCTGATGAACTCATGTTACTAGCTGCAAAGTATCGTGTCACTATACATACACTGTTTGTAATTGCACCTGTATTTCTTCCACAGAAATTGTGGCGCTCTGAGTGATGAACATGACAAGCACTTAAGCAGAATATTTTCCTGGCGAAGCAAAAATACAAAGGGATATGTACTATTGCTGTGTTAAGTGATTATTGCTGGGTGGTGAAACTTGACACTCCTACAGCATAGTTTCATAGGCATATTTGATGCTGTTTATGTTTTTCATCTCCTCATTTAAGATACATACAGTAAATAACATTATCTAAAAATGAGAGACAATCAAAAAATTTAAGCTCCAGTTTTGGGTTATACAATCCAAAAACATAAAGAAACTGTAATCTCTTCACTATAACAACAAAATTTCAAAATTAATTTACATATATTTCATTAAGAACTTTCAAAATTACTAGAACAGTGTAATCAGTAGTTATACTTACAAATTTAACTTTTCTTACACTTTAAATTTCTTCCTTCTCCAAAACAGTATCATTCTGGGTTTTAGATACTGTAACTTATAGTTCATGACATTTGTCTTTTTTAGTATTCAGTGATAATTTATTAGAATTAGTTCACCTGTGAGCATCAGCCAGTACTAATCTAGCTTTTATATGTAGCTCTTCTCATATTTTGGCTGTGATTGTGATATTACTGTCATCTGCAAACAGTATATTTTCTCCACACCAGAAAGTGTATGGGAAATCACTGATGTATATTAAAAACAGACTTGGCACTAAAATACTTCATTGTAGGACACTTATTTTATGTGTTGATAAATATCCAATATCCTTATGTTGGATCTTCTGAAAATTCAGAAATTTAAGCTTCTTGCACTTCGTTGGTTGAGTATGATTTGTACCGTATTTGATGACTACACCTTTCACTCCTAGTTCATCCATTTTCTTAAGTTAGATGCCATGATCAACTGTATCAAATGTCTTTCCTAAACCTAAAACCATTCTGTTTGCTTACTCTACCCCATCCAGTGCTTCTAAGATGTACTTTGCAACATCTACAATTGCATCTCCTGAACTTCTACCTGATCTGAATCCATACTGAGGTTTGTGTGATCTGAGGTTTTCCCAGCGTACAGAAATCTTGAAAATTTTTTGGGTATTCAGTCAGATGATGTCATTCAACAGGTGTGATATTTTGGCAAGCTGACTTCTTGCCATCTTAGGCATTTCTGGAGTCTGACTCCAGGAATGCCTGAAGATGGCAAGAAGTTGGCCTGCTGAAATATCCCTGTTGGACGATGTCACCTGGATGAATACTCGAGAAATTTTCAAGACATAATGAGTGTATTGAGAACAGTGTACATCTTTAAGAATTCTGTTGGCTTTTCTTTCATAACAGTTTCAGATGTATTTGAGCAAGATGATGGTAGTAAAAATTGGTCTATAGTTCTCAATATTTTCTGGATATCATTTCTTGAAGAGTGTAATATTCTTGCATGTTTTTAATATTCTGGAAAAACTGTGGTTGTTAATAATTCACTGATTAAGTGGACTAGAACTGCTTTTATACTATGTACACTTCCTTTCAGTACACAAATACGGACTTCATCTCTCCTTGTCAAGCTTTTGATCAATTTTATACTGTGCATAGGCCCTGGTACATCTGATTCTGTTACTGGTTATATTTGCATGGATGCCTTACTGATTATAATTCTTTATCTGAAAGTTAATTCATTCCTTTTACCCTGTAGCTTTGGAGGTATATCAGGAAAGTAATTATGGATGAAATTTACTGAAATATACAGGCTAATTATTAGGACTTTCTTTCATAGCAATGTCACATGTATTTACCAAGAGTGTAAGTAGTGAATTCATTCTATAGTTCTCAACAGTTTATTTTGTTCTAGTTTGTTTTTCACTTACTTTCAGTGCTTTCAATAGCTCTGTCAATATTTAATTTGTTATCAGCAAGTAACAGTGTTCTGTATAACTTTCCTGCAACATTAATAACAGTGAAGTAAATTTGACTAGTTTTTCTGTTTATAATCAAATAAAGATTTTTTTGCATTCAGATGACATTTTAATGCAGTTTTTTATCCAAATACATTTGTTACTTTTTATGGAATGTGTTAGTACTCTGGTGAATTTTTCTTAAAATTGCTACTTGTATATGGAAGCAAACACACTCAACATCTCATTTATAGTTCTTCCAGCAAATACCTCATTTCAGTACTCAAAAGACATGCAACTGTATATCACAATCATTTCTGAATGTGATCTTGTTTCTGTGACATTGGATAATTGGGATTTTGACTGCAAACTATTTTTTTAAGCATACACCCTGTTTTCATACTACTTTTCCACTCAGTTATGTTTGCAGTTGCCTTTATTTGCAATAAATTTGTAAGTCTTCTGTGACTTCGTTCTTAGACATTTAGCCAACATTATTGAAGAGAAGTACATCTGCAAGTATATCTTGCTGCTAAACCACAACGTCCTGAAATGCAGTAAATATTAGACTATTAAGTTCATCTAAGACCAGCTAATATTAACTGTTTTTCCATCCTGGGAAATTATGGACTATATTTCCATCTCTGTGTAGCTTTTAGTGATTCACTAGGACATCAGCATTGTATCTTAGGTTTGTCTTACAAAACTGTTTCCATCAAACTTTCTAGTTTTTTCCGTAGCCAGATCCTAATCAGCAACTGATTGTTAGCTGTTTTTGGTTACCCACAGTTTGCAGCCATCTTATAACAGATATCCCAAATGAGTCCCTCTTTTTGTGGTAATCTACAGGTAAAGATAAATCACTGCAAGCACATGTTTATTGGTTCTCAGTAACATAAAAGGAATGGAGATTAGGGTTTAATGACTTATCAACAGTGAAGTAATTACAGATAAAAATTGAAAGCAAATCAGCCATACTCTTTGAAGGAAACCCAAAATCTGGATGTATAGATGGTGATCTAAATCCATAGTGCCAAGTATGAGATTAGTGCCTTACTACTGCACCACCTTGATGAGTTCTTTGTAAATTATTATTAATAATAAGCACCACAACTTGATATTTAAATTTCATGAAACAACATGAAACCTCTTTTTAACTATATTATTGTAGTTTCATTTCATAGTAATGAATCTACCATTTCAAGTACAAAATCCTTACAAGTGAAAAAACACATATCTAGGTGTAATTTTATTTCAATAAAGTTAATAGGAAAGTAGCAACTAACAGAGCATGACTCTAATTTTTCTTCATATATAGGCTTAATCAGTCTACAACTGACTTACAAATTATAAAAACTAACAGAGCTATTTTCGCTAATTACAATCAACTTGGTTACTTATATTAAATTTATCAGCTCTGACAAGCAAAAGATGGACAGTTAGCAAAATGTGGCATTTTTTTAATGGATGGGTTTTGAGCTCTTCTGTTCTCTATTACAGTCACTCTACACTGTGCCTCTTAGGAATAAAAATGGTGGTTCAACAAAAACTGATAGAAGTGTATCTCCTACACCATCTTCAGATTCTTCAAGTGATCGCCCACCAACACCCCACCCACAAAGCTGGGTCCCTTTTGCAATGAAGTATCTAGAGGAAAACTCTCCACAAAATGTATGTATTTTTCTGCTTCATTTTGTATGAGTGTTATATCATGAAACACTATTGTGTGTAGCTGTAATTAAAAAAGATGGAGACATATTGCTGAGTGGAATGTGGGGTTCAAATTTCCTGTTTACATATCATTTTATAGAACAGTGAGAGAGGAGCCGTTGGTATATTCATGAAAACTATTGAAACTGCATTTTGAATAATTTTCCAGAATTATTCATGAAAACTATTGAAACTGCATTGTAAATGATATCAATAAGAGTTACAGCAAATGTAAACAAAAGTTGAAAATTTTGATTGTTGTGGAAGTGCAGTGAACTGGAAGTTACCAAACATTTTTAAATCATTTTCCAAACTGTAGTATCAGTTGTACTAGACATGATTACACTATGTTCTGCTCTCAACCATCTACCAGTCCAGGTCTGAAACGTGGATTTCTTTCCAAGGAGCTATGTGAAAGGCCTCATATATATACTTCCTTTGCCAAGAACAATTCCAGAGCTCAAAATTAGCATTTGTAATATATGTTGCACGTGGCATGAAATGGATTATTGCTTGGATGTCTATGTCACAAAGGGAACTCAAACATTAATAAAGTAACATACATAAAAAGTTTTGAACTGACCCTTACATTCTCTGCACTTCTAATTGATGCCTTGTTATGCGTTAAGTAGTTCTAGCCTTTTGTAGTTGCTAGTATATTTATTTTGAACTGCCTTGTATTTTTTGTTTCAACTATTTATTACAGGCAAGTAAATGTCTTTCTGTAGAGAATTCATGGGATTGGTCTAAGAAAAAATAAAATGAGAAATTTCATGAATAACCTAAACCAAATATAAGACAGTTATTTATGGTAAATAAATGTGACAGAAGATTAGTTGTTAGATGTGTTTCTATGAAACAAACCCACAAAATAAACAGTAAAAACAAAATCTAATTCTTGGGCTACAGTGCTCTGGCACAATTCTGTTGACAGTGTTCCACTGTTTTTGAAGGTGCTGGAAACAGCTATATGAAGTTTGGCAAACATACAATTCTGCAGGTACTTTCCATCTGCACAGAACTACAGCAGTACCTCCATTAAAGTTTACTGTATTGCAATCATATCAGAGGATGAATGAATTTTAAAGCACATATTTCTTATGAAGTTAACATATTCATTTAATCAGTTTATTCAATTTTTCCATGTGCATGACTCCAAATGTGTGTGAAAAATCATAAAAACACAACCTTTTTTTTCACAGATGATTCTTTGACTTTGGTTATTTGATATTTGCTTCTATAGCTCATCTAGGTGACATATATTTGTCATGCATGCAGTCATATCACTTTGGAGATGAACAAATTCTTACTATGATAGTTAAATCAATAGCCATATCATACAGAAAAAAGCACTTCCACTATTTAAACGCTCATTCTGAGTTTTAATATTACTTTCCATCACATTATTAACAGTGTAAAGTCAACCCAAAGTAGAGATATTATCTTTTTCCAGGCTCAAAAAAGAATAATCAGGAGTATATCATTTTGTTTTAGATCTATCAAGAAGAAGAATTTGAAGACAATGAGCTACAGGAGCTTCAATATATGTTTTCTGATGAGGAACAATATGAATTAGAAACACAGCTAGCAATACAACGTTTACTGGAAGAAGTATTCACAGAATCTGTAAGAAGTAATTTTTAATGATGATGCTTAGGAGGTTATTTAACAAGACTTATGTACTGTAATCTTAAGGGGACCTGGACGTCATGACCTGCAGTTTTTACTAGTATTTTGATGTTTAATAACTCAAAAACTTTCATAGTAGATACTGAAATGAAACTTTAAGCAAATAATTAGTGTATTGTGACCCCTGTGTGAAAAAAAATTTAAAACTTTGGAATACATAGTGGAGCAAATAGTTATTTTTATCTTACATGCTGAATTGTGTGTAATTTTTATTTTAGGTACAATGCACTTACACACTATTGAAAATGAAAGGTCAAAAAAAATTTATTCTTTTAATTATTAACTTGGTGAAACAGTAATCTGGCAATATTTATCAGTTTCTTGTTTTGTGTGTTTCAAAAAATGTTTTTTAGTAGTTTATTATTTATACTAATAATTTAAGAACATATGATGAAATATTTAATACATTGTTGACTAATGTGGTACACTGTGTGGGCAAGCACTGCCAGTATATTATTGCTCATGCAAAAGTTTGTTTTCATAGCTTTAATATTGGATGAAATAATGATACCTAAGTATGCAAAAATGTTGATTATGGGAAACTGAAACTAAAGATTTACATATCATTTTCTTGTCAGTGATACCATGTCAAAACATACCACCTCCATAGTCTTGTTGATTCTGAGTGTCATTTTCATTTTCTTTAGTTTTCTTAGCTATTCTGGGCTCTTTTGTCATGCTTTCAGCTTCAACGACAGTGACAAGTTGCCTACCTGCTCATGGCAGGCCACTTTTCGTGTTGGTCATAGTTTTGATGCCTAGTCTGGTCATGGTTTTTAATCTGCTAGTTACTCCATCATTAAAACATATTTTGGTGTCCATCACACCAATCTGAAAAGCTGACATGCCAACAAAACTGTTCTTGGCAAGCATTCCCAAATGCAACTGCTGCAGCTTTCATTCTGATTCTGTGTTTTGCCATGCAAACTTTTTTCCAGACACTTAGAATATGAAATATCGCCCTATATTGGCTATAACTCTACAATAACAGTTTCTGTGTGTCTGTTTTTGTCCATTTGCTTCACATCTATTATACTTGCACCATGAAATGTTTCCTTTTGGGCAGAGACTCTGCTGTGGATGCTCATCAGTGAATCTTTTGTGAAACAAGGTTGCCTAAATTGCTTTTCTCATCTCACTGACATTATCACTGTTCCTAATGATGACTAGACTATAATACTCTGTCAGATTTTCTATTTCTGATTTGGTGAGCCTTCCTTGTCCACCAATTGCTTTTTCATTAGACAGTTTTTTACCTGGCATGTCCTAGCACAGTTTCTTAAGTTTTGTTCTCATTATCTTCTGCACATGTACTTTACATTCAATTTTGTTTCATTTCAGTTTCACCATATTGTTTAGCAGCCATAATACTACTGAAGCTTTCAGAGTCACCAACACCAAGGCAGTGAGTGTATAGCAAAACACGTCTAGCAGCTGATACTAAAAATAGAGACTGCCTCCTTGTTTTCCATATCACCACTGAAACCTTCAAAGCTTTTGTCACATTTGTGTTCATTTACCTTACTGGCACAACCTTGGCAGTGTTTTGTCAGACATTCGTAGTTCAGTGCTTTGCTGCATCAACAGAGGTAACTGTGACAACTCCATCCAGTGATGTATAGCCTCTCTTCTGCCAGGAACTGTGCAGTGCAACAACAATATCAGTAGACTGACAAATATCTATAGTTTCTTCCACTACCCTTTGCATCAGTGCATCACTGATGTCTATTAGGGCACTGTGCAAAACATTTATAATACCTCTCAATTTTGACAGATTGCAGTGGGAGATCCAACACTGCACAGAATATGTGGGCTGCTTTCCTTCCCATCTGCATACACCTCATGACATAAGCAAGGTGAATATTCACTTTGCTATGTTTTGTGTATGTTACAGGAGATGCCAGTGCATATTTCATTACTTTAGATGCTTGACATTCCACTACAGTTTTGCTGAATAGGCCTCTTCCCTTACTCATGTCCTTGCTAAACATAATGGATCTTTCACTATTACAGTGATTATATTTAGCAACAGACCAAAATAGTTGACAAAGCTTGTACTTACTAATTCAAATGTAACCATTATTTTCACTATTTACTACAGCAACATTTTGTTAATTTTGGAAAGATGCTTCATCTTGCGCTTTGAAGTAGCGCCTGGTGAACTTTTAGGCCTAACCTCATTTTGTAGTGGCATATAAATTTCTTCATTTTTAGTTTCTGACATGCTTGTGGCGATAACCATAAAATTTATGATTGCAATTAAACTTCTTCATTTTTGGCATTTTACAATGTAAAATGGTTGAAATATGTAGTCACAACAACAATACAGCACAAACTCACATGAAAAACATAAACTCTCATAATCTACTTATATCAACAGAAATATCGATTGCAATAAAATCATGCTCATAGTTCTTCAGATCAGTTGCTATGGAAATAGTGGTGCCATAATAAAATAATGAGACACTGTATCCAGGGTTTTGTGTTTGACAACAGTGTGACAGCTAGGCATTCACAATCCACATCTGGTTCAGAACGGCATTTAAACATGAAAATGAAGAGGTACTATACATCATGTATATACTTTTAGAATTGGGAAAAATAACAGGGTTTTATCAAGTACTTTTTTGGGCCCTCATGGTGTCCAGGTCCCCTTAGAAGAGTGCATTAACATCAGCATGAGCACAGTTTGGATATGTTATAATCATATTGGGTATTTTTCCTGTTAGTCCCGTAAAGTAATACACTGTAATCCCATAATGCCTTATGTTGACACTGCAGCAGGAATTCAGTGTATTTTACACATCATACACTTTAACTTGGCCCCTCTCTGACTGGTGAAAGTTAGCTGACTTTGTGCCATTCTTGAATATTTATGTTTGTTGACAACTTTAGCTCCATAACTACTGTTCACCTTAGCAATTAGTAGCCACTGAGAATAGAGTGTTGATGAGTGCATACAGTGAGTGTTAGTATTATTTACAAAATGAGCAAAGAGATTGTACTTGGTCCTTCTAGTGACTTGTTTACTCAAATATTAAAATAATGGTTACTTCTGTGGCGCCTCTGTAACCTATTAACCCTTTACACATTCGTTTTTTATAAGCTTAATATAGCTGGTCTGGGAGAAGGAAGTGGGAATTCTGCCAACAGCCAATGCACTAAAAGCCGATTATAAGTGTCTATTCCCTGCATCCGCCACTCAGGAGTCAAGTTAAAGTGTGCAATCTGCAGTTGATTATTATCTAAACTGAGTGTAGTGGACAGAGATATCATTAAAGAAAACTTGGGAAGGAAATTCGGCTTGGTATGGTCACTTTATAATAACATGTATGTTAATTTATAGACTTCAGTGACAGATTCAAATATTATATATCTACATTTAATGTTAAAATGTCTATTATCACTTATGTCAAATAATAAATGACAGTATCTTTCTCACTATTATGTTATGTCTTACTGCTATACTCGTTTATCTTCTGATATTGTGAATTCTAGGGCATCCAAAATGACAGGTCATAAAACATACAGGATAACACAGAGTACAAAAGTCATCATAGCAAAAGATCTTCACATATATCTTGTGTGTTCTTCCTCCTTAACTACCAAATGAGTGTAGCACAAATGTACACAAAAAATTGTTTGACTGTTACAGAATGCTAGGTCTATTGGAGGGCAGGAAACCATGATGCATGCAGGCCATGAGAAACAGCTAAACAATTATCAGTCAGGAATGTGCCATACAGGCACACCTCAGCCAACACATCTTAGTGCAAATACTCCCATTAGCATGGTAAGTTTGGAAATTATACTCTCCAATCAGGAAATTAAAAAACAAACAAAAAATTGTCACTATCAAATGTTTGGGAATCACAATAAGAAACCCACTGTCCCATTATATGATCAGAATACATGTTTATTTGTTCTTTTTATACACACTAGCAGTTGGTGTCCAACAAATTTCCTGAATTCATAGCTTTACTGGCTGTTACAGATGGGACAGCATGCTGGAAGTGATGATACAGTGATGGTGCCATCCAAGGGGGAAGAAGTAACCAATAATGTACCTGGAACAGTCTGCACTAGCCCACCTAAACCAGCTCGCCTTTATGTACGTGGTGTAAATGCACCATCTGGCTTGGTATGTATTGAAATTATTTTCTATTATAATAAAATCTCGAAGTTGGCAATAAAGACTGAGATTGCAAGGCACAATTAATAAACTGTGGTAACCCACTCACCAAGAATTAGAACAAATTAATAAGAACTCACATAGTATTAGTGTAAGGAGCATACCAATAAAGCAGGAAATTGATGATAGGGATATGGAGAAAAGAGGGCTACACAGATAATTGAAAAGGGATCCAGATGCCAATAGAAAGGCACAGAGTGAGTGATTGTACAAATTGCTAATGGAATATAAAAGTATGAGCAGAGAGGAAAAGCACGAAGAGGTTAACATAAATAATGAGGTGCAATGAATTGTGAGAGGTTGTAGGCAGTTCCAGTTTCTTGTATTAAGAAAAGTATGGGTAGAGAGAAGAAAACGAAGGTAAATGACATGATGATGAGACAAGTAGTTAATTCCCTCATGTTTAATTTGAAACCAAGTTTTGCTGTTACAGATGAATAGCTTCACAGATCTTTTCTCCCATAGTTGTTACAAAATTACAGCTACTGCAATTACTAAAACTGTTCTTTACTTTTATGATGTCATGGTTGATCATTTTTAATCCACTGATGTCCACTTGTGCCACCTGATAATGATCTAAGATTGTAACTAATCATTAAAAAAAAGGTCAATTTCCATAGCAGATGTAGTATTTATAATTAAATTTTTATATGCTCTCAATAGTGGTCACAACAATATAAAAGTCTGCAAACACTTTCAGGTACAATTGATGGATTGATGAAGTATGTTAGTTGCTAACATCGTGTTATTTCCTTGATTAGCTGTTTGTATTAATGACTGGCAGAATGAGTGTGGTACTGGTAGTGTACATAGCTTTTTCATTACCTTATTTGATTATATTTCCTGCTGTTCTTATGTCTTCACCCTCAAAATTTTCATTTCATCATCTCCTTCCTATGTTTTAATGTCTGTCACATTCATATCTAAATACATAGTCCACAAGCCACCATATATTGTACCATTGATAGTCATTCTTTTTCCTGTTCCAGTAGCAAATGGAATTAGTAATAAATGGCTGTCTGTATACTTCCAAGCAAGCTCTTATTTCTATTATCTTCTCTTTGTAGTTTTTACATGACATGTATATTGGTGGCAGTAGCAGTGATAACTCTGGCAGTATGCCTGTGGTGCCCACATTTAATCCAAGCTGTGCGGAAACAAACCACTTGAGCAGTACTCAATAGTGTGATACAAAAATGTTCTGTTTGTGGTAGCTTTTATGGATGAGGAACACTTTACTAGAATTCTCCCAATAAACTTAAGTTGACCATTCATCTTCCTACAACTGAACTTACATGCTCTTTCTGTTTCATACCTCTTTTCATTCGTACACCTAGGTATTTAGTCAACATGACTGTATCAAGCAGCACACCACTAATACACTGATCAATCAGAACATGTGTCCACCTTTGGCAAGGGTAATAGTAGCGATGCATCATGTCATGGAAGCAATGAGGCGTTGGTATGTCACTGGAGTGAGTTGGCACCACATCTTCGCACACAACTCAGCTAACTCCCGTAAATTCTGGAATGGGGGACAATGAGCTCTGACGCCACATTTGGGTTCAGATCTGGTGAGTTGGGGGACCAGCACATCACTTCAGCACAATGTGATGAAGAAAGTAGCAGGATTCATCAGACAATGTAATGCTCTGCCACTGCACCAACGTCTAGTGCCAATGGTCACATGCCCATTTCTGTTGTAGTTGCCGATGTCATGGTGTTAACATAGGTACATGCATGGATCGTTGGCTGCGGAGGCCCATCATTAGGAGTGTTTGGGTGCACTGTGTGTTCAGACACACTTGTACTCTGCCCAGCATAGTTCACTGCCTGTCCTGTTTTACTAGTCTGCCCAACCTACGATGTCCAACATCTGTAATGAGGGGTGGCTGCCCAACCCCATGATTTCTGGATGTGGTTTCACCTTGGTTTCACCACACATTGAAGACATTCACCACAGCACTCCTCAAACACTCAACAAGTGAAGCAGTTTCCAAAACGTTTGTGCTGAGCCTCTGGGCCATCACAATCTGCCCTCAGTCAATCTCAGATAAATCACACGCCTTCCCCATTCTACACACAGGCAGTATGGTACATCTACTGTGCAAGTGTCTGAGTAGCAATCATACCTTGGCAAGTGACACTGCTGTCACCTGGATGGGCTTATATCGATTGTAGGTCACTTGTCATAATGTTCTGGCTGATCAGTGTACTGCATTCAAACATTAAATTACTGTTTTTTCTACTCATTTCTGGTAACTTACATTTGTCCTTACATTTTGAGCAACCTTCCATTCATCACACCAAGCAGACACAGTGTCCAACTCATATTGTGTCCTCCTACAGTCATTCAATGATGCCACTCTTCTGTACACTGCGTCATCTGCAAACAATCACAGACTGCTGCTTACCCTATCCTTCAGACCATTTATATACATAAAGAACAATGGTGGTCCTATGACACCACCCTCCCCCCATCCAGGACATCCCTTGAAGGGGAGAGGAACTGCAGAATGGACGTAGATAGTGACACAGGTGATGGTGAGGGAGGGGAAAAAGACACTAAGGATGAGGTGTTCGGTCGAGTCAGTGAGCAGGGGCTGTGGCCGGACCGGGGTATGCTTGAGGTGGCCAATAGTGACCCCACCTCGTGGTAGGGGAAGGAGGTTGCCAGTGTGGTGAAGGACGTAGGGAGAGGTGCAGATAGTATGGTGAGGTTGGAGGAAAGCTTCATTAATGTCAAAGGAGTTGACCTGGTGCTGGGACAGGGTATGCTTGAAGAGATATTTATTGGCAGGAAGGGAATGAATGTTTGGAAATAGGAGACGACACTGTTGGCATGCCAGGGGAAGTGAGTTGGAAAGGGAGGAGGAGAGAGACTTAAATGAGGGTGTCTAGGTGGGTGAAGGTGAAGTGGGCCTGGTTGTGGGAGTATGTAGTGTGTGTTTTCAAATGGACAAAAGATAATTTTTTCTTTATTGTAATTTCATTCCCCTTCCCCACACGGGCTGGTAAGGGCTGGAAGTGGCACACTCTGCCAATCTTCAGCCAAGTGGCATTCAAATAATAAAGGAGCAAACCCATACATAAAAAAGGGAGGGAAAATGTGGATATAAAAATACAGCAAATGGAGATAATGCAAGTTAAAATATACACTAACACGGGGACGATCATTGGGGGACAGTTAAAAAAGTTGACACAAAGTTAAAGCAACATAGTCAGTGATTTTTGAGGCACATAAAAGACACTGAAGTCACACACACTAGTTGAAAGTCGGCCACAGTATAAAAACACACAGAGAGAGATATACTTATAAAATAAACACTAAAAGTAATAGAGCACACACAAATAAATAAAATCTGCTGATAGGTACCTGTCGAGGTATGGGAGGCCTGAGAGAAGGGAAAAAGAGGGAAAGAAAAG
Source organism: Schistocerca americana (assembly GCF_021461395.2). Lineage (NCBI taxonomy): Eukaryota > Metazoa > Arthropoda > Insecta > Orthoptera > Acrididae > Schistocerca > Schistocerca americana. Next base: position 534,231,654 of record NC_060130.1, read on the forward strand.
TGCAGTTGGAGGGGGGCTGAAGGGGGAGTGAGAAAAACAAATAAATGGTGACGGCGGTGCACCAAGAGGCAGGAGACAGGTGGGGTGGGATATGACGAGGAAAGGCAAGGCAGGAAGGAGTGCAGAGACACAGAAGGGGGCCACAACAAAGGGAGGGGTGCATAGGAGGGAGGAAACCTGCTCAAGGAAAGGGAAGAGGAGGGGAGAGGGAGCCTTGTGGAGGGGGAGGGGTAGATGTCAGGCGAAGCTCATCATCTTCTGTTAGTAAAAAGGAGAATGGATTTTCAGACCATGATGCCCAAATTTTAATACTCAAACAGATGTCACATATAATTACAAACTATGTAGGAAAGTTAATCCAACAGCAATAGAGAGTTTTTTAAATCTTGTCAAGGAACAAGAGTGGCAAGGTTTTTATAGTGTCGATAACATATATGACAAATAGAATGCTTTCCTTAACACATTTCTCATGCTCTTTGAGAGTTGCTTTCCGTTAGAACATTCTAAACAGGATACTAGCAGTAATAGGCAGCCTGGGTGGCTGACTAATGGGTTAAGGATATCATGTAGAACAAAGCAGGAATTATATCAAAATGTTAGAAGTAGTCACAATCAAGATACAGTAGCCCATTACAAACAGTATTGCAAGGTGCTTAAAAATATTATTAGGAAGACAAAGAGTATGTGGTATGCAAGTAGAATAGCTAATTCACAGGATAAAATTAAAACCATATGGTCAGTTGAGAGGGAAGTGTCTGGTCAGCAGCACAAGGTCAATGATATAAAGTTAGTTCCTAGTAAAAATATTTCTTTACTGATAAATCAGATATATGCACAGTATTTAACAATCATTTTCTGAGTTTTGCTGGTTAATTAAATAAAAATTTAGCTTCTACAGGGAATCATATAACTTTCTTGGCAAATGTCTCCCCAAGATTGATGTTTGAAATACTCCTCTGTGATTCAGACAAGGGGGAGATCGAGTCAATAATTAAATCACTGAAGACTAAGGACTCTCATGGTTTTGATGGAGTGCTTAGGAGAATCTTAAAGTACTGTGCTGCACATGTTAGCCCTGTATTTGGCCAAATTTGTAATTTTTGCTTTAGGAATGGTCAGTTTCCTGAACAATTAAAGTAGCCAGTAGTAAAGCTGCATTATAAAAAGGGAGAAAGGAATAATGTAGATAATTTTAGTCCTATTTTTACGCCATCAGTGTTTCCTAAAGTTATTGGTTCAAATGGCTCTGAGCACTATGGGACTCAACTGCTGAGGTCATTAGTCCCCTAGAACTTAAAACTAGTTAAACCTAACTAACCTAAGGACATCACAAACATCCATGCCCGAGGCAGGATTCGAACCTGCGACCGTAGCGGTCTTGCGGTTCCAGACTGCAGCGCCTTTAACCGCACGGCCACTTCGGCCGGCCCTAAAGTTATTGAAATGGCTCTGTATGTAAGGATAATTGATCATTTTATATCACATGATTTGCCATCAAATGTACAGTTCAGCTTTAGAAGTTGTTTAACAAGTAAAAATTCTCTTTTCTCTGTGAGGTACTGGATGGGATAAACAAAAGATTTCCAACAGTAGCCATATTTTTTGATTTAACTAAGGTGTTTCATTGCTCCAGAAGTTGGACCGTTGTGGAATATGTGGAGTAGCTCACAATTGGTTCACCTCTTACTTTAGCAACAGACAGCGAAATGTCATAATTTACAATGTTGAGAATGGGTGTGGTGTGGGGTCTGAGTGGGCTACGGTCAAGTGGGGAGTGCCCCAGGGATCAGTGTTGGGGCCACTCCTGTTCCTTATTTATATAAATGATATGCCATCTAGTATTACGTGTAACTCTGAAATGTTTCTGTTTGCTGATGACACTAGCTTGGTAGTAAGGGATGTTGCGTGCAACATTGGCTCAGTTTCAAATCATGCAGTTCATGATGGAAGTTCATGGTTTGTAGAAAATAAACTAATGCTAAACCACAGTAAGACACAGTTTTTACAGTTTCTAACACACAATTCAACAAAACCTGACCTTTTAATTTCACAGAATGGGTATATGATTAGTGAAACTCCACAGTTCAAATTTCTAGGTGTTGAGATAGATAGCAAACTGTCATGGAAAGCTCACATTCAGGATCTTGTTCAAAGACTAAATGCTGCCATTTTTACTATTCGAATGGTATCTGAAGTGTGTGATCATTCAATATGAAAATTAGTCTACTTTGCTTATTTTCATTCACTTATGTCATATGGTATTATATTTTGGGGTAACTCTTCCCATTCTAAAAGGATATTTTTTGCTCATAAATGGGCAGTTCAGGCAATAATTGGTGTAAGTTCCTGAACCTCTTGTCGACCCCAGTTCATGAGTCTTGATATTTTGACATTGGCCTCTCAATATATATAATCCTTACTGTCATTTCCTGTTAATAATATTAGATTATTCCCAAGAATAAGCAGCTTTCACTCGGTTAATACTCAGCAGAAATCAAACCTGTATTTGGACTGGACATCCTAAACTCTTGTGCAGAAAGGTGTACAATATAGTGCTGCATCCATTTTCAATAAGATACCACTCAAATTCAAAAATTGTAGCAGTAATCCACACGCTTACAAATCGAAACTGAAGCGTTTCTCATGGGTCCCTCCATCTATTCTGTCGAGGAGTTCATTGAAAAATTAAGCTGATACTTGTATTGTTTATTGCTCTTACTTAAACTTATGGACTGACTTTTTTTGAGTCCATAAACATTTTATTTTTATCTGTTATTAATTTTATATTGTAATTTCATGTACAAACACGTTCCATGACCTTGGGGATTTGCTCTTCAGTTTTGTCCTATGGAACTTGACGTGTAAATAAATAAAATAAAAAATCCGGGAGAGGTAGGTGCTGTAAGTAGTGTTGGGAAAGGAGGTGGAGGGTGTGGAGATGGAGGGAAGATGGACACAATGGTAAAGGTGTGGTAATGGGCTGGGGGTAGAGAGGAAGGAGGACACCAGGGGTTGGGGGGGGGGGGAGGGGGGGGGAATCGGTGGACAATGTACAGGGTGGGGATGTATGAGGATGTGTTTGAGGAAAAGAAGAAGGTGGGGGAAGGGGATGAGGTTGTAGAGGATGCACGTGGGGGCCGGGATGTGGATACGGAAGGTGAGGTGGTGTGCATGGCATTCTAGGATTTGCAGGGCTTTATAGAATCTGGGAGGGGTGAAAATCAAAGTGACGCTTGCATAATAAAGGATGGGGTGGATCAAGGATTTGTAGGTGTGAGGGACAGTGGAAGGATGCAGTCCCCAGGTCAGGCCGGACGGGAGTTTCATGAGACGGATTAAGTGTGAGGTGGAGAGGATGACCATAAATAGTGAGGTAAAAATCATGGAGCCCAAAGGAGCGGGTGCTACGACCCATTATGATTGCCTGGGTCTTGGAAGGGTTTATGCGAAGGTTGCACTAAGCAGTGAGCTGGTTGAGGTGGGTTTGGAGTATACATTGGGACTGTTGAAGGGTAGGATAAAGGGCCAGGAATGTGGTGCCATCAGCAAATTGGAGGAGATGAACAGGCAGGGGAGGCTTGGGCATATCAGCAGTATATAGAGGACATAGAGGAGAGGGGAAAGAATGGAGCCTTGGGACATGCTGGCAGTGGGATAGAGAGTACAGGAATTGGTATTGTGGATTGTGACATAGGAGAGAGGATGGGAGAGGAAGGAAGCAACAATATAGATGAAATTGATGAGGTTAGCATAGGTCGGGAGTTCGGAGAGGAGCCCGGGATGCCATACATGGTCGTAGGCATTCTGGAAGTCAAGGGAAATAAAGATAGCAGAGCAATGGAAGTTAAGTTGGAGGAACAGGAGATTGGTAAGGTTAAGGAGCTGGTCATCGGCTGAGAAGGAGGGCCGGAAGCCACACTGGATATAGGATGGACTCGAAAACCTTACTGAACACAGAGGTGAGGCAGATGGGATGATAGGGAGAGCAACAAGGTCACCACGGAGGGTGGAAAGGACCTAATGGGCCGCCAAATGGTGGCAGGGTCACAGCTGTGGATGTTGAGGTTGGTGGCAATCACATAGGTGAAGAAGGTATGGTCAACATGGAATATAAAGTCATAGGGGAGAGGAGCTGTGGAACGGATATACGTAGATAGTGGCACAGGTGACAGTGAGCGAGGGAGAAAAGATGCTGAGGGAAATCTGTTAGGTTGGGTCATTGAGTAGGGTTTGTGGCCAGACAGGGAGATGCTTGAGGTGGCCAATAGCGACGCCATCTCATGAGAGGGAAAGGTGTTGTCAATGTGGTGAAGGAGATAGGGAGAGGTGTGGACAACATGGTGAGGTTGGAGGAAGGTTTGATTAGGGATGAAGGGGTTGACCTGGTGCTAGGACAGGGTATGTATGAAGAGGTATCTGTTGGCAGGAAGGGAGTGAATATTTGGATATAGGAGATGATACTGTTGGCGCACCAGGAGAGGGGAGAGGGGAAGGGAGGAGGGGAGAGGCTTAAATGAGGGTGTCTAGGCAGGTGAAGGTGAAGTGGGCCTGGTTGTGGGAGTATGTGGTGTATGTATTCAAACGGACAAAAGATCAATTAGAAAAGCAAGGATTGAAACTTAAATAGTGGCAACTATTTATTCATAACTAATACAAAAGAGTTACCTGTTAGCACTTGTTCCTGTCCTTCAAAGTAGTCACCAGCACTGTGTAGAACCTGTTGTCAGAAATGTGGAAAGCATAGAATACTGTTAGCAGAGCCCACCCTGTTGATGGTGTGAATGGATCGGTCTAATGCCTGTCGAATCTCCAGAACAGTTCTGAAGCAAATTCTGTGAAATGGTTCCTTCATCTTCAAAATCAAATGAAAGTCACAAAGTCCAGGGAGTATGGTCGATGGTACAGTACTTCCCAGTCCCATCGACCAAACAGAGTAGCCAAAGCTTCCGCTGTATGCGCCCGCACATTGTCATGCAAAATGATGGGTGGGTTGCACAGAAAGTGTCGCTGATTCTTTCACAAAGCTGGTCACAGGTGATGCTCCAAAAACAAACAGTAATACTGTGCATTGATGGTCTCCCGTGGAGGAATGTAATGCATTAGGATAACACCATCACAGTCGTACATGAGAATCACCATAACTTTAGACCGCTCCATTCACATCATCAACAGAAAAGGCTCTGCTAACAGTATACTAGGCCTTCCACATCACTGGCAATGGTTTCTACACAATGCTGGTGACTACTCTGAACAGTAACAGGTGCAAACATGTAACTCTTTTGTATCAGTTGTGAATAAATAGTTGCCACTATTTAAGTTCCAGCCCTCATTTAATTGTTATAAGGCCAATGCAACATCACGAATGGAAGTACATACTAAGTACAAGTACTTACAATATGCTGAGGAAGCCTCATACAAGAGAGAAATACAAGAAAAATGTACAGTCGATGTACAATTGCCATTACGTGTACTTGCAAAACATGTTATTTGGAGAAATCACATGCCAGACTGAAGACAGAGACTTGAAGTCCATATTACTTAAACTTGTTCATGAGTCTGAACAAGTTTTTGATTTGACCCATCTGTGGTCTTAAAAGTTCAAAGCTTGCTTGCTTTCTTTGGAAAATTATACTTCAGAAATTATAATGTCTTCCTTCATAATGGTGGCCTTTGCGTGGCTTTCTCTCTTGGTGAAATATTTGGACATTGTGCCTAGTTGCCTAGTCTGCTGTATGACCTATTTATATGTCCCATGACAAGTTTTGGTTCATAGTGTATTCTATGGTTAATTTTTTCATTGACATTATGATGCTTATTTCTTAAAAAAAAAAAAAATAAATAAATAATATGGTAGCAATATTTACATTCTTTTGTGTACTATAAAAGCTATGTCTTGGTTTGTCTCAGTCTTTGACATCAACACCATCTGGTGTCAAGTTGAAATAATATGATCCTGGATCCTCTGTCTTCAGTCTGGCATGCAGTGTCTCCAAATAACATCTTTTGCAAATACACGTAACAGCAGTTGCACATCAGGTTGTATATTTTTCTTGTATTGTTCACTTGTATAAGCCTTCTTAAGCATACTGTAAGTACGTGTACTCAATATGTCCTTCCATTCCTGATGATGTATTGGCCTTGTAATAATTATATATTATCTTTTCTAATTTGTCTTTTCTGTACATCTTGTTACAGTTATCTGCTAGTGATTACTGAAAATGCATCATAGATAAAGTTTTTAGTGATCAAGACGTATCCCTGGAATTATTACGTGCCAAGTCTGGATGGTCACATACCTTACAAATGGAAGACTTTATCATTCAAAAGGAAAAGACTGATAGATGTGCTCACTTGGTGACATAGGATACACAGTTTTTTAAATACATTTTTATAGTGAGCACAGCTACTTCTTTTACTTATTATTCTTACAAACTTTCTCCCCAGTTTGAAACCTGTGTCCATGTTTTGCAGTTTTGATCCCCAGAAAAGAATACCATAGCTAAGAAATAAGTGTACATAGGAACAGTCTGTCAGCACACGACAATGGCTGTTGCAGACTGATGACAGAACCCTTAGAGCATAACATGGTAATGGCATTCTTTTTGTCAGTGTCTTTGAGTGTTCATTTCATGTTAACTAATAATCAATATTCAGCCCTAAAAACTTTGTGTTTCTTACAAAATCTTAGACTGATCATCTAAGCTTCATATGAAAGAGCTATTTTCCATTTTTATACTGCTTGCTTTCTTTATGTTCAATGTTAATTCATTACATGCTGCCAGATTGTAAACATTGTTGAGGGTTTCTTTTGTTTTCTTTAATACGAGTTCTGGTGTTTCATCAATGGCAATGATGTTGCTGTCATCAGTAAAGAGAACTTTTCCTCCATGTCTTAACTGTCTGGGAAGTCATTGACATATATATTAAAAACAGAATGGGGCCCAGTACACTATTCTGAGGCACATCTATGTTTGTATGTTTCCTGTCTGTCAATATTTTTACTAAAAATCTATCATTAGCAGTTGTATCAACTATCTCTATTATTGAGACTCTTTTCTAGATAAGGCTGGAAGAGTCATTTGATTTTCCTCTCACACCATGGTGCTTCTAGCCTGCCATTATGAATAGCATTGTACAAGTCTAAGAATATTTCCATAACTCAGCCATTCCTGTCAAGTGCTTCAAGTACCACTTCTACGAGCTCAGTAAATGCCAATATTGTACTTTTCCCACTTTGGAAACCAAACTGATCTTCATTAAAAAGATATTTATTAATTCATGCAACTCATAAATCTGTCTTTCATTTGTCATTAAATTATGTTTTGGAGTTTTGACAGTAGTGAAACTGCTCTGTACACTTTTAAACTCTTCGTATTATCTTTCTTTCGTAAGGGCACAACTTGTGTAGGCATTAGGTACTCTGGAAAAATACATGAACCAAACGACACATTTACTATACTTGTTCATGGGGGGCTTATATGCTGTCTATGTGTGCCTTCAGACCAGACTGGAACCTCAGCTATGCCTGCTGATCTCCTATTTTTTACTTTTTGTGTTGTCTTCCTTACTCCCAGTTCTGTTGTGGGGAATCAACATCATTGTGCTAGCTGTGTATTTCCGTGCTGCTGTGCCATGCACATCCCTTATTTAGATGTTCTCTATTTCCTCTAATTGTTACACTTGATAAGGGACCCAGACTGAGGGGCAGTGCTCTAGTATTGCTTAAACAAAGATTCTCTAAGCTACTTCATTCATGAATGGACTACATTTCCTGTGGGTTCTTCCACTGGGATCTAGCTTTCCTGTGATTAGTTTTATGAGGTCATTTCAGTTAACCCTTTCAGATGTGCTCAAACAGCCCACAGGTGTACTGCCAGTCCAAAGTGTCAAACAGGCACAATATTTCGGCGATCAGACATGTCGCCATCATCGGGTGCACTGACACTCATGAGGGCAAGCAACCATCTTAAATCCCCCCCTGCAAGGCATTCTCTTCACGATCCGTGCCTGCGGCCGCGCATCGGTGGACACTGAGTTGCTGCCGTTAGCATCTGTGGTGGCGTCGGTGTAACTGCCTTGTCCGCCCTGGTTGCCGGTTTTCCTTGCTCGTTCCCATGTCTTGCTGAGATTATAGCCACAATCTCGGTTGATCAGTCCATTCTTGGTACAAATTTTGATAGCCTCTCTAACGATGCTGTCCGGGTATTTAGATGTCTGTGCCTCTGACGTTCTCGGCAATGATCTTCGATGGTGCACACTGTCTATCCAATATAAGTCTTCCCACAATGACACGTAATTTGGTACACGCCGGCCTTCCACAAACAGAGATCGTCTTTGACACTTGTGTTTTATTTGGTGGGCAAAAGACAGTTCCTACTCAGTGTTTCCCCAATATTCGTCCTGTTTTCCCTGATAGAGCACCAGTATATGATATATAGGCAGTGGCTATCTCTTCTTCCGTGACTTCTTTCATCTCCACACACCGTACTGTGAAGATGGGGTGGAGAGCGTGCCTGATCTGCCATTCCAAGTACCCATTTTTCCAGAATACAGTTTTGAGGTATTCCAGCTCATGGGGCAGACTCTCTACATCAGAGATGGTGCGCGCACTGTGCACCAGTACTTTTAGCGCCCCATTCCTCTGCGAAGTGTGGTGGCAGGTATCCACATTCAAATACAGGTCAGTGTGAGGTTTCTTCCTGTATACTCTGTGGCCCAGGGTGCCATCCACATTTCTTTTGACCATGACGTTCAGGAATGGTAATCTTCCTTCTGCTTTGGTCTCCATAGTGAACTTCATGCTCGGATGTATGGAGTTCAGGTGTGTAAGGAAGTCTAGGAGCTTGTTACTTCCTTGGGGCCATATCACGAACATGTCATCCACATAACAGAGGAAACAAGTAGGTTTCCATTTGGATGGATCCATATTGAGGAAACATCGAGTAAGAACTGTCTTTTACCCACCCAATATAACACAAGCATTATTGGGAAGTGTTGAAGATGATCTTGGTTTGCGGAAGGCCAGCATGTACCAGACTTTGTGTCAGTGTGAGAAGACTTATATTGGACAGACAGTGCACGCCAATGGAGATCATTGCCGAGAACATCAGAGGCACACTTGACTTAGGTATGCCAGTCGCAAAGGACTGTTTGTCTGAAAATCATGAAATGGACTACCAACATACCAGGGTCTTGGCACAGACATCTAAATACTAGGACAGCATTGTTAGAGAAGCTATCAAACTTCATACCAGGGACAGATTCATCAACCAATAAGGTGGCTATAACCTCAGCAAGCATGGGAACCAGCACTGAGTCTAATTTAAAAGATGCTCAGCAAAGAAAACGAATGGGTGACCAGGGTGGATGAGTCAATTACACCAACACCACCACAGACACCGACGCCAGTGTCTCAGCGACCGCTAACACACAGCCACAGGTGCAGACCGTGGAGAGAACGACTCACAGGGGAAGAGGCTGCCCACCCTCAGGAGCTCAGTTCATCAGTGCACCTGATGATGGCGACATGTCTGATTGCTGAAATATTGTGCCCATTGAACACTATGGACTGGCAGTACACCCGTGGACTGTTTGAGCAAAAACACCAGGAGAAACTGAAGAATCATACCTTTAAGACCTGATTTTTTTATCTGGTGGAATAAATTTTTTTCTTTATGTGCTAATGATCTTAACTGATTTTTCAATGATTTTAGGCGCAAGATTTATACAAAAATATGTATCCATTTTTAAAACTTATTTTGTACATGTGGCATCATTTTATGTGCTAATGTAATTAAATACAAAATATTCTCTATTGTAATAAATAGTAAAATGATCATTCAATAATCACCATGCAAAATAACAACAACGATATTCAATTATACAGAGGAATATGGCGAACTAACCACATCTGTGTATTCTGGGGCTCACGAGCTGCTGCATACTGCTACACTCACTTGCTGATATTTTTGTAGTGATGCCAAACAGCTGGCTGCACTTGCACATAGTAAAAGGTTGAACATTCACAAATGTATATCTTGGGTTTCATTGGGAAAAAATAATTATTTGGCAACTAAGACACAGTAAAATTTAATGTACGCATTTGTAGCCAGAGGGTCTGGAAGGGTTAAACTAGCTCCATATGTATACTCCCAAATATTTAATGGTTTTAACTGTTTTGAGTAATTGTTTAGCTGTTGTGTAATCAAATAATAATAGGGTTTCTGATTATTCATCTCCAATACGTTACAACTAAATATATTGAGTATCAATTACCAGTCCCTGTACCCAGTGCTGTTGCTCTGCAGGTCATTCTGCATTTTGCTGTGATGTTATAATTGTGTAACTTCTCTATGTACAAAACTATGATCCACAGACAGCTTCATGGAACTTCTGACATTATCTGTTAGGTCATTTTTATGTACAGTAGACTCTCAACTACCCAGCCTAATGTGCCAGAAGGTCAAGCTGGATAACGAAAAAGTCAGACAGGTGGGACCTCTACAAATTCTCTCTCCTGATCCCAGCCATACCATTCAAAATACCCTTTTTAAATAACAAAACAAGTGATAAGTTCAGACTTTTGATACTTTGGCCAAACACCGTATGACATGTAGCTAATCAATCCCCTTAAGAATAGTTACACAGTCTTCATTATTATCAGTCACTGATGTCAACAAACTGGGAAGACAGTAGTAATACTTCTTCTTTAGGATCTCAAGGATGCCCTGTTCTATCATCTGATGCAGAGCAGTCAAATTTGGTGGCAAAAATAATACTTTGATATTTCTATTTGTGAGTTTGTCATAGTCAGGGTTTATAGGTGTATTATAGAGAAGCATCAGAGGTTTCCTTGGCGAATTTTTGTCTTTCAGGTATTTCTCTACAGTTAGTGTGAAAACATTTTGGAACCAGTTTTAAAGATTACTTGGATCTGGTGTGGGGTCACCCATTGGTGTGGTTCCTGTTGATTCACTCTGTAGGTAGGACTATACTAGACATGGCCTACACCTCAACAAGAAATGGAAGGGTAAACTGGCTGGGCTGATAGCAGGAAATTTAAAGGGGGGGGGAGGAACTACATCTCATGGTGGAAACTCTTTTTTAATGTAAGATCAGTGTCCAGCGGGAAACTCAGCCAGGCAAGTACTAAAGATGTTCAAAAAGTTCAAGATACTCACAAAAGTAAAGTGAAAAATAATGTTAGTATATTTCATCAAAATATTGGGGGATTGAAGAATAAAATTGATGAGCTTCTGCTTTGTTTAGAAGATATAGAAACTGAGAATGTAATAGATGTACTATGCCTGTCTGAGCATCACATTGTCACTGATATGCAAAAGGTTAGCATCAATGGGTACAAATTAGCTGCACATGTAAGTAGAGATAATATGATGAGAGGAGGAGTTGCCATGTATGTCAAAAGCTTCCACAGTGTAAAAAATTTAGAAACTAAAAAATTTTGTGTAGAGCAATATATGGAAGCATGTTCCACTGAACTAAAACTAAATGATGGCACTTTCATAATTGTAACAGTGTATAGGTCCCCCTCAGGGAATTTCCAGCTATTTCTAGAAAACTTGGATGTTTTGTTGTGCTATCTGTCAGACAGGGGGAAGCAAATTATCATTTGTGGGGATTTCAATGTTGATTCCCTGAAAGAGTGTAATAGGAAGAATAACCTTGTAGTATTACTCAGTTCTTTCAATTTGAGCTCCGTCATTGATTTTCCTACTCGGATAACAAAGAACAGCAGGACATTGATAGATAACTTTTTTATAGACCAAGATAAGTTTAAGGACATAAATGCTTATCCTGTTGAGAATGGTCTTTCAGATCATGGTGCACAGCTAGTTACAGTACATGACATAGCTCCATGCAGTATATCAAATCAGAATTTCAAAGCAGTGCATTCAATTAACAATATAAATATTGCAAACTTTAGGGAAAGCCTACAGCAGCTAGACTAGGATGAAGTGTATAAGGAACCTGATGCAAACTTGAAATAAAACTTATTTCACGATACATTTTTAAGGGTATTTGAAAATTGTTTTCCCAAGAAAATAGTTAAACATAATTCCAAGAAAACATATAAAAAACCTTGGCTAACTAAAGGAATAAGAATATCTTGCAACCATAAAAGAGAACTGTATCTAACAGCAAGAGGGAGTACTGATGCCGAAATTGTTCAATATTATAAAAACTATTGTGCAGTACTAAGAAAAGTTATTAAAAAGTCCAGAAGCATGTGTATCATGTCTGAGATCAGTAACTCTGATAATAAAATTAAAGCAATTTGGAATATTATTGAAAGGGAAACAGGGCAACCAAGAGGACAGGAAGACTTTAGTGCCATAAAACTGAATGACAAGTGTACTAACAAACAATCAGAATTTGAAAATATTTTCAATAATCATTTTTTAAATGTTGTGGTGAAAATAGTATCTAGATCTTCACTAGAAGAGGCAAGGCTACTAATAGAAGAGGCCATACCTGTGCAGTTTGAAACAACTGTATTTCCACCAACCTCTCCCTCTGAAATCAGTAAAATAATACACTCACTGAAAAGTAAAAGCTCTTACGGAATTGATGGCATTTCCAGCAAGGTACTTAAAGCTTTTTCCCCACAGATAAGTAGGATTCTCAGCCATGTATGTAATAGCTCTTTGGAGCAGGGTGTTTTCCCCGATAGACTGAAATACGCCATTGTAAAACCATTGCATAAAAAGGGGGATACGTCGGATGTCAACAACTATCGCCCAATCTCTCTTCTGACAGCTCTATCAAAAAATTTTGAGAAAGTAATGTATTCAAGAATAACCTCCCATATTTGTAAAAATAAAGTACTAACAAAATGTCAGTTTGGTTTTCAGAAAGGCTTTTCAACAGAAAATGCTATATACGCTTTCACTGATCAAATATTAAATGCTCTGAATAACCGGACATCACCCCTTGGTATTTTTGTGATCTCTCAAAGGCCTTTGATTGTGTAAATCATGGAATTCTTTTAGATAAGCTAAATCATTATGGTTTGAGGGGGGCAGTGCACAAATGGTTTAATTCATACTTAACTGGAAGAATGCAGAAAGTTGAAATAAGTGGTTCATGTAATGTTAAAACAACAGCTGATTCCTCGAACTGGGGGGGGGCTATCAAGTACGGGGTCCCACAGGGTTCGGTCTTAGGTCCTTTACTGTTCTTGATATACATCAATGACTTACCATTCCACATTGATGAAGATGCAAAGTTAGTTCTTTTTGCTGATGATACAAGTATAGTAATAACATCCAAAAACCAAGAACTAAGTGATGTAATTGTAAATGATGTTTTTCACAAAATTATTAAGTGGTTCTCAGCAAACGGACTCTCTTTAAATTTTGATAAAGCACAGTATATACAGTTCCGTACAGTAAATGGCACAACTCCAGCAATAAAAATAAACTTTGAACAGAAGTCTGTAGCTAAGGTAGAATTTTCAAAATTTTTTGGTGTGTCTATTGATGAGAGGTTAAACTGGAAGCAACACATTGATGGTCTGCTGAAACGTCTGAGTTCAGCTACGTATGCTATTAGGGTTATTGCAAATTTTGGTGATAAGAATCTCAGTAAATTAGCTTACTATGCCTACTTTCATTCACTGCTTTCGTATGGCATCATATTCTGGGGCAATTCATCGTTGAGTAGAAAAGTATTCATTGCTCAAAAACGTGTAATCAGAATAACTGCTGGAGCCCACCCACGGTCATCCTGCAGACATCTATTTAAGGATCTAGGGATCCTCACAGTAACCTCACAGTATATATATTCACTTATGAAATTTGTTGTTAATAATCCAACCCAGTTCAAAAGTAGTAGCATTGTGCATAGCTATAACACCAGGAGAAAGGATGATCTTCACTATGCAGGGTTAAACCTGACTTTGTCACAGAAAGGGGTAAATTATGCTGCCACAAAAGTCTTTGGTCACCTACCTAACAGCATCAAAAGCCTGACAGATAGCCAACCAACATTTAAAAATAAATTAAAAGAATTTCTGGATGACAACTACTTCTACTCATTGGCTGAATTTTTAGATATAAATTAAGGGGAAAAAAAACTTAAACATTAGTGTCATGCAATATTTTGTGTAATGTAATATCTTGTACAGACATCTTTTATTAACCTGACATGTTCCACATCATTATGAAGTGTCGTATTCATGATCTATGGAACAAGTACTAATCTAATCTAATCTAATCATCTATAATGTAGGGACAGTGCTTCCTGATTTTTCAGGTTTTTGAAAGCTCTATGTTCCCATGATTTCCCTGTTAATGTAAACCTACACTTGTGGTTGCCAGTTGCATTACTACAAGCAAATATTGCCTTCCTTACTTTTATTTCACTATCTTGGGAACCACAACACTTTTCAGTTTCTGCTTGATTTTTCTTCCAGTCTCCAACAGTACTTTTTTCTATCCTTAATTCCAAAGCAATAGTTTTGGATCGTATCCCAGAATAGAGCACATAACAGATCCATAGTCACTATAATTTTTTTCCATTTATTATCCATTTCAGACTCTTTAACTAAAATACAAAGGACCGAACAAAACAACAAATTGACAATGCACACACTTTGGATGTCTGACATGCAACTGAAGAAACAAAGAACATAGTGTTGCCAACAAAGCTGCTTTCTAAGTGGGTTCATTGTTGTTTGTGAGCACTGGAAGATGGCTTCTAAGTAATATTCATTGAAGGGTAGTTCTGGTAATTTATTCAATGTTGAAAATACAGTATGTCCCTATTGTGACTCCAGATATGCTAGAAGCATAAAAGATGCATAAAACATTTTGAAAGGTGACACATCATTGTAGCTGGCACCTACTTGCCATAGCTTTGGAAGAGTATAGTATTTACAATAAATTAATCCTCATTTTATCACAGAGAGATGTTATTGTGATATTAACTGAGTAGACCATATTAAGTTGACCAGGTAGTATGGAGGCCGGATAGTCAGGAGCTGGACTGTAAGCATCTATGGTCCTATAATACTCCTTTGCACAGCTAAAGTTTCCTTTGTATCTGGAAATTTCTACTTGTTATAATGGTATGCTGTACTATATTTTGAAGGAACTCTTCAATAAACTCACAAACCTAATCTGATGTTTCATTTATGAGGAAATTTTGTGGAACTGTATTTAATGCATTCCAGAAGTTGAGAAGTCGAGGGACACTCTATTAACCTATGCTCTGGTATTTCAATGTCTTTCAGGTTTCATAGAAAAACAGCAAACTGGATTCCACATAATTTTTGTTTGTAGAAACCATGTTGATTTCTACAAAGGAGCTTCTCAGTCTCCAAGAAGGTCATTATATGCAAACATAAAGATTCCAAAACTCTACAGCAGATCAGTATCAGTGATACAGGCATATTGTTGTACGCATCTTTTCAATGACTCTTCTTAAGAATAGAAATGACCTGCACAATTTTCTAATTACATGGAACAGCTCATTCTTCCAGTGACCCATAATATATTGCTGCTGGAAGAGAAGCAAGTTTTTCCACATGCACTGTGTAGAGTCGTACAGATATCCCATGAGGTCCACTTGCCTTTCCCCCATTGAGGAATTTCAGCTGATCTCTGTGCCTTGCTGTCCTCTATCATGATATCTGACATTTTGCTTCTGAGGCAATGTCTGAAAAGAGGAGCCACAGTAAAATCTTCC
Source organism: Schistocerca americana (assembly GCF_021461395.2). NCBI lineage: Eukaryota > Metazoa > Arthropoda > Insecta > Orthoptera > Acrididae > Schistocerca > Schistocerca americana. The sequence goes on from NC_060130.1 coordinate 534,247,362, forward strand.
CCACTGGTACAGTTCCAGAAAACAGAATTCCATGTATTTTTATATTTAAGACCACTCTCTGCTGGAGTAGGCAGCTTAGCTACACATTTAATTTCATATAAGGTTCATAAATACGCATTGAGTTGGAAGTTTTAGTTATCATTGATGATCCTGTTATCATAGTTGCTACTTGATTCCGGATTCTAAGTATCAATATCATGTAAATTTCTGACCCTGATATTCATCCTAATCACTTGAGCCTCCCAGTCTATAGCTGGTGAGTTTAAATCTTCCACTAATACCATAATGTGACCAGGAAAATTAAATTCAACCTTCATGTGTTGCCTCAGATGTTCACTACAATGGCTCTTAAGATGTCTATTGTATTATACACTGATCAGCCAGAACAGGGTTATTTGGTAAGCGTGATAGCGTTACAGAGATGTTTAGAAAGCTCAAGTGGCAGACTCTGCAAGAAAGGCACTCTGCATCACGGTGTAGCTTGCTGTCCAGGTTTCAAGAGGGTGCATTTCTGGATGAGGTATCGAATATATTGCTTTCCCCTACTTATACCTCCTGAGGAGACCACGAATGTAAAATTAGAGAGATTCGAGCGTGCACAGAGGCTTTCTGGCAGTCGTTCTTCCCGCGAACCATACGCGACTGGAACAGGAAAGAGAGGTAATGACAGTGGCACGTAAAGTGCCCTCTGCCACACACCATTGAGTGGCTTGCAGAATATAAATGTAGATGTAGATGTAGAACATCATGACTACCTACCTAATGGCCAATACGTCCAACTTTGGAACAGATAACCACACCATGGGATGGATGCAGTGAGGCCTTGGTAGGTCACTGGAGGGAGTTGGCACCACATCTCCACATACAAATCACCTAATTCCAATAAATTCCGGGGAAGAAGGTGATGAGCTCTAACACCACATTCAATCACATCCCGTATGTGTTGGATTGGGTTAAGATCTGGCAAGCGGGAGGCCATCACATCAATTGGAGCTTGCCACTGTGTTTTTCAAACCATTCCATCACACTCCTGGCCTTGTGACATGGAGCATTATCCTGTTGAAAAATTCCACTACTGTCAGGAAACATGAGTGCCATGAAGGGCTGTACATGGTCTGCAACCAGTGTATGATACTCCTTGGCAGTCATGGTGCCTAGCACAAGCTCTACTGGACCCATGGATACCCATGTGAATGTTCCTCAGAGCATAATGGAGCTGCCACAAACTTGTCTCCATCCCACAGTAGAGATGCCAAGGAGCTGTTCCCCTGGAAGACAACGGATTCGTGCCCTCACATTGGCCTGATGAAGAAGGTATCAAGATTCAGCAGACCATGCAGTGCTCTGCCACTGTGTCAGTGTCCAGTATTGATGGTCACGTGCCCTTTTCAGTCATAGTTGCTGATGTCATCGTGTTAATATGGGTCATGGCTGTGGAGGCCAATTGTTAGGAGTGTTTGAAACACTGTGTGTTCAGGCACACTTGTACTCTGTCCAGAATTAAAATCTAATGTTAGTACTGACACAGTTCACCTTCTGTCCTGTTTCACCAGTCTGTCCAGCCTACAACATCCAACATCTGTAATGAGGGGTGGATGTGGTCTCACTTTGGTTACGCCACATCTTAAAGACACTCAGCACAGCACTCCTCCAACATCCAACTAGTCTTACAGTTTCCAAAATGCTCTTCCTGAGACTCTTGGCAATCAAAATCTGCCGTTGGTCAAACTGAGATAGATTGCACCCCATTCTATACAAGGACAGATTATGCACTGATACAACATGCATCATGCATGTGTCTGACTAGCAATCATTCCTCACCAAGTGATGCTGCTATCACCTGGATGGTTTTATATCAATAGTAGGTCAGTGGTCATAATGTTCTAGCTAATCAGTGTATATTTTATGTTGCTAAAATTGCAAAATGATAAATAAAATAAGTTTTCTTCTCAAAACCAAGCCATTAGGGAGGGATATGTATGGGATATGGTAAAATGTAGAAAGATATCATAATACAGTTTAAGATATGGAACAGTGAGACCAAAGTAACGTTTACAAACTGGAAAAGAAAAAGAAAATTTAATCTTCATCGCAACAGGGTCAGCAGCTGTGATGAGCTTTTTAAATAATTTTGTGATGACTTCAGCTGTTATTTTCTTTATTTGATATACAATTGTACAATTTTGACCTTAAGCTATTTTCAAGTTTCTAAAATGGAAATATTATACATTGGATGCATTAGTATCACTTATGAGTTGTATTGTCAGTTTACTGTTCTGTTTGGTATGTCTCCTGTACTGCAAACTGCTCAGCAGCAAGCCAGATATAAGTAATATTGCCTCTGAATGATTAACATGACTGTATGATAGTTAGGGACATGATTATTAACATGACTGTATGATAGTTAGGGACATGATTAATGTTATAGATGTATTGAGTTGAAGAATATATGCTGCTGTGTTACAGTTACAAATTGTGACTTGTAATTGGTAGATTTCATTTATTGTAGTGACTTTATTATTATGTAAACTTCATGGAAGTTCAAGTTCTGGTTCATTTATGATTTATGATCATTACAAGAGATTTGCAAGAACTGCTCAAATGTAACATGGTCCTAACATAAAAAATAACAATTTTCAATTTATTTTACAATAACTATGCACCAGAGGAGCAAAGTTGTATATGGCATAGTATACCATTAATAAATCCTATATAAAGTAAGTTACAATCCCCCTAGTATATCTTGGCATTTGACTTGTTCCTATCTTAAATTCATAAGTGATACTAATGCATACAGTTTATAATGCTTCTGGTGTATCTTTACTCATGATGAACATGATTTCAGAGAGCAGATGTCATACAGGTCACAAGCCCACTTATAGAGGCCACCTGGGTTGGCCCCTTGGCATGCTCTGGTACACTGTCAAGGAAACAGTATTATTTAAGTGATTGCAAAAAAGTGCTCAGCCTGTTCTGTAACCTGAACTACTCATATACAGCCAGAGTGTTCAGTGGTATGCACAACCTGTACATCATTGTATCTTACATATTTCTCTATAAAGTACTACACTCCATAAATCAGGTTCATTCTTTCTACAACAGCTTCTGTTTTAGATACTTGAAAATGGTGCAAGGCCAAAATTGTACAACTGTACATGAAATAAAGAAAATGTCAGTTGAATGCATCAAAAAATCATTTAAAAAATAAAATCTGAGTGCTTGATAGAATACAAAGAAAGAATATGGAGTGGAAGGATAGAAGTTAAACAGTAATAGAAACTATATCTTCATTTGAGAGGAGTTGGAACATCACATCCAGACAATGTTAAATTTAGTGACTTGGCTTCCCTGTATTTCGGGAACCACTGTAGTCATTGACATGAAACTTTTACAGGACATTAAACTGTGTATTCTGAGTCTACTGAACTACAATAATTGAATTTCAGCCACTGCTTTCAGAAATACAATATTTTAATTACATAGTTAAAATTTTGTGTACTTTTTTTACCCTTATCCTAATTAATCTTAATTGTGCATAACATTATGCTCTTTTTGTTCAGTAGACTCAAGATATGTATTTTATTACACCCTGAAAATTTGACTACTCTACTCAAAGTGGTTTCTGAGATTTAGGGAAAAATGCAACAGAAAATGTAAATTTTCAGGAAAAGCTTCTAAATTTTCAAAATACTGTAACTCACTTATTATATGCTTAATTTATTTTATTTTTAGTCACTCAGAAGCACCCTGCACCATACTGTATATCATCCTCTTGATCTTTTTCCAAGTTTTTTCTTCTTTTCTTCTTTCTGGACTCCTTAGTGGCCAACTGTCCTACGTGCTCTGCTTTATCAATGCAAACCTTGTCCATCCGTCCAAGTTCTCTGATGCAGTTTGTTCCAGGATTAATAAACATTTTTTGATAAGTGGGTCCATATAAGATTATTGAATGACTCATTTGGATTTTGAGTCTGACCATGCAGACACTTCTTCAGTAATTCAGGATTTGCCAGGTCTCTGTAAAAAGGTTCTATGATATCCATGACTGCTGCTGGGATGGAATGTTCAGGGCTGTATGAACTGTTTGAGTATTGGGCATTGCGGTAATTGCACCATGAATCAGGTCTAGGAGGACAAAGTTGGTGTAATAGTTTTTCATCAGTTGACAGCCTGTGGAAGAAGGTAGCCCATACTGCCTGCTTAATTTTCAACAAATCCTCAGTATCATTTTTAATGGCCATCCCACAATACTGCTGTAGTTCGTCAACCATTTTGTCTGTCAGCCTGCCTCTTATGGTTTTAACATCAGAAAGTTTCTTGTCTCTCAATCTTTGTTTCGCGTGATGCCCGTCTTCTGCTGGACATGACCAACACATTGCAGTTTTATGATAATCTTCTCACTATAAGGCTGAGTGTCTACTACACTGTTATATGCTTTTGAGTCTCCATCACCTGTGAACTTAGTGTAACACACTGCCCGTTCATTCACAGATTGAGTAAAGATTTCAATAGCTGCAGAGGCCTCTATACCACCACTTGTTCCTTCATAATTTCTGTTACAGATATGCCCTTCTTCATTCCCTGATTTACACTTATAACAGTGTTTGGTTAAAATCTGGAAATCTATTACCCTTCCAGTATCCACACTGGTCACCGCAGCAACAGAATTCTTAGAACTGTAGCCGCGCTTCTGCCAAGTGCCATCAAAAGCCACTGGTATGTCAGTCATACCATCATTTATTTCAGCAGCTTCGTTTACAGCACCCTTCATTGACTCACATGCAACAGACTCCACAGCAGCTCCAAACAATCCCGCATACTTGTCAGTTATATAAGGTGGGCATGGCATATTCATCACAACACACATTGTTTCTGCTGCAGGGTGTCCTTTGCCAGTAGCTCTCAATCAATAAAACCATCTAACATTTATTTCAAAATAATTATCTCTATACTTATCATAATTCCAAAATGAATGAGTATATTTAGAACAGGCACAATTAATGATAAGTTTCCTGGCCAGTCCATTTGATACCTCATTGTCCTCATGTAAACTAACTGGCCTTCCACATATTTTACAACACACTTATTCACCTAACACCCTTGTTAGGATGTGTAAATCTATCAGAATATAACCTATTCTACCACTTACATCACTTTCGTCTTAAGAAAACTGTGTATCACAACATTTCATTTTAATCTTCGAAGCACTAACGGGTGTTTCTCTAGATACTGACGAGTTTGTCTGTATTTCATTGTCTGTAACCTCACATGCCACACGTTGAAGACAGTGTGTCCCTTTACTCGAAACTCTATTACCAAGAAACTTGTGTTTCTTAAAAACACTTCATTTTGCCATCATACTTTACTTTTTGAGAGATTTGCCAATCTATTCATCACTTTTCCTCAGAAAAAACCTTAGCACTTTGACATACAGTATGTTTTTATACTATGAAATGATATGATACCGTTTTTAACAGTGCTACCAATACAAACACGTAATTTAACTGTGTAAAACATTATCGGTTTTCTTGCCACATCAATTTGGGATAAAGAAGCAGCAGAGATGTTTCTTCCAAGGTTTACGTTCCAACGGAAGCGGTGGCGCCACCGGCGCACACATTGACACCGTCTGTGATAGCAGTACGTAATCACCAACCAGTCACAAGCCAACCAATCAGATGCCGTCCATGGGCTATAAAAAAAGGCTACCACAGCAGCAGTGAAGACAGTCAGTTACTCCTGATGATGATGATGGAAGATATCGTCAAAAGCTTGAGATTTTATCCTGAATTGACGTGGCTAGAAAACTGAGAATGTTTTACATATAAGTGCTGTCCCAAAAGACTGTTCCCACATAATTTTACCTTTATAACACAGCAATCCACAGCCTTCTATTTTTAAGAAAAGTTACCGATTTTACTAGATCTTGAAGTAATGCACGTAAAATATTTAACATTTTCAACCGGTGTGGATTATATTTAAAAAATTAAATAAAGTACTTCCCATGTGAGTATATAAGTGATATATACGTATAATTTTATTCAGAAAATTGCAAATTTTATTATGAGATAAAAATCCGAAAATGTGAAAAAAAAATACTTTTCCATTCTAATTCCTCTTAAGCTAAGGCAGGATGGGGCCAAGAGCACATGGAGATGAAGTTCTTCTCTGTGAAACTCTGTGCTAGTACCTGAAAACAATATTCAAATGATTCATATTCTAAAATGCACACCTCTTACCATACTTGATATTGCAGAGTACAGATTACAAGAACATACAAAGTTGAGTGCTGTTGACAAAGCACTCTGTCTTCAGAACATGAGTGACTTACCGGGACCATCCGACCGCCGTGTCATCCTCAGTGGAGGATGCGGATAGGACGGGCGTGGGGTCAGCACGACCGAAGTCGCTACTATTCGTTCGAGTAGCTCCTCAATTGGCATCACGAGGCTGAGTGCACCCCAAAAAATGGCAACAATGCATGGCAGCCTGGAAGGTCACCCATCCAAGTGCTGACCATGTCCGACAGTTCTCAACTTCAGTGGTCTCACGGGAACCGGTGTATCCACTTCGGCAGTGCTATTGACAAGGGATTTCAAATTGTACTACAGAAGCGGCTTGCAGTGAAATTGTGTTCTTATGGGATATCATGTCAGTTATGTGACTGGATTCATGATTTCATGCCAGAGAGGTCACAGTTTGTAGTAATTGATAGAAAGTCACCAAGCAAAAAAGAAGTATTTTCTGGCATTCCCCAAGGTAGCGTTATAGGGCCTTTGCTGTTCCTTATCTATATAAATAATTTGGGAGACAATCTGAGCAGCCCTCTTAGGTTGTTTGCAGATGACGCTTTCATTTATCAATGAGGAAAGTCATCAGAAGATCAAAACAAATTGCAAAATGATTTAGAAAAGATATCTGTATGGTGCAAAAATTGGCAACTGACCCTAAATAATGAACAGTGTGAGGTAATTCACATGAGTGCTAAAAGGGATCCTTTGAACTTTGTTTACACAATAAATCAGTCAAATCTAAAGGCTGTAAATGCAACTAAATGGCTAGGAATTACAATTATGAACAACTTAAATTGGAAAGAACACATTGAAAAAGTCGTGGTGAAGGCTAACTAACGACTGCACTTTATAAGCAGGACACTTTGAAAATGTACAGGTCTGCTAAAGAGACTGCCTACACTATGCTTGTCTGTCCTCTTTTAGAATACTGCTGCGTGGTGTGGTATCCTTACCAGATAGGATTGACAGAGTACATCAAAAAAGTTCAGAGAAGCATGGCATGTTTTGTATTACCACAAAATAGGGGAGAGAGTTTCAGTGAAATGATACAGGATTTGGGATGGACATCATTAAAACAAAGACATTTTTTGTTGCGGCGGAATCTTCTCAAGAAATTTCAATCACTAACTTTCTCCTCCAAATGCAAAAATATTTTGTTGATCCCAACCTACCTACATAGGGAGAAACGATCACCATAATAAAATAAGGGAGATCAGAGCTCACATGGAAAGATAGAAGTGTTAATTTTTCCCACACACTACACAAGATTGGCATAATAGAGAATTGTGAAGGTGGTTTGATGAACCCTCTGCCAGGCACTTAAATGTGATTTGCAGATAATCTATGTAGATGCAGATGTACTATTTGCTATCAGTACAGCTGGCCAGATTTTGTCTGTCAATACATTTCTTCAGAAAGACAGAGAAAAATTTTGAGTATAAGGTGATAAGTGTGGTGGCTTACTAGTATGATCAGTGACAACACTTAAGCTTTTGAGACAAGATTTGCAATAGCTGATGGCAAATAAACTAAGTAGAGAAGGAAAAAATAATGGTATGGCAAATATTATGTTCTCAGTATCAAAACAGAAACATGCCAGTATGCTATGGTCATATAATAGGATGTCAATTTGCATTCTGTGCTCATAACCCTTACGCATCTAAATATCAGTTCAGCAAAAGTCTGGCACAGATGCAGAGCTATTACTCAAACATTTTGGTGGAGCAGTGTTAGCTGTGTCCACTGTCAGGTGCGAGGGAAAAAAATGGGGCATGTTAATGGCTGGTTGTAAGTACCCAATGAAGGAGTAGGAGACAGGCAACGGGTTTAATACCAATAAGTTGAAATAGTTATGCCAAGTCCTAACAGGAATAAAAACATATAATTGACAATGTACTTGGAAAACCAGGCTTACTAATGTTAAAAGTCTGCAATTCATGTCATAACAATAAAATTAATTTTTTGCAAATGTACACATCAAAATTTCTACTTGAACAGTAGTCTTGATTTTCCTCATGACATCATTAACTATTCACTAATAATGTCACATTCATTGGCTTTACCATCTCCCAACCAGACTGCCACCTTCCAACATGTCCTACACCATGGTCTATAGGTCTACTGCAGATCAGTCTGTCACAACAACTTTCATTCCAAACAAGTAGAACAAAATGAGGGAACTGTGGTTGCTGAAATTTAATCCTTTAGAGGGCATAACAGTTCTGCTGTTATTGAAAACAACAGATACATACATTTTTGCACCACTTTTTATTTAAATACTCATGCATACATTGTCTGATCACTCTTCCAGTGATATTGGATGTGTTACTACATATTTAGAATTTACAGATAGTAGGTAAATTACAATTTAAGCACTTACATTAATTTACAACAGATACACATATACAGACATATAATATACATAAATAAGAAATGAAAACATAGACAGAACTGAACGCCATTATTGATTTAATTTACTAAATGTAGCCACTGTCAATGGCCTTGTCATAGTGGTAACAGCAGATTCCATAGCTCATAGAAGTTAGGCACTTTTGAGCTCTGCTAACACTTGGATGGGTGATCATCTTGGTCTGCCAAAAGGAATGCACTCAGCCTTTGTGAGGCCAATTGATGAGCTAGTTGACTGAGAACTAGCAGCTCCTGACACAAAAACTGGCAACAGTCCAAAGAGCAGTGTTGTGTTGACGACACCCCCCTCCATATCCACATCCATTGATGCCTATCAGCCGAGGATGACGTGGTGGTCAGTTGGTACCACTGGGCCTTCTAAGGCCTATTCAGACAGAGAGAGAGATATAGGCACCCAATTTCACTTTCTGCTGCAATGACTGAGTGCTGATCAAACATAAAACAGTGGTACATGCAACTTTCACTGACACACCATATGTAGCACATTTCCCAGAATATTGCCTTACTACCACAATTTATTTCAAATTCTTTTGGACTAGTCTCAAAATATTCCTTAAAACTGTTTGAGTATGATGTTTTCAAGTACTCTTTTGGTTTTATTTTGAAGATTTGTATTGATTTTACATTTTTTTCCAGTGCTTGGTAATCTGTTGCATAGCAGGCACCCAGCATTAGTGGGGTCCTTATCAGTCATTTGTATTGGGCACTGTTGATCCTTGACTCCTCTGCTGCAATTGAGCAGTTCCCCCTTTGCATGGAAACAGGAGAATATATCTTCCTTCACCAACAAAAAAAACTACATTTTTACAACCATAATCATTAGATTAACACATAAGGTTGCGTGCTATACTGAGGAAGGTAGAACAATTTTATTATTAAGAGTGACAACAAAAGAAATATTTAGCATAGATTTGCTAGCACATTTGGTCCAAACAATTCACTCAAATTATTTCACTTCTCTTCATTTATTCAAACGATGTCTTGGAATGCAAGCTTTCTCAGCAAGTTTCATTGATGAAACCTTCCTGATTTATCAGCTTGAAGATGACAAGTAGGAAACTCACAGAGATGTTGTGACATCATGTTGCCATGACTCAGCTGGTGACAACCTAGTGCCATCAGATGGTTGATAACCTGAGAAGATTTCTTCATCTACATTTATATGCATACTCCACAAGCCACTGTATGAGGTGTGTCAAAGAGTACCTTGTACCACTAATAGTAATTTTCTTTCCTGTTGCACTCACAAATAAATTGAAAGAAAATTGCTATCTGTATGCCTCTGTATGAGCCCTAATTTCTCTTATCTTACCTTCATGGTCCTTAAGCAGAATGTACTTTGGCAGTAATGGAATCTTTCTGCAGTCAGCTTCAATCAATGAAATTCTATTGGCCCTGTATTGTTGCTGTGCCACCAAACCCTAACTCATGGACTGTGAGTACCAGAAGTATATGAAGAATTTGCAGATTTGTTATCTGTTGCAGAATCTTCATGTTCATCGCCATTAATCTTATTGAGGTTAAATTCCTGTGTTGAGCTACCGCTCTGAATATTATGAATGAAGTCAAAGAGGCACTGCCTGATACTAGGTCTAGGATGAATTAATGTGTCATCCACATATGTATCCCCACGCTCAGAAGTACGCAAATCAAAATCTGAATTTCTTTTTTCCAGAATGTATAGGACCTCTGACTGAATCAGTCACTGTCTAGCTGTTTGCCAAAAGAAAAATAATGTTAGTGTGACCTATTATCAAAACATGTCATGAAAGAGTGATCACTCATTTACTGAATTATAATATGACAGGTGTTTCATATATAAGAACTAACTGAAATCAAATTGTTTAAACCATGACATAAAGTGATGCAAATGAGGCAGTATGCCACCTTACATAATGGAGCACTAGAGATGTACACAGTGCTTGAACATAACATTACAGGGCAAGGGGTACTCGCTACATATTACTGTAATATTCTTGGAACATTTAACTTATCAAAATGTATGTTCATGAATGATGTCAGTTCATTATGACACTGCAAACTCCAAAAACAGATTGCTCTAATTTTAAACAGACTGGCAGCAAAGACACTTTTACAGAACACTGTAACTGAAATGTGTTTATTTCATGTCCATTACCTTTGGAGTTTGAAAAGCTGTTTACAAATTCCCAATGAGAAAACTTCAGGGAATGACAAAAATTGGCAAGATTTATATGACGTCAAAAATATCCTTACCGACAAACCAAAAAATAGCGCCACATATTATAAGTCATAAGTAACACTTTCTTGACAGTTTTTTAACCACAATTCCAGTATACTGCTGCCATCTACTGAGAAGTGTGAAAACCACACTGTAGTTACTGTTTCAAATACAAAATGTCCCTGCTGAGATGCTACATCATAATGTCTAAATCTGACTGTAAATGAATGATACAATGTGCTCTAACTGTAATTTATTGCTTGATTGTGCACACTCAAGGAATGGAAGGTTCAATATGATGAATGAGACACAAGTGGCCAGGAGAGCCTTCCATTCTGTCCTATTGAGTACTTTGTTCCAACAGCGAACACAGCTTCCAGGCTGTGCATGCAGCTGCTGCCGTACTAGCAGGCCAGGCGGCCCTTAGTGGCCAAGTCAGGCACAAACTTCACACACCAACAATGAAGCAGTGCACACGCAAATTTGTAAGTTACAGTACTCATCTTCTTTTGCAAAGAAGTGAGCACTGTGCTCACATCCATTTCTTCTGTGGTCATTCAACATGCTGCCACTGGTGCACAGGGTCAGAAGTGGCATGAGTGCGGACACATATGGTACCTGCCCTCCTGCAAGAGGCCATATGGTAGGACAGGTAATGCTGGCACCGCTTCCATTTCCATGTCCAAGTCCAACCCCAGAGAAGGAGGTTGCAACAGATGTGTCAGAACATGCGGCACTGGCTGCAATGGAGACAGTAGTGGTGGAGGTGTCTGCTGCAAGAGTGCAGGAGCCTGGCTCCTATTGCAACCCACAACAGCTGAAGGGGGCAGCCATGACAGAGAAGACAATTGTGAAAGTGTCAGCAGTCGCAGCAGAGAAGGCAGCGGCACTGCCCGTATATAGGAGATGAATGGGCAGACAGAGGATACAGGGGTGACAGAGGTGTACTGGTGCACAGCTGCCCAGGTGAGGTCATAGCTGGTTGACATGTCACAGGACCCTCCCCTCAGCCATGCAGACAATGCAGAGGCATCAGGCGTGGGTACTCTGGATTATTGCTGGCACACATTTCAGCTGGTAGCAAAATCTCCAAGTCCAAAAAGCTGTGTAATGCTGGAAGCATTGTGGTGTAGATTCTGGCAGATGGACTGGCGTCAGCCAAAGCAAATGTAGCGCAGGGTGGGACTGACAACTGTGCAACAATTCCACCAGACTCTCATTGCCAAAAGGGGAGAATGTGTAAGAACTGAGGAACCAGTCAAGAGCTACTTCTGGTGACACATACAAAACTTTTTTTTTGTGTTTGAGTCTTAAATGTTCATACTTGTTTTTCTGCATTCTCATTTGATTGAGGGTGGAAAGGAGGAGCATTGACATGGTAAACGCCACTTTTTTACAGAAATCTTCAGTTTTCTGAGATATATACTGGGAGCTGTTATCGGTAATTAAGGTATATTTAAGGTATATGGATGACCTCCCATTCCAAAAATGTTTGAAAAACTGGAAATTGTTGCCACTGCAGAAATAGACAGACAATTCAGCACTTATGGAAGCTTAGAATATGCATCAATAACAACATGCCAGTAGAAATTCAAAAAAGGTCCAGCAATATCTAGATGAATTTGTTCCCAAGGCTGTTGTGATCTGGCAATGGTGACTGCAGAAATAGACAGACAATTCAGCACTTATGGAAGCTTAGAATATGCATCAATAACAACATGCCAGTAGAAATTCAAAAACGGTCCAGCAATATCTAGATGAATTTGTTCCCAAGGCTGTTGTGATCTGGCAATGGTGACAAGGAAGCACAAGGTGCCCCCTGATGGGTGGCTCACTGTGGGAATGCTGTTACTACTTGCACTGTTTACCCATCATTACCTGACAAAAAATGATGTCTGGGTGCTATCGCTCTGGTATGAGACACACCTCAGTGGCTTACATGTAGTAAACGCATAACCTCACGCCAAAGGGCCGACAGGACTACAACCCGAGGAGTGGCGTCCTCTGTAGCTAACAGCAGCACTCCATGCCAAACAGAAAGACAATTGTATAAGGCAAAATGATTTCTCAATGGATAAGAAGCATAGCCCAGAGATTTGTCTGGCCAGCCATGTTGCATAAAAGAAACAACTTTTACTTACAACAGGATCCATGACTACAACAGCTGCAAATTTAGTGCTAGCAATAGGAAAACCATCAACAACATTTTGAGCTTCCACCTCTAAATGAAAACAAAGCAGTTCCTCTTTACCAAACTCTGTATCTGGACCAGTCAGCATTTGCATGTTGTGCCATAGGGTGATAATATATCTCATAACTGTGCTGTGACAGGAAGAGTGTCCACTGCTGTAAGCAATGTGTGGATTTGTCCAGCAGGTATGCCAAAGAGTTAAAAAGAGACATCAGTTGCTTGAGGTCTGTTCTCAGGTGAAATTTAGACCATTATAGAAAAACATGAATTTTTAGAGTATACTCCATTCTCAAAGTCTATTTCTCTATCTGAGAATAATACTGTTCTGCTGAAATTAAGGATTTAGGATAGCACCAAGATTAAACTGAGCTGTGTCCATCACTAACACAAGGTGCCAGCCTGGTTGGAAAATGACCAAACTAGGGACCAACTTCTTAGATTTCAATGACTTGAATGACTGATCACAATTTGGGAACCAGTGGAAAGGAACATCTTTATGTAACAATGCATGGAGTGGATGTGCCACAATAGCAGCCACTGGTGTGAATCTGTGGTAGTATGCAATTTTCCCTAAAAATGCATGTAATTATTTGATTGACATGGGTTGTGGCGATGCAGCAATAGCATCAATATGCTGGTGCAATGGTTTAAAGCCAGCACACAAGACTTTAAAACCCAAATAAATAATGGATAGTTGAAAAAACTGTCTTGTCCAAATTGCGCTTTAACCGCGAAGACTAGAAAACAGAAAACAGAGCACAAAGGTTCTGCATATGTTCCTCTAGAGCCCAAATGAGTTATTGATAACTAGAAGGTATTAACATTCCTTGTCAAGCAGAAGCTGTAAATATGCCACTACCAACTCAACCTTTAAAAAATAATGGGTTCCCAATAATTTGGCCAATGGCTCATCAGGGCACAGCAAGGAGTAGGTATCAGTGATAGACTGTGCATTAATTTATTTTTAAAATCACCAATGAGGCATAATTTACTAATATGTTTTTTGACTATCACCAGTGGTGATGACCATTCACTGGAAGAAAGAGGTCAGGTAACATCAAGGGATTGAAGTCAATCTAATTCTGCCTTTACCTGTTGCTGTAAATACAGGGCAGTAAATGCAATACAGGGCAGATCAAGAAAAAATGAGGGTGGGCAGAATATTTCATTGTAATATGAGCCAGATATTCTGTTGCAAAATCCTATCTTGGAGAAAATAGATAGGAAAATTTGGCACAGAGAGCATCTAACTGTTGATATGGAACTTGAGCAGAAACCAAATGCACTTCATGATAAATTAAGAATCCAAATAGTTTAAAAGTGTCCAAACCAAAATGATTTTCATAGTAAGGGTTATCCACAACTAGAAATGTTAATGAAGAAACCACACCTTGTACATCACAGGTGCAGCAAACTGTCCGAGAATGGGAATCTGTTGTTCATTATAACTCACCAGCCTTGATGACACTGGAGTCAGAAAGTGAGAACCTAAGTCCACATAAGTCTGAGAATTCACCAACGTTGCTGCTGCACCCATGTCCACCTGCATTTTCACCAATTTGTTAAACACATGTACATCAATGTATAACCCATTGTGGGACACCATCACTGGTGACATTTTGTTCACATCCATGTTCATTTCATGCTCACTTAGGTTGGGAAAGGAGTTACATAAATCAGCAATGTGTCCTTTCTCATGGCACCTATTGCATGTTGCCCAGCACTTGGGAAATGTGGTTCATTCATGTTGAATGAAGCAGTATGGGCGTCAGAGCAGTGGAGAATGAGGCTGTCACTGTTGTGATGTGACTTCTATTGTTGCGAACAATCATTACCTATTTGACACTGAGACATCTGCTGCACTGCTGCGATAGTGTGTACATTCACTTGTGAATTGACTGAAGGCAGGGAGGGGTGAGAGAAACTGATTTTTGAAACTTTGGACTAGGCTTCAATCTGACTACAGCCCATGAAACTTCAAATGACTGACCTACATTCAATACTTCCATAAGCGTAGAAATTTCACACTGCTGCAAAAATTATGATTGCGTCATGAATAATTTGATCTGTGTAGGATTCCTTATGAACAATATCACAAAATTACAATGATGTCTAAGTCCATGTAGTTCTGCTTCCCATGCCCCGTATGACTGTTTGGGTGACTTTTTGCAGTGTAAACCTCCACACAAGTAGTAATAATGTGACTACATTTACACTGATAGATAGAAAGCAATTCACACATCTGATCTAGAGAAAGACTCGAAGGTTCTTGTAAATGGGTGAGCTGATGCAACAACTGATATATAAGAGGTGAAATCCGTGACAAAAGAAAGTTGCACAAGTTGACACCATTTATGACAAATGCCTGAAAATGTTGTCACAGCCATTTTTTGTAAATGCTTCAGTCTTTTGCTGTATCACCATATGCAGGGAACAGGAGAAGATATGTTGTTGGTGGGGCACAGGTTGTGCCAGTGTAGTCATTAAACTGGAGATAGCAACTTTCAGCACCTGCTGTTGCTTGAGAAAAGATTTAAGCACTGCCTCTGTGGAATTTAAACTCAAAGGTCTAATGACTGAAGTGGACACTTGGAGTGGAATACCGTATTCATTGTCAAAAAGTGCTCTAACCCCACAAATGCTGTAATTTATTGCTTGACTGTACACTCATAGAAGGCAAGGTATGAAACAATGAATGACATGCAAGTGGCCACAGAGTCTTGCACTCCGTAAAAACATTTCCAAGTGTTCTACATTTGTTTCCTCTTAATAACTTTGAGTGGTAAGATATTAGTACCAATAAATGCTTCAAATTACATACTTGTGAATCTATTGTAGTTGCTTTTTACTAACAGACTACTAGTTTTCTCAAAATATGCACTTCAACTGTATTTATTATAACAATCTTCAAAATAAGTTCAAGAAAGTAATTTTAAAACATATTGTATGTTCACTGACAGGTTCAGTAAATCATAATTTAAAGATGTGAGAAATTACCATTGTTTTATATGTGTGTCCATCAACATATGCTACATTTACACTCTTATTGTCAATTTTACCAATAGTACTAACATGTGAACTATCAATACTATGATGAATCATTCTGCAGGTGGAGCCATTTGCTTCAGTGGTCCCAAGGATTAGAAATGTACGATGCCCACCTCCAAGCCCTACTGATGAAGGCTGGGAAAACATTCTCCCTTTACCATCAGATGGGCCTCAACAGGACTTCACCACTGAACAGCAGGCCAATACCTGCTGCGGGAACTTCGTGAGTGTATTTCAGAGTGTTTACAGTATATGTTCTGTCCATAAAGTGCATGGATATTTACTGCTTATTATGCTGTAAATTATTAGTTTATATTTTTGTTTGCATTGGATCAATATTCTATATGCTGAATATTAAACACTGCTCATCGGGGGTTGCATCCAGATGTCATAGTTGTAATGCAGCCATTCAAATCAGGCATGTTCTGCACAACAGCATGTTGTACCACTCGGTGATCAAAGTCTGCTGTTGGCTACAATTTGATGGTGTCCAATCATTCAGATGGATAGAAATTTGGTGGCCATGCACAAATAAAATTCTATGTAGAAATTACGGCAGAGCTGTTGTAGGACGTACAGCTTTCACAGGTGGCCCTGCCTCTGGTAGGCTAGGACAGTGGTGGCTGGTGCTCATTTTAACTGGTGGGACCCAGATAAAAAGCCAGCAAACTTTATAATGGAATTGTTCTAAATTCCAGAATGAGTGCACTTACATGAAACTTCCTGGTGGATTAAAACTTTGTGCCAGACCAAGACTCAGACTCGAGACCTTTACCTTTCACAGGCAAGTGCTGTACCAACTGAGCTACAGAAGCATGAATCATGACCCATCCTCCCAGCCTTACTTCCACCATTACCTTGTCTCCTACCTTCCTGAGTTCAAGTATTAGTCTAGCACACAGTTTTAAACAGTGCACTCCGCTGCTAAGTGAAAATTTCATTCTGGAAACATCCCCCAGGCTGCTGCTCTCTTCAAGGAGTGCTAGTTCTGCAAAGTTCACAGGAAAGCTTCTATGAAGTTTGGAAGGTAGGAGATGAGGTACTGGTGGAAGTAAGGCTGTGGGGGCGGGTCATGATCCATGCTTGGGCTGCTCAGATGGTACAGCACTTGCCCAGAAAAGGCAAAGGTCCTGAATTCAAGTCTCAGTCTGGCACAGAGTTTTAATCTGTCAGGAAGTTTCATTCTGAATTGTTTATGACATAACCTCCATTTATGTCATACTGCTTAAAAAACAACTGAAAAATAGCAAATATGGTAAATATTCATTTACAAAGAAAGACCTAATCCACAAAACACTGGAGCTAATAATAATAATAATAATAATGTAAACACAGAAGATAATTCAGTCTTTTTTGTGCAATATTTTAGTTGGTTGACATGTGCCTAATTGCTTGATTTTTAGCTTTTCTCTCATACTTAATAAATTAAACAGTGATTTGAGCAAACAGTATACTTTGTTCATTTTAAAACCACTGACAGGATAGTCAAGTTTCAATCACACAGTTCCAGAACACGAAACACTACTGGGAGATGGCCCTGTTTACTGTTTGAGATATTTCCTGGTCACAAATGGCAGTAGCCGGGGTGGGGGAGGCATTTAGGCAAGTGATAGTGACTACAGGTAGGTGCATTAAGTGATGTGGGTGACAATTCAGACTACAGGCGCGGCCATTCCAAAGAAAGAAGATTTAACAATTAACTGCAAGAGGCATGTAAGTTCTCCTGCCCCACATGTTACTATCTTCTGCCATTCCCTCAGCAACTGCACCATGTTATTTTGTAAGTGGCTACTGCTGAACATGCATCACTTAGATTAAGTGTCAACAGTGTGCTTGGTTCACACAGCTGGTGCCTACATGGCTAGCTCATGTTCAAAGCTTAGCCACCAGGTCTTGAAGCAAATAATACGCTGTTTAACTGAAGGCTTCCAATTTTCACTGATTTCTGCCAGCTGAGGACTGGAGTGAAACTGCTTAAGCTAGACTACCTCAAAATATTTTATGGAATATTAAGTGAAATGGGAAACAGATCTCACATAAAACACACAATTTGTTTCACTTTAATTTCCTGTCAGGAAAGCATCAAATGAAAGCTCTGTATCATGTTGGAAAATATGGAGCAGCTTTTGATGCCAAATATAACAGAAATATTTATACAGGAGAGCTAGTTAACCAAAAAGCTGCTTTCAAATTCCAGTAGGAAGAAATGTTAAAGAAAATTTTCCCATTTTGATATTTTGATTTTTTTAACCCTTTTGTGGGCCATGTGGGAGATACTTCTCACTAAATGAATTTCTGTACAGTGCTTAAGGGAAAATGTGTTAGCACTTCTGTAAGCTCCTGGCATCTAGTGGCAGTCTGTTGCTCCAGCTGTAGTTTCTGTTTGTTGTGAAACAAAGTCTTCAGGACTGTATGAAGTATATACCCTCACCAAACAACAGTGTTTTTAATGGTTATTGGGAAGTATGGTTACCACTAAAGTAGTTTATGCTTGGGGCTTGAGAAGTATAATTACCACACAATTAATCCATCATTTGTGGTCCTGGGGAAGCCTACTTACCATCAACTTAGTGGTATCAATTTTGGAAATAATTCTTACTGCTTCTGTATATGCCTCACATATTGTAGTTGTACACTGCATCAGGTGTATGAAAACTGCTACAACAATCAGTTTATGTATGTTGTGGGATCACTACTGTTGTTAACACACATTGCTTTGCATCTGCAATACAGATTATTGTGACCTGTATCAGCTCATACCTTTATTGTGTGATAAAATTTCGAGGATTGTATTCACATTTTGGTAAGTAGACTTTAATATTAGTAACAAATATTTTTTAAATAAAGTAAAAGAAAACATAAAATAAAAACAGAAAAGAGTGTTCATTATTTTTTTACATGTAATGGCAACACATATCAGCTCGCAGAAGGGAAGTGGGAAATCCATTTACCACCACAATTTTAATACCTCACAAAGGTGCTGTGGTGATAATGTGCCACCTTCGTCTTTGGCCCTAAATCACAAAAATAAAATTATCAAAAAACAGTCAGTTGCTCATGATTCTAATAGAATAGCAATAAAATTATGTTCACTGAGTTGCCACAAAAAATCTGCCCACGTAAGAGTTAAGTATGGGTTACAAAATGCTTATTCAAACATCAAAATAGCTTTCAGGATATTTATGACAATCTCAACATAGTTTCTGCAAATTAAAGATGGTAAAATTACTATTTAAAGTTGAGTATAAGTGAAGCAGACTGTCAAATTCAGCTATATTGTCTACAGAATATAAGAAAGCTGCTAAATTTGACTTCAATGGCATTATCAGTGCATTTTTTGTTCTCATGGCAAGGAAATGGAAAGTAAAATTATAATAAGAACACAAGTCTTGAAAAGGAATGTGTGCTCAACACATAATTATATCTCTTTTTTCTCTTACTTTCTTTTAGTGATTCATGCATTGTTAATAATTTAATAGAAGCAAATGAAATCTTTCTTTATTATGAATCATGATACAATCAATGTACAGCAGCTGCCACAAAAAATAAGATATAGATTTTGTTTCACTTTCAGTTCTTTTAGAAAGTTTTTACAAATTGTAATTTATTTACTACAATGACACATTTAATTTGTTGTGTGCAATCTACACAGCTCATTTAACTAATCTTTTTGCACAATGTTTGGCTACCTCACAAATTGCAAAATTTCCATGTCTGTGTAGAAAAAATTGCAGGAAGGTAGTTTTTTTACGAAGGGTGGGTGCCACTTTGGTACTTCTGCCATGTGCACAGGATCACCTCAGTATGGTCCTGGCTATGGACCCAAGCCATTTGGCCCCCACATCATGTAACCATGTAGAGAGGTTGACAAAGAGGGGAGAGAGACAGCTGTGTTTACTGGAGTACAGGGAATGGGAGGTAAGTGCGATCTAGTTCATACAGCATGCCTGCTTGACGTGGCCTGAAGTTATTCTACAGCAAGGGCTGAGGTGGAGAAATGGAAACAGCTTGGTCACATTGTTTTGACTGCAGTTTTTGGATCTGGGGGTGTGGAGGGAGTGCGGGCCAGCTGACGCTGGCCCTCAGCGTTGAATGAGGAAAGGAAAACAGTTTCATCACTGAGGAAGGATGAGCTGAGAGGAGGAGTGAGAGAAGGGTAGCCACATGGCCTGGCCAAGCTACTAGCAGCTAAGAGCAACAATGTGTTTCAGCAATGGAGCAGTGGAAACTGAACTGATTACCCCTGTTGTCTGTAACTTGCACTACACCAAAATCATGTTGTACCCAAACTGTTTGATATAATATCAAAAAAATACACAGAATAAAATATATCACAAATTTTCTGGTGAGACAGGGCCCCTCTGGCCCTTAAGAATTAGCTGCCCCTGGGACAGGATGAGACTGAGTGTAGTAGGATGTGTTGGGTGAGTGAATCAGGCAGATCGGGCACCTGGGTCTTCCACCAGGGTTGGACATTAGGATGGACTAGGATGCTGTGTTCCCTGTGTTTATGGCAGAACACCACTTTGGAAGAGGTGGAATGCTTGTGGGTAAAATGGACCTCATATCTGGGCATGATGGTAAATAGTAAAAGCCATAGCTGTGGAGCAATACTTGGAAACCAAAATCAAGATTGCAGTATTTGTGCCACCTTCTTCTATTTCAGTCCCTACATCATCAAAATTTGTCTTGAGACTATGTGTTCTGAGAGACTTGGCCCAGGCAAAAAATTTCTAATATCATTTTAGGTATATCCTGAAGCTGTTACTGTAAAATCAAACAAAGAAAGTCCAGGATGGAATAATGATAGTATCATGAAAAGAACAGATTGCTGATCATCATACAGCAGAGCTGTTGAGTCGCTCACAGGCACAACAAAAAGAATACTAAAGAAATAAGCTTTCGGTCAGCAGGCCCATGCAAACACTGCACACACACACACACACACACACAACACACACACACACACACACACACACACACACACACACACACACACACATGGCCACTGTCTCTGGCTGCTGAGGCCAGACTCGTTACATGTTACAGTACATTAATAGTGTGCTGATAACTTTGGTGTTGAGCACCTGTAAGCTCCTTCTCATTAACAGTGAGTCTGGCCTCAGCAACCAGAGACAGTGGTCATGTGTGTATGAGCTGTGTTTAGTTGAATATGTGTGTGTATGTTGTCTGATTCAGAAGAAGCCCTTCTGGCTGAAAGCTTAATAATTTTCTTTTTTTTTTTTTTTTTTTTTTTTTTATTTTATTTTATTTTTTTTTTTTTTTTTTTTTTGCGACTCAACACCTCCATAATATGGTGTGTAGCAATGTATCCTTTTCATAATACTGTAATTGTTACTTTGTTACTAATAAGAATATACACACTAACCACAGTGCATTCTAAAATTAAAGGTAGACCAAAGTATTATAGCTACTTTTTTAAATAGTTGTAATACTATTCCAAAAGAAAACAAACTGTGTATCTATTTTTCTCTACTCATGCGCTAGTGTGTGTATGTAGTCTCTCTCTCTATCTCTCTCTCTCTCTCTCTCTCTCTCTCTCTCTTTCTCTGACTCACTAGCTTTGGATCACTACCTCCATATCTTTTTTTACATGATGAAACTCTCCAAATAGAAAATCTTGCAGATCTTATATAGTGTGTTTCCTCACAAACAACTGAGTATAACACAACAGTTAATTAATAACAGTGATAACAGCATCTACAGGATAGCTATAATTAAACTTTCTTTACTTGTGAGGACCTCATAAGAAACAAGTGATCATAGAACAATGAAACTTTGTGGACATATTTCTAGGGACATGCACAACAAAAATAGTGAATAAACCATTGAAATAAGCACATACTAGTTTCCCCATGAGAGAGTAACGTTTGTTAATCGTGTACCATGCTTACATTCCAGGTTACAAACATTGGTTAATGTGACAACTATCTGCATCCACAAAAGCCTGGAACCACACTCAAGATGCCATTTCATAATTTGTCACTGCATTTTCTGAATGGGAGGCCCTGCAATGTTCAGCTGTTGTGACACAGCTCATTCAGTGCTTCAAGACTGTACATTGTGCCCACTATTCTCAGGCATGGCAACAGTAACTTCTTCAACAATTTGTGGTGCAATTGGCCATTGGCTCTCCCATGAGCTGTTCCCAAATTCCCAGTTAACTCAAACTTCTGAATCATTTCTTCAACCCTGATGCAGAAGGAGGACCCCTCCATATTCCTTTAATGCATCAATACCCATGAAGAACAGCAGCACTATGGCTGTTGTTTCCATAAAACATTGTAATGAGTAAAGTCTTGCTCACCTTGTCCAGGCTCAAGCTGACTGTCTGCAACTGTAATGCACACTTGTGTTTATGTTTTAATCCTACATCACCTTATCGGTGCCTAATGGCAGGTCATGACACTAGCACTACTAACAATGCAAATGCTGTTGTGTGCAGTCTGAACATCATTCCTACAAAGTTGGGTACCAATACAATAAATAGTTTTCCATTTACACTGGATCAAACTTTATAATTATATCCACCCTGTGGATGATGCAGCAGAGAAAGCACTACCTGTTTTTTCCTCCAAAAAGCTTAGCTTCCTCCTTTAGAGACAAATAACCAGATTTTCAGCATTAAGGTATCAGATATGTTGAATAAATTGACCACACTGAACACACTAATGATCTATTTAAAATTCACGCCAATACCTGAGGTGGGGCTCTAAGTTGTGACCAAGCAATACTTTTTAAAGTAATAACATTCATCTGTATGAGTACAATCTTTGTTTACTTTCACACAAACCAAATATTGTACTACAGGTGTGTTGACTTGTAGAATAAACAGAATCTACATAATCTAATTATAACAATGTACAAATTCACTGCGTGATGATGTGTTCACTCCAGCAATGTTATCTTCAGACAGTCACAGAAATTTTTCTTTATGCTGCTGTACCTTCACTCTCTTTTATGTTACTCAAGAGTCAGATACTCATACTTCTAAGAGCTCAAGATTTAATATGTTTTTGACTCTACTAATCATGCTACAATTTTTCCTTTCGTTTCTTAATGTGTACTTTGTTCCACTGATTTCTGAACTACAATTATTGTACAGCTCTCTTATTGCAATTTTTCCATCTTTCTCTTTCATTTTCCAAGGTTTCAGTGCTTTGTATATTGTAATAATTGACTGTATTGTAGCATTCTGATATTTCCATGAATGTTTAACAGTAATAGCACACACCCAGTTTAAAGAATCAGTCAGTGTATATTCCTTGTAAGTTGATTACTTTGATCTGTGCAACTTTTAGAGGCCCTTTTTTATAATTTTATTCTACTCTGATTAGAAGTAGTATTCTCATTGGGTAATAGTTATGCCTATGAATACCACGTTTGCCATTAATACTTCTCTCTCTCTGTCATTTTTGGCCATTATCAGTTACTTATAATTAGGTAATATATTTATGAGGCACAGTGACAGAAATTGAGGTAATGCAATCAATAATGCTTCCACCATCTAACATTACTGACCTTAACTGCCTTGATCATATTTTTTATAAGTTGTGATCAAAAAATTTCCATTTGAGGGCACTGCTGTAGTCTATATGAAATGTAGTTTGACTCTGATGATGCAGGTATATAAGCACAGACATGTAGGTATGGGATTAATGTGGTATTCATGTATTTCCAATGTGCATGTGGAAATGTGAACTATACCAACATTATTACCTAATGTCTCCAAACAGGCCCCATGTGCTTTATTCTTTTTTTGACTGCTGAAGGACATATACTGGTAGACATCCATCACAGAATCAAGAATGTGTTAAGGGGCAGCATGTCTGTTGAAAACAACAATTGTGGAATGGTGTGCCAAGATCTGTTCTGGTCATGATGGGGAGCAAGAAGACACCAGTCAATCTGGGAAACGAGCCTCATCCAACGCCAACTAAATTGGAAGACACTTGCCCAGCCACCTTATAGTCCTGATCTCTCCCCATGTGATTCTCATGTCTTAGGTTTATGGGTTTAGCGTTGTAGGGTTGCCGAATCCAATGATGCACGCTACACCACATGTAATAAACACTATTTTTATTTCTCGTAAGCACACATATACAGTTGTTTACATTCTGAATTCTCGGTACACGTCCGTACACTTTCACGCGCAACCACAGACTGGGGCAAAGAGCTTGCCAAAAACAAAGATATTACACGCGACTTGGTCGATAGTCGCCACATTAGCCCCCCCCCCCTAGAGTGTGGAGCACAAACATAAATATTGGGGCATACATGTAAAGGGAACACCCAGGAGGGAGGGAGAGGGTGTTTAATCAGAAACCATACCTTACATTACATTACATTAGTAATTGAAGTCTTCGAGCCAGCGAGGGGGGCGGATGGTCCTGCCTGACCGGGTGAATCCTCGTACAGCAGTTGAGGGATCTGGGGAGGGGATGGTGGGTTGTGAGGGGCCAGGATAGCGGATCTGAATGCCTGTGGCGGTACGTAGGACTTTGACCGTTGATGGGTCAGTACCAACAGGCAAGGGGACAGACTGGAGGAGATGAATGTGAGTTAAGTTGTCACTGGGGAAGCTGGCTTGTTCATAGAAGATGTACACATTATCCGGCTGCATAACAAAAAACACATTAGAGCTGCAAATAAAATCTGTGTTGACATTCACTACCACTTCCTTATACGGGTTGACAGAATCTCCACACGAGTCGTCATCGGTGACATCACACGCTCTGAGGCTGGTCCCTGATACATCACTGAATCCTAACAGGGGAGAGGCGAGGGGCTGCCTGTAGGAGGGTAAGTCATCACACGCATCACTCTGCATAGGAATGTCACACGCACCTGTAGCACTGTCACACGACTGGGAGTGGGGAACTTCACACGTGTGGGAATGGGCGTCGCTCATCCATGGACTGTCGGTAGATGCCTCATGCGAGGTGGGTGCAGCAGGGGATGGGGTCTGACTGGGTGGGGTATCGGGCAGTTCTCCCAGAGTCCATGCAGGTTTGAGGCGGCAGACGGATACCGTTTGAGGCGTGCTGTTAATGAGCACTTCGAACGTGTTGGTACGCCGTGATATGACTCTGTGCGGGCCCGTATATGGAGGTCTGAGTGCCGGTCGGATGGTGTCATCACGCACCATGACATGAGTGCACGACGCCAAGTCCTTATGCAGAAATACGGGAGGGGGCGTGTGTGGTCGAGGAGGCGGCACGCGGATGTTAGCAATTAGCTCCTTGACCTGCCCGACGAATGTCGAGTCGCAGATTTGATCTGGAGGAAGTGAAGGCTCGACTAACTCTGCTGGGAGTGTGAGGGGTTCTCCATACAGTACCTCTGCCAGGGATGCGCCAAGGTCCTCTTTGTACGCGGCCCGAACGCCTAACATTACCCATGGTAAGGCATCGGCCCACTCACCTCCGTGGCACATCAGGGAAGCTTTAAGCGTTCGGTGCCAGCGTTACACAAGCCCATTGCTCTGGGGGTGGTATGCTGTAGTCCTAAATCGTTTCACCCCACACAGTTCACAAAGCTGTCGGAAGAGGGCAGACTCGAACTGGCGGCCCTGGTCGGTGGTGACAGAGACTGGGCAGCCGAAGCGTGAGATCCACATTAACAGCAGGGCTCGGGCCACTGCATCGGCTGTGATAGTAGTGAGAGGAATTACCTCTACCCAGCGGGTAAAACCTGTCAATTGCGGACAGTATGTAACGGAAGGGGCCTGAGGGGGGTAAGGGCCCGACGATATCGATGTGTATGTGCTGGAATCTTCTTTTTGCCACATCGAACGTACCCATGGGGGGCTGTGCATGACGTCCTACTTTTGCGCGCTGACAAGCCACACATGCTCGTGCCCAACTGCGACACTGTTTTATCACCCCGGGCCAAACAAAACGTTCAGATACCAGACGTGCGGAGGCGCGAATGCCAGGGTGTGCCAAGTCGTGGATACTATTAAATATGTCCCGGCGGAGAGGTGCAGGAATCACCGGGCGTATGCGTCCTGTTGAAATGTCGCACCAGATGGGTGATGAAAACCCAGGAAGTGTCCGTAACTCTAGTTTGAGTCCTGTTTTGATATCAGAACGCAATGCTGCGAGTTCAGTATCCTCTGTCTGCAATTTAGGGAGCTCACTGAGGTCCAGTTGTGAAGATAAAACTGACACCCGAGACAGAAAATCAGCGACGACATTGTCTGCGCCTCTGACGTAACGTATGTCATTCATAAACTGACATATAAGGTCCATATGCCTAAAACGTCTCGGGGATGAGTCCTTACCTGGGTTACAGAAAGCGTAAACCAATGGCTCGTGGTCGGTAAATACCACGAGATGGCGACCTTCGATATCGTCTTGGAAATATTTGATAGCAGCGTAAATAGCAAACAGTTCCCGGTCGAAGGTCGACCATTTACGTTGGGAAGCGGTCAGTTTGTGGGAGAAAAATCTGAGCGGCTGTACAACAGAACCCACGGATTGCTGAAGTACTGCCCCCACTGCTGTATCACTTGCGTCTGTAGTAAGCGAGATGGGAGCATCAGGAATGGGGTGAGCAAGCGTAACAGCTGTCTGTAAGGCTGACTTTAGATTATCAAATGCGCGACGCATATCTGGGGTCCACGTGACCGCCCGAGACCCTGATGTGTTTTTTCCTGCGAGGGCATCCGTCAGTGGGGCCTGTATGTCGGCGGCGCGGGGAATATGTTTACGGTAGTAATTTACCGTTCCAAGGAAGTGGCGGAGGCCCTGAAAATCTTTGGGCAAAGGCACCGTACTAATGGCCTCCACCCGTTCAGTTAGGGGGCGGATGCCGTCACCAGAAACTCTGTGGCCCAGAAAAGTGACACTGGTGCGGCGGAGTTGTGACTTAGTATTGTTCACTGCGATACCATTTGCTTTTAATAGTTGGAACACTGTATTTAAATGTTGTTCATGTTCCTCGAGGGAGGAAGAAAAAATTAACAAGTCGTCCAGGTACGCATATGCAAAGTCCAGTTTTCCAACCAGCGAGTCGATGAACCGTTGCCACGTCTGTGCAGCATTTTTAAGGCCGAATGGCATAAACAAATACTCGAACAACCCGAACGGGGTGATGATAGCGGTCTTTTCAACGTCCTCAGGTGCCATTGGCAGTTGGTGGTACGCCTTATGACAATCGACTACACTGAAAATTTGTGCCCCATGCAGCTGGGAAGCAAAGTCTTGAATATTTGGGACGGGATAATTATCTAAAATTGTTCTGGCGTTAAGCGCCCGATAGTCACCGCAGAGGCGGAAAGTGTCATCTTTCTTGGGCACCAAATGAATGGGTGACGACCAACAACTAGAAGAAGGGCGGATAGTCTTATTATCTAAAAGTTCCTGAACAATAGCTTTAGCGTGTTTAAGTTTTTCCGGATTTAAACGCCTAGCCTTTGCACGTACCGGTGGGCCTTCTGTGGTATTTATTCTGTGGACAGTACCGTTATTGATCGCGAACACCGATGGGGATGCTGGACCAGCACCCGTTGCACTGTGACTAACCTGTAATGCACACGTGTGTGTGTCCAAGGCCGGCAGTTCAGCAGCAGTGGCGGTGATCCACTGGTAGTCCTTGTCGAAGAGCTCGGTGGGGTACCTGGTAGCGTCGCGGGTACAGCTTCCGTCCGGCAGTAGAAATGTCACGCGGCGTCGGCTGCAGGTGCGAGGAAGTGGTGCGGGGGTTGGGGGCGTGGCCGTGTGCGGTCTGCTTACGCGCGTCCGTGAGCTTGGCTTGCACGGCGGCGATGCGTAAGCGGAGGGCCCCATTGCTGTCCCGAAGTTCGTCGTTGTGTGATCTAAGAGAAAGCACTGCAACAGCAGTTTCCGCTAGCTCACACAGCAGAATGGCGCTTTCGGATGAGAGGGGTACGATATCTGAACCGGTGGTACGGTCTCCCGAGTTAAAGGTTAGTGTACCTCGTTGTAGGTTGGGTGACAGTGCGTGGGCTAAGAGAAAATCTACCCCAAGCACGGGTTCATCCACATCCGCGATAACGAAAGTCCACTGTAAGGGCGTATTAATGTCCTGCAGTTTAAGGCTTAAATTCGTTATTCCATGAGAGCGGATCAGGGAATTATTGGCGGCTCGAAGCGGGGGGCAAGGCTGAAGCTCGAATTTAATACCTGCGGACAAAGGTATCACACTAACCTCGGCCCCCGTGTCGACTAGAAATGAAAGGCAAGACACTGCATCTTTCACGTACAAGCGTCCTGGCGCGTGAGGAGAAGAAGTATTTAGTGATAGGCGTCTGTGCGGTGCAACGCGGCCCGTAGCACCTGAATTGGGTCGCGTTATTAGTTTGGGAACGCACATGGAGAACGACATTTCTTAGCCGCGTCGCCAAAGCGGGAGTGGAAATAACACCAAGCGGGGCGGCGCGTGGCGTCGCCCGTCGCGCTGGTTGAGGTTGAAGCGGCAGTGGAGGGGGACTTGTTTGTAGCTCCCTCCGATGGCGACGCTGCAGTAGTGCTGGTAGGAGAGGAGTTACTGCGGCAGTTGCCAGGCGGCGTTGGCTCCGCGCGCATGCGTGGAGCGAGTCGTGCGCACTCTGTACTGCAGGATGGGAACTGCCGCGCAGGTGTGCCAACCCCTGAGGCCTGAGGGCACCCTGGGGAGGTATGCGGGGGGAGCAGAATGTTGTAAACCTGGTCTGCGATCTTCAGTTTGGCATCTAGTGGGGCCGAAGTTACATGTAGAAGGTGAAGTTGAACTTGCGGGGGAAGTTTCAGCAACCAGATGGTCCAAAGTGTAATGTCCGGCATGTGATGCGTGTCAATCATAGCGCGGAGATGACGCCAGAGTTGCGACGGGGACCTGGATCCCAGCGATTCCTGACTGATGAGGCGGATAGCTTCCTCTGTCGATGTGGATAGTCGCTCGAGGATGGTGCGTCGGGCGAACGCATATTTGTCCGTAGCGGGGGGCGAAGCCACAATGTCGCAGATCAGATCCAGTTCGTCATGGAGGTGACACAGTAAGCATAGGAACTTCGAATTGTCGTCGGCGACGCCGTGTAGCTGCAGGACGTGGTCGACCAAGGCAAACCATGTGCGTGGGTGATCCTTGCGAAGGGGTGGTAGCTTCGGCCAACGGGTGGGAAAGTCTTGACATAAATGTTTATCAGAAACTGTCTCTCCCTGTCCATAGTTCTGCAACGTAATTGTCTCGGGTGCAGTAGCGGTGCACCGGCTTCCGCCACTGTCAGTGGCACGCGGCACGGTAGGCGCGGCTGGCTCGACCTTGGTCGAGAAATCAACGAATCGAGCGGTCGACGGAGTAACGCCGACGGGCGTAGAATGGACCGGCGCGGTAGAATCGACCGTAGTCGACCGATGTGCGGCGAACGACGGAATACAGTTTCCGGGCCCCTCCCCTACAGGTGCATTAAAATAGTTAAAATCACCTAATGTTTGTGGAACACACGCGGCAGGAACGGCGTGTGCCGTCGGAAACACTCGTAAAGCGGACACTGGTGGTGTAGGGGGGGTTGGTGCAAAATCCGGAGTTCCGGCAGAAATATGAACTCTCCTGTCTTGAGCGTCCGGCTCGATTTGTACAGTCACTGATTCGGGTGGAAAATTCACACTTGCACTTGGGAAACCTGTAAACATAGTCACTGGGGTTTGAGCACATTGTGTCGGCTGTTGAGCACTCGGAACACGTGGAAAGTTCGTATTGGACGTAATATGTTCATATTCAAAGTTTTGTGCGCGGAAAACGTTCTGATGGTACGGAACACTGTCACACGACGGCTGACTCATGTACGGTAACGGAAAGTTATTGTTCATACCTGATGCCGGCACACGTGGCTGTGGAATTGTATAAACACTGTCCTGTTGAGTACAGCTAGTCGATGTGTTCGGAAACTGCGTAGAACTATTGCGGACGCCCGGTGGATAATTGTAAAACCATGCCGAAGCGTCCGTGGGAACACTTAGTTGGCACGTGTTCGGTGTAGCAGGCGGCAAGCGATCCATTTTGTACTGCTCGACGGTATAAGATTTCGTTGTAGCACTCGCGAACAAAATTCGGGGTCACCAGTATGGGTTTAGCGTTGTAGGGTTGCCGAATCCAATGATGCACGCTACACCACATGTAATAAACACTATTTTTATTTCTCGTAAGCACACATATACAGTTGTTTACATTCTGAATTCTCGGTACACGTCCGTACACTTTCACGCGCGACCACAGACTGGGGCAAAGAGCTTGCCAAAAACAAAGATATTACACGCGACTTGGTCGATAGTCGCCACAGGTTCATTAAAAAATGCTTTGAAGTGACAGTGATGCCTGTCAGATGAAAACATGCAGCATGCAGTTCTGGCAGGACTTCTTCATGCAGCTGTACACAGTGTTTTACCAAATAATTATCTTCAAACTGGTGCACTGGTAGGATGATTGGCTCAGTGCTCAAGGTGATTTTGCCTGATTGGCATAATGATACTGGACTACGTGTCCTTCAAATGGAAACTTTTACTTTATGTCCATAACATGTATTTATAGGTTCTTAAATAATTTTAAATAGTCAAATCAACAGTGTCAAAGCTGACCTGCCTGGATATCTGTAAATGTAAGTATGCCACTTTCAGGATTTAGGTAGTGCACTGGTTCCAGATCAAATCTGCCCCACAAATTAACAGCTTTGAAAAGTGTGCTGGTCAATCTGGATGTGGTTTTTAAGTTGCTTCCCACATATGAGTAGGTGAATAACAGCTGGTTCCCATTTTCCACCTCAGATACATGATTTTCAAGTGCTTCAAAAATATTCTCACACTTTCGCATGGGATAACACTAGCTGCTGACAGGGGGGGGGGGGGGGGGGATACACAAAGGCAACCTCAAGGGGGAGCTGTGGTGAAAGATAGGGCACTTAACTGTCTCTCCATTTAGCATTGCCAAATCCAGATTAACATGCCGACCCCATGAGGATATGGGATAAAACCAGGAAAAACAAGAAGAGGAGCACTGTCTGAGTTAATTCTCATTTAAAGCACATTTATTGGACATAAAACTTTTCCAATAATCAGTTTGCATATAATAAGTTCTGCAATTGGTCAGCAGTAGGCAAAGTCTTTGAGATGTCTAACACAGGTACACAAGTGGCAATTTCTAATTATCTGACTGCAGACAACTCACAAGTACTGAATGTTGCCTCATTGAACTTGACTGTGACTTACAGTTGTCAACTGTATGAATGCTACTCATTGAATGCTGAACAAACACTGACAGTGGCATTGTTCATAGTGCCCATTTAGAGACTTTTATAAGAAAGTTTTACAAAATGTTAAAATGCAAAGGTATTACATATTCATAAGAAACATAAAAGACAAGAACAATAACCCATTCTATTACAATCTTTGCACTGAAGTTACATCATTTAACCACTGAATATGTATTCTTAAAAGTGGCATTACTATTAGGTTCTATTTTATGGAGTGGGTTTTGAGGCACATATAGTAGGGCTACAAGACAGTAACCTAGGCTTTTTCAAGTGTTTATGTTCTAAAATTCAAATTTTTGCACAACAACATTTCTGACTGTTATATATCTTGAATTATAAAATTTAGAAAAAAAGATAATATTTTCTTTACATAGTAGAGAAAAATGTCTTTCAAATGTTCTAGGTCAATCCAAATATGTGTAATTTTGTGAATCTTCAATTGTGAATATTACCACAAAGGAAATATTTCTGCATAAATTATTTATACTGCAATTTATTATCAGCCATAAATTATACTTTGAACAATAAGGGTAATAAAATTACAGCTTAATAAAAGACTTTGGTAGTCTCCAAACATTTTTGGTATTCTCCAAACATTTATTTTGGTGCTGCACACAGAGAGATGACATAATTTCCTCATTGAACAGGTTAGGCAAAAAATATGGTCATGAATTATGGTAAATCTCTGTTTATGGTGGAACACATGAGTGGCTTTAGGATTTTCCAACTCCTGGACATTGCTATTGCTGTTGAATATCCCTTCCCTTGTGAAAGCAGCCTCGTCAGTAAACCAAGCACATCATCCGCTCATAGGTCTTATACCTTCTGATACTTGAATGGACAAAGGCATGTCTTGTGCTGTAAGTCCTACACATCGGCACTGGAGGTTTTTAGTTATTTGGCTATGCACCATGTGCTGGTGCTAGGGTTTTCATCAAATCACTGTAACACAGCTAGCTAGTTAAGTCTGCACACTGTGTGGTGTACCAGTTTTCAACCAGTGTGGTCTAATGGATCCTGTTTCAGGAAGCTGACCATCAAGACTTTGAAACGTGACAGGATTTTGTAATCTCCTCCGTAGAAACTGTTCTGCATACAAGTGCCTCATTGCTCAACTTTTGCATTGCCCATCCCCCTAAATGAGACTCATGTCATCTAACTCTGAATATAATGAGCAATCAGTAACCTGTAAACATCAGCAGTAGCTTTCATGTAAACACAACATAATATAAACTGTAATAACATAATAGTTTACCCAGAGACATCAACACTATTAACAGTGATGAAAACTTACCCTTATCTAGATATAAGATGTAACTATGTTGCAGATTACATTTGTGTGTCAACATGTTGCATACAAAGTGGTCAAAACAATAATGAATGTTGGCCTAATGGCAGTCCAGCATCAAATTCTACAAGGATCTGTAGTGGTACCACATAGCAAAAGTTTTTATTTCCTCTAATAACCCAACAAATTGATGTACATACTTTGTTTTAAACCCTGTTTGTGTGTCCAGTAAGTAAAAGAAATTTAGAAAAAAAAGTATTTACATTATGAGGGGCATGAGTGCAAATCAAGCTATTCTGTCTTCCTATGTTTCAGCCTCCTTAACAGAAATGTGTGTGATGTCATTGCTTGAGATGATTGATGGCAGCTTTACAGCATAATACTCAAAACTGCTTTTTTAAATTTCAGTTGGAGTCCTTCCTGCATGGTATAAATGCAGTGGGTCGCCATTTACGCTTGCTGGGGAACTACATATGGCGTCATGTGTGCTGCTGCCAGCCCATACAAGGCACTTGTGCTTCCAATTAAACTGGGTTCTATCCTGGTAAAACAGATTTTCAGGTAAGTGTAATATTTTGAAAGATTATACTTCTGTTACATTACACAGTGTCATGTTGGAGGGATTCAGTACTGATTAATAAAGATATGGAAGTCAACTCAAAGAGATTCTGGTCATATTTAATGTACACCAGCAACAAGATGCAGTCAGTATCTTCACTGTGCGATAACAATGGTGCAAAATTCTTTCACCAATGAAGACAGAGTAAACATTCCAGAATGTGAATCAAGAACAGCGGCCAACATGCATAACTTAAAAGTAGATACTCTTGGTGTAGTGAAGCAGCTTAAATCAGTTAAGCCTCTGGTCCAGATTGTATACCAGTCAGGTTCTTTCCAGAGTATACTGATACAATAGCTCCATACTTAACAGTCATATGCAACCACACACACATTAAATATCTGTGCCATGAGATGGAAATTTTGTACAGATCCTACCAATATTCAAGAAAATAGATGTGAGTAACCAAAGAATTACAGACCCATGTCACTGATATTGATTTCCAGTAGGACTTTGGGACATGTGCTGAGTTTGAACATTATGAATTAGCCTGAAGCTAAGTTTATTGATACATAGCAAGGATTCAAAAAGTATCATTCTTGTGAAACACAGCTAGCTTTTAATTCAAATGAAGTAATGAGTGCTATTGACAGGGGATCAAAAATTGATTCCATATTTCTAGATTTTTGAACAGTATTTGACATTATTTCTCACAAGACACTTGTTATAAAATTGTCTGCCTGTTTAGTATCATTTCAGTTGTGTGGCTGGATTCATGATTTCCTATCAGAAAGGTTGCAGTTCATAGTAATTGATAGAAAATCATTGTGTATAGCAGAAGTGATACCTGGTGATCCCCGATAAAGTGTTGTAGGCCCTACACTATTTCTGACCTACATAAATGATTTAGGAGGTGATCTGAGCAATCCTCTTAGATTGTTAGCAGCTGATGTCATCTTCTAAAGTCATCAGATGATCAAAAACAATTGTAAAATGATTTAGACAAGAGATATGTAGGCAAAAGTGGCAATTGACTCTAAATAATGAAAAGTGTAAAGTCATCCACATGATTTTTAAAATGAAATGCTAAATTTTGGGTACACAATAAATCACACAAATCTAAAGGCTGTAAATTCAGCTGGATGCCCAGAGGCAATCACATAGGTAATGTTGTGGGAAAAGCAAACAAAAGACTGTGATTTATTGGCAGAACACTTACAAAACACAACACGTC
Source organism: Schistocerca americana (assembly GCF_021461395.2). Classification (NCBI taxonomy): domain Eukaryota; kingdom Metazoa; phylum Arthropoda; class Insecta; order Orthoptera; family Acrididae; genus Schistocerca; species Schistocerca americana. Next base: position 534,281,876 of record NC_060130.1, read on the forward strand.
TAATATAGAGGATGTCTACACTATGTTTGCCCATCCTCTTCTGGATTATTGTGGCGTGGTGTGGGCTCCACATTAGATAGGATTGACAGAGAACATCAAAAAAGTTCAACGAAGGATGACTCATTTTGTATTAGAGTGAAATATGGGAGAGAGTGCCAGGGTGACAATAATTAAAACATAGGCATATTTTGTTGCAGCAGGATCTTCTCACTTAATTTCAATCATCAGCTTTCTCTTCTGAGATTGAAAATATTTTGTTGGTACCCACCTTCACAGGGAGAAATGATCATGATAATAAAATAAGAGAAATCAGAGCTCACATGGAAAGACTTATGCATTTATTTTTCCCGCATGCTGTTCAAGAGTGTAACGGTAGACAAATAGGTTGAAAGTAGTTTGATGAATCATCTTCCAGGCACTTAATTTTGAATTGCAGAGTAATCATGCAGATGTAGATGAAGACTAGTAAGAATTTCAGATCAATAACTTCATTCTTCTATTTCCATTTACATCACAGTAATTCAGTAACTCCTGGTACCACTGTCTTCAGTATACCTTCCTTCATATGAGGGGAAATATAAAATTCTAGTCTCTGCAGATCTCAAGGAATGGAGCTAAAGCATATCATTTCCTTGTATGAAGTACTGAACTTAAATGAACTGCTGTCTCATTAAATTTCCTGTTGTTAGAGAAATAAATATATCATACTTTAATGAGACTGAATTGCAAGTTCAGTATCAGTTCTTGACAGCTTAAGCACTGTGGAAAGCTATTTTATCCTCATATCTACCTTTAAACCTATAATGATATAGAAAATTGGTAGTCTCCTGCATGCTTTTCATTTTAATTTCCTTTTTTCAATCAGAGAGGTTATCACGTATCATTTATCTTAAAACTTTGTGTTCATGTATGCCTAATTCATTGACATTTCTGCACCTATTAAATATTTTGTATATATTTTAGTGCAAACAGTGTCAGTAAATTATATCTGCAGCTAAAGTTAAACCATTTATATATTTTACATGAAAGTTTTACATTCTTAGTAATCCCAGTTTTTCACGAAGACACAATTTAGTCATTTGAAAAGCATTTCAGAGACATCACAGTAGTATTTTGAACTTCTGTTGTAGGAGAGACTGCCAAAAGTAGAAGATAAAAAAAATAAAAATGAAAATATAAAATAATATATGAAATATATTCACAAAGCATGAATACAACTGTACATCATATGTACCATTTCCAAGAAACACATGAAAATTTCGGTTGGACTGGGACCTGAACCCAGTTCATAATCAGTTGCTTCACAACTGGCTATCCAACCACACCTCCAGCAATAACTGTATTTCATGCCAAAACAAAGACAAACTGATGAATAAAGCATTGCCTCTCCCTGTTTGGGAATTTCATTATATAGGGTGGAGAAAAATTGTGTCATGAAATTTTAACCCTGGATAGCTGACACCAGTAAGAACCAAAATTACTAATGTTGTGTGGGTTGACACTGCACCATTTTTAAACTATGGAAACTTGGCACCACATGCTTTGATTGGTTTTCAGGATTGCCCTGTTGCCAGATGCTGTGGACAATGCATGACAGCAAACGCTTTGCCTGCCGGAGATCACGATATATCCAAGGCAGTCCGCATTCTCAGTGGTAGTGTGCCAGCCTTCCACTCTGGTGCCGAATCCGCCAGGGTCCTGACACATCCATTGTAGTTTCATGATACGGTGTACCTGGAATAGACCCATCAACAGTTATTAGTTTGCATATAGAAAGTCTTTTACAAATTGTGTCTGCTCTGAAAAGGGCCTTTTTTGTAGCTAGGAAATTGTTTACTTAAAGCAGGTGCTCGAACTGGTGATCCTCTGATGCAACACAAGCTTGGTAATGTCAGACAGTGTTTTGCTGAACTCTTTCAAAGATTCCTGGCATTGCCCTGCTGTGACTGGCGGCATGTTGAATGCAGTCCATTAACTGACAACCATAGCACAGCCTGTCAACCGACAAATGCCAACAGGGCAACCCCACAGCCAATCAGAGCATGTGGCATCAAGTTTCCTTAGTTTAAAAATGGTGCATTGTCGACCTACACAACATTAGTAATTTTGGTTTGTACTGGCATCAGCTATCCAGGGTTAAAATTTTGTGACACAATTTTTCTCCAGCCTGTATAGGAGCAGTACGGGATGAGAGACTAGGACATATGGCGGTCTAGACTATTCCTGCAGGCATGCTTGGATGGTCAGAGTAGTTAAGGCAACTGCTCCTGATAAGTGGGAAATCTGGGTTTGAGTCCCAGTTCAGCACACATTTCCATGTGCTCCTGGCAAGTGGTGTAGCTGATGCATAACCTTATTCACATTTTGTGAATAAGTTTCATGTTTTTAACATTGCTGTAGATAGTTAGCAGTGTCTCTTCCTTCATACATGCACGTATATGTGAAGAATATTTGCATCAGACTATACAGAAACAGTAAAAATGCAGACACTGCAATAACTATATCAAATAATAAAAACTGTCCTGTGGTAAAAATGGCAAATGTTCTATGACTGACATCTGAAATCAGAAAAAGAGTATGACTGAGGTCTGTGATAGAGCTTACTACATTTTGACCTGTAATGAGTCTGGAAGCACTGTTGTCTAGGTGATAGTAGTTACTGAGAAATTTTGTACATTTTGAAGCTATTCCTCTGCTTGTGCTCTGCTCACAGATGTAAGAAAACACTTGATGCCATCTCTCATGAATTCCTATTTGCCAGACCTGAAAGATATGGTACAAAAGGTATTACTGTCCCTCTAATCAGAACTTACCTATCCAACAGGAGTTAAAGAACCATGGTGCATTGTAGCAGATGAAGTGCCGTACAGATTTCTGAAGGTGTTTAGTATTGATTGGTGACTCCATAGTGTCCTGTGGACTATGACCAGATAATGGGTATACTTGAAAGGAGAGACAGCATTGGTTGTATATTTTTGTTTATTATCGCAAAATCGATTTTCAGTCACTTAGTGACCATCTTCAGTGCTGTAATATATAACTTAAATTAGTAAGCACTGGTGTCAATAAGCTTACTGCGATCACATAGACTGAGGTCGCTGTTTACATGCACTTCATGCATGAAACACTTCATGCATGTGTGCACTTCATGCATGTAAACAGCGACCTCAGTCTATGTGATCGCCATAAGCTTATTGACACCAGTGCTTACTAATTTAAGTTATATATTACAGCACTGAAGATGGTCACCAAGTGACTGAAAATCGATTTTGCGATAATAAACAAAAAAATATACGACCAATGCTGTCTCTCCTTTCGAGTTTAGTATTGTTCTACCTGACACCATTCCTATTCTGAATATGTATGAATGGTTTATCTTCTCTTCAGCCACAAATGTGTGTTAGTATGATGACAAAAGGAAAATATAAAAATGCAGCAAATGAAGCAGGCGAAAGGGAATATATATATATCTAAAAATACAATTGCCAAAAAACACAAAATGGCTAAGCAGGAATGGTTAGAGGAGAAATGCAAGGCTGTAGAGTGCTATCTACTGAAAAATTAGAAACCTTTAGAGAGAAGAGAAACAGCTGTACAAAGAGCAAGAGCCATACTATTTTATTTTTATAGCTCTTGTTTGTGTTTTATGTTGGTTGCTTCTAAATGTTCCTGTATAGTAATTCAGATGATGAATACTTGACCATAGAAAAATGTTGAAATGTGTGTGAAATCTTATGGGACTTAACTGCTAAGGTCACCAGTCCTTAAGCTTACACACTACTTAACCTAAATTACCCTAAGGACAAACACACACACCAATGCCCGAGGGAGGACTCGAACCTCCGCCGGAACCAGCCGCACAGACTTGACCTTAGAATCATGTAAATTCTGGTGTTTATTACACTGTAAGTATATTGTAGGCTGGCATTTTGTGTAAGTCAAAAGGAGCTGAGGTTCTTCAGAGTTTTAATGGGAGTATTAGGCAGTGATTGACTGAAAAAGGAAAGAGGAATACAGTAGAAGACTAATGGGTAGCTTCGAGAGATTAAATAGTGAAGGCAGCAGAGGATTAAATTGGTAAGAAAGGCAAGACCCAGTAGAAATTCTTGGATATTGAATGTAATTAATGAACTGAGAAAATACAAAAATTCAACAAATGAAGCAGATGAAAGGGAATACAAATGTTTAAAAAATGAGATTGACAGGGAGTGCAAAATGAATAAGCAGGAGTGGCTAGAGGACAAATGTAAGTCTATAAAATTGATGTATAACTAAGGGACAGTTAGACACCATATACACTAAAATTAAAGATGCCTTTGGAGGAAAGAGAAGCAGCTTCATAAATATGAAGAGCTAAGATGGAAAACCAGGACTAAACAAAGAGGGGACAGTTGAAAGTTGGAAGGAATATGTAGAAGGACTATACAGTGGAAATTTTCTTTAAGGCAGTATTATAGAAAGGGGGAGGGAGTAAAGGAAGAACAGGTTGGGGGTATGATAGTGCAAGAAGAATGTGACAGAGCACTGAATGACCCTGGAGTAGATAACATCCCCAAAGTATTACTGAGATCTGTAAGACAGCCAATCATCACAAAACTGTTTCACCTTGTGTACTAGCTCCATAAGACAAATTAAATATCTTCAGCCTTCAAGAAGAATGTAATAATTCCATTTCCCAAAGGGGCAGTTGCTGACAGGTATGAACAGAACTGAACTATCCATTTAACATGCCATGGTTGCAAAATACTGGTAGTAGTCTAACTTGGGGAAGACCACTTTGTGTTGTAGAAATGTAGGAACATTCAAAGCAATACTGCTACAACTTATCTTAGAAGATAGAGTGAAGAAAGGCAACTCTATATTTACAGAATCTGAAGTTTTATAAAAAGCTTTTGACAATATTGACTGGACTACACCCTTTGAAATTTGAAAGGTATCTGGGATAAAATACAGACAGCGAATGCTTATTTTCTACTGGCACAGAAACCAATTGCAGTTATAATAGTTGAAGGACATGAAAAAATTAGTAAAGATAAGTGGTAGTTGAGAAAGATGTGTGACAGGGTTGCAACCTATCCCAGATGTTATTCAATCAGTACATTAAGAAACCCAGGAGAAATTTGGAGGGTAATCAAAGTTTGGGGTGGAATAAATAAAAACTTTGTTTGTCAGTGGCATTGCAATTCTGTCAGAGACAGCAAAGGACCTGGAAGAGCAACTGAATGGTGCGTATAGCATCTGAGAAAGAGATTATAGGTTGAACATTAACAATAGTAAAACAAGAGTATTGAAATGTAGTTGAATTAAATCAGGCAATACTATGGGAATTAAATTATAATGTGACACTAAAAATAGTACATGAGTTTTCCTATTTTGACCACAGAATAACTGATGATGGCCAAAGTAGAGAGGATATAGAATGCACAATGGCAATAGCAAGAAAAGTGTTTCTCTAAAAAGAAAAATTTGTGAACATTAAATATAAATTTAAATGTTTGGAAGTCTTGTGTCAAGGTATTTTTGTATGGAAGAGAAACATGGATCAAACCATTCAGAGAAGATGAGAATAGAGGCTTTTGAAATGTTGTGCTGCAGAAGAATGTTTAAGATTCATGGCACAACTTGAGTAAAATAAGGGATTAGTTGGTAAAATAGGTCCTAAGGGACCTAAGTAAAGTCAATTTGGAAATGGAGGGAAGCGTGGATAGTAAAAACTGTAAGAGATGTAGATGCAAATACTGTAAGCAGGTTTAAATGTGTGTAGACTGCAGCAGTTATTCAGAGATGAAGAGGCTTTCACAGATAAATTAGCATGGAGAGGTGCATCAAACATGTCTTCAGATTGAAGATGACAAACACAGTGTACGCTGAAAACACAACTCCTCTGGCTGCTGGAAAATTTGTAGGATGTAAAGAAGAAACCACAAACAATGGACAAAAAGTTTCAGTGGTTGGTCATTAAGAGGCAATCTCAAAGCCATCCTGTGGAATGAATGATAGCTATACTGCAACTGTTGCTCTCTTTCTGTACAAACAGTGAAGGCTCCTTGATGCAGCTACAAGAGAAGTGTTTATTTGGCAGTTTATGTGGCATGAAATCATTCCTGTATGTGCTGGCCAGGTAATTATTATAAACATATATTTTGTTTTCTGTGACATAAACAACGAGTGTTTTTGGTGCACTGGCATGACTAATGAAAAGGAGCAGAAGTACTTAGAATTTATCATATCACTGGCATTTTGAATGTTAGAGATGGAGTTAGTTAGTTTCATGTTCCATGGACCATTTGATTATTTGTGGTAATGACGTGGAGTGAGTCATTTCACCTCCACATTACATATTCATAAGAATTTGGCTACATGCTGATCTCGACTTTTTCATCTTTTTTTTAGTACTGTCATGAAGTAATAATAACTTTTTCAGTTTGTCTTAAAATCTAACTCTGCTGTCTGTCAGAGATTTTACATAACAGAGTAAGTTAAAAATTTTGGTGGCATCCTTGTGCACTCCTTTTAGTTCTGAAGACAACCTTAGTGTTGTGTAATGAATGTCATTTTTTCTGGTGTTGTAATTATGTACATCATTGTTCCTTTCGAACTGCAGTGGATTATTTATTTTACAAATAAACTTCAAGAGGGCATAAATATTCTGGGAAGCAGTAGTCAAAATACCTAACTCATTAAACAGATGTCTACTAGGTGATCATGGGTATGCACCACATATTATTATTACAGCACATTTTTTAGCTCTGACCACTTTGTTTCATAAAGATAAGTTACCCAAGTACATTGTTCCATGTGCCATGATTGACTAAAAATATGCAGACTATGTCAGCTCACTGATTTGTCTCTCCATAAGATGTGCAGTGATTCAGAGGGCTAATGTGGCTAAACTGCATCGTTTTAGGAGTCTGAAAACATGTTTTTCCAGTTTATATTCTCATCAATATGGAGACTTAAAACTTCAACAGTTTCACCATAGCTATTATTAGTATAGGTACACAAGAATTTAGGGGACGATGGATGTTGATCTTCATTTTTAGTAATTTATGGAATCCACTGAAAATCATAGTATATTTTGGAACCCACGTCCACTAAGTACGAGTTAAATGTAGTAATGTGAAATGTGTCTGAATCCTGACTCATGGAGAAGTTAGCATATTTAACTGTCAGATGTACATATACATTTGAAAATCAGCGACAAAGAATGATCACGCACATAGTTTCTTAATATTTTCTTTCATAAGCATTTCAGGGAAACTTGGGACTCTTAATTCAGTGTACATGAGGAGTAAATATTTCTACAAAAGATTTCACTGGATAATAAGTACATGTGAGTACTGTAGGTGTAACAGACACACTTATCATGAAAGTCACTTTTTGTAGCACTAGCAGGATATTTTAATCAACAATAGCCAAATTCTTCATGGAGTCCTTAGTGTGACATTTTTGTAGGAAGCAGGACATTTGTTTTCTGGCGAATGCTTTGTTGCTCATACCTATGTTTTAAAAAACTATGGTGTACCTTTGAGCACCTCTGAAAACATATTTCAGTTGTATTGTTGTTATTATCAACATTCATTCTTATTATTAACTCAGTTGACTCAGAAAATAGTTTATAGACTCATATCTATTTATTCATTTATTAAATACAAGCTACATAATACAAACTACATCATAATATGCATGTAATGTCAATTCTAATGGATAAATCGTTTTCAAATGCCCAGGATGTTTACTGAAATCTGTTTTTTTTTTTTTTTTTTTTTTTTTTTTTTTTTTTTTTTTTTTTTTTTTTTTTCCCCCAAAACATATTGATGATTGTATCTAATTTTGAAATAAATGAATGTGTTAATTATTTATCTCATTAGCATTGTATCTTGTGATAAGAATTTCTTTTCTGTTTAGGTGCCAGCCAGTGCTTGAAGGAGAACCAAGATAAAAGATACCTGCAGGATAATCATGGACTTATTATTTTATAGTTGTTGCATTTTTCTCTGAAATATTGACAGTAAAGGTTTATGATGAATGTGGAAGTGGCAGAATTTCAGTAAGCTGTGTGAGGTGTTTGAGAACTGCATATTCAGTGGAGCTGAGGTGACAGCTTCAGAAAAACATGACACAATTATTTGAAATGTAGGCTTGGCTACAGATACATTGTTATCTGAACAGTTTTGTAGTGAAGTTCAGATTGTTGAGAAGAAACAAACTCACAATTATTTGCTGATCTTAAATATTAAAACATTGTTCTTGTTTAAACAACATTCATTCTATGCAAACTAAACATCCCATCCATGTATTCTTTTTCAACAAATATGCAAGAATATGTCTGGCTTAGAATGAACAGGCAGTAACTCAACTAGTTCTATAATTTTTTGTCTGACTGTATAAATATGGGTGAAAAAGGTTGTAAGAGAAAATAACTCAGTTGCTAGAAAAATCTGTTATAACTGACTTTCAGTAGCTTGATAAAAACAGAAAAATGGTGGATATATGGTTATAATCTGTGTATATTCTTGTAAAAATACACTTGTGTTATAGTGAAATGGATTTATGCAGCTGACTACGCAAGGGAAACATGTTGTATACAATGCCAAAAACATTCTTTTATTAATGATGTTATATCTATAGAAATAAGAAACATATAATTTTTGTATGTGATAATAAAGTTTTGTCGTTACCAAATAATAATCTGGTGTAATTTGACTTATTGAATTTTTAGAAAAATAAAAACTAGTTAATTATACATTTGCTTTCCTTTTCCTTTGTCTGGTTCAATTAAAGACATTAATCCAATTTTAACAAATGTGTGTCATACTTTCCAAGGTGTTAATAGCGTATTGTTATGTCTTTTTTTCCCCAAGATATCACTGAGATAAGCAAACAATTTTAGCACATCCCAAATAACAATTTTGGGTTTTTTTTTTTTAATAATTGACTCAATGAGTTCAGTTTTGCTGTTAAGTGTTAAAAGACAGTTACTTAAAAGAAAGACAAGGAAGACACTGATTTCTGTATCACTGTATGTACAAGGTCAACTAAAATGACCACATTATGTTTGATAATTACTTACAATAATAATAGGGCTCATGGTGCACTTCCAAACTATTGTTGTTGGCAGTGATCAGAGTAATGAGGACTGTCACCCAGATATGGCAGCTCATACTCTGTTGTGATGGCAAAAATATATTTTTGTAAGTCATGGCTGATTCTGTGGTGCAACAGAGCAATGAATCCCCATAGAAATACAGGGTGTATCAAAAAGAATCTTCCAGACTGCCACATCTACATTTCTGAAACTAATAAACATATACAATGAATTTTGTTTTTGATGGACGGGAAACTCGAAAAGGTTTTTTTTTTTTCCCATACCTTTTCATAGATGTTCAATATGCCCCGCTTGAGATGCACAATATATGTCAATGCCATATTCAAATTGTTGCCACACTGCAACAAGAATGCCTTGAGCTACAGCTTCCACAGCTGCTATTATGCAATGTCTGAGTTCATTCATTGTTGTTGGTAATCGAGGCATACAAAAAGAGTCTTTTCTAAACCCCCACAAGAAATAATCACATTCAGTCAGGTCCGGTGACCTCAGAGGCCTGTAATGTAAAGCCGAATCATTTTTAGTCCAGTACAACTGATCCATCATTCAGTAATCCTTTGATTTAAAAATTCGTGCACTTCCAGGTGCCAGTGTGGTGGTGCCTCATCCTGTTGGCAAATGAAGGTATTCGAATCAGTCTGAAACTGTGGAGAAAGAAAGTTCTCAAGTGTATCGAGATATGTGCTTCCTGTAACAGTGCTTGTGGCAAAGAAAAATGGACCATACACAATTTCCTGTGAAATTGCACAAAACACGATAGATTTTGGAGAATCCTTCTCATGCTGTACAATTTCATGTTTTGGTTATGTACCCCATATTCTCACATTATGATGATTCACCTTTCCATTTAAATGGAATATTGCCTCACATGGAAGAAAACTGTCGTCTTCTATCTTGCCGAGAACAAAATTACATAACTCTACACATTGTTGTTTGTCACCTTCTCAAAGGGCTTGCAGTAGCTGAATTTTGTATGGTTTCATATGTGAATGTTGACACAACACACACCAGATGGAAATTTGGGGCATATTGAGCTATCGAGCTGCACAGTGAATGGATTGCTGTGGACTCCTTGTGAAACTATGGTGGATGTGTTTGATGTCTGTGTCAGACACTCTGGAACAGCTCTGCAATTTGCCTTTACACAAACAACATGTTTCTCAGAATTGTTCATGCCATCATTTAATGCTCTGTTCTCTAGAAGGATCCACGCCATACCTAATAAGAAAGTCGTGCTCAACAGTTATTACTGACTCGCACTGCACAAAATGTAGAACACAAAATGCTTTCTGTTGTCCCGACACCATTTTTACTAGAACTGAAGTTGGCACATCTTGCTGCTACCTAGGGGGAACTGTGTAAAACTCCCAGTGTAAAACTCAAGAGTTTGCTCTTTCCAACAGTATGCTGTTCATGTACATATCCAAATAACATAATAGTTATTATTTTTTTTTAAATTGGATGATTCTTTTTGATACACCCTGTATTTATGCCTGAGAAAAATTTGCAAGGCATAAAGACTTAACTCATCCATTGTCCTGCCTCTGTTTCAGAAAATTAATTAGTAATATATATGAACCACCTCTCCAACATCCACAATCATGTTTGAAACTGATGATCAGCTCTTACATGCTGGGCTCAACCTATCTGCAGAATCCAGTTCTGCATCCAGAAAGATCATCTGCTGAGTTCTTATGCAAGAGGTGAAGAAGGAAGTGGAGGCAGGAAGTTTCTATTCTGAGCACTGGAGCAGTGGCCCAGCATGTATCAGCCAGAACATCTGCTTCCACTCCTAGAGTTGAACTTGCTAAAGTGTGGTCTTCCTCCCCAGTCATTCTGCCAACATAAATAACAGATTGTGAAAGTAATTTATATCCAAACTATTCTGTAATTTATGATATCTGTTGTGTTATTGCCCCCTGTGGAAAACGTATAGAGTAATTTATAAATTCCATGAAACTCTTTAAAAACTGGTATAAATACATGACTAAACATAATGGAACATACTGTACAACACTAAATTATATAGAGTAATTATAAATTCCATGACACTCTTTAAAAACTGGTGTAAGTACATGACTAAACATAATGGAACATATTGTGCAACCCGGCCGAAGTGGCCGTGCGGTTAAAGGCGCTGCAGTCTGGAACTGCAAGACCGCTAGGTTGCAGGTTCGAATCCTGCCTCGGGCATGGATGTTTGTGCTGTCCTTAGGTTAGTTAGGTTTAACTAGTTCTAAGTTCTAGGGGACTAATGACCTCAGCAGTTGAGTCCCATAGTGCTCAGAGCCATTTGAACCATATTGTACAATACTTGAGACACTAAAGTGCCTCCTGAGTGATCAAGAGTACTGTGCAATATTACTGAAGTTCTCTCTAGACCGCTCGGTATTATTGTCAAATGTTTTCCTAATGTTGTTCCAGCATGTTAGTTTGGAAAACCACCAACAAGGATGCTACTGATCGTATTTGCTGAAAATGCCAGCAAATTGGATACAAAAAGCATTTTGTGTGCTAGAATTTGTCTGTTGTCAAACAGTAGTGAGCAGTGTTGCCATGTTTATGGTTTTCTCACTAAATCTGGTGGTTTTGGGTACATGTCGGTTGGGCAGATATTGCATTTAATGGCTAGTGGGATTTTAAAAATATTTGGGTGGTCTACTGCTAAAATTATCTTTAAAATTACTTGATCCATTCAACAAACATCAAAGAGCACTACTGAATTTGCTAACATCTAGTAGCTCTTAAATCCATACCATCTAAAAACTTGTAATAGATGGTATTCTGTCTTCACCTCCATATTGTTATGCACTCGTATTGTTATGTGCTCTAGTAAGTTATTAATAAATCTGCAACTGCATGCATAATGCATACCTGTAGTGCCAGTATTAATGTGGTGTTTTTTATGTCAGTGGATATTGTTTTAGTAGTAAACATCGGCAAAGTAAAGGCACAATAAAGCTAGAAATTTTGTGCTGAATGGCTAAATGATAGTAAATTTCAGACTGGCTAGAAAGAATTCAAGGTGATGACATAAGAGCATACTGGAAATTCTGTTACAGCACTTTTTTACTGCATTATACCAATATATTAAGCCAAAGTGATACAAAGAAACACAAGACATCACCATTATCTAGCATAACACAAACAAAAATACCACTCACAGCTGCAAAAAAATCTGTAGAAGTGAATCAAGCTGAGAGTTCCTTGGATTATATGTTTCCAACAATGTGTGATCCCGTTATGTGATCATTTACGTAATTTGTTAAGATTAAATTCACAAAGTGTGATGTTACCTGAAAACTTTAAATACATAGCAAAAAGTGTAGTGCAGTTATAAAACTTGTGCTGTGGCCCTGTTTTGTGGAAAATTTACGCAAGATATTGGTGACAGCATGTATGAATCAACAGACATTAGCATGACAAAATTTTGTAGGAATGACAGTAATACATTACAGTGCTGCAACCAACGTGATCATTTCAACTTTTTTGAAATTAGCCAATTTCAAGCATTGCAATGCACAGTCTGTTGTAACAGCAATTAAAGACATGTGTCAAGAATTTAAATTAGATCTAAACAAGTTGGAGTGGTAGGCACTGGCAATGCGAAAGTAATTGTATGTATTAACAAAGATGTCTATCAAATTATGAAAAAATGCATTGTGCTTTTCATGCTCATAAAATGCATATGCCATCAGCTCAACTTACTACTTCTGCTGAAAATGAAATATTGCCAAGAAATCTTGATTTCTTAGTTAAGGAAACATATAATTGGTTTTTGTAGTCTTAAAAATGCCAACAGTTGTAAATTTATCACGTATTCAATGAAGGAGCAGAACACTTCAAAAACCTATGCACATGTGATAACCAATGTGATAGGTGTCTGTAGAGCCTGTCCTAACAAGAATTATAGGCCAGTGTTTAAAGCTTAGGATGCACCTTCAGGTAATGTGAATTAAAGTGTTACACTGCATAAATGCTTTATGCAATGTTGTCTGGTGATTGCAGTTTGCCGTATTTAACACTTTTAAAGGCAATTATTTGAGATTTGGAGATGGCTAATAAACATTTTGAATCCAACGCAGGGGATCTGTGCGAGCTTTCATATGACTTCATTGTGCTAATAGCATCATTAAAGGAAAAGATTTGTTCTCCCCACATATCTTGTGAAAAGAAAATTAAATTTAGACTTTGGAAAGCACTTAGATCTGAAACCATATCTAGGATATAAAATCAAAAAAGATACTATTGAATTGTGAAGATCTCAGTGGTACCTAGAGCAAGAACACTTCCTACATTGGAGATGCATCCAATTTGTCTCTGAATTAATAACTCAGTCATTGCAAAGATTTCCAGACAACACTGAAATTTTGAGGAGAATTTCACTTATTTTAATGTCCAAAGCTTGTCAGGTCATTAAAGAGCCATCGATTTCTCTTCATGAATCGTGGAATGTTGATCCTGTCACAATAACTGAAATAGATTTTCAGTGGCAACATTTAACCCTTGTCAAATGGTCCGAAATTACAGACTGTTAATTTCTTGTGTGAAGTGTGTAAATATAGACATGCAATTGACATCAACCCATTTCACGAATTGGTAATGTATGCATTGTCATGACTAATGTTACTGTGGTCGAATGTGGAAGTGGAAGACTTTTTAGCCATATGAAAATTTTAAAACTAAATTGAGAAACAGGATGAAGTCCAAAATGATGAATTCCTTTTGCTGATTTGAGCAAGAATGCAAAGGAAGAAAAAATGTTGGCACAATTATGAACTACCAACAGAAGTGCTGATGCAGATGTGAACTGTTACAGCATGTAAGCATCTCAATGTACTCCATCTGCTACTACTTCTGCCTCTGGAGTTAAAATTTCTGTCGAGGGTGACACTGAGGATCCCAACCTGTTTGTTTCCTTTAGGTAAGTTTGCTGTGACACATTTCATAACACAGTTTTAGCTCTAAACTCAAGGGATAAATTGAATTGTCTCATATTTTTAGTTGCCCAACACACAGAGTGCTTTAAAAAAATAACAACTTAATGGTTTTGTTAAATACATGGAAAAAATCTAGCAGTTTCTGGTAGTACTTTACTGGGAAATATCATTTCACTGTTGGAAACACTGATAGTGAGTATAGCAAGTTTCACAAGTCACCACCATTTTATGATAGCATAGTGAAGTGGTACAAGAAATTTGAGGAAGAGTGTTGCTTGTGCAGTACAAAACATTTGGTCCAACTAGACATGTCAGAACAGACAGTCAACCGTAAAGAGAGACAAGATGCTGTGACATTCCGTGAAATCTACTTATCGCACTAGTGCAGAACTGAATGTCCCTGAGCCAACAGTGTGGAAAATCATTCGTAAGTGATGAAGAGTGAAACCATACAAACTGCAGCTCTGGCGAGCCAAAAGCCATGATGACAAATTATGCCATCTGCAGTCCTGTATCGAATTGCATGAGGGTGGTTCTCGGAATCACAACGAGAGGTCAGCGCTAGAGCAACAAGTTGTTCATGTGATATTCATTGGACTGTTGCCTGTAAATGTATGCCACATCGGTGCTCTTGGAAGAGAGCTGTGGCAGTGACGTGGCTCAGATGTTGTTCCTGCAAAGTGATTTGCAAAGATGGAAAAAATGGTGTTTTGAGCAGTGATTAAGTACTTCATAAACAAAGGTAAGAAAGCAAAGGACACTCATGCTGATTTCCAGAATACACTGGAGGACTCTGCTCCTTCATGTTCAACTGTTGACAAGTGGATAAATGAATTTAAATTTGGCCAGGAGAGCTTCATTGATGATCCGGACATGGTCGGCCAAGATGTGTCACTACTCTAGGAATCATAGCAAAAAGTGCACAAAACGGTCATGGAGGATCGCCAATTGAAAGTGTGTGAAATCACTCACACTTGCCATATGTCATTGGAAAGGGTGTATCCCACTGTAACTGAAGAATTAGAAGTGAAAAAATTATCTGCAAGATGGATGCTGTGACTCTTGACGTTGGATCAAAAAGGCATGAGAATGGAAATATCAGAACAATGTTTTAACAGAAACAAACAAGATTTTTTGCACTGGTTTGGGACCACAGATGAAAATTGCATTCATTACTATACTCCAGAGACAAAACAACAGTCATCAGTGGAAACATGCTGATTCTCCACCATCAAAATAAGCAAAGACAATACCTGCAGCGGGAAAGGTCATGGCATCAGTGTTCTGGGATGCAGAGGGAATTCTGTTTGTAGAATATCTCCCAACTGGACAAACAATTACTGGAGAATATTATACTAACCTCCTGGGCAAATTGCAACAAAAGATACATGAAAAAAGGCCAGGTTTAGCAAGGAAGAAAGTCATTTTCTATCAAGACAATGAGCGTACGCATACATGTGCCATCGCCACGGCAAAATTACACGAACTAAGGTATGAGCTGTTGTCACACACCATCTTATTCATCTGATATGGCTCCATCAGACTTCCATATCTTCCCAAAACTGAAAATTTTTCTTGGTGAATGACTATTCACTTCAAATGAACAAATGATAGCCAGAGTTGACAACTATTTTACAGGCCTGGAGGAAACTCATTTTCGAGATGCGATCAAGTTACTGGAACATTGTTGGACCAAGTGCATTAATCTACAAGGGTACTACATTAAACAATAAAAGATTCACTGATGTAAGTAATTTTTTTCTATTTGTTCCAAGAACTTTTTGAACTCTCTCATAGAATGATCTAGAAATGATTACTTTATAAGCAATTTAATCTTCACTGATAAAGCTACTTTTTATCTCTCAAAAAAAGTCAACCAGAGCAATACACACATATGGGGAACAAAGAATCCATACGCATCTATTGAACATGTGTATATTTGTACTGTGCAGTCAGTGCTCACCATACAGTGTGCATTGCCACAAAATTTAAAAAGGAAAGTAGGTGGGAATGCAGTGGAATGGAGTGCATATTTTAGAAAAGTACACAAGGTTATAATTCCTGCCACATAATTATTTATTTATCCACAAACAACAGGCTAGTGAAAATTACTTATAAAATAGTGCACATGGTTGCTAGATGCAAACAAGAATCACCCCCTAATAATTTGCGGATCGAAATTGTATCCCCACACACAGAATTTACTGTTACATGTATCAGAGTGAGGGACCTACAACATCAAACTGTGTGAGTTAAAATAAGCAGCTGTACATTTGAGCATGCAGGCGGGTACATCACTGGCACTGTTTGGTAAACAAGGCACCTGCAAGTTACTTGTGAAGTGCGATGTAAGGCTGACTCACCAAAATATGTCCTTGTACTGCCGTCGGGAAGCCATTGAGTTGTACCATTTATGAGTCTTTGTACAGTGCCTGGGTCCTCATTAGAGAACACCACACATTCACTGAAATATCAAATGACACACTCACATAGTCACTGTTACTATCACTTCATGCATGTACACATATGAGAATGGTGTTATCTACACCTAGGGAAAATCTGGCAGAAGTGTGTGTTTTCACATGTGGTGGTGGAGGAAAAGACATTCCTTTTGGCAGTTGCCTATAGTGTGTGAGATCTTTGGAGAAAGTCCAGGTGCAGCTGCACAGAGAGAGTTGTCTTCTATGGCAGATGATTGGGTGGTGGGGATGGCGGCATATGCCTGTGGCAGGTGGGGGTTGTCATCAGTCAGTCTGGGATGCATGCTGTATGTGGCAGTGGGCAGTGGCCTGGAGCATGAGACAAATGGCTGGACCTGCACACCAGGGAAGAAAGTGTTGCATGGTGTGGCAATGGATGCAGGAGGCACACCAGGCAGCATGAGGAATTGTGCTGTGCAGTCTTGTTGGACATGGGGTGGTAGTGAGGAACTAGGGCAGAGAGGACATCAGTGGCCCTGCATGCGCAATAGAGAGAATGGGATTTGGTGAGTGCTGCTACTGTCTCAGTAATATACAAGATGTCCTGGTGGGATACTAGCACAGTGGCGTGGGAAGACCTTGCTTCTTGGGTGCTGGAGGCAAAGTTCTGAGCTCCAATCAGGGCCACTCAGCTGCCAGAGGAGTGGCGCCAGGGGCTCTGTCAGGCAGTGGTGATGAAGCGTCAGCACATTGTGCTGTTGACATCGGCTTCCGTATGCTCAGGAATGGTAGTGGGAGGGGTAGTCATTGACAGCGATGTGACTATGTCTGGGTTCTAGGAGCTATTTCTGCTGAGGCAGGCATCAGTGTCAGCATCGTCAGTCTTGAATTCGTAAGTTGGCTTTATTCTGTCAATGGACAACACCAATGCGGTGCCATGGTGGCATACAGTGAATGTTTTGTCACTCTGCTGCAAAACAAGGAAAGGACCTCAGTACTGTTGGCAGAACAGGGGTTCACAGGCGTTGATGTCTAGCATCACATGAGTGCACAATGCAAGGTCGTGGGGCCTGAAAGTTTTGTGCTCGCTGTGGCTTTGCAGAGGCGTTGCCCACAGCCAGGCTATGTAGTCTTGCAACTGCTGAATGTACACTGGAATACGTATGTAGCAGGGAAAGGCTGCGGCTCAGTAAAGTCACCTGGCAGGACCACAGCTGTCCATATACCAAGATGGCAGGGGATGCCTCTAAGTTAGCCTTGGGGGCCATCTTCGAACCTAACAAGATGAGTGGCAAAGCAGCAGACCATTTTCCACTGGGGTAGGTAAGGGCGGATTTCAATGTGTGGTGAGAATGTTCCACCATGCCGTTTGCTGCAGGATAATAGCTAGTGATAGTATGGACAAGGGTACTGCAGGTATCAGTTTTGAACAAACAGGAGGTGAATTGGCATCCACAGTCAGATGTTATGTAGTGGGGAACCAGAACACGAAACCCATGTGTTGAATGCAACTGCTTTGGGTCAGCATGTGAACTAGTGTAGCATTGTGAGAGGAAAGCGGCACCCATCTGATGGGGGTAAGGGCTGATGAGGCCAACGTGGACATCGGAGAATCAATGTTCAACATAGAAAATGAGGCTACCAGCGTATGAACGTGATGGCCCACTTCAACTCACTGGCATGGGGTACAGGCGTGAGCCCATATACGACAGTCCCATTGGGTGCTGGCACACAAAAAGTTCCTGAATGAGGGCAGTGAACAAGGAGATGCCAGTACATGCTACCACATGCAAGCAGTCGAAAACTGGTTTGTGGAAGGCCGGGGAAAGTTCAGGAGTGGACATGGTCCTTGGAGCCTGTGGTGCGCATAGGTTTGGACAGGAGATCCCACCAAACATGCAGGTCAGTGCCAGGGACTGGTTGGAGTTGGAGGATGAGGTCTGAATTTGGATCCTGACATAGGTGGGCTATTGCAGGGTCAGAGGTCTGAGCTTTTGCTAAGGCCTATTAATCTAGAGGAGGGCTGTGGCAATCAATGATGATGTTGTTGACGCTGGATATATAACATATATCAATGGTACATTGTGCTACATACTTCTACTAGTTGAACTGCTAACACAAAATTTGTCACCGTCTTTCAGAAAAAAGCGCATTTGAGTGGCCAGCAATTTGTAAAAATGGTGAAACAGCGCCCCTCAACAGGGGACTGGAAATACTTCACTGCCTCGCACATTGAAAGCAGCTCCCAATTGTAGGCTTCCCATTTGAATTTTGGTTCTGGCAGCTTGGCCAAAGAGAAATCCAGCAGCTGCCAAGTGTCCCCAACAAAATGGTGCAGGACCACGCTGGTTATGGACTGACTCATGTCAGTGACGATAGTGAGGGGAGCAGAGGGGTGTGGGTGCAGCAAATGGACAGCCTCTGCAGGGTCACGTTTGTTGTGCTCGAAACTGATAGCTGTACTTGGGATCGATGGTATGGGTCTACTACCTTTCATTCAGCCGCCTCACAATGCAGCAGCAAGAGGTTCCTGAATGAATGCCTCGTCTTTTAGGAAACAGCAAAAACATTTGGCATCGCCAAGGATCTGTGTAGTTCCTTGTACGTTGTGTGGCATAGAAACTCAACAACTGCGCGGTCTTTCTCCCATATGGGGCATGAGGCAGATGTGGAAGTGATATGTCCAGGGAGCTCAATCTCGGATATCCCAAACATGCATTTGCCCCTGAGGTGTTGATGGTGTTCGACCTTACTTATAAGGATGCCATCCAGATAGCAAAAATATCATGGTTCACCTCAGAGGACATCATCTAGAAAATGCTGCCATGTTTGTGCAGTGTTAAGGAAGCTGAAAGGTGTAAAGCGGCTTTCGAAGAGACTAAACACAACACGGTACTAGTGGTCATTTTCTCGATGTCCTCTGATGCGCTCAGGAACTGTGTACAAGCTTTCGACAGTTTACCTTACTGAATACGGTAGAGGCTGAAATGTCGTTACTACAACTGCACTAAAGGAGGATGGAACAATGATCAGGTATTGGTCATTAATTCATACTCCGATAATCACCTCAAGGATACCAGGTGCCATCCTTCTTGGAAACAACATGGAGTATGGAGGACCACAGTATTTTTGAAGGGTGCAATAATGTCAATGGAAGCTTCAGTTTCTGCCTACACAAACTTGCTTTTGGCTGGTGGGAGAATGTGGGCATGGCAGTGTACCGGTGGGCCTGGCGTGGTCATAACATAGCGCACTTTGTCATGGTGCACTTTGTAAGGGTTTCTGGGGAGAGCAGGAGATGAGTGGAAATGTCGAGAGGAGATCGGCAAAAGAACCAGAGAAGGACAGTGACTTAACACTAAAGCGGGAGGCAGGGCTGGCGGTTCAGAATGCTGAGCAATGTTACGTGTTGTAGATCATGTGATGATGTGCTAGGTCAGGAAGGAGACTGAAGGAGAAAGAAAATTCAAGCCAAGGATCAGGTCGGTGACGTTGGCCCCAGTGAAAGTCCAGAGAAATTCCTCACCAAGGCCAAGGTCAATAGGATGGGAGTGGGAGGCTGTAGGTGGTGATGATGGAACTGTTTGCAGCAGTGAGCAGGAAAGGGGAGGGAGGTTGCAGCTGAGCAACAATAGGAGTCTACATGGGAAGATGGTGTCAGTGAGGTAAGATATGGGCAAGGTGAAGTAATGGTGGTCTGATACGAACAGGCACTGTGTAACTGTAGAGCAACCGGGTGCGCCTACCACCAGTCACTGACCATGTTTTGGTGTCATGAGCAGTGCGGATGGCAGTTTGCTGTGTCACTGCCAAAGCACTCATGGTACAAGCCCACAGGGTCTGTGACACATGGCTCCTTCTGCTCGCTGGATGGGTGGGAGAAGGGGTGGGGCTTGTCGTGCCTGTGCAGCTGTGCATGCTGGCATTTATGCAAGCCATGTGGGTAGTGGTCTTAGGCTGTAAGGAGTAGGAATAGGGATAAGGGATGCAGAAGGGCATGTGCAAGCACATGGGCTTCTCACTGCTCAAGCATGCCGTGATGTGTGCTAAATCAGACTGTGTGTCCTGAGACACAGGCGGTGGTATCCTCTCCAGCTGTGAATCGGAGCAGTTGGGAGACTTGTTGCTTCTGTGGTGGGGGGCAGTCAGAGTGAGGGGAAGCGAGTAAGGAGAACAGATGGCAGCTACGACCAGTGGGAAGTTGAGGGATTTGTAATCCTGATCTGCTATCATAGCGGTTGCAGCAATGTATGTAAGTTCCTTAGTAGGAAACATGGTATGGATGGCTGCAGGCAAGTGAGAACTCCAGTTGTTGAAGAGGAGATTGTCCAGCAAAACATGGGGCTTGGCTAAGGTGCAGAAGTGTTGTAGGGGCTGGGTGGATCTCACGTCAGAACATTCATATGATGAAAACAATACCCAGGTGCACTGCATTTCTGATGACACTAAACATGTGATGAGGCACTTTTCAATTTATCATAACTGCCAAGCAGTGGAGGGTTGGTGGTAATGTCATCTGTCAATGACCGTGCATCTGAGCTGAACTACGGTAAGGGCAAACTTAGCCGGCCGGAGCGGCCGAGCGGTTGTAAGTGCTACAGTCTGGAACTGCACGACTGCAGGTTCAAATCCTGCCTCGGGCATGGATGTGTGTGATGTCCTTAGGTTAGTTAGGTTTAAGTAGTTCTAAGTTCTAGGGGACTGATGACCTCAGAAGTTAAGTCCCATAGTGCTTAGAGCCATTTGAACCAAGGGCAAACTTGGTTGTGCCACTCATAATGCCAGACCTGGCGAAGATTGCCTCAGCAGAGGCAAACCATGGGTGTCTAATGCAGGGAGGTGGGTGGAAGTTCTGCTCAGGTGACAGCTCAGTACCAGGACACGTACAATCGGCACAGCAGTGCTCAGGAGTTGGGTTAACTGCCTGAGGAACTAATTAAAGCTGGCTTCCTGGGATTTTGGCTCAGAAGGACTGTTTGCATGACTGTGATCAGAGGGAATGCTTCTCACCACACACGAGGTTGTCGGGGTTTGCTCTGTGGCACCATTCCCCGACATGTGATGCATCTTGGTCATAAGAGTGGCTGGACACTTGTGGAGAGGGGAAGACAAGGATTGAGTGTTTGGTGCTTGCACAGACATGGTGCAGCATGAAGGTATACAAAGAGCACTCTAATGGAAGGAAATGAGTAGCAGGGCAAACAGAGTTCTGGCACACTTTTTATATCAAATTGATATAAAATTAATTATCAGAATTAATGAATTGATCAATTAATTACACCACCCACTGATGACATCATGGGTTTTCCTTGGCCGGCATGTGGGTCCTTTCCCTCTCCCCATTCCCTCCCCCCCCCCCTGGAAATGGTGGGGAATTCAAATTTCAACTCACCTAGTTCACAACACCAATACTAGAGGGCGCTGTTGGTCCCCCACTTCCTTCTCCCCTGGCTCCTCCTCCACTTGTGAGCAAGTTTTTGTTTGTGCCTAGTTGCCAGATAGGATGATATCCTCAATGGACAAGAATATCTGGTCAAATCAGTTGCATTGTATGGAATATTGTTCAAACAATTTCTGAGGTTTGGTTTCATTATTTATTTAAACAATTTGTAGAAGCCAAGGCAGGTGGAATATTATTTATTTAAACATTTTGTTTGGGCTGGAGTAGTTGCCATTGATCATTCACTAGACAGTAACTCCATCCAGTCTCAATAACTGCTTGATGTGGAGAGGACATTTTTGCTATTAGTCTAGCACTAGAGACCTTTGCCTTTCGCGGGCAAGTGCTCTACCAACTGAGCAACCGAAACACGACTCACGCCCGGTACTCACAGCTTTACTTCTGCCAGTACCTCGTCTCCTACCTTCCAAACTTTACAGAAGCTCTCCTGCGAACCTTGCAGAACTACTAGCACTCCTGAAAGAAAGGATATTGCGGAGACATGGCTTAGCCACAGCCTGGGGGATGTTTCCAGAATGAGATTTTCACTCTGCAGCGGACTGTGCGCTGATATGAAACTTACTGGCAGATTAAAACTGTGTGCCCGACCGGGACTCGAACTCGGGACCTTTGCCTTTCGCAGGCAAGTGCTCTACCAACTGAGCTAGCAAAACACGACTCACGCCCGGTGCTCACAGCTTTACTTCCGCCAGTACCTCGTCTCCTACCTTCCAAACTTCACAGAAGCTCTCCTGCGAACCTTGCAGAACTAGCACTCCTGAAAGAAAGGAAGGGCATTGCGGAGACATGGCTTAGCCACAGCCTGGGGAATGTTTCCAGAATGAGATTTTCACTCTGCAGTGGAGTGTGCGCTGATATGAAACTTACTGGCAGATTAAAACTGTGTGCCCGACCGAGACTCGAACTCGGGACCTTTGCCTTTTGCGGGCAAGTGCTCCCGGTACTCACAGCTTTACTTCTGCCAGTACCTCGTCTCCTACATTCCAAACTTTACAGAAGCTCAGTTGGTAGAGCACTTGCCTGCGAAAGGAAAGGTCCCGAGTTCGAGTCTCGGTCGGGCACACGGTTTTAATCTGCCAGGAAGTTTCATATCAGCGCACACTCCGCTGCAGAGTGGAAATCTCATTCTGGAAACATCCCCAGGCTGTGGCTAAGCCATGTCTCCGCAATATCCTTTCTTTCAGGAGTGCTAGTTTTGCAAGGTTCGCAGGAGAGCTTCTGTGGAGTTAGGAGACGAGGTATTGGCAGAAGTAAAGCTGTGAGAACCGGGCGTGAGTCGTGCTTCGGTAGCTCAGTTGGTATAGCACTTGCCCGCGAAAGGCAAAGGTCCCGAGTTCGAGTCTCGGTCGGGCACACAGTTTTAATCTGCCAGTAAGTTTCACAGTAACCTATTGTCCCAGTGCACCTGTAACTCCCTGCCCCTACATGCAGGGCTCATGTAGCATCATCATTTGGGAATGAAATACAATAATACCTATTACCTATGTACCTATTATGAGTCACAAGTCACACCCTAGGCAACAGAAACATGGGATAAATATCGTACAATATTTTTTAAGAATGTAGTACTCATCATGTTACATGAATCCTGTTGAGAGTCTCAGAATTATCCCTGATCTCTCTGGTTTTACCTTCAATGCCTTTTAGAGAGATAAATGTTGGATGGAATAGTATCTTGGTTGACTGTTTTAGGAACACAGATCTCCGTTCTTGGAATCTTAACTGTAAACTACGCTGTGATGCACAACGCCTCTCTTGTAGCCTGACATGGATCCTGGTTTTGGGTTTGGAGGGAAAATGGAAATTTGTGGTAAGGTCTTATGGGACCAAACTACTTAGGTTATTAGTCCCTAAGCCCACACACTACTTAATCTAACTTTAACTAACTTATGCTATGGAGAACCACACATCCATGTCTGAAGGAGGACGCAAACCTCTGACGGGGAGCCGCACGGACTGTGACAATGCACCTCAGACTGCGTGGCTACCCCATGCAGCAGGTTCTGGAGGGCTCACAGTTTTTACTGTGTAAATATTAATGGAAACGTAACTTCACCAGCTGAGGAGATATGTGATATTATTTCATTGATTACAAAACCGAGTCAAATTTGGAAAGAAATTGGCAGTATGAACCCACATATTAATATGACGTTGCACTCCCATCTAGCCTGGACACATGTACTGATTTGGGTGGGAAAGGCATCGTAAAGCCATTGTATCCTCTTTTGAGGCAAGCTCGTCCATAACTGTTTTAACTGGTTCTTGAAGTCCTGGAAACTGTCACTGGGATGGAGCTGAATCAAAATGGCCTCACACTTTTTCTATCGGGGACAGATCTGGGGTTCTCGCTGGCCGTGGGAGTATCTCAACAGACAGTTCATAGAGACACATGTCATCTGTGAACGAGCCTTTCCTTGTTGAAAAAAGACACCAATATGCTATCGCCTGAGAGGTAACACACGAGAATGCAGGATATCCATGATATACCACTATCCCACCAGATTTCTCTCAGTCACTAGGAGCGGCTCCCCACACCACAACACCACGTGCAACACTGCTGTCTCTTGCTAAATTATTGGCAGAAGGGGACAGTTCACCATATCGCCGCAGTACTCGACGCTGATGGTCATCTGGGGTAATTCAGGACTGTGAGTCATTGCTGAAGACAACATGACGCCATTCATTAGCATCCCATGCTTCCCGGTCGTGGCAACATTCCAGTGGTAGCTGTTTGTGTTGTGGTGTTTATGCCAGCCTATGCATGGTGTGGTAGTTCCAAGTATGGCTGCTGAAAGCCCCCAATCAGCAGTGCAGGATGTCACAGAATGTTACAGGGAGTTTATTGCTAGTTCCTGGATGGCAGGCACAGACACAAAGGGTTTATGATGTGCTTCGTGCACAGTATGATGACCCTACCTTGTGATGATTGCACATGGAAGCTTGATGACGAGTATGTCTGCCCTCACCTTCCCATGCAGTCCAGCATCAGTCCAGCATCAGGCTCCTGTCCCACGCCCCACAAATAAGGATATAGAATGTTGAGACCAACCAGACTCACAATGAGGCCCTTTTCAAACTGTTAGCTGCAGATAACGATGTCGCACACTAGTACACGGCATTTTCATGTCTTTCACAGTGATTACTCAACAGCTGACACAGTTCACGCCCCTTATACACCCTACCAGGGCTGATAACAATATTAAACATGAACAACAATTTAAAAAAAACAATGGCCATTCGACCTGTAACAGAGATTTGTAACTCTGATCATTCACTTACTGGATGAGGGGGGGGGGGGGGGGGGGTGGAAAAATACGGAAGTATCAAAAACACAACACATTACTGTGCCTCATGTGGTATAGGAAAACCATTCGCATTCAAAAATTCAAAATACCTTTGTGTCGGTCTGGAATGGATAAATATGGGTCAAACATGGTTTCTAAAGGAATCTTACACCTTTTTAGTGTAAAATAGTGAAAGGTCCAGATAACAATGATGGAGATGTATACGTATCACCCACTTTTCCCTCCAAAGTAGATCACAAAGTTTCAACAATACTGAGCTCTAGTGACTGTTGTGGCCAGTGGAGTTGTCACAACTCATCCTCTGTACTAAAACAGGCCTAGCCGATGCAAGATGTGTGGACAGGAGTCCTGTCACCTTGGAATACCTCACCGTTATTGTGGAACAAATATTGTACCACAGGGTGGATCTGATAAGCCAAAACGGCCACATGACACTTGGTAGTAATGCGACCTTGCAGAGTGACCAAGGGGCCCATGGAATACCACCCTATGGTTACCCAATGTATCACCGAATCATTGCCAAACTTCACTGAAGGCAGCATGCAGTTTGCATCGTAATCTTGGGATGGCATATGCCACACATGAACTTGGTCAGAAGTTGGAAAGATTGTGAAACAAGACTCATCCCAACAAATGACTTTCTTCCATTGATCTAAAGTCCAAGATACATGGCTTCAGCACCATGTGCTCCTGCTACGCGCATTTGAATCACTGTTGTATGGTTTTGGAATTCTAGCTTGTCCTCAAATTCTCAGCTTATAGAGCTTTCTTCGTGTTGTTTTTGTGCTGACAGGGTTCACGGGTATGACATTGAGTTCTGCAGTGACTTTTTCAGCTGTTGTTCTCTTATTTTTCGTCATAGTTCTCTTCAGTGACTGTCTGTCACCATCACTCAGTAGACATTGTCGTCCAGGCTGTGACTTAGTGGATGATGATTTACATAGCCAATCATGTCTTCTGCCTACTTCACATTTTTGTCACGTGTGGATCGCTACTCCTTTATTTGTTGTGATATTTGTTTGTGGTTGGCCCAAATTAGTTGCTGCTGTACCCTTTCGTGAGTACATACGTGAGGTGCAGGGAAGACATACAATGCTTTTCTGGACTTTTTTTTCACTTGCTGCTTGCCATATAGGCCCACTGCCTGTATAAAGAAAAGCGGGCTGTAATACTGCAGTTGGTCTCTTAGCCATCACATCAGTAACTCAAGATCAAGAACAAGGGAAAATCCACATGGTAATGAACATAGACCCATCAAAGCTACACATACTGATCTAGTGCATATATCAACTTGAGTTACTGATGTGCCGTTGCCTGTGTCCCACCCCGTGGAGGCGGACCAAATACAGTGTCAGGCAGTTTTAGTCAACTACTGAGCAGCATTTGATAATTAGCAAAGAAAAAGAAAATACAAACAGACATACTTGTTATTTTAAATAATAATAATACAAAAAGAATCTTCAGTTATTGTAATCTGAAGAATATGTGTTATACCAAAGGAAGAAATACAAAAAAAGAATGATATTTACTAAATATCCCTTTACCAACACGGCCATGAGAAGAAAACCTCGGAACATTCCTCGAGCCTTACCACTCTTGGCCACATACTAAATATTGATTCTCATATTGTGTATCCATATCCAACATCTATAGTGATTACTGTGATCTTGTTACAATAATACAACATTTTTTAAGTTGTGATGCTGGTGTGAGGGGCAGGGCTCGGAATGATATCATCGAGCTATGGCCCTCTCACCAGCAATTTTCTACCCTATTCTGTATCTAAACCTACTCTATTGTAATTCATATTTAGCATTTTATACTACTAAACATTGCCACATTTAATTTACAGTTTGTTACGTAACTTTATATCAATTTCTACAACAAAATGTTATAAGTGTGAATCAGTTATATTATCCAATTCTGTGTCTGTATCATTATCAGTAATATGATCATCGAGTTCTTCAGTACTGCTATCATTAGTTGAAGATCTCCGTCCTCTGTGCCTGTGTCTCCATGATCTCCCTCTAGTGAACTCTACTTGTAATTGTCTAGAGATTTTATCTGCTATGTTATTCAATCCTGTCCATTTATCTGGATCCCTAATGGAGTTGTAAATATTAAACCGTCTCAAATCTGATTGTCGTATATGTGAATGTAACACACAAGAAATAATCGTGTGTTCTGCGGTCCCAATGCCCCACATATGCATGTATCGCTTTCCCTGAAATTCGTACGGTGAAGATGTGCTGGGTAAGGCCCATGACCGGTCAAAAAGTGTATCATTCCTCGACTCGAATCTATGTATTTCATTTGTAGTCTCTCCCTGATGTTTGGGAAAAGTCGTGGATCCTACCGCCCTTATAGCTCGTATCCCAGTCTCTCTGCCAAGTATCTAGGCGCCATTTTTTTAAATGTATGGTTCAAATGTCTCTGAGCACTATGGGACTTAACTTCTGAGGTCATCAGTCCCCTAGAACTTAGAACTACTTAAACCTAACTAACCTAAGGACATCACACTCACCCATGCCCGAGGTAGGATTCGAACCTGCGACCGTAGCGGTCGCGAGGTTCCAGACTGTAGCGCCTAGAACCCCTCGGCCACCCCGGCCGGCTTTTAAATGTAATTTGTATTGAATGTCTTCTCCTGTTATAGCTCTTACCCGATCTCTACTGCCCTTCTTTAACCAGTATGCTGCGGCACGGTATTTAATAGTTATGTCGATTGGAAAAACACCCAGGACCACAGACAGGGCATCCAGTGATGTAGTTTTGAAGGCACCTGACAGTCTAAGCAGTACTCCTCTCTGCCTTCGGCGAACAATAGTCTTGTTTACCGCAAGGCTCAGTTTATGAGCCCATGTGCTGGCTGCAAAACAAATTATGGATTGAAAAATCACACAGTGGTGTAGTCTATCACATAAAAGTCGTTCTTGTACTTTGGATAAGGTATTTAAAAGACAAATGGGACGATAGGATTTCGGGTCCTTGGGATCTTTATCTGTGGATTTTTTTATAATTATTGTACTGGCCGTCTTCCATATTAGGGGTATTTTACTAATCTGCAATGCCTAGTTTAAGGTCTCTGTCAGAAAAGTTGTTATACATGGTGCAATCTGCTGGAGCGCTTCCACGTAGATATCGCCAGGGCCGGCGGCCTTACCTTTCTTCAGTCTTGCGATTGGTCTAGCCACCTCCTCGTTAGTAAATGGATCGATTACCCTTTCAGTTACATATTCTTGTTCCAATTCAGTTCGAATATCAGTGTGTATCTCTGAGTCAGTATTTATGTCATCATCAGGGAGGAGTTTCTGCAGCAGGAATTCTGCAGTACCCCTCCAACCTTGTGTCAGTGATCCATCGTCTTGTTTCAGAGTAACCAAAACCAATGGGGTTTTGACCCTTTCTGTTAAGCTTTTGTATGGGGTTCCCCACATATTGTCTTGTAACTGTCGCTGTACGTAAGTGTCCCATTGCCGTTTTATGGTCTCAAATGTGGTAGTGCCATATCGTTCTGTAGTCTCTCTGTATATCTGCAGTCTAGCCAGTTTTTCTCTAGCATTGTTAGCTCGCTGATAATATTTATGTGTTTGTCATGTTCTTTTCCTTAGTTCCGCGAGTTCATGGGTCCCTTGGATTTTCATGCGTGGTTTTGAAGTTATGTTTGTATGTGGTACTGATCTTAATCGTGCGTCTTGTATTAAATCTGTCAGTTTATGTATTTTGTAATCCACACTACCGATAATGTGTGATAGTGCAAATGGTGCAAATGGCTCTGAGCACTATGGGACTTAACATCTGTGGTCATCAGTCCCATAGAACTTAGAACTACTTAAACCTAACTAACCTAAGGACATCACATACATCCATGCCCGAGGCAGGATTCGAACCTGCGACCGTAGCAGTCGCAAGGCTCCGGACTGAGCGCCTAGAACCGCGAGAAATGTGTGATAGTGGGTAGTTCGAGATTATCTGTCGCAGACTCTCCCAGTCTGCTTTGTTCAAGAGAAATCTCTTGTACATTATTGTGTCTTCAACATTCCTAATTTGCATGTTAATCGTTATGGCATTGTGATCACTTTGAGTGTAACCTTCGTGAACTGTCCAATCAATCGCAAACCTCAGTGTATTATTATTTACTACAGAAATGTCTATGTTACTGTGATGTCCAGTATGTGTGGAACAGGTCGGTGGTTGCCCTTCCCTGTTCAGTATATGTAGGTCGTTCTCATATATTGTATCATTTACTATCCTACCTCTTTCATTTGTTTCGTTTGAGTGCCATAGCACTGACCTGGAGTTTATGTCTGCACAAATGAGCAAGTTTTTGTGAATCGAATATTGTGCCACATTAGCAATCAGTTGCGTATATGGATTGTCTGAATATTGGGCATAAAGTGAGGATATAACCCATTTTGTATGCCCCCATGTAAGTTCCACTGTGACTAAGTGCTTATTACTAAGTTGGCTTACTTTGGTTACAATTACATTTCTATTTAATACAATTTATAGCTACCATTGGAGTGAAGTCGGTGGTCACTGTAATTGTTCCAGGGGGAAGGTGTATGAGCTGTCCGGCCCTAGAGTATGGTTCCTGAAGCCAGATGACGTCCACATCATGTTCAGCTGCTACTTTTATCAGTTCAGCACTCACTAACATACTCCTACCGGCGTTTAACTGCATTGCTCTCATAGAAGACATCTAGCAAAGATGTAGTCGTTGGGCGAGGATTTGTTATGGTCAAAGTAAATTCTACCATGAGCGCGAACGAAATCTTTGTAAATTTTCCCTAAATTTAAGTTCTCAGAACGACGTAAACACACCTTTTTTTAACAATTCTTCTAATGCCTTCGCATCAGTAGGTATATTTTCTGATCGCAAAAGTATTCTATCCGTCTGTTCTGTTGTTGGGTAACGTATTTTATCGCCCTGTGGATGCGTTAGCCTAATAAGCAGTGTCTGTGCTGTCTGCAGGTTCTCCTTGTTTTCAATCTTAAGTAATTGCAGATTTTCCTCTAATCTGTTGCAATCTATCATAGGGTAAGAAGGCGGCATTTCAACCCGTGTACTTTCACTTACACTTAATTTAGACTGGGATTGATCTAACTCAGGTGTAACTGAAGTCACTGTACACGTAGTTGTATCTTGTACTCTCTCCTCCTCCGAACCTGTCTGTAAGTAACCTCCTGATTCAAATTCAACAGGCTTAACACTTCCCTTGCACCTCGTTGTATCATATTTATGTTTAAATTCTTTTTTAGATGGGTCTGCTACAAATTTATTTTCATTTGCAGATGGTTTATGTGTTAAAAGTTCACTAAAATTATTGGGTGTGCATTGTGATTGATTAGTCTGTTCTGAACTTGCAATGTCATGATCATGAACATGATTGTCCATAATATTATTTTTAAGATTGCTTGTAGCCATGCGTTCATAGGTAGATAGATTCTCCTCTATAGTTTTAACTTTATTTATAAACCTCAACTCTGAAAATGCCCACTCGAAAAACTTGTGATTTAAATTACGTGCAACAATGTAATTAATAGCGCCCTGCATGGTCATATCATCTATACAATCTGTAACTTCAAAAAATTTTGACTGAATTTCATCTGTTAAAGACGTAAGTGCAGTAGTATCCACATCATGTGATGGTTTATACTCCTTTTGTTGTTGCCATGCAGTGGCTCTTCGCCAAGAACGTGTCCTCGCAGAAGGTGATTTATATTTCTTTTTACATTCCTGAGTTGTACTCTCAGTCAAATTTTTATGTATTTCGTCCAGTTCGTTCATTGAATAGATGTTCTGGCTGATACTGCTGTGGTCCAATTTAGTAATTATCGTTTGTGCCATAATCAGTTCTTTCTATTTGGCACATATACATCTGCTTGTACGTCGGACAGTCAGGACCTCTTGCTTTATCACATACACGATTTCTCATTTTGCATGTGATGCAACCTACTTGTCTCTCTGTTTCAGGACAATCAGCTTTTCTGTGCCCCTTCACACCACAATTGATACATACAGGTTGGCTTTCTGTACAAAATTTAGTGGGGTGCACTAAATCACAGTACTTAAAACATTTGACGACATTATTGCAGTCTTTTGTTTTGAGGGCGTGAAAGCTGATATATAGTCTTTCCTGTCGCAGTAATGAGTTACGCACTTTGAGGCTGACTTCAATTATATTATTGACTGTACCTCTTTCCTTGGGTCCAGTTTTAAAGTGAATTTTCAGTTCATTTGCATATTCCTGCTCCGTTAAGTTGTCACTTAGATTCAGAGCATACAGCTCATCTAAGAAGTCCCCATCAGGAACGGTAGTTGGTACTGCATATACTGCAAGACATGGTCTACTCTTTTTTGGGCCTTCACATTTAATATATTTTAACTGTGATGTTCTTTTCAATTAATTTTTTACAATCTTCCTTTGATTCAGTTTCCAAAATGACCACATTAGGAGTGGTTCTGATAGACTTGATTTTAAGTTTATCTACTCGGGGATTAATATTACTTGCTATATGTTCCTCATATCCTTTATGTCTTGTTTGGTTGTTGACCTAATAAACAAAGTAGTCTCCTGCTTTTCTTTGACTTGGTCAGTCTCTATTCGTGGACTTACTTTTTTGGCTCCGACTACTGCTGCATAGGAAGGAAGGATTGGCCTGTGTTCTGCATTTCTTAACTTGTCATTTTCAGTTTTAAGTTTACCGTTTTCCCTTTGTAGGTCTTCGATACGCTGATTTGCGTCTGGCGCATTTGCAACTGCTAATTCTTGTCTTAATCTGTCATTTTCTTCCTTCAAGATGTCTATTTCTCCTTCCAATCGTGCTTGTCTCAAGGCCTCAAGTGATTCGACATTGCTGGCAGCATGTAGCCCGTTTAACGTATCTACCTGCTGTTGTAGTCTCGTGTTTTCCCTTTCGAGCACGGTAATTTGTCCCTCAAGATTGGCTTGATTGAAGGTAAGTGGAAATAACTCGTTTCTTATAATTCCTATAATTCCTTGAACAACATGTTTCCCTTTCAATTCATTCGATATTTTCGTAATTACTGAGTCTATTAGGGCTAATTTCTCAGTTGCAGATATTGGTGGTTCGTCTTCCATTTCCGAAATTTGCGAGCGCGCTGGCGAGCTCTTACCTGCTATCTTTGACTTCGTTCCCATTACTGCAAGGGGTGAGGAATCTTGGCTGCTACATTTCGCTCCAGTTCTCCTTGTCGCCGCCACTCTTCTGGTAAAGTCTAAGTATAGCGACAGACTTGATCAGTCGTAGTACTCAGGACGTGGTACACAAAACGAACTATCGCCGTGGTACTTAAACCAAACTTTGTTAGTGGTACAAAGATCGAATTATTTCCGTGGTACACAAATCGAACTAACCTGATTTTGCACAACACACTGGAAAAGTAACACATGCAAGGTGCTTTTGTCACCTCAAACAGCCATTTAGCACTAAAACCGATAATTCGTAAGAAAGGGAAGTTCACAACATTGGCCAATTAAATTTTGCAAATTCTATCCTCTTATTAACAAAGCGGCACTGAAAAACTTGAATTTTTGGCACTACCTATCATAAAACCACACAAAAATCACTCGTTAGCACCAATGTAATCTCATAGAAAGGGGATCACTTCCGACGAAGCTTTCAAACGGACATATACCCCGAATTACCGTGTTATATGTGAGAGAAACACAAAGTGAAAACCAACAGCGACTATGTTGGATCTGCGCCAGGGACTCTGGACTATGGAGACCTGAACCTCCATCGTGTAGGGAAGAGGCAATTACCAGGAAATTGAAATTGTATCCCTTCAGATGTGTCAGCCCGGATATGCTACGACCCTCAGGCGCTGGGTGAGGCAGGAGGGGGGGGGGGGGAGGAGAGGGTGAAGGGAGCGAGTGCTGTTGGTGGGATGGGAATGGGGTGTGGTGAAGAGAGCGAGTGTTGTTGGGGGAGTTACGCTTCTCCCTAAATAATCACTAAACCAAAATGTTATAATTCTTAATATTTTAATTTCAAAACTTCTCATTTGAATTTTGAAGAATAACGTAACATGAAAACTAAGAGTCTGGAAAATGGCAAACAATTGTAGAAAACTGCAAGCTATGTTTAACACAATGTATTTTTCAGTTTCTTGCCCGTGTTAATGGGCTTGAGCCTTGACCATCTGCAGGAAAAATTCCAGGTTGCAGACAGCTAAAGTCACCTGTTCACACACTGGTCTTGTCTGCGATCGACACAAAATATGACACAGTGAATTATTCCTGTGATGCCTGTCTTATTTCTTCTCTCCTTAACCTGCCTTTCGTATATCTAAGATGATCTCAGTGAAAACAAATCTCGTAAATCACAATCAGGGATTTTTCTCGTCTAACATATTTTCCGACTTTTTGAAAAACTCTACACACAGGGGACGACATCCAGCCGTTGCCACAATGACCAGCGGGAATTTCGCTTTATTCACATGAATACAGGGTAACCCTGCAGAAATTTCCCAGTTCTGGCTTTCAGAATGCATCTTAACATCCAGGTGGTTAGTATCGCTTGCTAGACATGATCCATCCATTCGTCGAGCTTTTTATGCCCGAATACGGTGACGGGCTAGACTCAGTCGATAGCAAGACAAGATTTGGAAGGAAAGGCGACGAATTTTCTCGTAGTGGCCAAGCGGTGCCGTGTCGGTCCATTCTTATGTCCGCGTATAGGGAGGTGCATTAATCATCCAAAATTATACTCTAGGCCTCTAGGGATTTCCAGGGCCATAGGAGCAGCTGTCTTCAAAGGAGGAAAGCACATTCGTTATCAAAGGGAGGGGCAAGAGATTATCGCAAAAACTTCAGGAAACTGAAGTTATCTGAGGACACATTTCCCATCTCTAGAGCCTCTTTATTTATTTTATTTACACGTCAAGTTCCGTAGGATCAAATTGAGGAGCAAATCTCTAAGGTCATGGAACGTGTCAGTACATGAAATTACAACATAAAAGTAATAACAGATAAAAATAAAATGTTTATGAACCCGAAAAAAGTCAATCCATAAGTTTAAGTAAACGCAGTCAACAACAGAACAAGAATTAACTTACTTTTTCAAGGAACTCCTAGACACAATATAGGGAGTGACCCATTAGGAAACTCATCAGTTTCGATTTGAAAGCGCGAGAATTACTGCTAAGATTTTTGAAAATAGATACAGAAGTACTGCACACCTTTCTCAACAAGAGTTCAGGAAGTCTGATCCAAATGCAAGTTTGATTTCTGCTGAGTATTAACTGAGTGAAAGCTGCTTATTCTTGGGAATAAGCTAATATTGTTAACAAGAAATGACAGTGAGGAATATATATTGAGAGGCCAATGTGAAAATGCTCAGACTCGTCAACAGGGGACGACTAGAGGTTCGTGGACTTACACCACTTATTGCCCGAACCGCCCATTTCGGAGTCAAAAATATCCTTTTAGAATCGGAAAAGTTACCCTAGAATATAACACCATACGGCATAAGCGAATGAAAATAGGCAAAGTAGACTAATTTTCGTGTAGAACGATCACTCACTTCAGATACCGTTCGAATAGTAAAAATGGCAGCATTAAGTCTTTGAGCAAGATCCTGAATGCGGGCTTTCCGCGATAGTTTACCATCTATCTGAACACCTTGAAATTTGAACTGTTCAGTTTCACTAATCATATTCCCATTCTGTGAAATTGAAAGGTCAGGTTTTGTTGAATTGTGTGTTAGAAACTGTAAAAACTGAGTCTTACTATTATTTAGCGTTAGTTTATTTTCTACAAGCCATGAACTTCGGTCATGAACTGCACCATTTGAAACCGAGCCAATTTTGCATGCAACATCCCTTACTACCAAGCTAGTGTCATCAGCAAACAGAAATATTTCAGAGTTACCCATAATACTAGAGGGCATATTTAGCCAATACTGGCTAAATAAGGAACAGGAGTGGCCCCAATACTGATCCCTGGGGCACCCCCCACTT
The DNA here is from genome assembly GCF_021461395.2 of Schistocerca americana. NCBI lineage: Eukaryota > Metazoa > Arthropoda > Insecta > Orthoptera > Acrididae > Schistocerca > Schistocerca americana. The sequence goes on from NC_060130.1 coordinate 534,317,099, forward strand.
GACTATACCCCACTCAGACCCCATATCACAGTCATTCTCAATATTGTGAATAATGATCTTTTGCTGTCTGTTGCTAAAGTAAGAGGTGAACCAATTGTGAGATACTCCCCATATTCCATAATGGTCCAACTTCTGGTGCAATAGTTTGTGACCAACACAATCAAATGCCTCAGTTGAATCAAAAAATATGCCTACTGTTAGAAATCTTTTGTTTATCCCATCCAGTACCTTACAGAGAATATAGTACTTTCAGTTGTTAAGCGACTTCTGAAGCCGAACTGTACATTTGATAGCGAATTGTGTGATATAAAATGATCAATTATCCTTACATATACAGTCTTTTCACTAACTTTAGAAAAAACTTATTTCATAAAAATAGGTCTAAAATTGTCTACATTATCCCTCTCTCCCTTTTTATAAAGCGGCTTTACTACTGAATACTTCAATCATCAGGTAACTGTCCATTCCTAAAGGAAAAATTACAAATATGGCTAAATGCAGGGCTAGCATATGCAGCACAGTACTTCAATATTCTGCTAGGCACTCCATCATAACCCTGAGAGTCTTTAGTCTTCACAAAGGAGTATTTCAGACATCAACCTCGGAAAGGCATTTGCCAAGAAAGTTATATGATTCCCTGTAGAAGCTAAATTTTTATTTAATTCACCAGCAATGATCAGAAAATGATTGTTAAATGCAGTAGATGTATCTGCTTTATCAGCAACAGAAATATTTTTACTACGAACTGACTTTATGTCTATTCTACTTGCGTACCACATACACTTTGCCTCCAAAATAACGTTATTAAGGACCTTACAATACTGTTTGTAATGGGCTACTGCAGTTTGATTGTGACTACTTCTAACACCTTGATATAATTCCTGCTTTGTTCTAGATGATATCCTTACCCCCAAAGTTAGCCACCCAGCCTGCCTGTTACAGCTAGCACCCCGTATAGAACGCTCTAATGGAAAGCAACTCTCAAAGAACATGAGAAATGTGTCAAGGAAAGCATTATATTTATCATCTACGTTATTGGTAGTATCAACATCCTGCCACTCTTATTCCTTGACAAGGTTTAAAAAAGTCTCTATTGCTGTTGAATGAACTTCCCTACCTAGTTTGCAATTACATGTGACATTTGTTTGAGTGCAAAAGCCTTTTAGTATTAAAATTTGTGCATCATTTTCTGAAAGGCCATTCACGCTTTTACTAACAGAATGCCCATCTGGTAATGAAGAATGAATAAAAATATTATCTATGGCTGTGCTACTGTTCCCCAGCATCCTAGTTGGAAAAAACAAAGTCTTCATCAGATCATACGAATTTAGGAGATCTACCGACATACTCTTTCTTGCACCACCATACACAAAATTTATATTGAAGTCACCACATATAACAAATTACTGGTACTTCCTACAAAGTGAATCAAGAGCCGTCTCTAGCTTGAGGAGAAATGCTCTGAAGTCAGACTTAGGGGACCTACAAACAACCACAATTAGAAGTTTAGTTTCATTGAATTCAAATGCCCCTGCACAACATTCAAATATCTGTTCAGCGCAGTTCCATGATAGGTCTATGGACTCAAACGGAATACTATTTTTTACATACATAGCCACTCCCCCACCCCTCAAGGAACTCCTTGAAAAACAGCCAGCTAATCTGTATCCTGGTAAAGGAAGCCTCTGAATTGTCAAATTATTTAAGTTGCATCCATCCCTTGCAGCTTTGGCAAGTGAGCAGGGGGTTGGAGGGGTGGGCTGTTCATTGCGGAAGAGAGAAATGCAATAAACTGACCAGGCAAGCGATAAAAATAGGCACACAAGCAAAGAAAATATCTGCCGCGCCCACCTGAAAACACTGGTTACCAAACACCCTATAAGGGATACTGTTAAAGCAAGTAAATGCACCCTTGAAACAAAAAGTCAAAGTAGAATTAAGACGCCAACAAAACACAAAAGAAAATCCGTGGCAGTCAGGCACTGGGTTCATCTTAATACTCGTCGCCAAATGTTGAATCCTGCCTAGTTGTCAAATATGGGGAGTCTAGGAAACCTGCATTCTCGGATCGCTAGACAAACAATTCAAACAAATCGTATTAATGAGTTTTATTGCGAAAAGTGATTGACAATATTTAACTTTCAGAAGTACAAAGATGTGTCTCAAGCAACAGACCAAACAAACAAGGTTCTTTAGTATAACATGTCCAGGCTTCAGCTACATAGAATGTACAAGCAAAGTAACTAGTGTTGACGGTTCTGTCCTAGTTGCTAGTCTTCACGCTGCCGTAGAACTGCCGCGGCCAGTCGGGCGCGGATCTTATGCTCTCTGACATCTGCTTCACAGCCCTCTCTGCTCACTTATTCCCGACTGGCGTGCCGGAACTTGCCTTAACGCAGTAACAGTCGGCATACATTATTGTGTTAGAATTTATGGATAAAGGCTGATCATTAATCATTAATAAAAACAAAGAAGGTTCGAGCACTGAGCTTTGTGACACTCCAGGCCTAACAAACTAAATTTGACTTCTTGCTGCCAATGCACACAACTTGTTGCGATTCTCCAAGAAACAGTTAAATATTCAAAACCGTAACAGAGTAACGTATTCAACAAATTATCATGCTCTACGCAGCATAAAGCTCTGCTCAGGTCACAGATGTAGCCCCTAACTTCTAACACATCTAGGACAAACTTTACTAGGGCATCCATTGCATCAGTTGTGGACTTATCTTTTCTAAATTCAAATTGTTTATCACTAATTACGTTTAATGTATCCAAGTAAAAGCTAAATTGATCATAAACAATTGTTTCAAACATTTGAGACAGTTCACGGGTTATGGTTATGGGCCCATAGCTTGCAAGGCTGTTCTTTCCATCTTTTTTTATATACTGGCACAACTCTACAAATTTTTAATATATCAGGGAACTATCAACTAGACATTCATTCACACAATAAGTTAAAAGATAAATTACACAGTCAATAACATCTTTCAACAAATTACATGACAGATCATAATAATCAACACTAGCTGAGCTTTTGTAAATTTCACCATTTTCAGGATGGTTTTTGACATAATTCTGTGAAAGTAAAAATGCCCAAGGAAGGCTTTTCAAAGCAGTTATCCATGATGCTAAGCGTATTTTCTGGGGGTTTATTTGTAGTACTGCTAATCTCTTCAGTAGCTTGAATTATTAGTTTTCTGAGTTTCTGGCAATATCATCTCTTTGTTCAGAGTGTGCAATAGAGTTGATTACACTCCAGGCAGTTTTACATTTGTTTTTGAACTTTTCGTGTAATTTCTTTGCTTCATTGATTGCCTGCCTATACTTATACTTAGCTTTACCATACAATTTCGTACACAATTGAGAATTACTTTCTTTGTACAGACTAGGGGGGATGTTGCTTTCAAAGATAATTAATTATTCAGAGAAAAACTCAGTGAAAAAAATAGCAGGGGAACAAAGTTAAAAGCTACTGAAAAGGGAACCCCAGCTGTAACAAGTGAGTACACGTTTAAAACTATCCATCTTCTCTTTGCTAATCGGTCAATTAATCACAGTTTTCGATTTTGGTTCGGAGCAGTCTGAAATTACATTATTTAGGCCAATAAATACTGCATCATGATCTCAGAAAGGGAAGTTAATTACATCAGAGGACATACAAGCTCTCTTAATATTTGTAAATATATTATCAAGACCGGCAGAAACTTTCGTAGGTTTATAGTTAACACAGTAAAGATTTAACTGTCGAAGCACATTAATGAGCTGTCAGAATTTTTTTGTCTTGTAGTACATCGAGACTTGAACTGTCACTCCCACCGATGACAATATTACATTTTCCCATTTTGGTATAGCACAGATGGACGTTAAGAAATCATCAAGTATCTTAAGAAAGATATGGGGGTCACCACTAGGTGGTCTATACACTACTACTACTACAATTAGCTAGACTCGCAATTACTAGACCTAATGTATCAAAATAAAGTTCAACACAAAGGATGTTGAGAGTTAACTAAGCCTATTTTAAACACTACTTTGGCGTTACTTTTTTTGCGTCTTTACTTAGTTGACGTAGGCTAATGTTACCATGTAAAAGTTGACCAGGTTGTGTCCTGTGAAACATTTAATCCAGCCTAATTGTACAACTTTTTTGTCATATCAGTTGAAACGTAAACCAAACAGAGTACTGATTTCTTCCTTCCTAAGCATATACAATACTATTCCGAGAATTGTAACTCTTAAAACATGTATACCTAGTTTGCTGTGATGTTGGCCATGCTTGGTATGCCAATCTCTGCTATAACTAATGGTGTTGACTAAGGGAACATTCTTAAAGTGGCCGGCCGGTGTGGCCGAACGGTTTTGGGCGCTTCAGTCTGGAACCGCGCGAACGCTGCGGTCGCAGGTTCGAATCCTGCCTCGGGTATGGATGTGTGTGATGTCCTTAGGTTAGTTAGGTTTAAGTAGTTCTAAGTTCTAGGGGACTGATGACCTCAGATGTTAAGTCCCATGGTGCTCAGAGCCATTTGAACCATTTTTTGATTCTTAAAGTGCTTACAGATAGGTTTCTACTCCAAGTTGGTTTGCTCCACTTCCTTATTCACACACCACTGAGACAAATCATGTCGATGAGGCACATTGACGACAACCACATTGGTGTGGGTTAACACTTCGAGAGTCTTCTTCAGTGTCGATGTAGCTGTCTTGCTCTTGTTTCTGCTGAAGTCGTTCGTTCCGGTCATTACCACTACAAAGTCCTCGTCCGCGAATGCTGTGCTGTCTTTCTTGATTGATGTTGAAACATCTTGCAGATCAGTCCCTGCTTTAACGATTCCTTCTATTTCAAACTCGTCCATCGCATAAGGTCAACTTTCTATTAATGTAAATTATAATCCTCGCGCATAAGTGTCAGTGTACATTTTTATTTTTATTTTCTTCTTATATATTAGTTTGCTGTTTACTGAGTTTTGAGTCTTTTCCACCAAGGCGGTGGAGCATCCTGATAAAATTTCTATATCATCTGTGTTTTACAATGAATTATATTTACTATTGATTGGTAGAAAAATGTATTACTGAAATTTTTTATTATTGATGGCTTTGTAGGAGCTAACAAGGGGGATCATCTCCGTCGTTTGTTAGTTTATTTGGTGTAAATATCTCAACTGCTGTCGATACTATTTCTCTGAATTCAAGCCACACCTACACTTACATTGCCAATTTGGAAGAAATGGAGATTGTCTCTCAGGAAGGCGTCAAGCGAATTTTAATCTGCGTTTTTGAATAATATATTTTTCGTTTATTTTTTGAGGATTTGGGATCATACAGTACTGAGTCTTGCTAAGACAACCCTGTGTTCACTAATCCTTGTATGCGTTTGGATGCACGTTATTAGCTCTGGCTTATTTGTTGCTAAGAGACCATGCGTGTTTTCACAACCGTTTACTATTCTAGTGGGCTCATGAATTAACTGCTCGACATAATTTTCGGAGAAAGCGATTAGCACAGTTTCGGATGGTATTTTACACGAACCTCCAGATTTAAACACGTATTTTCGCCAAAATATCGAGGGTGAATTGAGGTCACTGTAATTGAATGAGTCGAGTACGTGTTTGAAAGTAGACTCAAGTATTCTCTGAAACTTTCAGAAATTGTACCATTTGGCTTGGGAGGTCGGTAAAAGGAGCCAATCATTACTTCATTCCAGTTGCCAAGAATGGCCTCTACCCATTCTAACTCACAGGAACTATCTACTTCAATTTCGCTACAAGATAAACTACATCTAACAGCAAGAAACATTCCACCGCCAACTGTCTCTAGCCAATCCTTTCTGAACACCGTTAGGTCCTTCGCAAAAATTTCAACTGCCCTAATCTCCGGCTTTACCCAGCTTTCAGTACCTATAACTATTTGATCATCAGTGCGTTCTATTAGTGTTTGGAGCTCTGGTACTTTCCCAACACTGCTACGACAATTTACAACTGTTATATCAATGGTTCCTAAATCTACATTCTTCCTGTGTTCGACCTGCACTCTTTGAGACAGAAGCACCTTTTGTGTTTCCCCGAGACCCTCTAACCTAAAAAAACTACCCAGTACCCTCCACACAGCCACTGCTACCCATGTAGCCGCCTCCTGCGTGTAATGGACTCCCTAACTAGTTAGCGGAACCTCAAACGCCACTACCCTATGGTGGAGGAATCTGCAGCCTACACGGTCGCAGAACCGTCTGAGCCTCTGATTCAGATCCAGCACTCGGCTCTGTACCAGAGGTCCGCAATAGGTCCTGTCGGCTATGCTGCAAATGGTGCGCTCTGCTTTATCTCGCAAGCAAGACTGGAAGCCTTTTGTTTATCTGGATTGTCTGCTGTCGTCTGTAAATGTGACTGGAGTGTCTTTGTTGTTCTGTAAGTAATGTGTAATATCTGTTTCTTTAGTAGATCTGCTATCCTGTATGTAGACTTGTGTTTGTATCTTAAGGTGTACTACTTCTTTATGTTACTCATGTCATGAATGTTACTATCTCATGCTTCTGTTTGTGCTGGAGTGTTTGTGGGTTACTTTTGTACTTGTGTTCTCTGCGTGTTTTCACTTTTCTTTAGTTGTGTTGTTTTGATTTTTTGGATGAGTGACTGTGAGTTGTATTGTATATAATTCTTTTTCCTGAAGTTCCTTTTTGAGTGAGATATTATTTATAATGTGTAACATGTGTCATAGGATCAGCAATTTTTGATTTTGCAGGTGGCTGGATGAAACATGTATAATTGCATATGTTACCGTTGCCTTTCTGGAGACGTCAAATGTGTGCCTATTGCTGTCTCTCTTTATTGTTATATTCAAGAAATGGTATTTGTTTTTGTGTTTGTTTTTCCGTAGTGAATTGAATATTTTTATGTACACTTTTTATGTCTGTATGAAGTACATCTATTTTCTTTGTTGGTTCATTTGCCGCACAGATTATGTAATTTTATATCCTTTCTTTGTGATGATTGTATCGAAGATTGTGTTTTCTATCTGGAAAAACACGTGAACAAAATAATAATGCAACACTATGAAATGAAGAATAGCACAATAGTGGAAAACACAAATGAACTCGTAACACAAATAAAAGACTTACACCCTCGACAAAAAGCGTCACTCATCTCTTTCGACATGGGAACATGTACACCTCGATAATCACTACAGACGCAATAAAACTACCTGAAGAAAACCTGCTGGCATGCAACAGACTATCTGCAGGCAATGTTAATGAGATAACCAAAACCCTTACAGCAACCACATCACAAAATAACTTCTAATTTGAAGAGAAATTTTACTTACAAAATCCAGTGGCATCCCAAATATCAGAAACATTGGCAAACATATTCATCAGCCACATGAAAACACAACCTTCGACAACATATTCATCAACCGCATAGAAAAAAAAAACTTTCGATATAGTCATCACAAAGAAAGGATACAAAATTGTTTACTGGTACAGATATGTGGGTGGCATAATCTGTATGGTAAATAGAACAACAGAGAAAACAAACTTCATACAGATATAAAAAGTATACATAAAAATATTCAATTTGCCGTGGAAAAAAAAACACAAAAGCAAATACTATTTCTTGGATATAACAATAGAGAGGGACAGTAATAAGCATACATCTGACAACTTCAGAAAGCCAACAGCAACAGATACAATTATACATATTTCATACAACCACCCAAAAATTCAAAAGTTAGCGACTCTACAACGTATGTTACATAGACTGAATAATCTACTACTGAACAAAGAAAGCTACGAAAAATAATTACAAACAACAGAAATCATAGTCACAAATAATGGTTACAACACCTATTTAGTACAAGGACTCAAGCAAAATATCAAAACACAGACAAAGTAAAATGAAAACAAGCAGAGAGCACAAACAGCGAAGAGCCCCATAGACGCAACACAAAACAGTAACAGTCATGAAATGAGTAACAGAAAGAAATGGTACTGTTTAAAACACAAACACAAATCGACGCACAGGATAGCAAATATACACTACTGGCCATTGAAATTGCTACACCACGAAGATGACGTGCTACAGACGCCAAATTTAACCGACAGGAAGAAGATGCTGTGATATATGCAAATGATTAGCTTTTCAGAGCATTCACACAAGGTTGGCGCCGGTGGCGACACCTACGACGTGCTGACATGATGAAAGTTTCCAACCGATTTCTCATACACAAACAGCAGTTGACCGGTGTTGCCTGGTGAAACGTTGTTGTGATGCCTCGTGTAAGGAGGAGAAATGCGTACCATCTCGTTTCCGACTTTGATAAAGGTCGGATTGTAGCCTATCGCGATTGCGGTTTATCGTATCGTGACATTGCTGCTCGTGTTGTCGAGATCCAATGACTGTTAGCAGAATATGGAATCGGTGGGCTCAGGAGAGTAATACGGAACGCCGTGCTGGATCACAACGGCCTCGTATCACTAGCAGTCGAGATGACAGGCGTCTTTTCCGCATGGCTGTAACGGATCGTGCAGCCACGTCTCGATCCCTGAGTCAACAGACGGGGACGTTTGCAAGATAACAACCATCTGCACGAACAGTTCGACGACGTTTGCAGCAGCATGGACTATCAGCTCGGAGACCATGGCTGCGGTTACCCCTGACGCTGCATCACAGACAGGAGCGCCTGATGGTGTACTCAACGACGAACCTGGGTGCACGAATGGCAAAACTTGATTTTTTCGGATGAATGCAGGTTTTGTTTACAGCATCATCATGGTCGCATCCGTGTTTGGTGACATCGCGGTGAACGCACATTGGAAGCGTGTATTCGTCATCGCCATACTGGCGTATCACCAGGCGTGATGGCATGAGATGCCATTGGTTACACGTCTCGGTCACCTCTTGTTCGCATTAACGGCACTTTGAACAGTGGACGTTACGTTTCAGATGTGTTACAACACGTGGTTCTACCCTTCATTCGATCCTGCAAAACCCTACATTTCAGCAGGATAATGCACGACGGCATGTTCGACTGCTGCCCTGGCCAGCACATTCTCCAGATCTCTCACCAATTGAAAACGGCTGGTCAATGGTGGCCCAACAACTGGCTCGTCACAATACGCCAGTTACTACTCTTGATGAACTGTGGTATCGTGTTGAAGCTGCATGGGCAGCTGTAGCTGTACACGCCATCCAAGCTCTGTTTGACTCAATGCCCAGCCGTATCAAGGTTGTTATTACCGCCAGAGGTGGTTGTTCTGGTGTTCTGGGTACTGATTTCTCAGGATCTATGCACCCAAATTGCGTGAAAATATATTCCCATGTCAGTTGTAGAATAAAATATTTGTCCAATGAATACCCGTTTATCATCTGCATTTCCTCTTGGTGTAGCAATTTTAATGGCCGGTAGTGTACTAAAGAAACAGGTATTACACATTGCTCACAGAACAAGAAAATCTCTCAAGTCACATTTACAAACAACAACAGACAAACCAGATAAACACTAAGGAATAGGTATACACCAGTTCGAATGCCAAGAATGTGAATCAGTATATCTGGGGATGAGAGGCAGGAATTTCAAAACTAGGTATAAAGTATATGTTAAAAGCTGGACATATCAAAATAGACATTCTATTTTTGCTGAACAACACATAAAACAAGGGCATGAACCATCCAACATGGAACAAGACATGAAAATTATTAGAACGAACAATCACGACAAAATACTCTTGATATTACTGGAAAACTTTCATATACGAGTACAAAGAGCCCTTGCAATGATGAAGAGAATAATTAACGAACACATCAATATGAGCAGTAACTCACTGATCACATTAGCTACTAAAACAATAAGAAACAGGAATCTGAAAAATAAGCAGAATAATTAATTAATTAATCTTTCCCTGCCCCTCTCTAAATAACCCCCCACACACACACACGGTCCCAACCGTGTTACTTGTCTGACAGCACTGACAACTCTATGCAACCGCTGTTGCACTCAGTCATTAAGTAAAGGCTATCGGCCACTCCATTGTTCGTGATGAGAGTTGATGCCTGGAATTTGGTGTTCTCGGCACGTTCTTGTAACTGTAGATCTGGGAATATCGAGTTTCCTAACGTTCTCCGAAATGGAATATTCTATGGGTCTAGCTCCTACTACCATTCCACGTTTAGAGTCTGTTAAATCCCGTCTAGCGGCAACGATCATGTCAGAAACCTTTTCACATGGATCACCTGAGTTCAAATGACAGCTCCGCCAATGCACTACCCTTTTGTACTTTGTGTACGCGATATTAGCGTCATCTGTATATGTGCGCATCGCTTTTGTCATCTCAGTGTAAACATGAATGTTAGTGTAATAAACACAACCATGTAGTTGTGAATAGTTAGACAATTAAATGAGCTGCCAAGAACCACTACACATCTCATATCAAACTATGTATAATGAAACAACTTTCTTGTATATTAGAGACCACTAATGATCCCGAGAATGAACAGGCGTAACATATTTGATACACACAAATAAAACATTCAGTTCGGGAAAGACAGAACATTTTTGCTATCTATATGATAAAGTATAACTGAAACAACGTCTGAGAAGAGATAGCGGCAAATATTAACAGTTTTTCTAGATATGGGATTCTTTTCTCTGGATCAAATAAATGCCCCAAAGGTGGATGCGATTTTTAAACAGAGGAGAACTATCGAAAGAATAATAACTGAAAGTGGTAGTTTGGCTCATTGTAAAGAAATAAACTAAGGAAAACTGTAAGTTTTGCACCATGAACATTTAGACCGCACAAAAAAGGAATCGTTTACTTCAATATATTACAGTAAAAAAACATTTACGGCATAGTTGTATCTGGAACTTACCATCGTCTTTCGGATTTTAGGAAAGGTTGAATCTTTGGCATGAGGAAGATTAGAGGGTCATATCGATAGACTGCACAGACAGGTGGCTGTAGTGCAATGATTTCAGAATGAGTGATGACGGTATAAACGGAGAACAACAGTGTGGGCAGAACTATAAGAACTGGCCCTTCCGGAAGGACTACATTAGGGGAATATTGTAGGACTGTGGGCGGTGACAAATAGACGGGTAACAACAGCTGAAATCCAAGCAGATGTTACAGGTAGAGTGTCACCACAAACCGCTGGCAACAGTTACGGGAAGTTGGGTTGGGATCTAGTATTGCCTTGCGTCGTTTACCGCTGACACCGTATCACAGAAAACAGAGATTGGTATGAGCATGTTAAGAGGTGGAGTCAACTGGAGCCTCGAATGACATTCTGTGGGTTCAGCAATGGTTTCTGTCTATGGTAGTCAGATCAACGTGTCCTGAGACGACCTGGTGAGGGATCACAAGACAGACGTTCCTCGAGATACATATCTCTCCAAATCAAGGAACTACACTGACGGAAAAAAAAATCGCAACACCAAACAATAATTGATGCAGCGTAATGAAATTTCCAGAATGCCTTTGTCTAGGTGACATATTGGAGTGATTAATATTGCAATATCACAGGTTAATACAAGCGGGAGATAAGCCATTGCAGGTTGGAAATGCTGGTTCATTAATAACCGGTGTAACCACCAGACTGTTGAACGTAAGCATGCAAACATGCATGCATTGTGTTGTACAGGTGCCGGGTGTAAGTTCGTGTGGTGGAGTTCCATGTATGTTGCACTTTATCTGTCAGTACAGAGACGGTTGACGCTTTTCGTGGATGATGCTGGAGTGTTCGTCCGATGTTGTCCCATATGTGCTTCATTGGAGACAGATTTGGTGATCGAGCAGCACACTCTGTAGAGTATGTAGGATTACAACAGCGGTATGTAGGCGAGCGTTATCGTGTTGGAAAACACCTCCTGGAATAGTGTTCATGAATAGCAACACAACAGGCCTGATCACCAGACTGACGAGCAAATTTGCAGTCATGGTGCGTGGGATAACTACGACCGTGCTCCTGCTGTCATACTAAATCGCACCTCAGGCCATAACTTCAGATGTAGATCCAATGTGTCTAGGCCGCAGACAGGTTGGTTGCAGGCCCTCAGCCGGCCTCCTTTTAACCGACACACGACCATCACTGGTATCGAGGCAGAACCAGCTTTCATCAGGAAACACAACAGCTATCACGTACAGTGGCTACATTCCTGCCAAATATTTCTACAATATCGCAGAAGGAACGTCCAACTTCTCGTAGTCCTATTACACGACCTCGTTCAAACTCAGTGAGGCGCTGATAATGGCGTCTCTGTTACCTTAACGGGCTCCGGAACGCCCTATACTTGCAATGTTAAAATAACGCTTATAAATTACATCTTTCCTCTCAAAGTATTTGAGGTAGGAAGTTGAACTTTTTACAGATTATTTATTGGAATATTGGCTACAACTTAACACAGGGATTTTACAAAATTTTAGTTCAGTTATTAAAGATGATTTTTTTCAATTGTAATGAAAATTCACAACATTTTTTTGCAATTTTCTATTTATATATTCAAAAATATACAGTTTTTTGGAAAAAGGCTGTGTTAAATTATGCAGAAGGTACTGTGTAACATTTACTGAAAGTTTGAAACAAATATGTTTGGCAGATCCTTAGAAAACATGTAATTAGTATGAGAAAATAAAAGTTTTGGGAATCGAGCGACAAAGATTGGATTAACTTTTTAGTGCATTCCAGGTCCATAGGATGGATTATCTTCATCCTCTGCAAACTCCTCCTCCAGCTTCCTCTTGTTCCTCCTCCTGTTTACTCTTGCTTGTATTTCTAGACTCTTTACAGCCCTGTCTGCAGCCCGAAGGCGTTCCTTGTCTAAACCAAGCATCGCTCGTTGTCGTGTTCGTAGATTTTGCTACCATTTTCTTCAGTTGCAGTTACTGCAACACTGTTCCAAAAGGTGGTCATGTATGAACACTTATCACATTTCAGTTGTATTTCACTAGCAAGTCCTACGTGCTTTATTATGGAGAGTTCCAGACCAACTTCACTACAATGAATACATCTTACACAGTTTGAAAAAAATTCCTTTGAGAACCGATATATCAAATATTTCATTCACATCCGATTCACCCATAAAACATTCATAGTTTTCACTCATTGAACCAAGCTTCTTCTGTGAAGTATTTTCTTTCCCACTTTGACTGCTATGGGCAGGTGTACTTGAGAGGTTAGGTTCACTCACTTGGTTATCGTCTTTATTGTTTACAGTAATAACACATACCTTTGGCTTTCCAACATTTCTCCTTTTCTTAAAAGCCTTCAGAGGATTTCTAATAACTTTACTTTTACTCATTATTATACTTCAACAAAACAGAGACTCAAGAAACAGAATTAATTACGAATATTTTCGAGATAACGACAGAGTAAATAAACATGAAACAATCGACAATCAGACCAGCGATATATATTGAACCATCACAGGTTAGCCACAACACATACTTTATCTCACATCACTAAAATGTACCAGATGAACACGGACGTTAATAATAACACCATTTGACAGCAGTTTAACAGCGCCACAGTGGGTCACGCCCATGTAGAACACATTTCAAAAAAAATTTAAAAATAGTTGTAGTCTTCGGAATTGAATAAATTATATATCTATTAAAAGGTAATAGTCTGCAGATTCAGAAAACGCAAAAAAGTAAAAATTGAACTTTTCATGATTTTGAGCCTTTCCGGAGCCCCTTAAAGGCAACTCACCACGTCCAATCTGAAAGGTAACTAACGCTCACGACCGTTACAGCGCGTATTTCAAGGAAACCTGATTTGCGTCCTCTACTAGTGCCACTCTTACTCTACTAGCTCGAATTTTGAATAGATATCATCTTTCAGAAGTTGAAACACGCCTATCAACTGCCAATTATTTCGCACAACTCCTCCTTGGCGCTGCAATTTTTTTCCGTCTGTGTGTTAAATACAGTAGCTGGACTGACTTGGTAATTGTTAAGACTGAACGCTCTCCAGTGTATGACAAGAATGGTATACCCTCTTCACGTCTAGTGTGTCAATTTTCATATTCCATGAGGATAATGCAGGACCCCACACTGCAGTTCATTCCATAACACCTTGAGAAACTTCCTGATTCTGGACTAGCCTGCCAGGAACCCAAATTTCTCGCACAAACAGAATGTGTACCTACGAGGGTCACATCATGTCGATGTTGACGGAGAACATTAATTTGAACGTAATGAAAGTGTAATCATTTAATACCTCTACAAAGTTTGTTAAATATGACGCTGATGCTTTACGGTGTAACACTTTCCAATTCTTGCACTGTGTTTAAAAAATTGGATATCCTCGTTGCACATCTGTCTATTTGTTGTGGACATCTGGGAGTCTCAAACTCTGTCTGGCCCACCTGATTTACGTTTTCAGTGTGCTTTTCATATACAATTTTACGCTCATGCCGGGATGGTTCAGTCAACAAGGCTACAGCCGACCAACTATCTTTTCCCGATTAAACACGGAAATATATTTATGCGCCTGTAAATATCACTTACGTTTTCATTGCTTTAAGATCACAGATTGTGAAATATTGTAAATTTATTGTTACTGATACTAACTGTAAGTTATATGAAGCTATATTCATAGTCTCTCAAATCAAATCGTTTTAAGAATTCCAGTAAACGCATTGTTAACCTAAATTTATACCAAGACGCGTTTTGATTTTCAATCTGAAGATGATTGCCATCCTCTAGTTACATATTTACCATCAGTAAGAGTAGGTCAATTACATTTTGAATGCTCCAGCTGTCCAGTACCACATAGAAATAACTTCAGGTACCTTTTTCCGATTACCATATTAATGTCGAATTTACAAGCAACGTGCACCCTGTGTCACGTACCCCGCTTCTTTCAGTACAGCGCAGATATCGTCTACGCCTTTATAATTCTATTACACAGTAGCAGCACTATACTTGCCATGTCACCGACTTTGGAGGTTGTTTGTATCGGAAGTCAAAAAACAGTTTTTGTGAATGCTCACAATCCATTTGTGAAATCAGTTGGTTGGGTTATTGGACCTGAAACTCATGACCTTACAGCTTTATACAAGCTTATTTACATTATATTGAATCAAGGAGGTACTAGATACAGAACGTAATTAAACGTAATTTTAACAGGAGATTTGATAATATGCTACTGGCAAAAAGTAGTAATTTACGAATTTGGTGGTTTAAAAAGCTATTCGCAGCTTTGAAAATTCAATCAATATACTAGTACTGGCTACGAATATGTAACCATGTCAATCCAACTGAAGATGAGTGACAAACAAACTCGTGTCTTAACATGAATAAAATGTTTTTCCTCTATAATTTAGCGTACAGCCACAGAGTTTACTCATCATTATCAAGGACAAAATAACATTCACCCTATCGATTTGCGTGTTACACACACACACGCGCGCGTGCGCGCTTGCAAGCACACACATGGTAAGAGGAAACTATCTCAGTTTAATTCACCTGAAGTGACTTAAGAAAATTGCAGAGACACTAAATTATAATAGCCATACCGGGATTTGAACCCCACTCCTCCCGAACAATATTTCAATGTATTAACCATTGATCTCTTGTGGTCTGTTTGCTCTATGTTGTCATAGCAGCAAAAAATACTGTATGTGCTCTCAAATTATGTACTTAAATGTAGCGCAGCCTTCTGTTTAGATACTTTCTACTTTAAACCCGTCATAACGACGTGATATAAACATGTATCAAATATAACATTATTTTAATTTCTGGTGCCGGCCATACAGATTTTCTTTTCTATTTTGTTGTGCCATACAAGAGGTCTCATCTTCAATGTATCATCTACTTCGTTACATCTTATGTTCTGTTAATTAGTTACCGGAGACAACATTTCGATGCGAGTCGCATCTCTGCCATGCAAAGAAAGTAAAGAAATGTGTGAAGTGCTCGCCACCAGTAATTACTTGAATAGATGCCGTAGAATGGTTAAACAAATTAGATGCTCTTCCGTGCTGCTGCTGTTAGCTCAACCTGCATACAGAGTTTAGAGTCCAAGGTCCGTAACAGACAGAAGTCAGACGTTCAAGGTTCGGGACAACCTAATGACCTCACCAATTAAGCAACGTCTAAGATGCCGCGGAAAAGTAACCGGAACCCACTGGTCGTCACGTTTCGGACACATGGTCCGTATCAAACCCAAAAAGACAACTTACATCATTTCTCAGCCTGTGTTGCTAGCTCCCGCAGCCTAGTTAAGCAATACCGCTCGAGCGGAGGAAAGCAATGAGTGCGAGGCAGCCTTGCATGACAAGGTTCGCTGAGTTCGCTGAACACGCATCTCATATCTGTCTCACGTATGGGGATTGTTCAAATTTATGTTTTATTTTTCTCGCAATAGTAAACTGCTGCAGGTCGATACTCAGCTGCATTCAGCAGTAATACAATTACCGACGTTTTGAACAGTAGAATGGAGAAATGATTGTACTTGTCACAATATAATACCTGACTTGTATTATTGTTGGTAATCATGTCTCACGACTGGTATTACTGTAACTCCTTGAATCGTGACCTCTACACACGATTAATGAATTACTGTTTGATGCGCAAAGTCCTGTCTAGACTGGTAGAAGAACAGTATACACTATGAGCACATCGACGGGTCCCTACGAAAGACATTTTTTGTAAGTAAATTTCGCACATGTTTCTTGGGAAACAATGACTTATTTACTTTCCACATAAGCGTTTCTGTTTGAAAATACTCACCAAAGAACAACAGGACAATTACGAACTTATCCTATTTTATTCCACAGGAAAGGAGCATGAATTGTGAGACTTTTTACGCTTCATCGACATTGTGCTCGTAAAAGACGAAGCTTTAACATTTTGAAAAAAAATTATAGAAGAAAGTGGCAGTGTCGCATGTAAGGTCTTAATTTAGGAAAATCACAGAAAATAACCTAAATAACGGTTTTCACTAGAGGATTTGAACCCTGTTCCTCGTAAACACTATCCTAGCGTACTAACTGGTGCGTCACTTTAATTTATATATTTTCTGTATTTCTGCGCACAGACTTTGAATTACTTTCTGTTGTATTTTGCTTATACCTTCTCTACTTTTTTTATCGGCCCAAGAACTTGACCGTTATTTTCTTTTAAAATTTAGGTCTGATTAACTCATTTTGCCTCATATGCCAATGACCATCAACCGCTTTTTTGTTTCATTTTACGTAACGAAGTTTAGTGAGACTTTTGTACATAGAGGATACATTTTTGATGGCCTGTTTCAGATTTTTGACGACCCATTTATCTAAGAAGTACTGAAATTAATGCACCATCAAATAGGATACACTGATCGAGCTTTTAAATGTTCCAACGTTCATCTTTCGTATGTCTATAAAATCGTCAAAGTGCCACACTGAATAACGCATCTTTACTAACAAACAAAATTCAAATGCGCATTACTATTTGGCATTTGATAATGACTTGATACTCGTTCGATAATGACATTAGATGGTTGTCAAATATTTGTCCTTTGCGGTGGGTTATGCACTCCGTATCGGAGGAGCTGACGGTGACTTAACGAAAGTACTTTTTCTCGTGTGCTTCCTGGGACACTGATATCTGAAATCGACTATTTCTTTTCTTGACAGTGTGTATTTCATATGTTGATACGTAACTTCTTTTAGCAGCTGGACTTGCTTGTTTACAAAATACAGACATCAAGCATACCAGAAATCGACGCTACACCCATGCAAACATCAGCTTCACTTGTTACCTGAAATAGGAGAAGAAATTGAACCATTTTCGAGCACAGCGGAGCGCAACAGACTCTTAGGAACAACTTTAAAGCTAGATCAGTAGAAAAGTCAAATAGAAAGGAAAAAGTTCTACTGTTAGGTAGAAGTCACAACAGCCACAGAAGTGGTGTAGGTCAAATGTTACAGGAAAAGTTAAGAGTAGAACATCAGGACGAAAGAATCATGGAACTTGATTCCAAGCTAAGCCAGGTGACAGAGAACATAGTGGCTTTGTACAGAGATTTTTACGAAGAAGGTCATATACTTATAGTACGAGGAGTAAGAAGCAGAGTGGCTGGCAAGTTAAGAGTATAGTGTTTTGAAAGATTTCATGGTGCCTTCAGCTGCCAATCTCTTTATTTCAAGTACCATTGTACAGTTGCGGCCTTTTGTAATTTTGATGTCGGAACAAGTCATAGCTATAGACTTACTAGGCACATTATAATTTACTTTATGGATGATTTTTTAGTACTATATTATGCCATGTGTGTCGTTGCTCCTATGACTGCATGTTATGTTCATAAAATAAATCCGAGATGTTTTACGCTGTTTTAGGAGCACGCTGCTTTAGAGCAGTTGTTGCACAACAGAACCACAGAATGTAAAATTATCGCTACTCTCATTAATAAATATGACTGTAATGCGAAATATCACGCAACGATAAAGCAGTTTTTACTCAACTCTCATAGTTATCAGTACTTTTTCACTAGAGTACTGTGATAGATTTCTACATCTACATCTACATTTGTACTCCGCAAGCCACCCAATGGTGTGTGGCGGAGGGCACTTTACGTGTCACTGTCATTACCTCCCTTTTCTGTTCCAGTCGCGTATGGTTCGCGGGAAGAACGACTGTCTGAAACCCTCCGTGAGCGCTCGAATCTCTCTAATTTTACATTCGTGATCTCCTCGGGGGGTATAAGTAGGGGAAAGCAATATATTGGATACCTCATCCAGAAACGCACCCTCTCGAAACCTGAACAGCATGCTACACCGCGATGCAGAGCGCCTCTCTTGCAGAGTCTGCCACTTGAATTTGCTAAACATCTCCGTAACGCTATCACGGTTACCAAATAACCCTGTGACGAAACGCGCCGCTCTTCTTTGGATCTTCTCTATCTCTTCCGTCAACCCGATCTGGTACGGATCCCACACTGATGAGCAATACTCAAGTATAGGTCGAACGAGTGTTTTGTAAGCCACCTCCCTTGTTGATGGACTACATTTTCTAAGAACTCTCCCAATGAATCTCAACCTGGTACCCGCGTTACCGACAATTAATTTTATATGATCATTCCACTTCAAACCGTTCCGCACGCATACTCCCAGATATTTTACAGAAGTAACTGCTACAAGTGTTTGTTCCGCTATCATGTAATCATACAATGAAGGATCCTTCTTTCTATGTATTCGCAATACTACAGCATCATCCGCGAAAAGCCGCATGGAACTTCCGACACTATCTACTAGGTCATTTATATATATTGTGAAAAGTAATGGTCCCATAACACTCTCCTGTGGCACACCAGAGGTTACTTAAACGTCTGTAGACGTCTCTCCATTGATAACAACATGCTGTGTTCTGTTTGCTAAAAATTCTTCAATCCGGCCACACAGCCGGTCTGATATTCCGTAGGCTCTTACTTTGTTTATCAGGCGACAATGCGGAACTGTATCGAACGCCTTCCGGAAGTCAAGGAAAATAGTATCTACCTGGGAGCTTGTATCTAATATTTTCTGGGTCTCATGAACAAATAAAGCGAGTTGGGTCTCACACGATCGCTGTTTCCGGAACCCATGTTGATTCCTACAGAGTAGATTCTGGGTTTCCAAAAACGACATGATACTCGAGCAAAAAGATGTGTAAGATTTAAAAAAACTAAAATAGCGTAAAATATCTCGGCTATTTCTTATGAGCATAACATGGAGTCATAGGAGCAGCGATATACACGGTATAATTTAGTACTAAAAATCTTACATAAAGTAAGTTCTAATGCGCCTAGTATATCTACAGATATGACTTGTTCCTACATCAAAATCACAAATGTCACTAATTTATTCAGTGTATAATGTTTTCGTTTTAAATACTATAAAATGACCTAAGGCCGAAATTGTACAATCATACTTGAAATAAAGAGATTGGCAGCTGAAGGCCTCATGAAATCTTTCAAAAGATTCATCTCAGCTGCAGACTCTATCGCACTGAAAATTAGAGTGTAGTATTAACGCTGACCTGAAGGAAATAGGAGCAGCAGTAGCACTCACTCGTTGGGTTCCTTGGAGGTGTTACAACGCCATGACCAGCACTGGGTTAACACAGCTGTCAGCCATGTAAACAAAGAGCTAAAAGATTGCTTTTGACCAAAAGAAAATCTCATATCTATGCTATTTCTGTTGCTGCTGTTGCGCCTCCCCCTGAATGAAAGTTTGAAGGATGATGATGAAGATGTTTGGCTTGTGGGGCGCTCAACTGCGCGGTTATCACCGCCCGTACAAATTCCCAACCTTTGCTCAGTCCAATCTTGCCACTTTCATGAATGATGATATTATGAGGACAACACAAACACCCATGCATCTCGATACAGGTGAAAATTCCTGACTCCGCGGGGAGTCGAACCCGGGATCCCGTGCAAGGGGGAAGGAGAGATTAGCTAATAGTCATGCAGAAAGTGTAAGGGGGTCACATGCAAACAAGGTAATAATTATATATTATTATGAAACTTTTATAAAAGTTATAAAAATTGTAAATTACGTTTGTATATACAAATGATAACAGTTATTATAAACTGTACAAAATTCTTAAATATGAAATTATTGTGAAAATCATTGAAAAAGAAAGCCCAGATGGTGTTGGTGGAATTTCAAACAGACTTTTGAGAAGTTATTCTAACATCATAAGTAAGGTCTTCAGTGACATATGTAATGTGTCACTGTCACAAGGAATTTTTCCAGATAGATTAAAATATGTGATTGTTAAATATCTGTATAAGGAAGGCAACAGGAAAGACTTAAATAATTATCGACAAGTTTCCTTACTCACGTCTTTTTACAAAAAATTCGAAAAAGTTGCATTCTCAAGAGAACTCTCATATTTCAGTACAAACAGTTTACATAGCACATCACAATGTAGTATCCAGAAGGGTTGGCCGGCCGGTGTGGTCGTGCGGTTAAAGGCGCTTCAGTCTAGAACCGCGTGACCGCTACGGTCGCAGGTTCGAATCCTGCCTCGGGCATGGATGTGTGTGATGTCCTTAGGTTAGTTAGGTTTAATTAGTTCTAAGTTCTAGGCGACTGATGACCTCAGAAGTTAAGTCGCATAGTGCTCAGAGCCATTTGAACCATTTTTGAACCAGAAGGGTTGCTCAACTGAGAATGCTATTTATACATTCACTGGCTAAATATTACAAGCCTTAAACAATAAAATATCGGAACTGATAAATTTTGCTATCTTTCCAATGCACTGAATAAGGAGATAGTGATACTGTCTCAGAAAAACTTAAGTTGAATGGAATTTATTATTTTTACACACAAATGGTAATCATACTTACGAGAGACAATGCAAAACGTCGTGCTGAATAATTAGAAGTGTTTGAAGAAAATTAAATTTTGGTGACTGGGAACAAGTTATGAAGGGAATACCGTGAGGATCAATTTAGGGTCCAGTCGTCTTCCTTATATATGTGAGTGACATACCACTTAACAGTCATCAAGCAGAACTCGTAGTTCTTGCAACTTGCGTTGTAATAAATCCCATTCGAGAGAAAGGAACAGAAGAGATTGTTAATGATGTTTTTCAAAGAATTATTGAGTGGTTCTCAGAAAATGGACTCTGCCTAAATATTCAGCTCTGTGAAAGAAATATGGTCATGCCAACAACTAATGTAGCGCATGAACGGGAGACAGTGAGCAGGTTAGAATGCTCCAAATTTTTGAGTGTACACACTGATGAACACTTTTACTGGAAGAATCGTGCTGCTGAGCTGCTGAGATAGTTAACTTCAGCTAGTTTTGCTCTTCGTATACTCCAGGAAAAAAACGACTCGATCTTCTGGGATATTTAGCACATTTCTACTCAATAATGCCATATGGAATAATTTCCTGGGTAACTCATCACATATAAACAAAGTACAGATTGAACAAAAGGGAATAGTAAGGATACTATGTGGTCTTCAGCGATGATCGTTGTTTAGGTACCTCTTCAAAGAGCTGGCCATTTTAATTGTACCTCGTAATTATATTCGCTAATGATATTCGTCATAAATAATCCACTACAATTTGATAAGAAAGTTATGTGCATACCCACAACACTAGAGGAAAATGAGACCTTTATTATCTGTCAGTGGCTCAGAAAGAAGTTCAATATGCATCAACAAAGATGTCTGACCATTTGTCCAATAACATAAAATGTCTGACAGGTGACAAAGCAAGTTTTACACCTAACCTAAAATGATTTCTCCGGTACAACTCTATACCATGGAGCCTGTAAAGAAATAAAAAACCTCGTTCCTAAGCGAATTTCATTAACATCAACAGTAATCACGTATACATATCCTGCAAGGAGACTCATTTCACGTCATTACAATAGAAGAATCGTACAAATGATCTATGGAACATGCAAATAATGAAACTGTGACGTTACCCGTGAGAAGGACAAGATCAGAGAGAGTGGATAAAGTGAAGTGGTACGCCGTCAGAGGAAAATCTGAGGTCCTACAGGCAAGAGATCTGAGGTAGGCCAGGCAGGCAAAAATCCCAGCGTTCAATGAGCATGCAGGTTGGTCGTAGTGGAAATTGTGTTTGAGGCCGAAGGAACTGAGACTATTAAAATAATATGTACATCGAGATCTACGTATTTGCAAGACGAAAACAACTGATTAGGAAAGCATATACGACGGTTGGAGCTTTAATAGTGGCAACTATTTATTTACAGCTCGTACAAAGTAGATACGCGGTTCAAAGTTTTGCTGACCTTCAAAGTAGTCACCAGTATTGTGTATGACCCGTTGTGAGCGATGTGGAAGTCAAACAAATCAGTAACAGCTTGCACCAAAAATGTAAATGTCGTGTGACTAGGGCCTACCCGACGGACTGATGGGGCTGGTAAGTGCTATACCACCTACTGCACTCTCCTGAATTAAGCCCTCGTGAGTTCAACTCGACTTCCAAACTGAAGGAAACACTTCACGGCATTAGCTTCAGGACTGTTACAAATTCGTTGGGCAATAGACCGCGCCGTTAGAACTGTCAACACAACTGGCACTGCTAAGAGTATCCTACGACTTCCACATCGCTGGCAGTGCTGGTGACTACTTTGAAGGTCATTAAAACTTTGAAACATGTATCTATTTTGTACGAGCTGTAAATAAATAATTGCCACTATTAAAGTTCCAACTCTTGTATATTGCATTGAAGATTTTTAAAGACTATTCTGCATTGTCTGAACTCTGGAAATCTTCGTAAATTAAAAATAGTTTCTAAAATTGTGCCACAGGCACATGTGAGAGTATAAATGTAAGCCACCGAGGAGTGCTTTCTTATGACTTCAGCACCTACACTAGGCATATCCAGATATGACCTCCAGGGCATGAAACTGGACTTAACTCTTATAAACGGTTTCAACCTACTATTTATTCAATGGTACAGAAGAGGTTAACATTATGAGATAGACTTAAGATACACTCCTGGAAATGGAAAAAAGAACACATTGACACCGGTGTGTCAGACCCACCATACTTGCTCCGGACACTGCGAGAGGGCTGTATGTACAAACAATGATCACACGCACGGCACAGCGGACACACCAGGAACCGCGGTGTTGGCCGTCGAATGGCGCTAGCTGCGCAGCATTTGTGCACCGCCGCCGTCAGTGTCAGCCAGTTTGCCGTGGCATACGGAGCTCCATCGCAGTCTTTAACACTGGTAGCATGCCGCGACAGCGTGGACGTGAACCGTATGTGCAGTTGACGGACTTTGAGCGAGGGCGAATAGTGGGCATGCGGGAGGCCGGGTGGACGTACCGCCGAATTGCTCAACACGTGGGGCGTGAGGTCTCCACAGTACATCGATGTTGTCGCCAGTGGTCGGCGGAAGGTGCACGTGCCCGTCGACCTAGGACCGGACCGCAGCGACGCACGGATGCACGCCAAGACCGTAGGATCCTACGCAGTGCCGTAGGGGACCGCACCGCCACTTCCCAGCAAATTAGGGACACTGTTGCTCCTGGGGTATCGGCGAGGACCATTCGCAACCGTCTCCATGAAGCTGGGCTACGGTCCCGCACACCGTTAGGCCGTCTTCCGCTCACGCCCCAACATCGTGCAGCCCGCCTCCAGTGGTGTCGCGACAGGCGTGAATGGAGGGACGAATGGAGACGTGTCGTCTTCAGCGATGAGAGTCGCTTCTGCCTTGGTGCCAATGATGGTCGTATGCGTGTTTGGCGCCGTGCAGGTGAGCGCCACAATCAGGACTGCATACGACCGAGGCACACAGGGCCAACACCCGGCATCATGGTGTGGGGAGCGATCTCCTACACTGGCCGTTCACCACTGGTGATCGTCGAGGGGACACTGAATAGTGCAAGGTACATCCAAACCGTCATCGAACCCATCGTTCTACCATTCCTAGACCGGCAGGGGAACTTGCCGTTCCAACAGGACAATGCACGTCCGCATGTATCCAGTGCCACCCAACGTGCTCTAGAAGGTGTAAGTCAACTACCCTGGCCAGCAAGATCTCCGGATCTGTCCCCCATTGAGCATGTTTGGGACTGGATGAAGCGTCGTCTCACGCGGTCTGCACGTCCAGCACGAACGCTGGTCCAACTGAGGCGCCAGGTGGAAATGGCATGGCAAGCCGTTCCACAGGACTACATCCAGCATCTCTACGATCGTCTCCATGGGAGAATAGCAGCCTGCATTGCTGCGAAAGGTGGATATACACTGTACTAGTGCCGACATTGCGCATGCTCTGTTGCCTGTGTCTATGTGCCTGTGGTTCTGTCAGTGTGATCATGTGATGTATCTGACCCCAGGAATGTGCCAATAAAGTTTCCCCTTCCTGGGACAATGAATTCACGGTGTTCTTATTTCAATTTCCAGGAGTGTAGTTTTAGAATAAGATATTTTTAAGACGATTTCACGTTGTTTCTGTTTTGTTGTTTACATGACTACCGTAATTTTAAATGGTACAATATCACCAAAAACTGATGGTACCAATGGAATCAGCAGACAGAAACAGTATGGGTTAAAATGTAGCCTTTACTGATTTTTCTTTTTTACAGTCTTATTGACCAACTAGGACCACATTAACAACTTCCGTTCCTCTTCTTACTTTGTTGTTGTTTCCTGTTTTTCCAGTGTTTTCGCATTTTCTCTCCATGAAGTCTCTTCCTTTCTTCTGTCCACGTTGTTTCCAATTTTTTATTTCTTCGGCTTTGAAATACTTCCAAATTTAGTATTTTATTTTTAAAACATTTCTTTCTTCTATTACTGATTCTTTGATGTTTTTGTTTCTATAACTTTCCTTACTTCTGTAATCCATGCCATTGTCAAATTCTTCTTCCAGAAATATAGGAGTATTTGTTTTGTTAGTCTATTTCCATCCATTCGGTAGAGGTGTCCGAAAAAGGTTAATCTTCGTTTGGCCATTACTTCAGATATTTTCTCTATATTTTTGTAGATCTCCTCATTAGTTCTTATTTTCCAACCATCCGCAGTTTTTATTGCACCCACTATTTTTCTAATAATCCTTCTTTCCTGTACCTCTACTTTGTCCATCTTATAGTTGATCGTTAGGCATTCAGAACCATATAAACATTCTGGTCGTACCACTGTGGTGTAGTGTTTTGTAAAACCATATGTTCTTTTCATTTTGTTAATTCTTACATCTACTGCAGATTTTTCTAGTCCATTCTGTTGTATAGTTTCTCCAACATATTTAAATTTATTTACTCGCTCTGTTTTACCGGATGTGTTTCTATGAATTTTGGGCCATTTTTATATTTGTCATGAATTTAGTGTTTTCAGCTGAAATTTTGAGACCAGTTCTGTTTGCTATTTCTTCCAGAAAGTTTATTTGAATAATTGTTTCTGCAAGTTTATCTGAAAGTACTGAAAAATCACCCGCAAAAGCCAAGGAGATTACCTTAATTCCATTTGTTTTGCTTCCCAGACTTATTGGTTCAATTTTGTGATTTTTTAGCTCCGAATTCCAGATCCTTACAATTTTTTCTAGAACACAGTTAAACAGTAAAGGTGATAGACATTACCTTGTCTAACGCCAGTTTTTATTCCAAATGGCTGAGATACTTCTCCCATAAATTTGACTTCAGATATTTTATCTGTTAGGGTTTCACGAATTATATTTGCTAATTTTGATTTAACACCAAATTCTCTAAAGACCTTATCTATTGTTTCTTTGTCTATACAATGAAACGCTTTCTTGAAATCAATAAATGACACTATTATAGGTTTGCTGGTTAACATTCTATTGCGAATTATTGAATTTAAGTTAAAAATTTGTTGATTATGTTATTATTACACTTTTTCTTTCTTCTGTCGGTAACATTAGTGTGAATTTATAATATTATTGATTGTAGATAGTATTTTACATGATAAAACTATTATCATAGTTATAGGCTGACACATTAAATAAGTATAATAAATATGTAATGCACTGAAATTGGTCTCTTAGCGTGACATGTGGTGGTGGATTCCTTCAAACGTTCTATGGGAAGGGAGTAAAGTTTGCGCAATAGGATCTAGGTTGCAGTCAGAGACAGACATTTAGCGCCACTAATTTCGAACTCAGATCTTTTTTAATAACAATTGCTTTCGGTTTATTCAAATAGTAGTTAACGTTTGATAGTGTTTTATTTTATGAACTGTTGCTATCTGGTTCTAAGCAACTGAGAAAACTTTTCTTTAAGATATTAAGCAGACTTAAGCAAACTTAAACGTGATAAACAATGGTTTAATTCAGTGACGTTTCGGCATTGCCTCCCATTGGCGTGATCGAAGCTGTGGCCCATTGTTTGAAATTACTTCCAACATGTGCCCAACTTCTTTCACAATAGCGTAAGGATCGTGAATTTTGAAGTAAGTTCAATGGTAATTGGACTATAACAGAAACCGCTGCACATTCTACGGAAAGGTCCAAGAATATCTGTCACAGATAAATGCCATAACTTTGACGATACTGATGGGAATAGTAGTGGCCAGTTTGATGTAGATGAGGGCTTCACCTTCTGGCAGTCCTAGCAAACTGACAAGAACTTGCATATCCAACACTCCAGACGGTGAAAGTAGCAGGTGGTCCACTATTTCATAAAACATTTCTTTGGCTCAAAGTAGGCATAGAGGAAGTGAGTATATCTCACCAGTTTGTTCAATAGATCATTGGACTGTACAGTACTGAGTGAGATTCATCCAAGTTTCACTGACGAATTAACATACCTTTCCTTAACACATAATACTGTCTGATCTGGGTGCAATTTCTATCTTCGTACTTGGCTTTAATATGTCAAAAAAACTGCGTTTTTGGCTTTCTCTGCTGCTAGTTCGGAAAAGAGGGTTTCAATACAAGCCTCAAAGCGTTAACTGAAGTGATTCTGCTCCAAATTCTCCTGAGCCCCACCGACTGGTACAACCAATGAGTGGGACAAAGATCTGCAAGAAATTTCGTTGCGATAGGTACGTGCGTAATGGTAAATACTTACCCTATAAGAAACAGTACGCGACGCCTAAGCTGTCTGTATGTAAGCTGTGCCATCACTAGAAACTGCAGCGCTTTGTTACTGGTAAAGATCTTGGTCTTTCGACCGAACAACACATACCAAAATTTTGGCATCCCAATTCTACAGCAAAGGCCTCTAATTCTGTCACAGAATATGTCTTCTTGTATTTGATCAGCACTCTGCTACCAAATGCGAATGCTTTGCTGACTGATGTTCCTCTTTCTTCGATTTCTTGGAACAGGACAACACCCAAAAATAACTTAGCGCTATCCGTGATCATGCTAAACTCTCGCGTCAGGTAGGGATGAGCTAATATGGTTACAGCTGTAAGGGCTTTCATCGATGACTAAAATGCTCATTCTGCATCCTCATCCCTTAACCACAATGTATTATTACCCATCAGCTCACACAACCTTGGGGAGGACGATGTCTCCTCACTTATGAATCACTTCTAAAAGTTGACTAACTCAAGTACCCACACAACAGATTTTCGTTTTCGGGGGCAGATACTGTTCGATCCCTCTGATCTTAGATGGGTGAGGCAAAATGCCTTGCCAAATAATTAAATGTCCCAGGAATTTAAGCTGTGAGGAGCCCACTTAGATTTTTTTTAAACTTGTTACAACTCCGTGATGTCACAGTAAGTAGAGCAATTTACACAGTACTTGGTTGTGTGCTTGCCTGGTGTTATCAGCATTCGTTGCTTGGTGATGTTATGACTCATCGAGAACATTATCAGGTCCACATACGAACGCTGCTGATGAGATGTTAAGTCCGAAAGGAAGGCATCTAAACTAATAACATCTACCAAATACTATGAATGCTGTAATGGCGGCGACAAGGGCTCAACTTCACTTGACAGTAGCTCGAATATAGATCGATCAAAGAGGAAACTTGTACCCCATGGAATTCTTGGAGTAGCTCCTCCAAGTTTTCTGATTGATCCATCTCTGGTTTGATCTCTATATTCGTTTGGTGTGATTGCAGGACTAGATGAATTGTACCATCCGGTTTTGGAACTACTACAAGCAGACGGTTATACGATGAAATTACCAGTTCGATCACCCCTTGATCAAGCATTTCCCAGATCTCTTTGAAAAGCTTCTACTTGTACGCCAGTGCTATCGTATACGGACGTACGAAAAATGTTCCGTTTTCTTTAATATTGAATTCGTATTGGAAATTCTATGTGGACCTCCAGTGAGAGTAAATATAAGGTCACATTCTTCCGCAAAATCCCTAATAGCTCACTTTTTTCCCATAGACTGATATGCTAAATTCCAGCAGATTTTTCTCCAATTTTCGGTCGTACCCCTCCTTCTATTGGTAACTCGTGTCATGTATTGCACTCCTGCTGAATCACTAAAATACTCCCCACAATGACATCACTCTCATAAATTTCGACACACTGTTTTAGATGTCTAGGCAGGATTTG
The DNA here is from genome assembly GCF_021461395.2 of Schistocerca americana. Lineage (NCBI taxonomy): Eukaryota > Metazoa > Arthropoda > Insecta > Orthoptera > Acrididae > Schistocerca > Schistocerca americana. Next base: position 534,346,027 of record NC_060130.1, read on the forward strand.
TGCACAAATTACATGCTCCTCATACCATATGCGCACTGGTACGTCCCTCCCCCTAAATATCTCAGCGCACCATAGATCCAAAAACGCTAGATGCTCACACATAATATCCATACTGAATACGAAGTTAATAGATAACTTTGGTACCACCAGAAAATTCCAATCAAATTTATATCCTTGGCACATAAATTCTAGTTGGACCTGCTTACTAACATCGACACTTTTTCTTGCTACCACATGTTTCATTTTTGTCCTTTGCAATCTCAGCATTGGCCATTTGTTCTTCTTGGAACACTTCTAAAATTCGGCATCAGCTATAGCTGAAATCTGGCTAATGTTATCCAAGAACGCCTCTAGGCTGATTCCTACAGAATAATCCCCGGATGAATAATCTGGGTGACCTCACTCTCCTTTTCTTCCAGTAATACTTATCGTGTAACATCAAACCATAATAAATTTATATCGTTTGTCTCAAGGCAATCCATGGGTTCGTCTGGCCCAGTTACAGCATTGTTGGTCTCCCCTCATTGAAGTGGTGGATTACTAGAATCCTGATCCCTTCTCTGGTCAGGAGACTGAGTCTCCACAACCACAGCTCGTGACCTGGAACCTACAGGACAGTTAGCTCCTGGATCAAAACTGTACCCGTTGTTGCCGCGACAATTATTCCAGTTAACACTGGTCTTGTTCGTACAGCTGATAGTGCCCAAGGCCATGACATTAGAAGTGCTCGTTCCACTTCTCATTATAAAATCGTAGAGGTACCATTGAAATCCATTCTGGCCCCCTATGTCGATTTCCCGTATTGTTGATGCCGTGTATATATTGTAATGTTTGCAACAATGATTTGGAGACCTCAATATTCTCTTTGCACTTCTTCAAAAGTGTATGTTGGTAGTTTGCTAGCAGCTTCATGTAGCAAAGCCAGGTTAATTTGATTGAGTTAAATGGAGTGTCGAGAAACAGATTTTTTTGAAATATATCTTCAAAGTATTTTTTGGGTTACAGAAGCTTGAGCTTTTTAGGTTCCACCCCATCATGATATCCTCTTTTAACCTTACTTACGCCTCTGATGACCTGTAATTTTCCAGGACTGCGTCTCTAAACTCCTTATAAGTATTGCAATGAGAAGCTATCATACGTATTACTGTTGTGGATTCGTTCTAGATGTATCAGCATGCGAACTCTAAATGGCCATATAGGCGCCAATGTATAATAAAATTTCTTCACTCATACTATAAGATCTTGTGAGCTACTGTTTCCTCTAAGGAAATGGAGATTTATGACCAAGAGAAAATGCTTACAGTCTAATTGTTCATCCTCTGATGACTTGGTTTGGCCACTAATTACTGGGTGAAGATCTTTTTCGAGTCTGCAAGACCTTCGAGTGCACTCCCATACCCGATTGCACAAATGGACTAGTTTTCCCTGCTCGTAACACGTAGTTATTTGGGGAGTGTGCACCACATTGTAATTCATTTGTACCTTCACTCAGGCCCAGTAGCTGCGTAACTCGCACCTTAAAATGTCGATAATCTCCAGCCATCATGGCATCTCACTGGCACTGTCATTTGTTAAAATTTCCCTGCTGCTGCTTGAAGGCAGATAATTCCTGTACCTCAGGTGTTTTGGCTACTGGTATAGGACAGGTGCCAACAACTCTTTCTTCTGCACTCCTCATAATACTCTCTTACAAGTCTTGTCCACGTTCCACCATGATAATCTGCTGGTGTATGATTGGAAACAGTTCTAATTGTAACCCAATTGCCGGCCGCGGTGGTCTCGCGGTTAAGGCGCTCCGTCCGGAACCGCGCGACTGCTACGGTCGCAGATTCGAATCCTGCCTCGGGCATGGATGTGTGTGATGTCCTTAGGTTAGTTAGGTTTAAATAGTTCTAAGTTCTAGGGGACTGATGACCACAGATGTTAAGTCCCATAGTGCTCAGAACCATTTTTTTTGTAACCCAATTCTTGCTAATCACACCTATTGCCCTTCAAGTACCTTTTTCGTTTCCTTGCAGTGCTTCTTGAAACTCTGTCTGTTCTCTTTAGATTCTTCACTGAGCTTCTCAAGCCTTTCCTTCATTTCCATATCTTTGTTTACATACGGTATCTTTCTTTCAGTTCCTAACACGCTTGTATCATGATGTCGAGAAGCACATCGAGTTCACTCCCTTTTCGAGCAGGGGATACTCACTCAGCTGAGGGGATACTCACTCAGTTGAGCATTACCGGGAGAAACAAAATCTGTCCTCATACCCAACTCCGCAGTCAACGATCACCCAACTACAGTCTCTGCTGCGTCCTGCGCTGACAGTGTGCCTTCAGCGGGTTCGTTATCTGCTTCTGCGGTTCGATCTCCCACATTAAATGCTCCATCATGTTCACTCATTTCATTATACCCCACAAGGACTAAAACAAGTTCTTCTCCTCACGAAATTCCACAACACTATCTCCTACTTCGATGTTCCTCATGAAACTAAACGTCTCTTCCAGCCACACTCTGACGCCTAATATTCATTCACTTAAACTTCTGCCTCAGAAAAATTTATTCTCAATCATGTAAGCGAAGGTACCCGTCAATATGGACTTCTCATATTACAACACTCACTAAAAATTTATTCGGGTATCTGAATCTGACCATAAAACACTGAAAGTAATGACAGTGAGGACCAGAAACCACAAAAACACAACATGACAGTTGAAAGAAAACATACATTACTGATTGCACCAGAAAATGAAGTTTAATCCACTTAGCCTTATTATTTTAAATTTTAATTCGACAAAGAAGCCCTGTTGCAATTGTGTCAATGTTGATGTGATAAAACAATCCAATGACCTGCCATAAAATTTTCTTTAGTGATCAAAAATTTTCACAATTAATTAACATGAATTGTGAGTGCATAGCAGAGGAACACAGGATTTTACATAAATCCTGGCCTGGGAAAACCATTTTAATGCAGTATACTGAGTCTCAGTTCAATAGAAAGTGTCCACTCCACCCGATTCCTACATGAAAAAGACAACTCTCATGAAGTCTACTTCTTGTTAAAATTCCTACGCAGTGAAACTCTAGTCATTGTAACGAAAATTAATTGTTTAAGTGATGTCAAAATAGGCCCAAGTAACTAGTTTATGGTGTTGGTAACTCTGCATTTCAATACCTAACATGACATAGGACGCAGTTTCTAAATACTTAAATTAAATTGAAGGTCCGATGGAATGACATTATTTATTTTCTTTGTATGTATTCATATGAGATCAACAAGCTACAGTAATTTGATATAACGATATCTGATGGAATAATGAGATGATACCACACACAGACAGTTAATTAGCACAATATAAAGTTGGCAATGCCATACTGGTACTGATTGAGCGACTGGATAATCACATACTGTGCTTGAAAGACTACAATAGGAATTAGTAACTAGTTGCGTGAGTGACTACACAAATCTGATTGCAGTGTTAGACATAGTATCACAGAGACCACACTTAGTAACTCACTGATGAGCCAGAAAAACATTTACAATCTTCCTAATTGTGTGCTGGAAACTGCAGCTGCAAGACGTGCGTCAGCACAACCAGATGAACCATAACATCAATTGTAGGATGGGCAGATGCTCCTCGTTTCTGATGTCCTTCCAGTTCCACTGCTTATCAGCAAGAAATTTTCCAAGTCCGTAGTATCTGCAAAAAGTGGATAATGGTAGCCAAGGCCCGAAACAACTTCACTCCAAAGCGCTTACCACGTAATCGCTCCTGGCTCATCAGCTTCTCCACTCCACATTTTCATATTATAATTTCGTGCACCTTCCTCCAGCAAAGCTTATGTCCAATTGAAAGTTTAATAACAAAGTTATATCTCCGACCTAAGTATATTTTCGGAATGAACCAATGAGCTCTGTTCCCACATACAGAGAACCGTGTGCTCAAATCTTTTCCCAACCTCAGCACCACAACGGCGCCCTCTGCCGCCGCAAAACAGAAAGCAAACGATAGCTCAAAGTGGCTTCTGTTATTCATGCAACATAGAAACACGCTATCTTGGTGAAAACATTTTCAAACAAAACTCCAGGAAGGTGACCTTCCAGCGAACAACTGTTTTCGTGGTTTCTGTGGCCAGAGGGCGTCATCTAAGAAATATTAAATAGGCCGTTCGAAATGCAGACATTGTTCGCCTCCGTGTTTCTTGAGGGAGTCCCATATCCATGAGCACTGTTCTCTTGTCCATCGGGTCACCCCTACTGACAGTGTCGTCCCAGCCCGCCAATGCAGCGGTTGGCCGCAAGAGTTGACTCTAGGTAGGCGAACCCCTGCTGGGCTAGGACTATCCCTTGCAGGAAGGCCGCCAGGTAAATAGCGACCAACGGCTCCTTTTCATTTGTTCCCACAGCTCATATAGAACCACAAAATTAGCATGCAGTTACCCTTGCTAAGAAACATGTACTACCGAGCGAGGTGTCGCAGTGGTTCGCACACTGGACTCGCATTCGGGAGGACGACGGTTCAATCCCGCGTCCAGCCATCCTGATTTAGGTTTTCCGTGATTTCCCTAAATCGCTATAGGCAAATGCCGGGATGGTTCCTTTGAAAGGGAACGGCCGACTTCCTTCCGCGTCCTTCCCTAATCCGATGAGACCGATGACCTCGCTGTTTGGTCTCTTCCCCCAAACAACCCAACCCAAACATGCACTATACATGCCTTAATCTAAAACAAATTAGAAGGAAGAGACGAAGTGAAACTGCGGATAGATCACGTAACCACTCGTAGATCCTCGCGAATCAGTTTAATATCATAAGCATGGTTCATTTAGTGTCTAATTTAGCGCTCTAATTTAGCACATCGACATGGAGAAATGAATTAAAAATGAGACGAGGCAGCCCAGCCGCAGGCTGACACCTCTCACATTCTCAAGCCGTTATATTCAAACTGCTGCATGCCACTGCTGTTTGATACTATTATCGGATTCAAAGAAATGTTTTAAGCCTACAGATTTTTTTGGTGTATTAATTACAGTACATTATTTGGACCAAAGTGCTTTATACAATTTCAGTCCTTCAGATATTCTTTCTTTAAATTTAGGGACATAGAACATGTATGTGTGGTCGAACCTAACAAGGGAATGGTCCAGTGCAATGTGTCGAAACCTGCCCCGACATTTTTGGTACAGGAAGAAACACATTATCAAAAGTTTAGCTGCTGAGACACCCGTCAAGTATTTTTTAAAATGTTGAAAACTGCCAAAGCTGGAGAAATGTACATCTCTACTGCTCGGTAGGCCTACATCCGCGATTGACGGCACGTCGCTAAACTAATAACACGCCGCGCGGGGTAGCCCCGCGGTCTGAGGCACCTTGTAACGCTCCACGTGACTCCCCCCGTTGGAGGTTCGAGTCCTCCCTTGGGCATGGGTGAGTAAGTTAGTTTAAGTAGTGCGTTTACTTAGGGACCGATGACCTCAGCAGTTTGGTCCCGTAAGACGTTACCACAAATTTCCCAAATTTACAAATAACACGGCGCTTCGCTATCGTAATTGGCAAAGAGAATTACAGTTTCTATTGGTAGTTATTAACAACGGAGGTACAACTGAATTAATTTTCTTTGTGTTTTCTTCAAATTTTTCTACTAGAAGCATCTGTCTTTACGCAGGTTCCAGTGTTTCTCAATAATGATTTCAACCTCGCAAAGATAAAATAAGGAGAACGCGGTATGCAATCGAAATCACCTACTTCTCCTGAAGACCTATCTATATTTTATTTATTAGTTAATTTCTTGGGCATCCATTCGAATGATGCCGACATTTCGGTAGAAATTGTGGAGACAATAGAAGAAAGAGCAAATAACTCTGACAATTCCATGGGGTTTGGTTCGAACAATGTTTGTTGAGATAATTAAAATACAGACCAAAAATATAGTACTTTCCCATACCAAAGAAGGCATGGAGTGCAATAGCTTTCAGTGACAAAAGAAAGTTTTTTGCTTAAACGAAAGAGGGAGAAAACTCTTAAAGTTATGCTGTCTGAAATGTTGCTTTGGTTTAGTAATATCTGAACATGAACTGTATAAATGGAAAAAAGGTTTACACACACTACAGAATTTGCACTACAATGAAACTCGCAAAAGTGTGAAAGAAAAGGAATTCGAAATATTCAGAACTTTCGTGAGAGTCAGTGCACCGTTACCGAGGGAAATCTACGAGGCGCTCTGAATTGCAAGTGAGATGAAACATTACTGATTTTCAGTCGACTTCGACCTCGTTAAACACGTTCAGAAAATTATATGGAAAAGAAAGTCACTAAATTACGAAGTTTACTTCAAGTAAACGTGTATTGGAGATATCATTAACAGGTAGTACTGTAGAAAAATTCGTAGCTTCTCGTTATCCCCTAAAATGCTATGTATAAAGCCCATAGGTCAGGTTTCGTGCAAGAACTGCATGTAAATTGAACTTTATCAATTCAGGTGAAAAAAAGACAGAGTCGTTTGAGCAGTCGATGACTGCTATGACACATTCGTTTACAACAATGGCAGTGATAAGTATCAGTGGCTTGCCGTTCCCGAATCCTTATATCTGTCTTCAGGAACCTCTGGACAAATTAGGGCCAAAATTTTAAAAAAGGACTGCTTACTTGCGAAAATCTTGTAATCGACGTGACAAAATCTGGAAGAATTAGAGAGATTAATTTTCACTACTACATCCTAAACGTCTACTTACCAGTTGCAGAAAATAATTCATTGAATTTGTTGGACTTTTGTTCTGGACGTAACGATACCTCTGTCCTTAGGCGGAGGACGAAAAGACTGTTCACATAATTCGGTTTCCTCCCGGAACTAAGAGTGTGATTCAGAGTCTCAAAGAAATTTTTCGACAATCTAAAGAATTTTTCACGAAATACAGGGACAGAAAATTTCCGATAGCTCTTTGTCGTTTCAAGTCGATCAGCGTAACGTTTTTGTCAAACTTCAGCCATTTGTGAATTGTGAGCTTGCCTCATCACGTTTTACGGATTTGATCGAGTATGCCTGGTATGCAGCACAATATGCAGAATAACGGCCACAATCATTTTTTATTCAATCCCAATTCTGTTTAAATAAAACACGCAATTACTGTGTAGTGCCTGAAAGCATTTTTTTTCTTTTATGAGATGTGCCTTGTGTAAGGCACACTGGTCAGCACTAGGCAACTTTGTATAGCAGGAGCTGAACTAAGCGCGCCTATGACAAGAGAAGACCAAGACACGCCAGCAGGCTACGAACCGGTAGCGCGTCATGGAGAGCGTGCATATAGACCTCCGCCGCCGACCGTGCTGTCTCAATCTCTCAATCCCAGTACCTCAGTATGTCGCTTAGCACCTCAGTACGTCGCACAGTCTTCCAGAGTAATAGTCGTCGTCTCACACCCTAGCTAGCTGTGAGGGAACGTTGGTCATTGTATATAGTTGTGATATGTACTCAGCCAAGATTCAAGAATTAGTACATGTTATCTGATTACTGTTAACTACAGAACTTTAGATTGGACATCGTTAAAGTTAAGTACTCAATTGGTTCCAGTAATAAAGTGCACTTTAACCACGTGTGCATTTTGTGTTGTAATAAGAGGAAACCGGCCACCCACCTGTCATACCATCCTCTCCTCATCCAGCCAGGTACCACAACAAAACGTTTCTGTCGTCCAATGCACGCTTCGTATTTTTGTTACGACCGCAATAAACAAACAAGGAACTGTTACATTGTTAGTAAAATATACATTACTCAAAAATTATCATTAGAAATGTGCTACAGGAATTTTTATTAAATATTTCATGCTAGCTAATTAAGGTTCAGTTTCATGGAAGCTACTTGTAATATTACATGATACACTGCCTTTGTTTTGTTTCCCTTGCCAGTCACTTGTATAACAACAATTCAGCTGTCGACAAAAACAGCAAATTATTCAAAAAATTAATGATGTGAGACGTTTTGGTATGGTTTATCTACTTCGAATACACTTCGAATGTCGCGCTACGATCCCTTGTCACGGCTGTATTTCCTTATTTCCCGGATAGTACGCTAGGCAGGAAGTGCTGTGCAAACTTCTGTTATCAATGGTTCTTTGTGAGGCAAAACTGAGTAACTTTATTTTTTGTAGATACTTACAATGAATCTTACCAGCTAAACTTCTGTGAGTGCGTTTCTTTCTTTGTATTCTTCCTACGCGAAAAACTCCAGTGTAGGTTTCGACGTGTTAGATTAGACCATTCCCTCGTGAGACAGAGAGCATCCCAAAGTTCCCTTTTCAGACCTCCATTTGCGTTGACGTCAAGTGTATAAATGTGGGTAAAGAAGGAGAATTTGTCGATCTTGTCATTTCAAATTTAGTCATCTCATTGCTGGTAAAAAAAGATCGATCTCTAACTTTCTAATGTACTTAGTTAACGATTAGATTAGGCGATGGGTTTCAGTTCCCACCCATCTCAAATATTACGCCACGTCATTTCAAATTTAACGTGCGTACAGTTCGTTACTTTTGATTGAAACAGGATTTAAGATATTTCGTAATCAGGTGATAGGAGCAACAGTTGCTAAATAGTAGTCCCAGCCGGCTAATGTGGCCGAGCGGTTCTAGGCGCTTCAGTCTGGAACCCCGCGACCGCTATGGTCACAGGTTCGAATCCTGCTTCGGGCATGGATGTGTGTGATGTCCTTAGGTTAGTTAGGTTTAAGTAGTTCTAAGTTCTAGGGGACTGATGACATCAGATGTTAAGTCCCATAGTGCTCAGAGCCATTTGAGCCAGTACAAGAATGTTCATTTTGTAATTTCAATTTGTAATTCACTTTTTGAAATGTCATTTACTGTAATAAATGTGAGTTTACAAGTGTTAAAGAATGTCATTTCAAATAACATGTTTAATGATATTTGCAATAATGTGTCCGCCCCAGGTAGCTGAGTGGTCGGCGCAACAGAATGTCAATCCTAAGGGCCTTGGTTCGATTCCCGACTGGGTCAGAGATTTTCTCCGCTCCGGGACTGGGTGTTGTGTTGTCCTAATCATCATCAGTTTATCCCCATCGACGCGCAAATCGCCGAAGTGGCGTTAAATCGAAAGACTTGCACCCGGCGAAAGGTCTACTCGACGGGAGGCCATAGTCACACGACATTTACGTCGTACTAATTTGCATTTGGACTGATAGCCATAGAGGACAGTGTTCTCTAGTAGTCACTTGTGATAACCAATTTCTATAGTCAAAAGACTGTACCGAAGAGAGATTAGACCAAGGTATATAGAAAAAGGAGGTAGTCCAGTCTGGCTCCTGGCGAGCAAAAGATTCCCAGCCACCTTTGCGCGCCTTGGCTTCACTTTGACGATTCCATGGTTGTGCATTTCGCAGAACATGGAAGTCGTGCCAAAGAAAATAACTCGTTTCGTGTCAACCATGAGCAAGGGTCACTGTAATTACGCTGTGGTACAATTCATTAACATCGCTCGAAATACAACAAACGTTATTTATCATGGTTTTCCCAGCAAAAACATTGCAAACCAGAAGCAAGGATGCAAGTGTAAAAATAAGAAATCAGTACATAGATAACACTCAGAATAATTAGTACTCAAATATTACTTTAAAATAAATTAATTCACAGAAATTTGATACTTTTTTCACGCAGCGCTGGACTGTTCAACGACAGTGAATGACTCGCTATATTGTGTAGGAAATAAATAACTTATGTTTCTCAGGTTTACTCGTATTAGCTTTTGCTCCTGGGTAATACAGCTTCATTTCTCGTGGAAATAGCCGATAGTTTTTTCGTTTTCTCAAGATGTGTTAACTAGTTCAGTATAAGACTACAGTACAACTTGCGACCGAAATCGTATAACTGCACTTTTCGCGTGCTCTCTACGGCCTAACAATACGAACGTATGTAACAGGGGCTGCGTAGCTCAGTTCATCTTGATAGGCATCCTGGTACCAGCTTCTCGAATTGCATTGGTGATTATGAAGAACATTTCACCACCATTTCATCATATCAGAGATTTTTTTCCCTTGAATATAGCTGCGTTATTACAAATCTATCGGCCAATAGACCGGCGACAGTGAGCGACACTTATCGAATACTCGCGGGATAGCGCCCCGCCAAACCTGTGGAATCACGGCATCCAACAGTCGACTGGCCGGTGATATGGTGGACAATTCACCATACCAATCGTGACACAGAAACACGAACAACGTGGTACCCAGCAGTCAACTTACCCAGCAATCCTCATCCAGCCAGGAACCACAACAAAACGTTTTTGTCATTCAATACACACTTCGTATTTTTGTTACGACCACAATAAACAAACAAGTAACTGTTACTTTGTTAGTAAAATATACATTACTCAAAAATTATCATTAGAAATGTGCGACAGGAATTTTTATAAAATATTTCATGCTAGCTAATTAAAGTTCCGTTTGATGGAAGCTACTTGTAATATTACATGATACACTGCCTTTGTTTTGTTTCAGTGGTAAACATGTCCGCGCCATCACCGCGCTGTACTCACAGTTGCGCCGTGTGTCAGGTTACAGACGACGACGCCCACCGTCTTTTGTGCGGCCACTCTGCGAAAATGCGGCATCTAGTGACGAAGATGCTTTCCTTCCTTCTTCGCGTGCGACAACACGCCATTGACCCTAAAATTGTTCTTTTTCCGGAAAGAACACACTACCCGGGAGCGAAGACGAACGCGGTGACGTGGCTACGAGCCCAAGCATTGCATTATCTTCTTCACGACGATCCGAAAACTATGCTGGACTTTTGGAACCACCTGCATGAACGACATACAGAGAGTGTGTGCAGCCCGAAATACCAACAATATTTTTGTAATTTCCTGGCAGGGCGTCGCCAGATCCTCCGCGCAGCTGGAACGTCCCGGGTATGAGAAGCTGAGATTGAACACGATGAAGGGGCATACAGTGACCATGACGAAACTGTTATCTCCTTCAGGTCTACGAGACGACATGCCCGGAAGCAGAAGCGCCGGAGAGTACCACTCTTTTACTCATCCAACACCGGAGATTTTCTTTTCTTCTCTCTCTTCTTCTTAATTATTCGAGAACACGTATCAATTTCTCAGTGAACAGAGCCCGGTGGATGATATCGTAAATTCAAAAAAAGGTGTATTTTATTTACTTTGAGTTGTTTTATTTTCAGAATGTTTTGATTCCCTTCCTACTTTTGAAATTCGAAGACGTGCCCCGCCACAACGTGAGATACAACAGGATAGGCGATCGCTGCCACGAAGATGGACACGGTCAGTTATTGTTTTGTCCTAAAGGAAGTTTATGTTTACTATCAATAAAAAAAGAAAACCAGAAAGTTCATTAAATGCGTGTATGACACATTATAGGTCGTGGGTTCGAAACTGTCGATTTCTTGAATTTCTATTTTTAAATTTCATAGAATTTTGCTACTGTCGTTATTTACGTCATTGACATTTTATCGGTTTGTCTATTATTTATTTCATTAATAATGAGAAATTAAAGTATTGGTATAGTACTTAATAAATAATTTCAGGAATAATAAAAGAAAATTCATTCCTTAGAGATCTTGACGTCATGCACAACGCTGCCGAGTAAGAAGTTTACAAAAACGAGTTCTGACGACTTTAGAAAAGGAGAAACTGGGCGAGACAACAGCTAGTGTATCTCTTCATGAGCTCAGAGAAATAGTGAGTACGGATTCTATGTTTATTGAAAGCTAAGTCAAACACTTTTAGAGCCGAAGAGAGACTAGCGGTTTTGACATTTAGCGAAATGAATGTTGATGTCCGCATATGTTACGATTCGTCGGGGGACACAGTAGTCAATCCACATTCCAATGATATAACCTGCGTGATCCGAGGGTTGTATAAGCAGTGCAAGCAACTATTTTATTATGACAACACAATTATGACTAATATTTTGCTTCAGAGTATCATTAATGCAGTTGAGGAATCGGGGATAAACGTTATAATGTGACACGTGACACAGGTGCAGAAAATATAAAAGTTTCGAAATAACTTTGTGTTCATACAAATAAAACATATTTCGTAAATACAACGGAGGTACTAGCAATGCATGTGTTTTCTTCGATGTGTCACATCTGTGAAAGTTACTGAGGAACCACTTTATTACGCTCCTAATGGATTCAAAATACCTAAGGCTGCTATACAAGTTTTTTAAATATAAAAAAGTGACCTAACAACAACACACGGCATTACCGAAGCGCACTTAGAGGTAACTGGACGAGCAGACGCATATTTTCACGACTAACAGCTTAGGCCTTGAGATATGTTCTTCACAAAGACACTGAAAATAATTTTGTTGAAGTTAACGACGTCTTTGATGTATTGAATTCTAGAGTTCCAAAAGATGAATGTTGATGTGGATTTGGAATGAATCTCACAATTCAGGAGAATACAATAAAGAGACTCCTAGACATTCGTTTGGCGGTGTGAGTTGGTGATAGACCGGGCTTTGACATTCCTAAAACGTTTCATTAAGTGAATATAATCGCTCTTTGGTCTTCTCGAAAGCCTAAAACGGATGAGAGTCAGTTAGACATTAACTTTTAGACCAAATCAAGATTGCTTGGAATTTTTTCTAGTATACGAGGATTAGTTACATTTTATAATAATCCTACGCCATTTGAAGTGAGGACGGGTAACGGAAGTGATATTTCTTTCCCTGGGAAGACTCTTGTTATTGAAGAATTAAACACAAAAAACATTTAGTGTGACGTCGACTCAGATTCTGCGCCCAAAACTTTCATCGCCAGTGAGCTCTGTATTGTTGATGAATCGGAATCTCGGATGTCCTTCGGGATGCGGAGAAATGCGTTGCAAGCTATATTGCATTTAAGTGCCAAAACAATAAATTTTTAGGTTTTCCAGCAGCAAAAATTGAAGTATTTGAAGAAGAATTTGTTGTTTTTCACGGAACTGGATTGTGCAAACAAAAAATGTAATATCTCTGTGCTCTATTTTGAAACAAATGTTTCGTGAGGTTCATGACACAAATATTAATCTTTATGTGAGAACGAGAACTTTATAATCATTAGGTACCTGAATGAAAAAGCAAAGTTGGAAGCCACGGAGAAATGTGCCATAAGGAGGAAGCAGCTGTGGACTGCATCTTCGTCTCGTAAACAGCAACAGAAATCTGTATCAGGCTACATCAAAATATGCTTCTTCATCAAACGAGAGAGTTGATTTTCATCTTAATCATCATTTATTTGGTCTTAACGTTAATACATCTGTCATGTCAATTGATTTTGTTTGTCCAACTGTGTACTGAACAAAAAAAGTAAGTAAAATATTCAAGTAACACGTCACAGCCTCTGTGGTGCGGAGCATTTGCCGTATAATCACACTGCTACGGTACGCGGCCTCTCCGTGACGTCAGGGTGTTCCAGCGAGTAGCGAGCGTTTTTGCCGGAATGCCTTCCCCCTTCCCCCTGGAAAAATGAGAAAAAGGGAAAAAAGAAAGACTACCTGAAAAAAGTTACGTTATGTGGGTTGCATAAAAATCAGGTGGAACCTATTTAGTTCTTTCGGATACTTTTGAGCCTAACAGTACACCACGTTATAAATTAACTGTTCGCACGTACAAGGGCAGCAGTGTACAGGTATTACAGCACATAACGTGCAACAGATACATGACTCTCAGTCCAGACCATGAGTCAATGTTGTAAGTATACAATGTTGTAAGTATACAATGTTGTGAAAATGCAATCAGTCGAATAATGAAAACTTTCTATGAATTTGATTATATTCTTGTATGGTATGTGCCTGCTTGCTAACCTACAAGTCGAAGAACAAAAAACGTTCAAATGTTTGTGAATAAAAGGGACCAAACTGCTAAGGTCATCGGTCCCTAGACTTACACACTACTTGAACTAACTTATACTAAGAACAAAACACACAACCATGCCCGAGGGAGGACTCGAACCTCCGGCGGGAGTGGCCGCGCAATCCGTGACATGGCGCCTCAAACCGCGCTGCCACTCCGCGCGGCAGTCGAAGAACAACAAACATCTTAAATTAGTATTTCCAGAGCAGTTAAAACAGGCAAGAGTTGTACCTTTGCTTAAGAAAGGTAATGCAGAAGACATAGAAAATTACCGGCCCATTTCCCTGCTGTCAGCATTCTCAAAAATAATAGAAGCAATTATGAAAGACAGATTAATGAATAAATACAAACCTGGATAAATACAATCTTTCAAGCGAATCACAGTTTGGTTTCCGAAGTGGCAAAAATACGTAGGCAGCCATAGTAGAATTCACAAAAGTTGTACTTGATGCTCTTGATAAAGATGAATATGTCACAGACATATTTTTGGATCTTTCTAAGGCGCTTGATATAGTCGACCACAAGATTCTATTAAATAAATTAGAAGCATTAGGAATAAGAGGGGTAGCTAATGACTGGTTTCGATCATACCTAACACATAGGGTACAAAGAGTAGAGATAACACATACTTCAAATAGATCTAAACATTTAGTAAAACACTTATCAGAACCAAAATACATTAATATAGGGGTTCCACAAGGTAGCATATTAGGACCAATACTGTTCCTGATATACATCAATGACTTTCCCAGTAGTGTTATTCATGGTGAAAAAATCCTCTTCGCTGATGACAGCAATATTATAGTCACTGAGGAAACAAGAGAACTGCTTGCCGGGAAAGCAAATGAAACTCTCAAGGAAATTTATGATTAGTCAATAAGTAATAAAGTGACATTGAACATAAAGAAAATTAATGCCATTAATTTCAGTTTGAAGAGGAAAAATGACAAAGTTAAATTAAATGTAGATGGCACCTCTATAGACTGTGTAACACATGCAAAATTTCTAGGAATGAATATTGATTTTCAATTGAAGTGGTGTGAACACACAAAGGTACTTGCAAACAGAATGTCATCAGCATGTTATGCCCTTAGAATCCTATCATCAGTGTGTAACATGCAGTGTCTTTTAGTTACATATTATTCACATGTACACTCAATTCTTAGCTATGGCATTCTCTTTTGGGGAACAAATGCAAAAAATATGAACACAATTTTCAAATTCCAGAAACGAGACATAAGAATAATAATCAAACATACTAGTCGAGCTCATAGTAAAGATCAGTTCCGAACACTGGGGATTTTAATTGCCCCATGTGGATACATTTACCAGTCAGTCGTACACATCAAGGATAACCTTTGTAATTACTGCACAAACAGCTCTGTCCATGACCATGCAACAAGAGATAGACTCAACTTACATTTACCAAGAAAAAATAAACATAAAAGTCTAAACAGCATTTTCTACCAAGGAATGAAACTGTACAATAAATTACCAAAAGAGATTAAAGAAATTGCAAAAATTCACTTATTTAAAAAGGCAGCTAAGGAGTACCTGTTATGCAATACATTTTATACATTGAAGGATTACTTACATAGAACAGAGTAGTGGTTTGATAAAAAATGTTATACAAATAAATAATAATAATAATAATAATAATAATAATAATAATAATGATCATAAAATATCTAACATTCCACATAACGCCTTCACTGTATGTCTTTTTTCCTTATTTTTTTTTCCTTTCTAAAAATACTTACCACCAAGCTATGCATATCAAAATACTAACACCTCTTCCTCTTTCTGAGCTCAAGATCTCACTCATTATGGAGCGATGCTGCCTTAGTTTTTTCAGGATAGCAAATGGGAAGTTGCAGTACAGAAAATGGCCCAGAGATCACCAGTGTGCGTGTGTGTGTGTGTGTGTGTGTGTGTGTGTGTGTGTGTGTGTGTGTGTGTGTAGTCAGTGAAGTATTATGAAACAATGTGTGTATGATGAGCGCAGTGACTGATTGTATTGTATTGTATTGAATGTTAACCAGGGACCTAGAAACGACGGAGAGGCTCCGTCCCCGCCGCAGCTGCAGTGGTTCACAACCCCACGACGACTACCGCAGTCCACTTCACGCCTCCGTCGCCCCACACCGAACCCAGGGTTATTGTGCGGTTCGGCCCCCGGTGGACCCCCCAGGGAACGTCTCACACCAGACGAGTGTAACCCCTATGTTTGCGTGGTAGAATAATTGTGGTTTAGGCGTACGTGGAGAACTTGTTTGCGCAGCAATCGCCGACATAGTGCAACTGAGGCGGAGTGAGGGGTACCAGCCCGCATTCACCGAGGCAGACGGAAAACCGCCTAAAAACCATCCACAGACTGGCCGGTTCACCGGACCTCGACACAAATCCGCCGGGCAGATTCGTGCCGGGGACCAGGCGTTCCTTCCCGCCCGGAAAGCCATGCGTTAGACCGCCCGGCCAACCGGGCGGACGCAGTGACTGATAGTGTGATATGAGTGAACACTGTGGCATTACATTATTTAATAAGTTATTTGTAAGAAAATATTGTATACCAGGAGTAAATCTAATGATTGTCTCTAACTAGAAGACTGTAAATATATGTACATACGAATTAGCTTATTTTAAATTGATCTAAATTTGTAAATACTTTGACATCTACATCTACATCTACATCCATACTCCGCAGGCCACCTGGTGGTGTGCGGTGGAGGGTACCCTGAGTACCTCTATCGGTTCTCCCTTCTATTCCAGTCTCGTATTGTTCGTGGAAAGAAGGATTGTCGGTATGCTTCTGTGTGGGCTCTAATCTCTCTGATTTTATCCTCATGGTCTCTTCGCGAGATATACGTAGGAGGGAGCAATATACTGCTTGACTCATCGGTGAAGGTATGTTCTCGAAACTTTAACAAAAGCCCGTACTGAGCTACTGAGCGTCTCTCCTGCAGAGTCTTCCACTGGAGTTTATCTATCATCTCGGTAACGCTTTCGCGATTACTAAATGATCCTGTAACGAAGCGCGCTGCTCTCCGTTGGATCTTCTCTATGTCTTCCATCAACCCTATCTGGTACGGATCCCACACTGCTCAGCAGTATTCAAGCAGTGGGCAAACAAGCGTAATGTAACCTACTTCCTTTGTTTTCGGATTGCATTTCCTTAGGATTCTCCCAATGAATCTCAGTCTGGCATCTGCTTTACCGACGATCAACTTTATATGATCATTCCATTTTAAATCACTCCTAATGCGTACTCCCAGATAATTTATGGAATTAACTGCTTCCAGTTGCTGACCTGCTATTTTGTAGCTAAATGATAAGGGATTTATCTTTCTATGTATTCGCAGCACATTACACTTGTCTACATTGAGATTCAATTGCCATTCCCTGCACCATGCGTCAATTCGCTGCAGATCCTCCTGCATTTCAGTACAATTTTCCATTGTTACAACCTCTCGATATACAACAGCATCGTCCACATAAAGCCTCAGTGAACTTCCGATGTCATCCACAAGGTCATTTATGTATATTGTGAATAGCAACGGTCCTATGACACTCCCCTGAGGCACACCTGAAATCACTCTTACTTCGGAAGACTTCTCTCCATTGAGAATGACATGCTGCGTTATGTTATCTAGGAACTCTTCAATCCAATCACACAATTGTTCTGATAGTCCATATGCTCTTACTTTGTTCATTAAACGAATGTGGGGAACTGTATCGAACGCCTTGCGGAAGTCAAGAAACACGGCATCTACCTGGGGACCCGTGTCTATGGCCCTCTGAGTCTCGTGGACGAATAGGGCGAGCTGGGTTTCACACGATCGTCTTTTTCGAAACCCATGCTGATTCCTACACAGTAGATTTCTAGTTTCCAGCAAAATCATTACACTCGAACATAGTACGTGTTCCAAAATTCTACAACTGATCGACGTTAGAGATATGGGTCTATAGTTCTGCACATCTGTTGGACGTCCCTTCTTGAAATTGGGGATGACCTGTGCCCTTTTCCAATCCTTTGGAACGCTACGCTCTTCTAGAGACCTACGGTACACCACTGCAAGAAGGGGGGCAAGTTCCTTCGCGTACTCTGTGTAAAATCGAACTGGTATCCCATCAGTTCCAGCGGCCTTTCCTCTTTTGATCGATTTTAACTGTTTCTCTATCCCTCTGTCGTCTATTTCGATATCTACCATTTTGTCATCTGTACGACAATCTAGAGAAGGAACTACAGTGCAGTGTTCCTCTGTGAAACAGCTTTGGAAAAACACATTTAGTATTTCGGCCTTTAGTCTGTCATCCTCTGTTTCAGTAGCATTTTGGTCTCAGAGTGTCTGGACATTTTGTTTTGATCCACCTACCGCTTCGACATAAGACCAAAATTTCTTAGGATTTTCTGCCAAGTCAGTACATAGAACTTTACTTTCGAATTCATTGAACGCCTCTCGCATAGCCCTCCTCACACTACATTTCGCTTCGCGTAATTTTTGTTTGTCTGCAAGGCTTTGTCTATGTTTATGTTTGCTGTGAAGTTCCTATCTAACGCATATTGTACGATGGTTTTGAACTTTGTCCACTGATCCTCAACACTATCTGTATTTGAGACAAAACTTTTGTGTTGAGCCGTCAGGTACTCTGTAATCTGCTTTTTGTCACTTTTGCTAAACAGAAAAATCTTCCTAGCTTTTTCAATTTTTCTATTTACGGCTGAAATCATCGATGCCGTAACCGCTTTATGATCGCTGATTCCCTGTTCTGCGTTAACTGTTTCAAATAGTTCGGGTCTGTTTGTCACCAGGAGGTCTAATACGTTATCGCAACGAGTCGGTTCTCTGTTTAACTGCTCAAGGTAGTTTTCAGATAAAGCACTTAAAAAAATTTCACTGGATTCTTTGTCCCTGCCACCCGTTATGAACGTTTGAGCCTCCCAGTCTATATCCTGCAAATTAAAATCTCCACCCAGAACTATAACATGGAGGGGAAATCTACTCGAAATATTTTCCAAATTATCCTTCAGGTGCTCAGCCACAACAGCTGCTGAGCCAGGGGGCCTATAGAGACATCCAATTACCATGTCTCAGCCTGCTTTAACCGTGACCTTCACCCAAATTATTTGACATTTCGGATCTCCGTCAATTTCCTTCGATACTATTGCACTTCTTATCGCTATAAACACGCCTCCCCCTTCACTGTCCAGCCTGTCTCTGCAGTATACATTCCAATCTGAGTTTAGTATTTCATTACTGTTTACGTCTGGTTTCAGCCAACTTTCTGTCCCTAGTACTATTTGGGCGTTGTGACCGTTTATTAATAAGAGCAGTTCTGGGACCTTTCTATAGACGCTCCTGCAGTTTACTATTAGCACATTAATATTGTTATTCCCTGTTGCATTTTACCTACTCCTACCTTGCCGCGTCTCAGGAGGCGTCTTATCGGGCCTAGGGAGGGAATTCTCTAACCTAAAAAACCCCCATGTACACTCCACACGTACTCCGCTAGCCTTGTAGTCGCTTCCGGCGTGTAGTGCACGCCTGACCTATTCAGGGGGACCCTACATTTCTCCACCCGATAGCGGAGGTCGAGAAATTTGCACCCCAGATCTCCATGGCGACGACACAAATATCACTGTGGGAGGTTGGACGCGGGGATGCGAGGGATGTCGAGCAAGTCCCATGTGTAACCCAATCAGTCCACTGCTGTGGTTGCCCCAGGTACTGCCTGCACTGAGGTTGACTCCTCACCTGTGGTCGAGTGGGAGATCATTCCAAAGTCTAGCAGGCAGAGGAAAACTTTCTGAGGGGCCGATCATAGGGCCTCCTTGGTTCGTTTGGCAAACAGGTTTCAGGCGTTACCTGTGGCTGACGATGTCTTTAAGCCAGATGCAGTCGTCCACCCTGTTACAGAAGAAGCTTCTTGGCCCCCCAAGGTCTGGGCATTCACAGAGGGTAGGTTTGCTGGTAGCTGGGAGCTACAACGTTAGGTGTGTAATGGCGCCCCTTAGGAAAATGGCTGCCAAGGAGGACAAGGAAGCCAGTGTGCACTCCACAATCATACTGGGGGGAGTCATTCCGGATATGGCATGGGTGCTTCCGGATGCCATGAAGAGTACAGGGTGCAGCCAACTGCAAGTGGTGGTCCACGTTGTTACCAATGACGTGTGTGCCTTTGGATCGATTCTCTCTGGTTTCGGGCGGCTAGTGGAAATGATAAAGACTGCCAGTCTTGCTTCTGAGATTAAGGTGGAGCTCAGCATCTACAGCATTATCGATAGAATCTACTGTGGTCCTTTCTTGCAGAGCCAAGTGGAGGGTCTGAATCAGAGTCTCAGGCGATTCTGTAACTGTGTAGGCTGCAGATTCCTTGACTTGCGCCATCGGGTGGTGAGTTTCTGGGTTTCACTTAATAGGTCAGGAGTCCACTACACACAGGAGGTGGCTACACGTGTAGTAGGGGTTGTGTGGAAGGGACTGGGCGGTTTTTGAGGTTAGAGGGTCTCAGGGAACCACAGATAGGGCGTCCGTCTAAAAGGGGACAGGAAAAACACAGTAAGGTAATTGTAGAAACGATCGGTATTGTAGTCGTAAATTGTCGTAGCTTTGTTGGGAAAGAATCAGAGCTCCAAGCCCTAATAGAAAGCACTGAAGCCACCACCTGCAATTGGCTGCACCCTGTACTCTTCATGGCACCCGGCTAAAGACGAAATAAGTTCAGCCGAAATTGTTTCAAACGATCTAACAGTGTTCAGAATTCTTTTTATATAGTGGTGGAGCCCCTCCATGCCCACACCGGCATGATGGTCAACTCAAAAGGTCTACTGCAATCTCTGCATAAGAGTTAGTTTTCACTAAAGTAAGGTGTCGCAGGATGAGGGTACTGCTATGTTTGCGGACGTCTGGTTAATGTTAACCATTAATACGAGCTCATCTGGCGATAGATTGGACCGAAAGTCGAAGGGTAGCGGTTTGAAGGGCAGAGGAAAACAGGTGCCAAGGTAAGAGCCAAGGGAAAAATACCTCTGCGATAGTTAGGTCGGGTAGTAAGAGCAGTAGCAGATATCTTGCTGCCTGTGACAGGTCATGCAAGGGTAGGCTTTGTTAATAGTGCATATCATGCATATCGATACCTTTGACGTTGTGTGGTACCGTTACACGGGGGCTGCCGCTGGGTGCCGGTGTTGATCTCTCAGTCAGCGTCAGCATAACTATAGCAATTACGTTCATCATCGTTTCGTGTCCGATAGACCATATATCAGATGCCCAGTGTAGGGTGATGTTGGCGATTTGTTTGTGCGGCAGTGGGCGAGCTCGTCGGTTTCCCTGCTGTGGCCTGTTGGTCGGCTTTAATAGCAGCTGGCATATCCAGTCAACATTGTTGATATGCAGGGGCTTGTCGGCGCTTGCTGTTTGTTGGTGTATGTTAGCTTACCATAGGTGGTTATGCCCTAGCTAGTAGAGCCTTTGGCCGTTTATGTTTCCACCTATGGTTGTGATCATACACTCCTGGAAATTGAAATAAGAACACCGTGAATTCATTGTCCCAGGAAGGGGAAACTTTATTGACACATTCCTGGGGTCAGATACATGACATGATCACACTGACAGAACCACAGGCACATAGACACAGGCAACAGAGCATGCACAATGTCGGCACTAGTACAGTGTATATCCACCTTTCGCAGCAATGCAGGCTACTATTCTCCCATGGAGACGATCGTAGAGATGCTGGATGTAGTCCTGTGGAACGGCTTGCCATGCCATTTCCACCTGGCGCCTCAGTTGGACCAGCGTTCGTGCTGGACGTGCAGACCGCGTGAGACGACGCTTCATCCAGTCCCAAACATGCTCAATGGGGGACAGATCCGGAGATCTTGCTGGCCAGGGTAGTTGACTTACACCTTCTAGAGCACGTTGGGTGGCACGGGATACATGCGGACGTGCATTGTCCTGTTGGAACAGCAAGTTCCCTTGCCGGTCTAGGAATGGTAGAACGATGGGTTCGATGACGGTTTGGATGTACCGTGCACTATTCAGTGTCCCCTCGGCGATCACCAGTGGTGTACGGCCAGTGTAGGAGATCGCTCCCCACACCATGATGCCGGGTGTTGGCCCTGTGTGCCTCGGTCGTATGCAGTCCTGATTGTGGCGCTCACCTGCACGGTGCCAAACACGCATACGACCATCATTGGCACCAAGGCAGAAGCGACTCTCATCGCTGAAGACGACACGTCTCCATTCGTCCCTCCATTCACGCCTGTCGCGACACCACTGGAGGCGGGCTGCACGATGTTGGGGCGTGAGCGGAAGACGGCCTAACGGTGTGCGGGACCGTAGCCCAGCTTCATGGAGACGGTTGCGAATGGTCCTCGCCGATACCCCAGGAGCAACAGTGTCCCTAATTTGCTGGGAAGTGGCGGTGCGGTCCCCTACGGCACTGCGTAGGATCCTACGGTCTTGGCGTGCATCCGTGCGTCGCTGCGGTCCGGTCCCAGGTCGACGGGCACGTGCACCTTCCGCCGACCACTGGCGACAACATCGATGTACTGTGGAGACCTCACGCCCCACGTGTTGAGCAATTCGGCGGTACGTCCACCCGGTCTCCCGCATGCCCACTATACGCCCTCGCTCAAAGTCCGTCAACTGCACATACGGTTCACGTCCACGCTGTCGCGGCATGCTACCAGTGTTAAAGACTGTGATGGAGCTCCGTATGCCACGGCAAACTGGCTGACACTGACGGCAGCGATGCACAAATGCTGCGCAGCTAGCGCCATTCGACGGCCAACACCGCGGTTCCTGGTGTGTCCGCTGTGCCGTGCGTGTGATCATTGCTTGTACAGCCCTCTCGCAGTGTCCGGAGCAAGTATGGTGGGTCTGACACACCGGTGTCAATGTGTTCTTTTTTCCATTTCCAGGAGTGTAGTTTCCCAGAGTAAGGATGAAAGGATTGTTTGAGTTTCTCGAGTTCCTGTATAGTCGTGTGGCGTGTTTTTTGAATAATTCCTTGAGGGCTTCAAGGCGGTATTTATTGTGAAGTTCCACGGTGCGTGTGTAATGTGGAGCGTTGCTAATGATGCGTAACACTTTGTTCTGTATGATCTGCAGGCGGCGCAGGCGTGTAGGAGTTGCATATCCCCAGACGGGAGCTGCGTACGTCATGAGAGGTCTAATCAGTGTCATGTATATGGACCTCGACACCCTCCTATTCAGTGTACTTTCCCTGCTGAGCATTGGGTAGAGTTGTTTGAGCCTCGCGTGCGCTCTGTTGGCAACGTATTCGATGTGTAAGTTTCCGGTCCAGCCATACACCAAGATATCTGACTTTCTCTCGGAAGCGTATTGGATGTGTATGCAGTGTTATCTGCCTACAGTGTTTATGTTTGCGGAGTAGTTTCGGTCTGCGTGTGAACAGAACTGCTTCGCACTTGTCGACGTTTACTTTAATACGCCATCGTTCCAATCTAGGCTCGGCAGTTCTGAGTGCCGTCTGTATTCGTGAATTAATGTTCGACGGTTTCCAATCTTGCGCAAGGATGACTGTGTCATCCGCGTAGATGGCTGGCGTCGTGTTTTGTGTTGCTGGGAAGTCATTAACGTACAGGTTGAACAAGATGGGCCCTAGGATGTTTCCCTGGGGTACTCCAGTTTGGATACCGTGTTGTGTCGATTGTTTGCCCTGCTGGTCAGTGTTGAAACATCTGTTCGTGAGATACGAGTGTATGAGACGTACGAGTCCGTCCGGGAAACCAGCTTCGCTTAGTTTGCGTATGTGCCAGAGACGCATTGGCGATGCAGTGCCTAGTGATGCGTTTTAGTATTACCTTCTCAACAATCTTGCTGAGTGAGCACAGCAGACTGATGGGTCGGTACTTTTGTGGTCTTCCTCTGGCTTTCTGAACACCAGAACCTTTGCCGCGTTCCAAAAGTCAGGGAAGTGTTGGTGTTTTAGGATGGCATTCGTTGTGTATGCAGGGTATTCTACCGCTCTGTCCATGAACTCCTGGAGGACACGGTTTTGAATGCCATCAGGCCCAGTTGCTTCCCTAGCGTTGGTATGCTTGATAACCCACGTAATTTCATTTGTACTAGTGCGTCTAATTTCATCGAGCGTGGCCTGGGTTACAAGTCGTGTAACATCCTGGTCTGTTTCAAGTGTGAATACTGGATCTGAAGGAGCCAGGTTCGGCTTGAAAGAAGCTGCAAGTGTTGTGGCCATTAGCTCTGCCTGCTCCGTCACGGAGTAAGCTGGGCCATCTGGACCCTGTAGAGTGGGAATGTAATGTTTCTCCCTGGTGAAGTGTCTGGCTAACTTCCACACTCCAGGTCGTGTGGTATCTAGCCCTGCGAGTTTCTGTCCCCATTGTTCGTTTCGAAATGTTTGTATTTTGTCCCGTATTATACCCTGGAGTCTGTTGACGTGCAGTTTATAGAACGGGCGCCTGATACGCTGCCAGTATCTTCTGAGGCGGTTCCTCATTGAGATAAGGCCCAGGATTCCCTGGGGCAGGGCCGTCGAGTGTTGTTTCGGTGTTGTATGTGGAATGGCGTCAGTCATTGCGTCTTGGACGGCAATAGCAAGAGGCTCCACAGCCTCATCAATTTGTTGCGTGTTATTAATTTCGTGGGTGTCCCGAATACGACTATCAAGCGTTTCCTTGAACAGTGTCCAATTCGCGCGCTTGTAGTTCAGTATCCCGCGTGGTTCTGTGTCCTGCAGTGTTTCTTCCATGTGCAGTATTACAGGCATGTGTTCTGAGTCCACATCGTTTTCAGCCATAAGGTTGGGCGTGCATACGACGCCCTTGAGGAGTGCTATGTCTAGCACGTCTGGCCTGTATCGGGCCTGTGTAGGCACGTACGTGGTGACGTCCGCTGCTAGTATAATGTAGTTTCGGCCTAGTGCGTGTTCGTATAGTTTCTTCCCGTTGGAGGTAAGTATTCGTGAGGTCCATTCGGGGTGTTTTGCGTTTAGATCTCCAGCGGCGATTACCGGCGGTGCTATGTCGAGAACTGTGCTTATATCACTTTTACTATGTTTCTAGGAGGACTGTACATCGATACCAGGGCGATGTTGGCTCCGTTGAACTTGACCCTGACGGCCGAGGCCTCTAGTCTCTCAAGCGCAGGGAGCTCGATGTTCGTATGTTCTATGTCTTTGTGTATGATGATTGTTGTGCCACCTCCCCTCGTGCCATCCGCTCGGTCGGTACGATAAACGCAATAGTCTGGGATGTGCAACTCTGTGCGAGGCGTAAGCAGTGTTTCGTTCACTAGGGCGATTCGGATACCCTTTCGCTCCATGAAGGCAACCATTTCGGCTCTTTTGTTTGCAATACCGTTGGCATTCCAAAACAGGATCTGTGATTTTGTGTTGGTGTCTGCGTTTCGGGGCTGGTGTGGCGTATTATCCATGTATTGGTGTAAATAGTCTCGTGATAATGGCTTGTATGCTAGTCCATTTGAGTGAGCCCGACATGAACAGCGTGAAGAGTTGTGAGACACACCCTATAATCTTCATGACTACTTCGGTGGTCGTGAGTCCGGGAAATAATATCTCCATTACTCCTCAGAATGTCGAGGTAATGTTGGACGTGTCGGCCTGTGGGTTTTTGGTTGTGTTGGCGGCCGCTGGTACTTGTGTTGGCGTCTGGTGTGGGCTGTGAGTATTTATTGCTGTCAGTCGGAGTTTTCCTTGTAGTGAAATTGAAGTAGATAGTTCCTGCGAAATAGTATGGGTAGAGGTTATACCTGACAATCGCAGTAAATTATTAATTCGATCGTTTTACCGACCCCCTGACTCAGAAGATATAGTTGCTGAACAGTTCAAAGAAAACTTGAGTCTCATTTCAAATAGGTACCTCACTCATACAATTATAGTCGGTGGTGACTTCAATCTACCCTCTATATGCCGGAAAAGTTATACATTTAAGGCCGGCGGAAGGCATAAAACGTCATCCGAAATTGTACTGAATGTTTTCTCAAAGGGGTGTAAGGTATGTGATGCGTCTCAAACAGCCTCTCCATACAAATGCCAACCTCACCTTCACGAGTTGCAGCCAAGGATTGCTGCACGGTACACCCTGTTACCACTAACGAGGATATGGCGACCGAGTATCTCCCTGAATAAGGAGACACCCTCTACGAAGCGAAACGGCCTCCTAGGAGGGCGGATGAGCAGGTAGAGGCAGGGCACTCTCTTGACCTTGGGATGGGAAACTGTCCCTAAAGGCGGAAGAGCCACATGATGGCCAACGGCATAGAATGAAGAAGGCAAGGAGAAACCACTTCATTAAAGATCTAATTAGATTTCTCAAGTATCAGCAGCCATAATATGAATATGAATATGAAACAAGCTCTAGTAAAAATGCAATCCGGAGTAATAGCCCCTCATTCGGTTCTCCGGGAGGGGACTACCAGAGATCTCGTTTCAACAGTTCATAGGAAGAAAGGAAATAAAAAGAGCTATAGTAGAATTGGAACGTGGAATGTCCGCACCTTACTGCAGATGGGGAAGCTCGAAAACCTTAAGCAAGAAATGAAGAAAATGAAGTTGGATATACTAGGAGTGTCTGAAATGAGATGGCCTAACTGCGGAGATTTCTGGAGTGATGAGTACAGGATAATTCACACAGGAACGATAGAAGATAGACCTGGAGCAGGTGGGGTTGGAGTAGTTATGAGTCGAAAATTGGGGCAAAGAGTGAAGGGATATATACAATATGGAGGAAGGATAATACTTGTCAGTCTGGATACCAAACCTACAGAGACGGTTGTGATACAGGTCTATATGCCTACCACAAACCAGGAAGATGAGGAAGTTGAAGCTGTATATGAAGAGTTAAATGGAGCCTTGAGAGGAATCAAAGGAGAAACAAATTTAATAATCATGGGAGACTGGAACGCAATAGTAGGAGATAAAGAGGCACAGCCCGCTGTTGGACGCTACGGCCTTGGTAAAAGGAATGATAGAGGAGACCGACTTATAGAATTTTGTAACAGGAATCAACTGATAATATCGAACACGTGGTTTCAACATCACCCCAGTAGAAGATACACCTGGAAGTCACCAGGGGATAGAGAACGATACCAAATTAATTACATTCTAGTCAAAAATAGATTTAGAAATCAACTAAAAGACTCTAGAGCATACGCAAGCCCAGATATTGTGAGTGATCACAACATGGTTGTTGCGGAATGCCGACTCAAGTTCAAATGCATAAGGAAGAAAATAGGAAATGGAAAACTGGATATAGGGAAGCTTGGAAACCGTGAGACGCAGAAGGAGTTCCAAGAAAGGGCTAAGGATTTAATTCAACAGCATCCTATAGATAATGTAGAACATCATTGGGAAAATATGAGAGATGGCCTAATAAAAGCAGCTGAAGAGATAATTGGAAAACAAAAACCTGAAAAGAGGAAGGAGTGGATAACTGATGAAATAATACTTATGTTTGAGGAAAGAAGGAAGCTCAAAAATAATGAAACGGAAGAAGGGAAAACGGCATACCGAGTGCTTAGGAACAAAATCAACAGGAAGTTGAAGCAAGTAAAAGAAAGATTCCTTGAAGACAGATGCAAAGAAGTTGAAGACCTTCTGAAGAAAGGGAACCTTGAATTAGCATACAAAACAGTGAAACGCTTCTTCTCAGGAGGACAAAGGATTAGATGTAATGCCCTAATAAGATAGGATAATAAGATGGTGTATAATTATGAAGATATAGCACTTACGTGGAAGGAATACCTAGAGAAATTATATGGAGGAAACGTACAAGATGACATGATTGAAAGTGAGGACGAAGTAGATAAAGATGAACTAGGAGACAGCATACTAAGATCTGAATTTGATCAGGCACTACAGGCACTTAAGCACGGAAAAGCACCAGGAATTGACTCATTGCCTGCAGAAATCATCAAAGCAGCTGGAACAGAAATAAAAGATAAATCGTATAAATTAATCTGCCAAATATATGATACTGGAGAGCTGCCTGAGGACTTCAAAAAGTGTATTATTGTTCCATTACCAAAGAAAATGCCAGCAAAATCGTGTGCACAATACAGAATCCTCAGCCTAACATCACATGCATCAAAAATTTTGACGACCATCCTCCTCAGAAGAATTGAAGGGAACGTGGAATGCATGCTCACAGAAGACCAGTTTGGCTTTAGAAGAGGGAGAGGTACGCAAGAAGCCATTATGGCCCTAAGGCTCATAATAGAAAAAAGAATGGAAAAAGGAAAGGACACCTACATAGCATTTATTGACCTCTGAAAAGCCTTTGATAAGGTTGAATGGAAAAAACTATTCCAGATATTGAGGGAAACTGGAGCTAAGTACAAGGACAGGAGAACGATATGGAACATATACAAAGAAGAAGTGGCAATAGTGAGATGTGGGGAACATCAACAACAAGCAAAAATTAAACAGGGTGTGAGACAGGGATGTGCACTCTCCCCTGTCCTCTTTAATATGTACATACAGAAAGCAATGGACGAGGTCAGAGAAAAGTTAGGACAAGCTAATGGAATCAGGATCCAGGGAAAAAATAGTTGATATGCTGCGTTTTGCGGATGACATTGCTGTCCTAGCGGAAAATGAGGAAGAATTACAAGTAGTGTTGGAGGAAATGGAAAACACTCTTGCTACACGGTACAACATGAAAATTAATAAGTCAAAAACAAAAATCTTAGTTGCAAGCAAACAAAATAATCAAGCAATTACGAATATAAGGCTGAATGGAGAGAAGCTGAAAGAAATACAAGACTTTGTGTACTTGGGAAGCAGAATAACATCAGATGGTCGTAGTAGGAAAGATGTAATAAGTAGAATAAATCAGGCAAAGATTGCATTCTATAAAAGGAAAGGACTCCTCACATCAAATATGATAAGTCTGTCGTTAAGGAAGCGGTTAATAAAGACCTTTGTTGGGAGTGTGCTTCTCTACGGCAGCGAAACCTGGACACTTGGAGAGGACGAAAGAAGAAGGATTGAAGGATTCGAAATGTGGTGTCTGCGAAGGATGTTAAAAATTCCATGGACGGCCAGGATGACAAATGAAGAAGTCCTGCAGAGAGCGGAGGAAGTTCCAGTTCTTTGGAAGACGGTCAAGAAGAGGAGAGATATATGGATGGGACACATTCTGAGACATGAAAGTCTTCTCCACACTATAACGGAAGGCCTTGTGGAGGGCAAAAGGGCAAGAGGCAGACCTAGAAGAAAGTACATAAGCCAGATAATGCAGGACCTAGGATGCGGAAGTTTCACGGAATTGAAGAGGCTGGCCGACAATCGCACTGAATGGAGAGCTGCTGCAAATCAATCTTAGGATTGGCAACTTAAGAAGAAAGTTTTCTCAAAAAAATGGTTCAGATGGCTCTGAGCACTATGGGACTTAACTTCTGAGGTCATCAGTCCCCTAGAACTTAGAACACCTTAAACCTAACCAACCTAAGGACATCACACACATCCATGCCCGAGGCAGGATTCGAACCTGCGACCGTAGCGGTCGCGCGGTTCCAGACTGTAGCGCCTAGAGCCGCTTGACCACACCACCCGGCAATGTTTTGTCAGAAAATTATTTTGAACAATTACGTCATGAACCCACTCGAAGCGTAAATGGTTGCGAAAGCGTACTTGTTCTCTTAGCAGCAAATAATCCTGGACAAATAGTGAGTATCGAGACGAATACAGGGATTAGCGACCACAAGGCAGTTGCTGCTAGACTAAATACCTACAAACATCAAAACGAAACGCAAAGAATATCTATTTAAAAAAAGCTGAGAGAAATGCTCTTAACGCCTTTTTAAGGGACAGTCTTCACTCCTTCCGATCTGATCATGTAAGCGTAGAAAATTTGGGGAATGATTTCAAAGAGATAGTGTCGACAGTAATTGAGAGATACATACCACATAAATTAATAAGTGATGGCACTGATACCCCATGGTACACAAAACGTGTCAGATCGCTGTTGCAGAAGCAGTGAAAAAACATACCAAATTTAAAAGAACGTAAAATCCCCAAGACTGGCAAAGTTTTACAGAAGTTCGAAATATACCACGTACTTCAATGCGACATGTTTTTAATAATTTCCACAACGATATTCTGTCTCCAAATCTGGCAGAAAACCCAAAGAGATTTTGGTCATACAAAATCACAGTGGCCAGACGCAATCAATACTTTCACTGCGCAATTACAACGGTGAAGTCACTGATGACAGTGCCATTAAAGCATAGTTATTAAAAACGGTTTTCCGAAACTCCTTCACCAAAGAAGACGAAGTAAATACTCCTGAATTTCAATCAAGAACAACTGTCAAGATGAGAAACATAGAAGCATATATCCTCGGTATAGCAAAGCAGCTTAAATCACTTAATAAAGCCAAGGCTTCTGGTTCAGATTGTATAGCAGTCATTTTCCTTTCAGAGTATGCTGATACAATAGCTCCATATTTAGCAATTATATACAACCGCTCGCTCACAGAACGATCCGTACCTAAAGGCTGGAAAATTGCTCAAGTCGCACCAATACCCAAAAAGGGAAGTAGGAGTAATCCGTTGAATTACAGGCCCATATCACTTAAGTAGGTTAGCATTAGGGGTTTGGAACATATACTGTATTCGAACATTATGAAGTACCTCGAACAAAACTATTTATTGACACATAGTCAGCACGGATTCAGAAAATGTCGTTCTTGTGAAACACAACTAGCTCTTTATACTCATCAAGTAACGAATGCTATCGACAGGGGATGTCAAATTCATTCCATATTTTTAGATTTCCAGAAGGCTTTCGACACCGTTCCTCACAAGCGTCTTCTAACCAAACTGCGTGCCTATAGAGTATCACCCTAGTTGTGCGACTGGATTCGTGATTTCCTGTCAGAAAGGTTACAGTTCGTGGTAATAGAAGGAAAGTCATCGAGTAAAACAGAAGTAGTATCCAGCGTGCTCCAAGGAAGTGTTATAGGCCCTCTATTATTCCTGACCTATATTAATGATATCGGAGACAATCTGAGTTGACGTCTTATATTGTTTGCACATGATGCTGTCATTTACCGTCTTGAAAAAGTCATCAGATGACCAAAACAAATTGCAAAATGATTTAGATAAGATACCTGTATGGTGCGAAAAGTGGCAATTGTCCCTGAATAAAGAAAAGTGTGAAGTTATTCATATGAGTACTAAAAGAAATCCGTTAAATTTCCTTCTCCTTCAGCATGACAACGTCACACCACACATGAGTGCTGCGACATCTGCAACAATCCAATGCCTTGTTTTCACTGTCATAGATCATCCTCCATACCGTCATGATTTGGTCCCATTACGTTTTCATCTGTTTCCCAAACTTAAAGAAGAGCTTCGAGTTATCCACTTTGATAGCGATGAAGCAGTGAAAGCAGAGGTGAGAGTGTGGCTCCGTCAACAAAGTCAAACATTCTACAGTGGTGATATAAACAAACTTGTCGGATGGCCGAAACAGCTATGGCGACCGCTCACATAAAGGGGGAAATCCGGGATCGACCCGGTCCGACACAAAGTTGTCGCTATTGAATTCATTTCTGTGCCAAACTGCGGCCGATATGATAATTTATATTATTTCGTCACTGTATGTACGGCTACAGGATCAAGAATGGCGACTGTTCTTTCGGACATGTCCGAAAGAACAGACACCACACATATACTAAAAAAGAAGTTACAGGTTGACTATGTTGAATGATAAGTGCGTAGACATGAAGAATAAAGATATAGACTTTCAATAACGTTTGTTTTGTTTAAAATGCCTTAAGACTTTTCAGGCACCCTGTTGCCCGAACGGATGAATTTTTATATACAAGTTATAACATCTTTAGGAAGAATGTGTTATTCTCTTACTGTATTAAACGAACAGAACTTTTACTTTGTCACAATCGTTGTAATTCGTGTGCTACATTTCAAAACAAGTGTTATTGGATTTATTCTATTGGCTAAACTGAATGTTTTAACGTGAGATGTCATTTATCTGTGTCAATTTTTGGCTGAGGAACTGAATGGAGTGCATTATTTTCCTGTGTAAACAGCATATTTGATCAATTTTTAGAGAAAACAGTATCATCTCTCGCTAAATACGGTGAAGATTTGTTGGTTGGTTGATTTGGGGGAGAGGACCAAACAGCGAGGACATCGGTCCCATCGGAGCAGGGAAGGATGGGGAAGGAAGTCGATCGTGCCTTTTCAAAGGAACCATCCGGGAATTTGCCTGAAGTGATTCAGTAGAATGACGGAAAATCTAAATCACGATGAGCGGACGCGAGTTTCGACCTTCGTCCTCCCGAAAGCGAATCCAGTGTTCTAACCACTGTACTACCTCGCTCGGTGGTGAAGATCTGTGAAGGACTCCAACAATGTCTCTAGCTTTAGTGTTTACGGTAAAAATCCACCCAACTTCCGGGCATCGTTCACTCACGTGTTTCTGTCAGCCGTTCGTACCGTGGTACACATATTTCATTCTGTTATCGAGCTTGTTACAGCCGGCGAGAAACACTCAATTAACCCCAGCGTCCTCAGCTAATGAAACATCGAACTTATCACGCAACATTTCCAAACGACACTTAGCGTTGAAAGATGCGTGTTAACGACTCATTTGCACACAGGTCATAATTTCTTCACTGTATTTAATAAAATTATAAACAGCCGACCAGTTGCAATGGATAAAAAATTCTTTACCTAGGTTTCAACAAATTTAATTTTGTATTCTTCAGAAGGTGGCAATTTTACATTGGTATGGACTGATGTATCATCGCCGTTTTTACAAATCACTGTATTTAATTTCATTTTTTCGATATCTCTTTTCCGCTGCAACCGTTTCTGCATCGTTTCGTGCTTTTTTTTCAGGTAAGTAGAACATAAAGAAGTCATTTAACTGTTATTCGATGGTGCTGAGTCACAGTCATACAGTATTTTTTGAAACAATACACTACCATTTGACTGTATTTTGCTGTATATTTCTTTCGAACATCTACATCTACGTGATTACTCTGCCGTTCACAATAAAGCGCCTGGCGGAGGGATCAATGAAACACCTTCAAGAAGTCTCTCTACCGTTCCATTCTCGAACGGCGCGAGGGAAAAACGAGCACCTAAATTTTTCTGAGCGAGCCCTGATTTCTCTTATTTTACCGTGATGATCATTTCTCCCTATGTAGGTGGGTGCCAACAGAATGTTTTCGCAATTGGAGGAGGAAACTAGTGATTGAAATTTCATGAGAAGTGCCCGTCGCAACTAAAAACGCCTTTGTTTTAATGATTGTCACTCCACTGTACGTACCATGTCTGTGGCACTATCTGCCTTATTTCGCGATGTCATCCGTCAGTCCCGCCTAATGAGGATCCCACACCGCACAGCAATACTCCATAATAGGGCGGACAAGCGTGGTGTAAGCAGTCTCTTCAGTAGACCTGTTGCACCTTCTAAGTGTTCCGCCAGTGAATCGCAGTCTTTGGCTTGCTCTACCCACAACATTATCTATGTGATCGTTCCAATTTAGGTCATTTGTAATTGTAATGCATAAGTATTTAGTTGAATTTACAGCCTTCAGATTTGTGTAACTTATCGCGTAGTCAAAATTTAGAGGATTTCTTTTAGTACTCACGTGAATAACTTCAAACTTTTATATATTCAGGGTCAAGTGCCACTTCGCGCACCATAACGATATCTTATCTAAATCATTTTTCAATTCGTTTTAGTCATCTGATGACTTTACAAGACGGTAAATGACAGCGTCATCTGCAATCTAAGACTGCTACTAAGATTGTTTCCGATATCATTAATATAGATCAGGAACAATACAGGGCCTATAACACTTCCTTGGGGAACGCCGGATATTACTTCTGTTTTACTCGATGACTTTCCTTCTATTACCACGAACTGTAACCTTTCTGACAGGAAATCACGCATCCAGTCGCACAACTAGGGTGATACTCTATAGGCACGCAGTTTGGTTAGAAGGCGCTTGTGAGGAACGTTGTCGAAAGCCTTCTGGAAATCTAAAAATATGGAATGAATTTGACATCCCCTGTCGATAGCATTCGTTACTTGATGAGTATAAAGAGCTAGTTGTGTTTCACAAGAACGACATTTCCTGAATCCGTGCTGACTATGTGTCAATAAATAGTTTTGTTCGAGGTACTTCATAATGTTCGAATACAGTATATGTTCCAAACCCCTAATGCAAACCTACTTAAGTGATATGGGCCTGTAATTCAACGGATTACTCCTACTTCCCTTTTTGGGTATTGGTGTGACTTGAGCAATTTTCCAGTCCTTAGGTACGGATCTTTCTGTGAGCGAGCGCTTGTATATAATTGCTAAATATATAGCTCTTGTATCAGTATACTCTGAGGGGAAACTGACTGGAATACAATCTGAACCATAAGCCTTGGCTTTATTAAGTGATTTAAGCTGCTTTGCGACACTGAGGACATCTACTTCTATGTCAATTGTAATAGCAACCCACAAGGATTTCTGCAAACAATAAACTGAAAGGCTTATACACCAGTTGTTCATTGTCTGTCCGGATAGCCTCATGTATTATAACGCTGTTTCTGGGATTTGGGCAGGTGCACCGACTTGCGACAGAATCCGCCTGGCAGATTAATGACGATGGCCGGTGTGCTAGCCAGCCTGAAAATAGTTTATGTGGTTTTTAGGCGCTTTGCCACAACCAACTAGATGAATACCGGTTTGGTACCTAAGTACTGCCTCAGTTGTACTATTCTCTAACAGGTAGAAAAGATTCGCACCCTTTTGCATGGGTAACACTACACGCAGACAGTAGGAGTACTTTTATCCCCTGGCAGTGGGGTGGGAGTAACAGAGAAGCGACATGAAGGGCATGAGTCCACTCCTTAAATTAACCATGGCAAATCATTTCATAACCATGCCGAACCACAAAGAGCCGGAAAAAAGGCAAAGAAAAAATACACCAATACTTCATTCATTGACAATGTGTATGAAGTAGAACAATAATAAAATAACCCTAAAACCCATAGATCAATGATATTCTACCAAGGCGTACAATACCTACACTCTTTTGCGAATTCCACGAAATTGCGTGATGGGAAATGGTGGATACATTCCACATGAGCCTTTCTCAGTCAGTATACTTTGTGGGGTGTGCTGCTGAAATATATACACTGGCGTGTAAAACTTAAGGACGAAAGCAACTTCCGCATGATGTACATAGCACGATGAAACTTGGGTCATACACAGAAACAACTGCTACAGTACAGTACAGTACAGTACAAAAGTTAACTGAAAGAAATACGCAATGAAACGAACAGAAATGGTACTTTTATTCAAAGGCAATAATTGCACTGAAGTCACCTTGATTTATGATGGTCTCCTGGACTTTACGGTGGCAGGACATAGTACTCAATAGTTGTGTGTGATCCGCACGGACTGAAATTCAAACTCTGGAACATGCTCACACGCTGGCCACGAGGTTGGTAAGGAGTTGTTGTGGTAGGGCGTTCCAGTCCACCATCAGCGTGGTTGACAACAACTGGACGGTTGTTGGTGCATGTGGACTTGCTACAGTACGTCTCCCTAAAGCATTCCATACGTGCTCGGTGGGATTTAACTCAGGGTAAAGGGCAGGCCTGTTCTTTCGCCGGATATCCTGTCGTTCCAAGAGCTTCCCCACCTGCACTGCTAGACGCGATCGCACACTGTCAACCTTAAAAATAAATTCAGGGCCAAAGGCACCCCTGAAAAGATGCACCGGAGATGGAGTACAGTGTCACAATAACGTTGACCAATGAGTGCACCGTGTTCAAAGTTTGGAGGTGAGCACTCCCGTGCAACACTATGCCTCCCGACACCATAACACCTAGACCACTAAAGTAAACATGTTCGACGATGCTGGACGTACCTTCATATAGTGAGAGGTGGTAACATGTAATGCACCCACGAACATTGTTCGATTTACACAGAAGGTGATTTTGAAAGGATGCATGACTGAATAGGTTTACATGCGAACGTCTAACCGCTGGAATTTCTTTTAAGCTTTGACAGAATCATGTTACTGGAAGTTTGAGAAGAAATACAGACCGTCGCAATCTTTTTTAGTATCATTCCATTACAATGTGCCTCAACTTAATCACATCAATTTGATTTCACAAGTACATGCATATGGCTACAAACTTCCATTTTATGTAAAGACAAATCCGCAACATATCTGCATCTTTTCTTTTCGAATCATTGTGGACTACATGGCAGAGCGTATTTTTACCCTGTAGTTGTTCTGTTTCCGTTCGATACGCATATGGAGCATGGGAAGGACCACAGCACGTACTAACCTGTGCAGCTGTCATTTTATTCTCCGGATCTCTAAAGGACCGATACGTAGGCGTTTGACAAAAATTTGTAATTTTTACCATCAAAGTCAGTTCCTGGAATTTGCTAAGGAGATTCTCGTGAGATATGACGCATCTTAGTTCGAGTGTCTGCCCGTTAAGGAATTTCAACATTTCTGTCACACACTGTCGCTAATTAAACAAGCCTGTGGGAATTAGCACCGCCCTTCTTTCTGATGTCCGCTGTTAATACGCTGATATACTTCTATTGCAGAGACTTAGTTATATCGCACAGTGCTGGAGGATTGTGTGCTATGCAGAGCCAAATTATATACTCGATCATACTGTCCTTGATAACCCACATATAAATGATGAAAAATTGACTCAAAGCCAAATACACATATAGTGGACACAAAGGATAAAATACATTAGTGAAAGTACTGAAATAACTGCCGGAACTTGAAGTCAGAGTCGGGCCTGACCTGGATCGAATTCACCTCGCGGACTAACGTCGAGGGCTGTTGAGCCGGCCATCCTGGATGTGGTATTTACTTGATTTCTTACTTCCCACTAGGTAAATACAACGCCTCAGCTACGAGGAATTTTCAGAAGATAAGTGTACTAGATTACTTTTTTTTTTAGAAAAAGTATACTTGAAAAAATTACAGGAAATTGTTGATAAACTTGTTGACTTTTTTTCCACATGATCACCATTTCGTTCAATGCATGTGGTGAGCCGTGGCAAAAGTATGTTTATGCTCTCCTCGAAGAAGTCTCCCGTCAGCTCCTTCCCCATTTCAGAACCTCTTTCGGTATCTGCTAGTAGGTTGACAATTTAATTCCACTCACGTATTAAGAGAGTAATGTGACCCATCTTATGCGAAGTTTCCAGTATCCCAGTGTTTCTGTCAGTATCTCTTATAAGAGAGCTCAAGAGAGTTATAGAAACATTGCATAAATTTCAAACACTGTCAATCGGCTGTCTTCACAAACACTTTCCTCGAGTTCTTGCACCAACTCATCATCCACAACGGAAGATCTTCCACTCATCTATTCGTCATGAATATTTGTTCTGCCTCCAAAAAAAGTACCTACACCACTTATACACGTTCATTCTGTTCATAACAGCTTCACCGTAAACTGTTTTGATGGTTCAAATGGCTCTAAGCACTGTGGGACTTAACGGCTGAGGTCATCAGTCATCTAGATTTAAAACTACTTAAATCTAACTAACCTAAGGACAGGATTCGAAACTGCGGCCGTAGCAGCAGCGTGGTTCCGGCGGTCTGAAGCGCTAGAGCCGTTCGGCCACAACGGCCAGCGTAAACTGTTTTGATCCGCGAAAAATAGTCAGTAGGCGTTATTCCAAGAAGAAGATCACAGCACGTGATTCGCACTTGGCAGGATTTACATCGACATCTTTCACGCAACAAGGCACTACAAAGTGAGTTCTTTCTGCCGTGTTCGTGCGATGCTCGCTCTGGTCAGGGGATCCACCTCTACCATTCAGTGTTGCCAGTCCTCAAAAAAGAGTACACTTACTTTCTGAACATTTGGAAAATGCGCAAACATTTGGAAAATGGTCTCACACTTGCTCACGAGATTTTCTCTAGACACAGACAGATGGGGTATACACTCGTAGAGTCTGTCCCGTAGGATGAATACGAGGATGATGACCATATACGTGTAGTCTCCTTAAACCCGTAACTATCAACATCATTATCAAAAACCCTGAACACATATTTATTGAATTATTTCCCAGTTGAACATACACTATGTGATCAAAAGTATCCGGACACCTGGCTGAAAGTGACTTACAAGTTCGTGGCGTCCTCCATCGATAATGCTGGAATTCAATATGGTGTTGGCCCACACTTAGCCTTGATGACAGCTTCCACTCTTGCAGGCATACGTTCAATCAGGTGCTGGAAGCTTTCTTGGGGACAGCCAGGTATTCACGGAGTGGTGCACTGAGGAGAGGTATCGATGTCGATCGGTGAGGCCTGGCAAGACGTCGGCGTTCCAAAGCATCCCAAAGTTGTTCTATAGGATTCAGGTCAGGACTCTGTGCAGGTCAGTTAATTACAGGGATGTGATTGTCGTGTAAGCACTCCGCCACGGGCCGTGCATTATGAATACGTGCTCGATCGTGTTGAAAGATGCAATCGCCATGCCCGAATTGCTCTTTAACAGTGGGAAGCTAGAAGATGCTTAAAACATCAATGTAGGCCTGTGCTGTGATAATGCCACGCAAAACAACAAGGGTTGTAAGCCCCCTCCATGAAAAACACAACCACACCATAACACCAACGCCTCCGAATTTTACTGTTGGTACTACACACGCTGACAGATGACGTTCACCGGGCATTAGCCATACCCACAGCCTGCCATCGGATCGCTACATTGTGTACCGTGATTTGTCACTCCACACAACGTTTTTCCACTGTTCAATCGTCCAATGTTTACGCTCCTTACACCAAGCGAGGCGTCATCGGTATTTACCGGCGTGATGTGTGGCTTATGAGCAGCCGCTCAACCATGAAATCCAAGTTTTCTCACCTTCCGCCTAACTCTCGTAGTACTTGCAGTGGTTCCTGATGCAGTTTGGAACTCCTGTGTGATGGTCTGGATAGATGTCTGCCTATTACACATTACGACCCTCTTCAACTGTCGGCGGTCTCTGTCAGTCAACAGACGAGGTCTGCCTGTACGCTTTTATGCTGTACATGTCCCTTCACGTTTTTACTTCACTATCACATCGTAAACAGTGGACCTAGGGATGTTTAGCAGTGTGGAAATCTCGCGTACAGACGTATGACACACGTGACACCCAATCACGTGACCATGTTCGAAGTCCGTGGGTTCCCGGGAGAGCCCCATCCTGCTCTCTCACGATGTCTAATGACTAATGAGGTCGCTGATATGGAGTATCTGGAAATAGGTGACAGCACAATGCACCTAATATGAAAAATGCATGTTTTGGGGGGTGTCCGCATGCATTTGATCACACAGCGTAGTGACCACATGATTACGAGTAACTGAGAAAGTGTTAAGAAATTCCATACAGCATAGAGCTATTAGTACAGAAAATACACATAGTCTTCATTAACATTGGATGACGTGAGCTCAGCCGGGAAACTCTGAGTTCAGGCCTGACTATTTACTGGCTGGAAGAAATGAGTATCCACACAAAATGAAAAGGTATCATATTGCGTACCAAAGTGGCGTGAGGTGTCCACATTTATTTATACAAAGTCATCAGACCAGAGTAAAAAAACCATTTGTTCAGCACGGCTCGATGCTCATAGACTCCCCCTGTACAGTGTTTCCCAGTTAGCCATATATGCACTGACGGAAAAATATCATAATACCGAAAATCGATTAACGTAGAGTAATAAAATTTTGGGAGTACATTTTCCTACATAACATATTTAAGTGATTAACACTGCAAGTGCACAGGTTAATGTAAGCGCGAGATAAG
Source organism: Schistocerca americana (assembly GCF_021461395.2). NCBI lineage: Eukaryota > Metazoa > Arthropoda > Insecta > Orthoptera > Acrididae > Schistocerca > Schistocerca americana. The sequence continues at coordinate 534,385,694 of NC_060130.1, forward strand.
CCACTGCAAACGTTAAATGTTGGTACATTAATAACCGATGTAACCGCCAGAATGCTGAATTCAAACATGCAAACGTGCATGCATTGTGTTGTACAGGTGCCGAATGTCAGGTTGTGGGATGTAGTTCCATGCCTGTTGCACTTGGCCGGTCAGTACAGGGACACTTAATGCTGTTTGTGAATACGCTGAGTTATCGTCCGATGATGTCCCATGTGTGATCGATTGGAGACAGACCCGGCGATCGACCAGGACAGGGCATCATGTCAACACTCTGTAGAGTATGTTGGGATACAATAGCAAATATCCCCTGAAATACTGCTCATGAATGGCAGCACAACAGGTCGAATCACCAGAGAACCAGAGAACATATCCTAAGCTTCTGTTCTCAACTTATATTTAAGGGAGGACAAAACACATTCTGTGCTCTATTTTCCCTCTATAATTTCAATAATTAATTTAGACGCTATCAGAAAGAATTTTTCTTTTTAAAAAAAGTTTTATTTGGAAAGATATTAATAAATTTTTCGAAATGATTATTAGTAGTACGCCGCTTCATAAAATGGTGACTTTGCTCTAGCTCACTTTTACTAGTTACTTCATCATTAAGCCTAGGAATCACGAACTTTACAATTTTTTAAAACATAACTATCATGCTCTGAAAGGCAACATAGGATTTTAAAATAGCCACATTTTCGACTATTTTGCAATTTACTTCATTACCTTAGATTTTGCTTTACTTAGAAATTCGAGTAACCTTTGTGAGCTCTAACTTCATTTTGCTCAATTATCGTCCAGATTAGTATGCTAAAGAAGTTATTTGTTTGTCAGCAGTTACTTTACTCTGTTACACACATAAATAAAAAGCTGTCTTTACCGTAACATATTAATACTCTGGAATCTGCATTTTTAGCAAATTCGTTTACCTCTATTGTTGTCTGATGTGTCAACCCATGAACCATGGACCTTACCGTTGGTGGGGAGGCTTGCGTGCCTCAGCGATACAGATAGTCGTACCGTAACTGAAACTACAACGGAGGGGTATCTGTTGCGAGGCCAGATAAACGTTTGAATCCTGAAGAGGGGGCAGCAGCCTTTTCAGTAGTTGCAGGGGCAACAGTCTGGATGATTGACTGATCTAGCTTTGTAATATCAACCAAAATGGCCTTGCGGTGCTGGTACTGCGAACGGCTGAAAGCAAGGGGAACTATAGCATTACAGCATTACCAAATGGTTAAATGATGATGGCGAACTCTTGGGTAAAATATTCCGGAGGTAAAATAGTCTCCCATTCGGATCTCCGGTTAGAGGCGCCATGTCACTAATCGTGCGGCCCCTCCCACCGGAGGTTCGAGTCCTCCCTCGGGCATGGGTGTGTGTGTTGTCCTTAGCTTTAAGTTAGTTTAAGTAGTGTGTAAGTCTAGGGACCGATGACCTCAGCAGTTTGGTCCCTCAGGAATTCAAACACATTTGAACATTCTAATCTTCGGTGGTGACTAATCAGGAGGACGTCGTCGTCAAGAGAATCAAAACTGGCGTTCTACGGATCGGAACGTGGTATGTCAGATCCCTTAATCGGGCAGGTAGGTTAGAAAATTTAGAATGGGGAAATTGATATGTTCTACATCTACATCTACATCTACATTTATACTCCGCAAGCCACCCAACGGTGTGTGGCGGAGGACACTTTACGTGCCACTGTCATTACCTCCCTTTCCTGTTCCAGTCGCGTATGGTTCGCGAAAGGACGACTGTTTGAAAGCCTCCATGCGCGCTCTAATCTCTCTAATTTTACATTCGTGATCTCCTCGGGAGGTATAAGTAAGGGGAAGCAATATATTCGATACCTCATCCAGAAACGCACCCTCTCGAAACCTGGCGAGCAAGCTACACCGCGATGCAGAGCGCCTCTCTTGCAGAGTCTGCCACTTGAGTTTGTTAAACATCTCCGTAACGCTATCACGGTTACCAAATAACCCTGTGACGAAACGCGCCGCTCTTCTTTGGATCTTCTCTATCTCCTCCGTCAACCCGATCTGGTACGGATCCCACACTGATGAGCAATACTCAAGTATAGGTCGAACGAGTGTTTTGTAAGCCACCTCCTATGTTGATGGACTACATTGTCTAAGGACTCACCCAATGAATCTCAACCTGATACCCGCCTTACCAACAATTAATTTTATATGATCATTCCACTTCAAATCGTTCCGCACGCATACTCCCAGATATTTTACAGAAGTAACTGCTACCAGTGTTTGTTCCGCTATCATATAATCATACAATAAAGGATCCTTCTTTCTATGTGTTCGCAATACATTACATTTGTCTATGTTAAGGGTCAGTTGCCACTCCCTGCACCAAGTGCCTATCCGCTGCAGATCTTCCTGCATTTCGCTACAATTTTCTAATGCTGCAACTTCTCTGTATACTACAGCATCATCCGCGAAAAGCCGCATGGGACTTCCGACACTATCTACTAGGTCATTTATATATATAGTGAAAAGCAATGGTCCCATAACACTCCCCTGTGGCACGCCAGAGGTTACTTTAACGTCTGTAGACGTCTCTCCATTGATAACAAAATGCTGTGTTCTGTTTGCTAAAAACTCTTCAATCCAGCCACACAGCTGGTCTGATATTCCGTAGGCTCTTACTTTGTTTACCAGGCGACAGTGCGGTACTGTATCGAACGCTTTCCGGAAGTCAAGAAAAATAGCATCTACCTGGGAGCCTGTATCTAATATTTTCTGGGTCTCATGAACAAATAAAGCGAGTTGGGTCTCACACGATCGCTGTTTCCGGAATCCATGTTGATTCCTACATAGTAGATTCTGGGTTTCCAAAAACGACATGATACTCGAGTAAAAAACATGTTCTAAAATTCTACAACAGATCGACGTCAGAGATATAGGTCTATAGTTTTGCGCATCTGCTCGACGACCCTTCTTGAAGACTGGGGCTGCCTGTGCTCTTTTCCAATCATTTGGAACCTTCCGTTCCTCTAGAGGCTTGCGGTACATGGCTGTTAGAAGGGGGGCAAGTTCTTTCGCGTACTCTGTGTAGAATCGAATTGGTATCCCGTCAGGTCCAGTGGACTTTCCTCTGTTGAGTGATTCCAGTTGCTTTTCTATTCTTTGGACACTTATTTCGATGTCAGCCATTTTTTCGTTTGTGCGAGGATTTAGAGAAGGAACTGCAGTGCGGTCTTCCTCTGTGAAACAGCTTTGGAAAAAGGTGTTTAGTATTTCAGCTTTACGCGTGTCATCCTCTGTTTCAATGCCATCATCATCCCGGAGTGTCTGGATATGCTGTTTCGAGCCACTTACTGATTTAACGTAAGACGAGAACTTCCTAGGATTTTCTGTCAAGTCGGTACATAGAATTTTACTTTCGAATTCACTGAACGCTTCACGCATAGCCCTCCTTACGCTAACTTTGACATCGTTTAGCTTCTGTTTGTCTGAGAGGTTTTGGCTGCGTTTAAACGTAGAGTGCAGCTCTCTTTGCTTTCGCAGTAGTTTCCTAACTTTGTTGTTGTACCACGGTGGGTTTTTCCCGTCCTTCACAGTTTTACTCGGCACGTACCTGTAGAAAACGCATTTTACGATTGCCTTGAACTTTTTCCATAAACACTCAACATTGTCAGTGTCGGAACAGAAATTTTCGTTTTGATCTGTTAGGTAGTCTGAAATCTGCCTTCTATTACTCTTGCTAAACAGATAAACCTTCCTCCCTTTTTTTATATTCCCACTAACTTCCATATTCAGGGATGCTGCAACGGCCTTATGATCACTGATTCCCTGTTCTGTACATACAGAGTCGATAAGTTCGGGTCTGTTTGTTATCAGTAGGTCCAAGATGTTATCTCCACGAGTCGGTTCTCTGTTTAATTGCTCGAGGTAATTTTCGGATAGTGCACTCAGTATAATGTCACTCGATGCTCTGTCCCTACTACCCGTCCTAAACATCTGAGTGTCCCAGTCTATATCTGGTAAATTGAAATCTCCACCTAAGACTATAACATGCTGAGAAAATTTATGTGAAATGTATTCCAAATTTTCTATCAGTTGTTCTGCCACTAATGCTGCTGAGTCGGGAGGTCGGTAAAAGGAGCCAATTATTAACCTAGCTCGGTTGTTGAGTGTAACCTCCACCCATAATAATTCACAGGAACTATCCACTTCTATTTCACTACAGGATAAACTACTACTAACAGCGACGAACACTCCACCACCGGTTGCATGCAATCTATCCTTTCTAAACACCGTCTGTACCTTTGTAAAAATTTCGGCAGAATTTATCTCTGGCTTCAACCAGCTTTCTGTACCTATAACGATTTCGGCTTCGGTGCTTTCTATCAGCGCTTGAAGTTCCGGTACTTTACCAACGCAGCATCGACAGTTTACAATTACAATACCGATTGCTGCTTGGTCCCCGCATGTCCTGACTTTGCCCTGCACCCGTTGAGGCTGTTGCCCTTTCTGTACTTGCCCAAGGCCATCTAATCTAAAAAACCGCCCAGCCCACGCCACACAACCCCTGCTACCCGTGTAGCCGCTTGTTGCGTGTAGTGGACTCCTGACCTATCCAGCGGAACCCGAAACCCCACCACCCTATGGCGCAAGTCGAGGAATCTGCAGCCCACACGGTCGCAGAACCGTCTCAGCCTTTGAATCAGCCCCTCCACTCGGCTCTGTACCAAAGGTCCGCAGTCAGTTCTGTCGACGATGCTGCAGATGGTGAGCTCTGCTTTCATCCCGCTAGCGAGACTGGCAGTCTTCACCAAATCAGATAGCCGCCGGAAGCCAGAGAGAATTTCCTCGGATCCATAGCGACACACATCATTGGTGCCGACATGAGCGACCACCCGCAGCTGGGTGCACCCTGTACCCTTCATGGCATCTGGAAGGACCCTTTCCACATCTGGAATGACTCCCCCCGGTATGCACACGGAGTGCACATTGGTTTTCTTCCCCTCTCTTGCTGCCATATCCCTAAGGGGCCTCATTACGCGCCTGACGTTGGAGCTCCCAACTACCAGTAAGCCCACCCTCTGCAACCGCCCGGATCTTGCAGACTGAGGGGCAACCTCTGGAACAGGACAAGCAGCCATGTCAGGCTGAAGATCAGTATCAGCCTGAGACAGAGCCTGAAACCGGTTCGTCAGACAAACCGGATAGGCCTTCCGCTCAGCCCTCCGGAATGTCTTTCGCCCCCTGCCACACCTTGAGACGACCTCCCACTCTACCACAGGCGAGGGATCAGCCTCAATGCGGGCAGTATCCCGGGCAACCACAGTCGTAGTCCGATCGGGGGATGCGTGGGACGAGCTGGCCGTCCCCGACAAACCCCCATCCGGAACACCACAGTGATGCTCATTGGCAACAGCCTCAAGCTGTGTGACCGAAGCCAACACTGCCTGAAGCTGGGAGCGAAGGGACGCCAACTCAGCCTGCATCCGAACACAGCAGCTGCAGTCCCTATCCATGCTAAAAACTGTTGTGCAAAGAACGTCTGAACTAATCTACAGAGAGCGCAAACAAATCGACACAAAATTTAAACGGTTATTAAAATACAAGACTGCCTAGTAAATGCAGTAATGCTGCTACTTGCGCACTGCTGACACACTGCTCGGCGGTGGAAGGAGACTACGTGATTTTGCACTATTCAGGTACTAAAATGCGATGCTACAATTCTCAAATACTATAATACGCCCGAAATTTATGAATTAACAGTGCAAGTACCAAAAACACGCAAAGAAATTAAGAATTAAACTATGTAACAAATGAGTGTGCTAGGAGTATATGACTTGCTGCTGCAGCTGCTTATCCAACGACGGCAGGGAGCACACTGGCTGTGACCAACCGACACTGGCCGTTCAAAACAAAAACAGAAGACAAAAGACTACGCGAATTTACACTATTCAGGTACTAAAACGCGATGCTACAACTCTCAAATACTATAATACGCGCGAAATTTATGAATTAAACAATGCAAGTACCAAAAACACGCAAAAAATTAAGAATTAAACTATGTAACAAACGAGTGAGCTAGGAGTATACGACTTGCTGCTGCAGCTGCTTATCCAACGGCGGCAGGGAGTTAGATATAGTGCGAACTAGTGAAGTTCGATGGCAGGAGGAACAAGACTTCTAATCAGGTGAATACTGGGTTATAAATACAAAATCAAATAACGGTAATGCACGATTGGGTTTAATAACGAAAAAAAAATAGGAACGCGGATTTGCTACTACTAACAGCAAAGTGAACGTATTATTGTAGCCAAGATATGACCCAAAGCCCACGCTTACCACAGTAGTATAAGTTTATATGCCAACTAGCTCCTCGGATGATAAAAATATTGAAGAAATGTTTGATGCGATAAAAGAAATTATTCATATAGTTAAGGGAGACGAAAATTTAGTAGTCATAGGGGACGGGAATGTGATTGTAGGAAAAGGAAGAGAAGGAAAAGTAGTAGGTGAATATGGACTGGGAGTAGGGAATGAAAGGGGAAGTCGCCTGGTAGAATTTTACACAGAGCATAACTTAATCATAGTTGGCTCTTGGATTAAGTATCATGAGAGAAGGTTGTATACGTGGTAGAGGCCTGGCGACACTGGAAGGTTCAAAATGGTTCAAATGCCTCTGAGCACTATGGGACTTAACAACTGAGGTCATCAGTCCACTAGACTTAGAACTACTTAAACCGAACTAACCTAAGGACATCACACACATCCATGCCCGAGGCAGGATTCGAACCTGCGACCGTAGCAGCAACGCAGTTCCGGACTGAAGCGCCTAGAACCGCTCGGCCACACCGGTCGGCGACACTGGAAGGTTTCAGATAGATTATATAATGGTAAGACAGAGATTTATAAACCAAGTTTTAAATTATAAGACATTTCCAGGGGCAGATGTGAAATCTGACTACAATTTATTGGTTATGAACTGTAGATTAAAACTGAAGAAATTGGAAAAAGGTAGGAATTTAAGGAGATGAGACCTGGATAAACGGAAGGAATCAGAGGTTGTAGAGAGATTCAGAGGGTGTATTAGGGAACGATTGACAAGGACAGGGGAAAGAAATACAGAAAAAGGAGAGGTAGCTTTGAGAGATGGAATAGTGAAGGCAGCAAAGGATCAAGTAGGTAGAGAGACGGGGCCTAGTAGAAATCCTTGGGTAACGGAAGAGATATTGAATTTAATTGATGAAAGAAAGAAATATAAAAATTAAATAAATAAAGCAGACGAAAAGGAATACAAACGTTTCGAAAATGACACCGACAGGAAGTACAAATTGGCTAAGTAGGGCTGGCTAGAGGACAATTACAAAGATGTAGAAGCATGTATCACTAGGGGTAAGATAGATACAGCCAACAGAAAAATAAAGAGACCCCTTGGAGAAAAGAGAACCACAAATATGAATATCAAGAGCTCAGATGGAAAACCCGTCCTATGGAAAGAAGGGAAAGCAGAAAGGTGGAGCGATTATGTAGAGCGTCTGTACATGGGCGATGTACTTGGAGGAAATATTATGGAAATGGAATAAAACGTAGATGGAGATGAAATGAGAGATATGATACTGCGTGCAGAATCTGACAGAGCGCTGAAAGACCTAAGTCGAAGCAAAGCCGCGGGAGTAGACAAAATTCCATTAGAACTACTGATAGCCTTGGGAGTGCCAGCCATAACAAAACTATTCCATCTGGTGGGCAAGATGTATGAGACAGGCGAAATACTCTCAGACTTCAAGAAGAGTATAGTAATTCCAATCCCAAAGAAAGCAGGTGTTGACAGGTGTTAAAATTACCGAACTATCAGTTTAGTAAATCACGGTTGCAAACTACTAACACGAATTATTTACAGGCGAATGGAAAAACTAGTCGAAGCCGATCTCGGGGAAGTTCAGTTTGGATTCCGTAGAAATGTTGTAGCACGTGAGGCAATACTGACCCTACGACTTATCTTAGAAGATAAGTTACGGGAAGGCAAACCTACGTTCTAGCATTTGTAGACTTAGATAAAGCTTTTGACAATGTTGACTGCAATGCTGTCTTCCAAGTTCTGAAGGTGTCAGGGGTAAAATACAGGGAGTGAAAGGCTATTTAAAATTTGTACAGAAATCAGATGGCAGTTGTAAGACTCGAGGGGCATGAAAGGGAAGCAGTGGTTGCGAAGGGAGTGATACAGGGTTGTAGCCTATCCCCTATGTTATTCACTCTGTACATTGAGCAAGCACCAAAGGAAACAAAAGAAAAATTTGGAGTAGGACGAAGAAATAAAAACTTTGAGGTTTGCTGACGACATTGTATTTCTGTCAGGTACACCAAAGGACCTGGAAGAGGAGCTGAACGGAATGGACAGTGTCTTCAAGGGAGGATATAAGATGAACATTAACAAAAGCAAAACGAGGATAATGGAATGTAGTCGAATTAAATCAGGTAATGCTGAGGGGATTAGATTAGAAAATGAGACACTTAAAGTAATAAATGAGTTTTGCTATTTCGGGAGTAAAATAACTGATGTAGGGAAGTAGAGAGGATATAAATAGAGAAGTCGAGAGGATATAAAATGTTGACTCGTATGTCAAGGAAAGCGATTCTGAAGGAGAGAAATTTGTTAACATCGAGTATAGATTTAAGTGTCAGGACGTCTTTTCTGAAAGTATTTGTATGGAGCGTAGCCATGTATAGAAGTGAAACATGGACAATAAACAGTTTGGATAAAAAGAGAATAGAAGCTTTCGAAATGTGGTGTTACGGAAGAGTGCTGAAGATTAGATGGGTACATCACGCAACTTATGAGGAGGTACTGGATAGAATTGGGGAGAAGAGGAATTTGTGGCACAACTTGATTAGAAGAAGGGTCAGGTTGGCAGGACACGTTCGTTCTGATGCATTAAGGGATCACCAGTTTAATACTGGAGGGAAGCGTGGAGGGTAAAAATCGTAGAGGAAGACCAAAAGATGAATACAGTAAGCAGATTCAGAAGGATGTAGGTTGCAGTAGTTATTCGGAGAGGAAGAGGCTTGCAGAGGATAAAGTAGCTTGGAGAGCTGCATCAAACCAGTCTCTGTACTGAAGACCACCACAACAACATGTGTCAATATTAATCTGTTAATTGTCCATCTGCCTTAAGCAAGATTACATGTTTCTCAACACTTTTTGTGAGATGTGAGGGGATTACACACCAGTTTTCCACAATTTCACTGTATGTGCTAGCCTGCTGGCTTCATTTCTCGTATTTCTCCCTATTTTCATTTATCCATATGTTTCAGTTTCCTACATATTCCGACCCTTCTTTCTCCATTTTATGGAGGAGGAGGAGATTAGTGTATAACGTCCCGTCGACAACAAGGTCATTAGAGACGGAGCGCAAGCTCGGGTGAGGGAAGGATGGGGAATGAAATCGGCCGTGCCCTTTCAAAGGAACCATCCCGGCATTTGCCTGAAGCGATTTAGGGAAATCACGGAAAACCTAAATCAGAATGGCCGGAGACGGGATTGAACCGTCGTCCTCCCGAATGCGAGTCCAGTGTGCTAACCACTGCGCCACCTCGCTCGGTCTCCATTTTATCTTGGTCAGCCTACTGAACTCTTTATTTACACATGTTTTAGATGTGATCTTCACACCACTTTCACACATCTCCTATAATTAATATCAAAACGCTTTGGCTTGCTTCTATTGGCACCACATTATTACTCTCTGTTACCTACAGACAACCTTACTTCCAACATGAAAATTATTAATTTATGGAGAGTTTATTCTTTCAGATTTCAGGAACTTTTAGGTGGAATTACTTCTCTTAACGCAAAGTATCTGTATTTTGTTGTTAATAATCCTTTTTGTGTATCTTATTTATTATTTCTTTACTATAGCTTTAATTTTTCTATAATTTGTGCTCACAAGTTACCCGTTGTCATTTTAACATTCAGAATTTGCTATGGAGAACTGCCTCTCATATTCTCTTGTAAGTCGTCATTCAGATACAGTAATTTTCAGGAATCGTTGTTACTTACTAGGAAGATATTACAGACTAGTAGCATATGCACAAGATGAGCGCACACATTCCTTACCTACTACAGACAGAACAGAAGAAGAGAATGAAACTTGAAACGGAAATAAAGTTTCATCCAGCTGGGACCTCACAGTACGCCAAACTGTGTACTCGCCAAAGAGTGGCAGGCTCCCTACAGAATCTAATTACTGTCAGTTTTGAAAGGCATCAGATCTACAATGTTTTAGAGACCTAGTTCTCTCTTATTTTTCAGGTATTCCAAACGACGTGCTTTTGCATCAGGCTTACCAATTATCACGAATGTTCCTTGATAAATATGCACAAACTTTTTTGATTCCGCTGAAATTTTATTAAATTTTTCCTTTTTTTTTTTTTTTGACTAACACAGCTGCTGGAGTGACGAACGATGGCGGTCGATTTTAAGCTTCTTCTGTGTATCTACGTTACGCATTCTCCTACAGCTTATGAACGTTTTGTAGTGTTCTGAGCGTTCTTCTCTGGAGCATCAAACTTGACCGTAGCGAGTTACTTAGCTAGTTTTTATTCAAGCTGTTGCCAGTTATCGCCGCTGATGGTGGTGGTAAGCGACAAATTGTTCATAAGCGAGCGAGGGACATAATTTTCGGTATACAGGCTTTCTTCAAGCGTGCAGCACGTGTATGCGCGTATCCCTTCTGTCGCTTGGAACCGGCAACAATGTAATCCCCGTCCTTGCCTCGACATGCGCGAACCGCCATCGTTCGTGAAACAAACAATAGTTCACAAACGTTGAAACTTGTAGAGCAGATTTTGCGTCTTTATCTGTCCAGGGCTGTTTTACGTGTGCTTGCCGCACCTTTTGCTTCGCTTCATCTATGGCATATAGAAAAGGATGCTACTCTACGATACACATTGTCGAAAATCGCCTTCTCAGTTAACTTAACATGTGCTCCATAATGCACATATCGCAGATTCAGGTAGTCTATCAGCAGATCCACATGCTGGGATGGAAATCATATCTTCCATTCTGCTGAACCTAACTTCCTTCTCCGAATTCGTTTATGGAGGCAGTAGCACTGCGTTGTTTTTGGATAATTAAGGACCCCTAAATAGGTTCTGACTAAACCATTTTGTTCCCTTCTCAGGTTTTTACATACTTTCTTCAAGACACTTTTCTGTTTGACCTCATGTGTGGTCATCATGCACATATCATTCTTATGTGCCAACAGAACTGATACCCTGCTTAACTCAGCATTTCTTGTTAGCCCATTTGCTACCAGATTGTATGTATTTCATATCAAGGTCGAAATGCTGAAGGTACGTAGCCCACATTGTTAGTCTTGTATGTCTCAATTTGCAAGTTCTTAAAAGCGTAAGTGCCTTGTGACCACTATATATTATCAGCTTGTAACTTAACAAATGATACTCAGACTTTTGCGTACCAAGCACGCTAACTCTAATTTCTAAATTTCGTGATTTCGCTCAGCAGGCTGCAGTGAATGACTCGCCAACGGAATTATTTTATGTACCTCTTTGTCACCTTTTGTTTTCATCTGGAACACCTGTACTGCAATCCCATAGCCACTCGCATCAACTGACATGCAAATGGATTTTGAAAAACCTGGATGATGTAATAGCGGATTACTCATCAAACAGTTTTTTAATTCTTCAAATCGGACTATCGCTCTTTACTACAAACCCACGGGATATTCTTCTTCAACAACTGGAATAGACAAAGTGCATTAAACAAGTGATATTTTACAAAACGGTGGTAGAATCCGAATAAACCGAACATTGACTTGAGCTGGTTTTTATTCTTGGGTGCTTAAAACTTTTGAATGACTGATAATCTGGAAGGATTAGGTAATATATCTTCCCTGCTAATTTCATGGTCCAAGAATTTTCTTTTGTCTATATCACACTCAGTCTTCTAAAATTTCAATTTCATACACTGTTTAGTATACCGATATGTTCTTTCCATGTGGGAACTGCCAACAGTATATAGTCTACATAAATAGTGACCGGATCTAACAATTCCTGCCCCAATACATGAACCATCACTCTTACAAAAGCACACACAGAAATATTTAATTCAGATGCGACTACTTTATGTAGGTAGCACACTCCTTCATACAAAAATGCTGTGAGTCTTTTGCCAGAGCATATTCCAGTATCCACATGTTCTGTCCGTTGACGTGAGATACACAACTCCCGTGGACTTTTGGATCAGTTCGCCGTTATTTTGAAGGTGGTCACTCTCTCAAATCACAATTTAATTTAGCCACCGTGCATCCAGTACTAATCTGACGCTTCCGTCACGCTTAGGCACAACAATAAGAGGATTTCCAGAATGAGATTTTCACTCTGCAGCGGAGTGTGCGCTGATATGAAACTTCCTGGCAGATTAAAACTGTGTGCCCGACCGAGACTCGAACTCGGGACCTTTGCCTTTCGCGGGCAAGTGCTCTACCATCTGAGCTACCGAAGCATCACTCACTCCCGGTACTCACAGCTTTACTTCTGCCAGTATCATGTCTCCTACCTTCCAAACTTTACAGAAGCTCTCCTGCGAACCTTGCAGAACTAGCACTCCTGAAAGAAAGGATATAGCGGAGACATGGCTTAGCCACAGCCTGGGGGATGTTTCCAGAATGAGATTTTCACTCTGCAGCGGAGTGTGCGCTGATATGAAACTTCCTGGCAGATTAAAACTGTGTGCCCGACCGAGACTCGAACTCGGGGCCTTTGCGTTTCGTGGGCAAGTGCACTACCATCTGAGCTACCGAAGCACGACTCACGCCCGGTACTCACAGCTTTACTTCTGCCAGTATCTCGTCTCCTACCTTCCAAACTTTACAGAAGCTCTCCTGCGAACCTTGCAGAACTAGCACTCCTGAAAGAAAGGATATAGCGGAGACATGGCTTAGCCACAGCCTGGGGGATGTTTCCAGAATGAGATTTTCACTCTGCAGCGGAGTGTGCGCTGATATGAAACTTCCTGGCAGATTAAAACTGTGTGCCCGACCGAGACTCGAACTCGGGGCCTTTGCGTTTCGTGGGCAAGTGCACTACCATCTGAGCTACCGAAGCACGACTCACGCCCGGTACTCACAGCTTTACTTCTGCCAGTATCTCGTCTCCTACCTTCCAAACTTTACAGAAGCTCTCCTGCGAACCTTGCAGAACTAGCACTCCTGAAAGAAAGGATATAGCGGAGACATGGCTTAGCCACAGCCTGGGGGATGTTTCCAGAATGAGATTTTCACTCTGCAGCGGAGTGTGCGCTGATATGAAACTTCCTGGCAGATTAAAACTGTGTGCCCGACCGAGACTCGAACTCGGGACTTTTGCCTTTCGCGGGCAAGTGCTCTATCATCTGAGCTACCGAAGCACGACTCACGCCCGGTACTCACAGCTTTACTTCTGCCAGTATCTCGTCTCCTACCTTCCTAACTTTACAGAAGCTCTCCTGCGAACCTTGCAGAACTAGCACTCCTGAAAGAAAGGATATAGCGGAGACATGGCTTAGCCACAGCCTGGGGGATGTTTCCAGAATGAGATTTTCACTCCGCAACGGAGTGTGCGCTGATATGAAACTTCCTGGCAGATTAAAACTGTGTGCCCGACCGAGACTCGAACTCGCCGACTCCATTGTCGACAGGACGGACATCATCACAGTACTAGTAGTAGTAATAGAGAAGATTCTGTGGCTAGCGGCAGTTCCCCCTCCCGTCCTTTTAGTGAAGGACATCATGTCAGTGACACCAGTTTGAATACTCGATGATTGCAGAAGCGTTTGAAAGCGAATCTCGTTCACAAGGATCGAAAATCCAGCAGGAGGGTACCGTGAGACTGTTGAGTTTTCAAGGGCGTACCTCCCTGTCGTGAAAACGGAGCTCCTCAAGGTAGTCAATGATCCGCGGTGTCCCGCCATTAAATGCAGTATGGTGCTATGCGTCGAACTATTGCAACCTCCCAAAAATGCCTCTGGCAATGTCGTAAATAGAAAGGGTCAGGTTTGTTTTGCATGGTCAGTCCTGGATTGCGAGGGAAATTACAATTACAGAGATCCTCCTGAGCGTCCCGGTATGTACCACGTAGACGATAATATTTGTGACTGTTATAACTCTGATGGTATCGAGTTGCCCATCAAGATCCATTGGCGCAGAATACCGAATATCGGTTCATGTTTAGGGCTTTGCGCTTCCAAGGACCCGGTACGTGTTATTGTGCCTGCTGAGGAAGACAAATTCACACAGTTTCAAAATGCTCCCCACCACCAGCGATGTCCGTCTGTAGTATATGCCGACTTTGAATGCCTCCTCGCTCCTGTGACTCGATCTGAAGGTGACCCCATGATCTCACATATGACCTTTACAGAAAAACACATACCATACGTGGCAGCATACCAAGTTGTATCGCCCTAAGATTCTACAAATCTTATGTCGGGGATAATCCTGCGTTTAGCTGCTCGATGAAAAACTTTCATGGGAGGTTGATGAGCTTTACAGCGACGACGTTCCCATGACCAAATCGAAGGAGGATGACGATTTGTACAATAACGCGGATGACTGTCGTATTTGTGGGCTATCGTTAGATAGAAATGCGGAAACTCCTCGTACGGATCACTGTCATCTTATTTGGAAGTTCCGTGATGCAGCTCACAATACGTGCAGTTTGAAGTACCGGTTACCAAGGCACAATCCATTTTCTTCCATAATTTAAGAAGGTATCACGCTCACATTCTAGTTGACCACTTCGCTGATTTCGGCATGGGGAAAGATTGGGTCAGTGTTCTACTTGTGAGCGTCGAGAAATACATCTCATTCTCCAAACGAATGACGCCAAGAATTACACTCCTGGAAATGGAAAAAAGAACACATTGACACCGGTATGTCAGACCCACCATACTTGCTCCGGACACTGCGAGAGGGCTGTACAAGCAATGATCACACGCACGGCACAGCGGACACACCAGGAACCGCGGTGTTGGCCGTCGAATAGCGCTAGCTGCGCAGCATTTGTGCACCGCCGCCGTCAGTGTCAGCCAGTTTGCCGTGGCATACGGAGCTCCATCGCAGTCTTTAACACTGGTAGCACGACAGCGTGGACGTGAACCGTATGTGCAGTTGACGGACTTTGAGCGAGGGCGTATAGTGGGCATGCGGGAGGCCGGGTGGGCGTACCGCCGAATTGCTCAACGCGTGGGGCGTGAGGTCTCCACAGTACATCGATGTTGTCGCCAGTGGTCGGCGGAAGGTGCACGTGCCCGTCGACCTGGGACCGGACCGCAGCGACGCACGGATGCACGCCAAGACCGTAGGATCCTACGCAGTGCCGTAGGGGACCGCACCGCCACTTCCCAGCAAATTAGGGACACTGTTGCTCCTGGGGTATCGGCGAGGACCATTCGCAACCGTCTCCATGAAGCTGGGCTACGGTCCCGCATACCGTTAGGCCGTCTTCCGCTCACGCCCCAACATTGTGCAACCCGCCTCCAGTGGTGTCGCGACAGGCGTGAATGGAGGGACGAATGGAGACGTGTCGTCTTCAGCGATGAGAGTCGCTTCTGCCTTGGTGCCAATGATGGTCGTATGCGTGTTTGGCGCCGTGCAGGTGAGCGCCACAATCAGGACTGCATACGACAGAGGCACACAGGGCCAACACCCGGCATCATGGTGTGGGGAGCGATCTCCTACACTGGCCGTACACCACTGGTGATCGCCGAGGGGACACTGAATAGTGCACGGTACATCCAAACCGTCATCGAACCCATCGTTCTACCATTCCTAGACCGGCAAGGGAACTTGCTGTTCCAACAGGACAATGCACGTCCGCATGTATCCCGTGCCACCCAACGTGCTCTAGAAGGTGTAAGTCAACTACCCTGGCCAGCAAGATCTCCGGATCTGTCCCCCATTGAGCATGTTTGGGACTGGATGAAGCGTCGTCTCACGCGGTCTGCACGTCCAGCACGAACGCCGGTCCAACTGAGGCGCCAGGTGGAAATGGCATGGCAAGCCGTTCCACAGGACTACATCCAGCATCTCTATGATCGTCTCCATGGGAGAATAGCAGCCTGCATTGCTGCGAAAGGTGGATATACACTGTACTAGTGCCGACATTGTGCATGCTCTGTTGCCTGTGTCTATGTGCCTGTGGTTCTGTCAGTGTGATCATGTGATGTATCTGACCCCAGGAATGTGTCAATAAAGTTTCCCCTTCCTGGGACAATGAATTCACGGTGTTCTTATTTCAATTTCCAGGAGTGTACTTTTCGCTTCCTTGACACGCCACGTTTTATGCAGAAGCCACTCCAGAAAATCGTTTAAATTCTACCTCGGTGGACCGAGCGAGGTGGCGCAGTGTTTAGCACACTGGACTCGTATTCGGGATCACGACGGTTCAAACCCGTCTCCGGCCATCCTGATTTAGGTTTTCTGTGATTTCCCTAAATCATTTCAGGCAGCTGCCGGGATGGTTCCTTTGAAAGGACACGGCTGATTTCCTTTCGAATCCTTCCCAAATTTGAGCTTGTGCGCCGTCTCTAATGACCTCGTTGTCGACAGGACGTTAAACACTAATTTCCTCCTCCTCTTCTACCTCAGAGAGATGTGCATATCACCCGAGCTGCATTTCCCGACGAGAAAAAGTTTCAACTTGTGACTAGGAAGGGGATTTTCCCCTGTGAGTATGTGAATAATATGGCGAAACTCAACGAACCCAGTCTACCCAACATAAATGCGTTCTCCTGCAACCTTACAGGCGATGCCATAATGGATACAGAGTATGAGCATGCCGTGAATGTCTGGAGGGAATTCAAAATCTCCACATTAGGAGAGCACACACGGCTTAAATGTACACAGACGAGAGCTTACTTGCGCAGGTTTTCAAGAAATTCCGTAGTCTACGCTTGACCACATATTCTCTGAATCTCACCTTTTATTACACAGCACCTGGGTCGTCTTGGGACGCAATGCTCAATGAAATGGAGCATCCAATTATTGACCGATGCAAACTTGTTCCTTTTCTTTGAGCGATGTATCTGTGAGGGACTTTGCCCATGTGTCCATAGGCATGCGAAGGCAAGTAACCCATCGATGGGAAGGCAACAAGGACATGGTCCCACGTTCATTGTTGATAAATTTATTCAAGATGGCGGATCCACGATGGCGGCGATAGATGTGGCCACAATGACGTTATGGTGATAAGTTCAAATTTTGACAGGAAAATAGGTCAATTGGACTACCTCCACTGACCTAATCCCTTCCCCTCCCCTGATCCGCCCTTCACCTCCCCAAGTATATGGCGGGAAAATTTAGGCTGGAAAAAAGATCACTTTGGCTACCTGCACTAACCTAGGTCATCCAATCACCACCTCCTCTTTGGAATTGGTGGGAAGAGGACTCAACCTGTCTTGGGCTGCTGGATAGAATAGATGGAAGTCTTTATTTTGTAGGTATTTTTATTTAAACAATTTGAGTTGTCATAGGTTGTCATAGGCAGTAGCTCCATCCAGCCCGTTCACCATGAGATCTGGAGTCCAATTGACATAGTACACAGTGTCGCCACCAGAGGGCGCTGCCGTGCTTCCCATGACGTAATCCAAGATGGCGGTCTGGAGACAAAAATGGCGGGAACCTATAGCAAACCTACGTCCAGACACATGTTAGCCCTCAGCCAGTAGGATGGTGGTATCTGGTAATGTCGTTGGAGGGGATATAGAGCAGGCTCAGCAGCTCTGAGACCTCAGTCTCGCTCAGACCGCCAGCAGCAGCAGAAGATAAGAAAAAGAACCATGAAGTGTCACCAGCAGTAGCAATCCAACACAGCCCTGCAGAACAGGAAGTAAAGAAAAAGTAAGTATCCTATATCACATCTTTATCTG
Organism: Schistocerca americana; assembly: GCF_021461395.2. Taxonomy (NCBI): domain Eukaryota; kingdom Metazoa; phylum Arthropoda; class Insecta; order Orthoptera; family Acrididae; genus Schistocerca; species Schistocerca americana. Next base: position 534,403,583 of record NC_060130.1, read on the forward strand.
CAGTTAGCATTATTATTATTGGTTTTTTTCACGTCTTGGTCCGTATGTAACGCGTTCTCCTCTTTGTTCAGCAGTAGCCCTCGACACATCCAAGCCTGCAGGGTCGAGCGCCAACATGTCGACCTCTCCCGCCTTCGGACCTGCAGCAACCTCGTCTGCCATCTTATCGAGAGCTGCACCTACCTTTGGACCTACGGCAGCAACAACCTGCCGGCATGTCTAAACCTGTAGTAACCACGTGGTATCCTGTAGCGCACATGGTCCACTTGCTGGAGCAGGACAAGGAGCTGACGTTATCTGTCCCAGTCTGTCCCACTCATTGATTTGTGTGATGAGGACACGCAGTCTGCTCCCATTACATCGAATGCTGCTGTGGTCCTAAACAATAGCAAGATGAATGACAGTACTGATCACTGACGTACGGCACATCCCAGCAGAACATCCCTGTGCTATTTCAGGCACAGAGTGCAGATACTGTGGATAAGAAGGCATCAAGTGTACCCATGCTTTTCAGTTCTACATGCAATTTAACCCCTACTGGAACGAAACGTGTAAACACGGGTATAAAAGAACATCATGACTGGGGCTTGCATCCGAGAATAGAAACTGAAACTGCATCGAAGGATGTTAAAGTGCCTATTTCTGAGTTCGAGTGGTAGCACAGCGCTAAGTCAATCAGCAGATGACTACAAAGTATTATCCAACTTCTAACCCCCCCCCCCCCCCCTCAGATATTCACCTTACTGGTCTGACACTATCTATTATAACAGTGTATGATGACTCTGCACTGTGTGTGAAATATGGTGGCAAGTGTGTTTACCTGTGGCATGGCTCAGTGATGAACTTATACGATCAGGATACTGCACCACACTTTGCTTTGGAGAGATTGAGACATTGGTTACTGAGCATAGACTCTGCATACAATGATGTTGTTAAACTTCCTACGCCTGCATAGTGTACATGTTGATGATTTGGAGCAGTACCTTTGTTTGCACATGAACGCAGAATCAAAAGAGAAACAGCTCAAATGTGCGTGTGGAAAACCCGACTACTGTGAGGCACCCATTGTCTTGACAGAGATACGTGTGGAATTTATAGCGTATCAAAAAGCTTTGTTTGGGAGATACTGTACAGGTGCGAGGAAGAAGATAAAGAAAGAGTCTGACCGTTTTTTTGAAATGCTGCATCCGATGTATGATATTTGAATAAATAATGTGTGCATATATATAAAATCTCAAACTGTGTTTTTGTTTTATTTTTTACCTCTCTCATTATAGTCCAAGTATTACACTTATTAATATCTTTATTTTTCAATGCTACACCTATAATGATGCAGCAGCAGCAGACAGCTGCCCCTAACATCGCCTCTTCAGTCTTTGACAGAATGAATGGTGAAGTTACTCTTCATAGGTTATATATATATATATATATATATATATATATATATATATATATATATATATATATATATATATATAGCCAATTTCTCTGTGTAGCCAATACAGCTCAGTTAGTTAGGTGATGATGCTATAGTGGCTACATATATTATTACAATCTCTTCAAGCGTATCTTTCTGTATACGCCAACTACTTGTCAGTACCTGACGTAGTTAGTATCATGGCGTGGTGGGTGAAACATCCTCATCACACGGACTTTGTTGTAGGTGACTGGTCCTGTAAAGATTGAAAAGACAACCTGAAGAAGAAGAAGAACGGAATAGTCCTTCCTGATAACATCCCTTAACTCGCGAAGTGAATTTTCTGTAATGTATACCACCAGGTTTAAACCGAGAGTTAAGCAAAAATGATTTGAAATTTTTAATTTATGCTATATAACATTTATTTTTACAATTATTTGAGTCTTGTTTAAATGCTTCTAGTTTATTTTATTGCACTGAACAAAACCGGCAGCATTTTACTATTTATCACACAAAAGTACGTAATTTTGTATGGTTCTTTCCAAAAGTACACATAAATAGACTGTTAGAATACTGAATTTTACATTCTGAAAAATGATAAAATCTCTGTAGAAAATAAATTTCCAAATAAAACTAAATTCCAGGGTTTAAATTTGCTCATAAAAATTCCACCCGATAGGCACAGAAAGAAAATCTGTCAAATTGACGTTCATTGCTGGGAACCATATTTTTCTTATCGCCACTCAGAACACATTCGATTTTAACAGACGCTTTAAGTATTTCATTGAAGAAGCAGACAGATCTCCATCACAACTTTCCTGAAGTTCTTCCTCTGAATGATACTCTAGTTCTATAGCGGAACTGTGATCACTGGCTACTGTAAAATCGTCGTCATTTTCGATTATTTATTGATCTATATCACTGACATTAAAAATGAAACATTAGTGCCAACACATTCTGAGCTACACGGTGCCGTACTGAAGAAAACAGGTACGTAGTTCACGAGGTGTGGTCTAGGAGATTCCAACACCCATCAATAACAGGCGTCAGCAATAAACACAGAAGGCAATACCGCAACCGACAACAAAACATCGTAGGCTTAGGAATTTAAGGAAGGTAGGGAGAGTATAGAAGCATTCCATAACAATTGGCCTTTGAAAGCGAGTTCGAGAATTTTCGCGCGGTCTGAGAGACCACACCTTGTGAGTTAAGGGATATACGAGCAATTATTGTAGATCCATCCAATTGTGGCGAGACTAATGTCCTCATGACGCTGCTAACGCATGTAGATGGAGTCCGATTTGAATATGTTTGTGTACTCTCAAAAACACTGTTTCAACCCAAGTACCAGCTATTGAAGGAGATATTGCGCAGTATAAAGAGTGTTACATACAACGTTCAGTGAAAGCGGAGATATCGCCCCCCCCCCCCACCCCCCCTCCCGCCCAAGCAAAGCTAAAGACTGTCTTCATATTTGACGACGTTGCTGTGGAAGACCAAGACAGAATTCGAAAATATTTCTGCTTAGATCGTCGTATGGGTGCTGATATATTTTATCTAAGTCAAATATATTCCAGAATCGCGAAACAGTTGCTTAGAGATAAGTCAAAAATGAGTATATCCTTTAAACAAGACAATCTGAATTTAAAACATATTTACCAGGCATATGTAAGAACTGACAAGTCGTATAATGATTTTGTAAAGGTATATGATGATTGCTGGAACATTCACCGTATGGGTTTCTGAATACTGGTGGGTATAGGCGAAACTTTCAAGTGTTTCTGTATATATAGCCTGGTAAGAGAGGTGAGTACATCAGTATACGCTGCACCATGGACAAACTCGCGCGCGTGTCTAGCTCTCAACCCGAGAGGATGGATGTACACACACAGAACATTTGCTTTTATATGAATAAGTAGATTCAGGCTATTATGCATAAAGTAGGAGGTATGCGCAAGGAACAAGAGACGTATTACCAGACTCTTCTGAAAATGGTCAATGAGTTAGCTAACGAAATCGGTAAGAAAGCAACCGACTTAACTGGAAAGATCGAGGCTATTGAGGGGAAAATACATGCAGAGGTTCTTGTTGATGACAATTGGGAGCAGGTACATAATAACAGGAAGAAGAAGAGCAGATATATAAAACCTCACGCTGCGGAGAATTCTGATCAGTATACGCCGAGATGTTAACGAAACAGAAAGACATTCAAGCGCGGAAAGCCGTTCGAGAGAAATTGCGGTTTCTAAGGTTAAGGCATATGGATGGACAAGTAGTCACTAAGAGAGACGTTTAAGACGGTTGCTGAATCTCTCAGGCGGTTCTCAGCGAAAACAAAGCCGCACAATAACGATGGTGTCACCATTGACGAATTCATAATCCGTTACGCCCCTGATCAGACAGACAGAACATTCGGCGTTAGCAGGGGAAGACTGTACATGTTGGGCATGCATTCTATAAATGTAACACTGACACAATACAGATTGGTGGTAGCTGGTTTCAGAGAACATCTGGTTTAATGAATCTTATTTTCCTAAGGCCCACCAAAAAACCTATAAATCATTCAGTTAATGATAAGGAAATGTTCCGTGAGATACTACATTTTACTGATGTACATAATATCGCAAAAAGACACAGCAACAAGAAATATAAACCATTATAAAACCAATACTTGATGGCGAAAACAATAACAACAATAACGGCAGCAGCGGTGATGGTATTGACATTGAGCATAACGCAGTCAACAACCGAGTCCCGCAGTATATTTGTTATGACGACCCCAACGAGCTAGTAGATAGATTATGGCTGCTCATGGCATTAGCTGCTGCACATAATACAGCTCATTCGAAGGAGGCTGTTTCAGTAATCTCTGAGCTTAGAGAGAGAGTTATCATCGAACAAGTATGGAGACAGTAGTCCGACAACTGAACAAATCAGCAAAAAAAACACACCGTCATAGGCATGTTATGATTAAAGGTTTGGATGATTTATGGCAGGCTGAAGGAATATTCATATGAGAATAATGGATTCAAAGATATTTTAATGGTTATTGATACATACTTCAAATTTGCTTAGGTATTAACTGTTAAAACAAAAACGGGTAGAAATATCGCGGATGTTTTTGAGCGTTTGCTACAGACAGGGACGAATCGATGACGGACAACCTCCAAACCCATCACAGTGGAGAGTTTTACAATAGGTATTTCAAGGCCGTGATGTAGTGATTTCGAATAGATCACAACTCAACATTCACTCCCCTGAAGGCAAATATTGTGGAGCGTCTGAGCAGAACAATAAAAGGTCGAATGTGGATGCGTTTTAACTTTCGAGGCTCACACAAATGGACAGATATCTTCTCAGAAATAATTACTCAGTGTAATCGAACCAAACATAGCACAATAAAAATGAAATCAGTCCTAGTTCGAGATAATGGATTGATGGATACTGTGTACTACCGCATTAAAATGCTGGATCCACGCAGATTTAATGTAGATATTTTGTCCGAATCTCAAAACTCAAGACAGCATTTGAGAAATCATGCCTGCAAACTGGTCAACAGAGATACTTAGAGTTTCGAAGGTACAAAGAACGAATCCTAGAATTTATATCTTGAAGGGCAGTAAAGGCGAAGAAACTACAAGTAGCTTCTACACCGAGGAGTTGCAGAAAAGCTCATAACCGGATGTGTTTCTCGTGGAGAGAGTAATAAGGAAATAGAACACTAGTCAAACAGCTTGGTTTTCCTGCAGCATAAAACAGTTCGATTGATGCTAACGATTTGCTATATAATGGGGAACACAGTCCACAACCATCGCAGATAATATGCGTCTTAGGAGAAGCATTAGAGGAGGTGGTGGTATTCTAGACAAACTGCCAGTGGAATTGCACATCCCGGTATATAACTACCGTGGACCTGGAACAAAGCTTCAGAAACGCCTTGCACGAGTTGATAAGGGGATTAATCTGCTCGACGAAGGGTGTAAGGAACACGTCATTGCATACGCTTAAAATAAAGATCTCTTAAGTCGTCACACTGCAGATAGGATATTAGCTGATAAGGCTAAGGCGATGGGCAAAAGAAAGGATATTGGTATAGGTCTACACACGGCAGCATTCACAGTTGATAAAATCATGGACGGAAAAATTAAGTTGGGTTTAGGAGTAATGAATTTCAAGCGAGTTGTGAATGCTGCATGATGTGCGCTAACCAAGAAGAAGGAGAAGACTGGGAAGCAGAGCTCTTTGAAGAACTGTTTCCTGACAGCGATATACGCAGCTAAAAGCGCTCTGAAGCATAAAGGTGCGGGAAGAAGAACAAGACGATCGGTTAAAGTACCTCAAGTACTAGCAATACCCAAGACGTCTGGTGGTTTTCTTCCATTCCTCATCCCAGCCCTCTCCACGCTCTCGGTGGTAGGGTCCCTCGCTGGTGCTGCTGCAACTGTTGGTCAAAGAGTCAAGAACGCGCAAAACTCCCAAGCGCAGTTAGAAGAGACAAGAGGATATAACCGCATGATGGAAGCCGCACCCATCGGACAAGGTGTATGCTTTAAACGGTGCAGGTAAGGGCTAGGTGTACTCATAAATTTAAAAAAATGGCCCATTAGCAGTCCTACTAAATCGGCCACTCACAAATTCAGTTCTTCTAAAGTTTACTAGAAAAAACTTCCACATTTCAAGATTCCGTGGTGTGATTATGCGGGATACATTACCGAAGACTATGTGGAAAACTGCTGATTGTGGTATTGTGAGTCTAGATGTTGCTGGAGGTCGCGGCATCCACTGGGTGTCATATGTTATGAAAAATGCAAATACCATCTACTATTTCGACTCATTTGGTGACCTACAACCGCCAGAAGAATTACAACGATACTTCACTCACAGAAGACGTGTGTTCTACAATTTTCGGCGCTATCAGGACTTTAATTCATACCTATGCAGACATGTGCGCATCATGTTTCTCTTGATGTTTACTAAGAAGAAGAACAAGAAGTAGACTGTATAAGGAAGAGCTTTAAACATTCCTTCATCAGTTGAGGTTCAGATGCATTGTCGTACCCTTTGACGTTAAAAAAACTATCATCTGTATTGCAAGCCAATTACTTCCCGCCAATTGATTTGGGCATTGGTGAATATGGTATTGCATTGATTCGACTGGAGGCGTGCAACAGCATCCCAAATATCACCGAGGCTGACAACAAACTGCATCTGGATATTAATGGTGAAAAAGACATTGTGGAAACAGAACCGGGCGCATAAGATGCCGACAATATAAACGAAGTCTTAAAACAGTCTGGAAAAGGTATTAAGCTACGTGCAAACATCAGTACACTTAAATCTGAAATAAGGACTGTCACTGCAACTGCCGAGCGGTTCTAGGAGCTACAGTCTGGAACCGCGTGACCGCTACAGTCGCAGGTTCGAGTCCTGCTTCGGGCATGGATGTGTGTGATGTCCTTAGGTTAGTTAGGTTTAAGTAGTTCTAAGTTATAGGGGACTGATGACCTTAGAAGTTAAGTCCCATAGTGCTCAGAGCCATTTGAGCCATAACTGCAACAACTGACTTTAACCAGAAAGGTTCAATATGGCGCTTACTGTGTGTCACAAGAGGACAGGTTTTGAAGAAGGATCCTAGTAAATTTTACAAGTCAGATCAAACTGTGGACATATTGCCCGTCAGCACAATCCGAGTCGAGTATAACATTGCAAAGAATTCCTATCTGAACGATAGTCTGATTCATACTATTTACGGATTCTTCCCTTCAGCTACTACAGGGTATAAGATTGTTGAGACTCCTACTAATGCAATATACCTTCCATTGTCAGTTGGACTATTTGTAGCTGAGTATTGTGGACCAGAATAATCAATTTGTCGTGGCAAGGAAATCATTGTACGATTACATGTAAGGCAGGATGGGCGTGCGGTATAAAACCAGCGCATGCAATCCACAGCACGTCACTTCGCTAGCGAACCGCAAAGTGATAACACGTGCGAGCTACGAGTTTCCTAAATCAGTTGGCTTGAAACCTCGCAGTGACGTTTTCACTCAATGTAATCAGTCCAGTAGAATATGATGAGTATATGAATATATGTAGAGTATATGTTACGATACTTCTCGCATAAACCTTACGTATTTAACAAGAATGATAACATTAGGATTATCATCCAGCACCAAGACGTGCTGACGCTTCCATGCAAGAGTTTCATATATTTGGAGTGATCATTCAAGAAAACCGACGGCAGCGCTACAAAGGGATCCGAGCCTACACGTAAGACTTCAGCATTCCTGTTTCAAGATATACGCTATGAACTCAATGGGTCTGAGGTCGTCTGTACACGTAATGTCGGCGTAACATCAACCCTTAAAACATACGTCTCTGCATTACCCACGTGTTTGAATGGTTTAGAAAATGCGGGATGGTTCATAGACAATCCGGAGCATAGAACAGTGCACAGTACAAGCGATTTACTGCATGCATACCTCTAAAAATACCTATTGGCTACTTTAAGGACAAGAGGCACATAATTATGAAAGCCAAACAGGAACACATTCTGGTACGGAGTGTTAAAGATAATAACTCATACATTCAAGGAGCTCGACAGGAGAATACAATCACAATCAGAAACATCATATGGAAAATGCCGCACATAAGTGTATCAGACGAGAAGCGTGTGAAGCATTTACAAATCCTGAATTCCGGCACATTTCCATCACTAACATTTCGCGCTTTGGAATTTTTAAAGTACCCAGTGCTATCGACTGCAAGCAGACAAACATGTGTTTTTAAGACCTCTTCGCAGCTAAAGATACCTAGATTCATCATAATTGCGTTTCAGACTGGTAGAAGATGGAATACAGCAAATGATTGCACTGTGTTTGACAACTTCAAGTTAACTAATGCCAAAGTCTACATGAATTCGGAATTCCACCCACTTGACAATTTACACCTGCAGTGGGATGAAAATGAATACAGAATAGGATAGGACATGTATACGAGGTTTCGTGCTTCTTACTTTGAAAGTGCTGAAAATGAATGAGGAGAGTGTCTACTCAGTTCATGGAAATTTAAGGAGCTATGACCGATCATCGTAACAGACTGCTCGAAACAGAACGAGATAATTAAGTCTGGACCTATAGATGTGCGAATTGAATTTGAATCTTCGACAAATTACCCAGAACACTGCCACGTATGCTCTAGTTCAACATGACAGTGTGATCAACTACTGTCCGCTCACCTGTGTTGTGCAATGAGTTGTGTAAATGAACAGGTGCTTCGCCATACCTAGAGCATTCCCCAATGGCATCTCAAGGTGTGAACATCATCGCAAACGCTCAGCGTTTGTATGATGGTGAGCGTAGACACTTCATATTTAAAGATGTTGCATTCGTAGCTTACACAGAAGATGCAAGAATAATAGACATATTCTCAGCGAACATGACATCACCGAGGTCTTTCAAGAATGTGAAGTGTGCTAAGACATGAAAGAGTGCCAAGTGGTTAACACATTTCTATCATGGAATTCTCTACGATGATCCTAGCATACCCTGTAAAGATATGGCGTCGTCGCTTCAATTATTCGACCACAAGCATACCATTACCTGCGTGAAGGGGAAGGAGAATATCCCAGGACTGTGTCGAATTTTCAAGTTTGCTACTATTCAAGACCTGAATTCTACGGATGGCCTGCTCTCGACTGACTAAGGAAAAAGAACATGTTTGAAAATAGTGTTTCTGTATCTGCTTATGAAAGTATAAAATTACTTTGAGAAATAAATGAGTTCTTACCTCATAATATGTGTATGATTTCTCTTCACCCTGTTCACACTTTGATAGTGTACAGTTTCGATGAGATACTATGTCTGTACTTTTCTTCAAGCATGAAGATATGATGTTGGGCATGTCTGGAATATATCTTTGGAAGCGGATACAGTCTCGTGCCTCCTGCTCCCATAATCCAAATCGTGCTGCACGATAGCCGTAATTCCATGCAACCATGCTATATATTTTGTTATCTTCCATCTTAAACTTCACCTCCTTAATTGCACTCATCTTCAGCAAAACTAATGTCATTCGTGACCTGCACAATAATGCAACAGGGGATAGGTTTTTTGTAAGTAGCAACAACGAAGACTTGTGGTAAGCAATTTTTTCTTCGTTTACTCAGTTTACACTATCATAATATAGTTCTTGAGATACAAAATTATTCTTGACATACAGTTTAGTTTTTGAGATGTAATACAGTATTCTTTGACGTACAAACTGACTGTGCTATTTCAATGCAGAGATACTTTTAACTTACACACTACAACAGTTACACTGGTCGGAATATTTTTTTAATAAATCTATCCTAAAAACTAATGAGGAGATACTTTCTTTACTACAAGTTAATTCCACAGTCCCAGTAGCATAGCTTTTACAGTAATTCTGATGGACTGTGCACACTTAGAATGTAATTTCAGCAGGCCCAATAGCAAAGGTTTTTAGAATAGCAATTCTGATAGACTGTTTTTTTTTTCCTTTATTGAATTTCGACTCCCTGCCAGAGGGATTTGGGGGGGGGGGGGTGGCAGCAGCCTTAAATGCCGCTCTACAGCCTACAGAAGAGTTGAAAAACATAACAAGAAGATAAAAAACAATAAAAGCATGCGATAAAACGGTGACTTTTTAAAAACTGTAAAATGGCAGAAAGTTGTGGAAGTTAAAATATAAAAACACGAGGTTGACGATGCTAATGAAGACACACAGCAAGTAGACAGGCAGAATTAAAAAACATGGCGACAGTCTAGTTTCTGTTCACAACACTTAAAAAAGGGCATGCGCAACACTGAACATTCACATAATTACTGCACTATAGAGTAGACACGAAGATGACACACCACAGCACCACAGCCTAAGGCAGATGGTGGGGGGGGGGGGGGGGGGAGGAGGGTTTGGATAGATGAGGGGAAGAAAGGTGGGGAGAAGCGGAAAAAGCAAAAGGGGGGAAGCCAATGGAGGGAGAGGACACACAAAAAGGGGGCAGGGCTGATGCAAGAACGAGTGGGGAAAGGCAGAGAGGAGATAGCAAAAGGACTCGGGGGGAGAGAATAGAGTCAAAGAGAGGGTAGGTGGGGAAAAATACGATGGAAAGGGGGAGGGAAGAGGGAGCCCAGGAAAAGGACAGAGGTAGGGAGGGGAGGTGAGCATCAGAGTTGATAGGAGGGATAAATGGAGGGAGAGAGGGCATCATCCGGGAGGGGGAGTTGACAGAAGCCACCTTGGGAAAGGAGATGAAGGGTGTAGAGGTGGAGGGTGGGTGGGACGCAATGGTGAAGGTGCGGCAGTGGACAGGGGTTGGAGGGGAGAGGAGCCACCAGGAGATGGGGGGGGGGGGGGGGTCAAGTCTACAGGAGGTGCAGAGGATGGACTGTGACCTATATAGATGATTATACACTTAGAAAATATTCTAACTTGAATGGCTAGCAGTAGATGAAAAACTTTAAAACTATTCTATTTACAAGATACACATGGTGGATAAATATACATGGTAATTATAGTTAAAGTTAAACTTTCAAAACGCTGTAGAAATAACACTACTGGTCAGAATAACGTCAAATTGCAGTGGAATATTTTTGGAGAAGGGGGAAAACGTATGGCAGAAGAAAAAAATAGTGTGAAAATTGATCAATAGATGGCGCTGTATGTGTCAGAACACGTAAATGTAAACACTTGTCATGTGCACGACCCACTGAAGTTGGACTCGTATTCGGGAGGACGACGGTTCAATCCCGCGTCCGGCCATCCTGATTTAGGTTTTCCGTGATTTCCCTAAATCGCTCCAGGCAAATGCCGGGATGGTTCCTTTGAAAGGGCAACGCCGGCTTCCTTCCCCGTCCTTACCTAATCTAATGAGACCGATGACCTCGCAGTTTGGTCTCTTCCCCCAAACAACCCAACCCCACTGAAGTTGGTGTAAACACGCTGAGTACACGGCTTTTCCTTCTTTCGCGTCTGCGACGTTCGTCATGACTGTCTCAATGCAGGGTCGCGCTCTGCTTGTAAAGATGACTATGCACACGGCGCTCTGCACAAGTTCCGGAAACTGAAGGGTTTGAAAAAAGGCGTTTGTCCGATGACTGCCGTTGGTCTGGAGAAAATTATTCGGAAATTCGAAAAGATGGGTTATTTTGGTGTGCACCCTGGTAGAGGGAGGAAACGAATTGATTCATCGTCAGTGGAAACAGTGGTGACAGTAATCCAGGACGAGACGAGTGGTGGTGTGCAAACGTGTAGAGCTGCCCGAACATTGGACTTACCTGTGAGCACTGTGCGTAAAATCCTTTTTTACGATCCATTCAAAATTACCCATGTGCACGAGTTGCTTCCTGTTGACCTGCCAGCAAGAGAGAACTTTGCTTTAGAATTTCTTGCTCACATGGAAGAGGAAAATCATTGGCCGTGGAAGACTTTGTAGGACAGACGAAACCCACTTCCATTTGACAGGATATGCCCATATACAGAATTGTCGAATATGGACAACGAAAATCCACACGCAAATCAACCAGTACCACTTCATCCTGAAAAGGTCAGTGTGTGGTGTGGACTTGTAGCAAGCATCATTTATCACAGGGCCATATTTTTTCGGAGAGACAAGTGCTTCCGGTCCTGTTACCCGCACCATCACTGGTAAGCACTAAGAGTGTCTTTTGTGCAACCATGTCATTCCAGCTCTCCAACAGCGTGGATGTGTGGATGGGATCATTTTTATGCAAGATGGCGCACCTCCGCACATTGCAAATTCAGTTAAGCAGCTGCTCAAGTGCCATTTCGGAAATGGTAAAATTATCAGCCGCCATTCCCTTAGAGCCTGGCCGTACCGATCACCTGATCTTAATCCGTGTGACTTTTGGCTGTGGGGCTATCTGAGAGATGCTGTGTTTAGTGTTCCGATTGCAAACTTAGCTGCAATGAAGGCACGCATTGTGCAACACATTCTGAACGTGGCCCCAGAAACACATCGATCAGTTGTGGAACATGCTGTTTCTCGATTTAAACTTATTGCAGAAAACGGTGAACAGCATACTGAACATGACTTGCGCCAGTCACACGGACATTAATAATACGATTTGATTTTGACTGATGCTTGTTATGCGGTTTGGGCCTCCCGATTTTTCCCATCCCATGTGACATGACCATGCTGTGGTGGAAGGGCTTACGTAACTAACAGTATCACACCTGTGCACCCATGCACACTGAATAGTACAGTTTGTTTAACATCAAACGTACCCCTTAGGCATTGTTGTATGATTCATTTGTCATTTGTAGTCGACGAAAATTAAATTGTGATAGTTGCAGCGCCATCTGTTGCTACATTTTGTAACTATTTATTTTTCTTCTGCCATACGTTTTCCCCCTTCTCCGACAATATTCCTTTGCAATTTGACGTTATTCTGAGCAGTTGTGTTATTTCTACGGCAGTCTGAAAGATTAATTACAATAATTCTGTATATATTTTCAGGCTACACATACGTTGCATACGAAGAAACAAAAAAATATGTAAAGTGGCTAAATTTCGCACCTTACAAGCACTCATACTTTGCCGTGAACTACAACCACAATTAGGTATCATTTGATAGGTTGTACATAGTATATGTTAATATTTAAAGGAAACTGACATTGTCACGTACGCCTCGTAAATAATTGTTAACGCTTATTGCATGAAAGGTGACGGAGTGTATTTATTAACAGAACGGCGTAATAAATGATTGCCTATACTAGTAGAGGTTGGAACGCCAGTGGAGATGAAACGGCAGGCAGAACTCAAACGCTGGGTGGAAGGCCCGCACAGATGTTGGTCCTGCTTAAAAACAGGAAGTAGCTAGACGGACGTCGTGGCACCTGAGCTCTGAAGCGCAATAGCGTGCCGGCCGGCCGCTATTCTAGGAGGACCGGAGGGATAACCGGGATCTCTACAAATCTTGGATGCAGATGAAAGAAACGAAGAAGCGGCACCTCGGAAACCACGCAGGCTGGGTTATTTCCAAGGATTTTTACTCAGAAGCGCACTATAGTACGAGAATAAGTTTTTCCTCGCAAACTTTCCGCACTGGGCGACAAAAGACTAAAATATGGTTGGTCGGCGTTCGGAAGAATCTGTAGAGTGGGAGAATATTCCGTGGTTTTGGGAGTATGATTCGTTTTCTGAATTACGAGGATGGGGAGCCGAGCCTTGCTGGGAAGCCAGCAGTGGAGAGATGAGGTCTTCCGTTGTGAGCGCCCGTGTGTTACGGTCGCCCGTTATCAGCTTTGTTGGTACAGGCGGACTTGCTGTCTTTGCTCTCAGGAGAGTTTATAGTTAGAACAGTTAGGCACTGTACTGTTGCGAACCTATACGATTATCGACATCACCTTCGGGTTGGAAGTCGTCGTTGAATATGCAGTGTTCAGTAATTGAGAGCACTTCTTCTGCCTATACTTACATTGAGACGTTATCTGAACTCCGTCCTTGTGGCTGGGAGTTCGCGTTTCTCGTCTGTAGAATAGAGAGAGGAGAAGACAGTATTAGAGTATATTAGTCATAGGACCGCCTTCTGCCGTTCTGTGTTTGAAAGAGTTTATTTGTGGCTGGAGTTCTTCCATCGTCGCAGACGAGTACAAGAACCACCACTTCGACGCACCGGAAGCAGTACATATGGTGATATCGCAAACTGATTCGTCTTATGAGGGCTATACAGCTAAACAGCTGTGATCACGTTAGTTTATTTCCACTGAGGGTCAACACCACCGTAGATCATCTTTGAAAGTAGTGTCTTCTCGTGTTTAATACGTAGATGATGTCAGTCACAATTTTTGTTAGGAAATAATTTTTGTTAGGAAATCACAATTTTTGTTAGGAAATATAGACAATTCTACTTAAAGGGCTGATTTTAATCTATAATAAATATATACTGAACAACAACCTTTATCATTTAGTGGTATTAGTTGCCTTCATCATTCATTTATGTTTAGATTGTAATTTATATGTTAAAAAGTGTATTAAGAGATCCTAAGATCTGCTTCAGGGGGTAGTCAGACAGGTCCAAATCATCATTTTTGCGTTTATTATTTGCCGTTGCTCACATTCATTTTTACACCCCCCTGAAGTAGCATCTTGCATATGGCTTATCCTGCCATGATCCTATTTAGAGTCTTCTGATAGTAGTCATAAAGTGGTTTGAAGCCTTGGAAATTTTCAAAAAAAATTTTTTCCAATTTAATATTTAGGTGTTATTGATAGTGATCACCAGCATGCGTGTATAGTTTGCAGTGGTAAAGTCGCGCGATAACACTAAAAAAAAAAATGTATATTTTATTGTATTTCTTTTCACAGGGGTTGCGCTTCAGCCCACAGGCTGCAATTTATTGATTTTTGTAAAGTTATTTATCATTGTATTTTGCTTGTATTGTAACGACACTGCTCGTTCACGACGTTGCCATTAGTTTAGCTTCTCTGTTGTAGATATTTTATGTTAAATGCCCTTTACATAATAAATGTGGGTAATGTACATTGTGTACCTTTAAGAGAGAGCTGTTATCAGCGTTCAGTCCATGTTAACTAGAGCAAAAGCGCTCTTAGTAGCACAACAGAGCACTAATTGTGACAATATAGAAATGGCAGATACACGGGTTAGTCAAGAAAATCTATGGAATGAGAAAGAATTAGCTATATTAGCAGCACTGGTGAGGGGTATACCGATCCAAGGGAATTTTGTGAGGATGATATACACAGTCAAGCCCTTGGTGGGCAATCTGTAGCGAAGATGAGGAACAGAGACACACTGAGGCAATCGTAAAGATACGGGACTATAATGTAGGGAGTCCAAGTGAACGCAGAACAACTAAGAATTGTGGTAGATCGCCGTCAGTGACATCGTCACGAGGCAGCATATCAAGGGCACACGGTGATGATATTTTGAATACCAAGAAATGAAAAGGGAAAAGGGCAGAAGATCACCTAGGAGTAGTGAAAGTGAAAGCCACAATAGGAAAGAAGATTTGGATAACACAGGTGTGTTGGACATCCTGGCATACCTAAAAGAAATGGGAAATAAAATGTAAGAGGTCAGCTCTGAAGTGGGAGAGCAAATCAAAAGGGGGAATGATGAAGTACACGCTGAACTGGCAGATCAAATAAAAGGAGGCAATCATGAAATACACTCAGAAATGGGAAGTAAAAACCAAAACGTTAGTGCTGAAATGTAGAAAGTCAGCTCAGAAATGGGAAGTAAAATTCAAAACGTTAGTGCTGAAACGGGAAGTAAAATTCAAAACCTTAGTGTCGAGATTCAGTCGATAAAACATGAAACGAGGGAAGTGAAAAATGAGGTAGTGATGCTCCTAAAAAGCTAGAACGAGAGGTTGTGGAGAAGAACCGCGGACGAGGCACGATTACCAGCGAGGAGCGCAAAGCGGATTGCTATTGAAACATTAGAGAAGACAGAAAACACGACAAAGATAGGTAGAGGCGCATTAACGAATTTGCAGAGGTGTGTGAAACAAGTGCAGTTACAAAAGATAGAATAAATAAGGCATTTACCGCGGAGTTCTCCCAACTTAAACAGAACATAGAATGCAAAATTAAGTAATTATCTCAGGAAGTCAGGTCGCAACCAAGGCAAAAATCACCTCTCAGAAAAGAAATAATATGCGATTTGGAAACAACAGAAACCGAAAGAGTCAGTTCAGTCTCTTCACGATCATGTCCAAGCCCAGGCGATGTTTGAATGTGCTCGAATGTAAGATTTGCTCGTCAACTACAGATTGAAAGCGTATCTGCATAGCAACGAAATATCGCTAGAGATATGGGCCCCGCGTCTACACAGGGCATCATAGGGCGACAATAGAGAAACTCGTCAACGGCTTGACCAAGGATGGGATGGAATGAACAACAACAGGAATCGGGAACAATCGATTGAAATTAGACCACCTGACCCTGGGAGAGTACGCCAAAATAACATGGAAAATGAACAATGACTAGGCCAGACGACGAGCACTAGAGAAAATGCGCCCGAAAACCGTCTCGGAAGTAATAATATAAATATTATAGAATACGAGGACATGAGGGAAATATTACTTGATGAAAAGGAAACGTTACCCAAACAGGAAATCTATCCTGTGGTAAAAGTAAAAATTGTTGGAATTATGGGTACTGCTGTAATAGATAGTGGAAGCGAACTCTCAGCTATTTCTAAAAAATGGTTCAAATGGTTCTGAGCACTATGGGACTTAACATTTATGGTCATCAGTCCCCTAGAACTTAGAACTACTTAAACCTAACTAACCTAAGGAGAGCACACAACACCCAGCCATCACGAGGCAGAGAAAATCCCTGACCCCGGCGGGAATCGAACCCAGGAACCCGGGCGTGGGAAGCGAGAACGCTACCGCACGACCACGAGATTAACTTTCAGCGCATAAAGCTATCATCGATCTAAGACGAGGGAAGTTAACGTTAGGGAAAGAGAATAAAATAAAAATCAGATTTGATGAGAAGACAATAAAAGCTCAAATTCCGGCGAGCTGTTTAAAACTACAGTTCACGGGTCAACATGCAGTTCAGAGTGAATAGCGTAAAAAAGATAATGAGAATAGAGTAGAGTTCAAGTCATAACGTGAGCATATTAATGAAATTAACAACAGGATTGATTCGAAACTCGAGAATCTGGATAACACAGACGATAAGGATAGAAAAGGGCTGGAGCTTGCACTCAAAAATAACGCAGAGATCTTCGTACCCAAAACGGGATGCATTACGGGGTATCAATATAAATTTGAGGTAAAGAAGCATAGCCCATTTCGGGTACTCCCTTACGCCATACCATGGTCATACCAGGAAAGGGTTCTAAGTGAACTACGAAGAATGGAGCACGAAGGTGTAATTGAGGCTGCTAGATCTGAGTACAATAGTCCACTATGCATAGTAGACAAAAAGGACGGTGAAATTCGACTGGTGTTAGACTCATGGCAAATAAATACAATTATTGTGTCACAGACGGATCGCCCTGAAAGGCTTGAGGAGCTCAACACGGGGTTTCGGTCACTCTTACATGACATGAACCCCTCCTCAATATATTTAAAACTCAAATCAGCGGAGTATCAAAACTGTGCAGTCCTAAAGCATCGACTGGACGCCGATCAGTGCAGTGCCGCAAAACGGCATCAACAAGGCGCTGACCCGCGCGCCAGTGGAAAGAGTGGACAGCGCCACAGCTCCCGAAGACAAGAGTTCAGCGCCCCCTGTCAACGCTGATTTAACCAGCCGCTCATCGCTGATTGACTAGTTCCGTCACAGACTTCGAGAGCATCAGTACTGAGTATTAGGAAGACCACACTTAGCCTGCGTTCTGCGGGTAGTAACAGTAAATAGTAATTGTTTGTAGGAGGCACAAGCAGCACCTCAAGTTATCTTTATTTTCTCTTTAGCAATAAGGTGTTCATTTAATCTTCATGTCACTCGTATAGATGATTTTGTATTCATGCCACCGGCCATTCCAAGTTCTCCCCTCCCTTGTTTGTGTCAGTGCTGACTCCCACAGTAGCTGAAACAACAAAAGCTTTCAACCACTCTCTGACAGCTATTAAATTCACATACAACTTTCTATAACTAACAAAAAGAAGTCCATACATATATTCCCTCCCACCCTGTCTCCCTCTCTCTCTCTCTCTTTTACACACCACGCACGCACACACACACACACACACATAAACACACACACACAAACACACACACACACACACACACACACACACAGAGAGAGAGAGAGAGAGAGAGAGAGAGAGAGAGAGAGAGAGAGAGAGAGAGAAAAACACATATAAAGGGAACAGAAATGAAGAGAATAAACTTCATTATTCAGAATAGACTTGCCGGCAGCTGTGACCGAGCGGTTCTAGGCGCTTCAGTCCGGAACCGCGTGAACGCTACAGTCGCAGGTTCGAATCCTGCCTCGGGCATGGATGTGTGTGATGTCCTTAGGTTAGTTAGGTTTAAGTAGT
This sequence comes from Schistocerca americana, assembly GCF_021461395.2. Classification (NCBI taxonomy): domain Eukaryota; kingdom Metazoa; phylum Arthropoda; class Insecta; order Orthoptera; family Acrididae; genus Schistocerca; species Schistocerca americana. The sequence goes on from NC_060130.1 coordinate 534,422,013, forward strand.
TCTAAGTTCTAAGGGACTGATGACTTCAGATGTTAAGTCTCATAGTGCTCAGAGCCATTTGAACCACTTTTTGAGCATATACTTCGTCGAGTTGGCAACATGTACACAAACAAACCAAATAGGAAGAGGTATAAAGTGAACACCGTAGTTACGACTTCAAATCACAGTTCTCAGTAAAATATCTACATCTACATCTACGTTTATACTCCGCAAGCCACCCAACGGCGTGTGGCGGAGGGCACTTTACGTGCCGCTGTCATTACCTCCCTTTTCTGTTCCAGTCGCGTATGGTTCGCGGGAAGAACGACTGTCTGAAAGCCTCCGAGCGCGCTCGAGTCTCTCTAATTTTACATTCGTGATCTCCTCGGGAGGTATAAGTAGGGGGAAGCAATATATTCGATGCCTCATCCAGAAACGCACCCTCTCGAAACCTGGACAGCAAGCTACACCGCGATGCAGAGCGCCTCTCTTGCAGAGTCTGCCACTTGAGTTTGCTAAACATCTCCGTAACGCTATCACGGTTACCAAATAACCCTGTGACGAAACGCGCCGCTCTTCTTTGGATCTTCTCTATCTCTTCCGTCAACCCGATCTGGTACGGATCCCACACTGATGAGCAATACTCAAGTATAGGTCGAACGAGTGTTTTGTAAGCCACCTCCTTTGTTGATGGACTACATTTTCTAAGAACTCTCGCAATGAATCTAGATCTGGTACCCGACTTACCAACAATTAATTTTATATGATCATTCCACTTCAAATCGTTCCGCACGCATACTCCCAGATATTTTACAGAAGTAACTGCTACCAGTGTCTGTTCCGCTATCATGTAATCATACAATAAAGGACCCTTCTTTCTATGTATTCGCAATACACCGCATTTGTCTATGTTAAGGGTCGGTTGCCACTCCCTGCACCAAGTGCCTATCAGCTGCAGATCTTCCTGCATTTCGCTACAATTTTCTAATGCTGCAACTTCTCTGTATACTACAGCATCATCCGCGAAAAGCCGCATGGAACTTCCGACACTATCTACTAGGTCATTTATATATATTGTGAAAAGTAATGGTCCCATAACTCTCCCCTGTGGCACGCCAGAGCAACTAGCGCAAATAACATGTAAAATGTGAAGGAAAAAGTTCGTAAGGTGAAAAATATGTCATGTTTATTAATGATGTTATAGTGCGACCTCCAGCATGTGATCAAATGAGAGGAAACGCAGATACCAGACAAAAACTCGATTAAATGTAAGTAATTACTTAATATTTAATAAGTAAGACGTGAACTCTTTTATAATTCACAAATATCACACATTAAAACGAAACTGTATCATTCCAGATTTCACTGAAGATGACTTAAAGTAAAAGTTAAACATATCTGTTACAAATAAAATACATTGCAAGAAGGAGAAGACGTTTGTTGCTTACAAAACGAATACTTCTGTGCTTGCTGCGGATGATGGCCACGCAAAAAAACTTGTTATTAATTATTTCATATTGCCTTGAAACATTTTATTTATGTGCAACGTTTGGAATACTTAATATTTACATGTAACAATGGCAACTTGTCAGTTATTCCAACCTGTCTTTACAGGCAGGACATACGGCGTCTGATAAATTAGTTTTTTTTTTCGAAAGATTGTGTACCCTGATCGCATCTTTGTTCCAAACATGTTGGCATAAAGTACCAAATATAATACTGACACGTAGAAGAAGGTGTAATTGGATGAATGACGAACACTAACTTCACTTAACGAAGGCTTATTCAGCACTTGCACATTCAAGAGCGCGGAGCGATCTGCCTCTGGCCCGAACACATACAGTATATATACAATTACAGAACATTCCAGTACAATGAGTCTTGACATTCGTGGATACTTCTAGAACCTACTCGAACCGAATATAGAAAATGAAATTTTACGGTCCACATGAGTTTCTAACTCACGACCCACCATATTACAATTTAGTATCATAACCACTACACCACTGTGCTACCTAGCTGCTCCCTCCTTAAGAGAGCAGTGTTTCTGTGTTACGTCCTCCTAGTCCGAGAACGAGTCATCGTTCCTGCATGCTCCGACTCCCGATGACTGGTGCTCGTCCTGGCAGTGATCTTCATAGAACTTCTTTTGCCACTACGCTCTTCGTCACCTTTCCGCTTGTTGCCTGTCGCTGAAGCTTCAAATTTACCCTAGGTTGCAGGATACTTATTGGGCTTCATTCGAAGGACGTGGACAGAATCTCTGACGTTTCGTCATCTTGTGTCAGGGTCGAAATCTTCAACTTCATGAGTAACATCAGACAACTGTCTTACAACCTTATAAGGTCCCAAGTAGCGCATGAGGAGCTTTTCAGAGAGACCAACGAACAGGAGTGAAGATCCAGACGAGGTCACCAGGCTAGTAGACAACAGAGCGGTGGCTCGCGTCATACCTACGGCGATCGTTTTCTTGAGCCTGCAGCGTGCGGAGTCGAGCCAACTGCCGAGCTTCCTCAGCTCTGGTTAACACCTGGCTAATGTAGTCATCGTCCACGTCTTCAGGATGTACTGGAAACACAGTGTCCATCGTCGCAGGCCCCTCACGCCCGTGCACCACGAAAAAGGGCGTAAATCCTGTGGTGTCTTGTTTGGCGGTGTTGTAGGTAAACGTCACGAAAGGGAGTACCTCATCCTAGTTGCTCTGCTCAACATTGACGAACACTGATAGCATGTCGGCCAAGGTCTTATTATGGCGTTCAGTAAGCCCGTTAGTTTGTGGATGGTAGGCAGTCGTCACGTGATGAGTAATGTTGCACCGACAGTTTATCTCTGTCACAAGCTTCAACTGAAAAACTTTCCCTCGATCCGTAATTGATGACCTTGGGGTACCGTGTTTTAATATAATGTCTTCCACGATGAATTTCGCTGCCTCGGATACTTCGGCTGTTTTCATGGCTTCTGTAATGACGTAGCGTGTCAGATAATCAGTGAAAACAATAATCCATCTATTGCCACTAGCAGAATCGTCCGAGGAGGTCAATCCCAACACGCTGGAAAGGCGTTTCGGCTGGTTGAATTGGTATGAGTCAGCCAGGTGGTTTCTGAGGAACTGCCTTTCTCCTTTTTCACTCTCGACGGTGCAGCACATAGTGACGGACACTCCTAAATAAACCTGGTCAGAAAAATCTGTTGCGGATTCTGCCGTATGTCTTAATAAATCCTAAATGTCCGCCCTCGTGTGTGTCATGGAACTTCTGTAGAACATCTAAGCACATGTATTTAGAAATCACTGGTAGCAACCTCTTTCCAAACAGATCAAAGTTTTCTTGCAAAGTAATCCATTAACTACCTTAAATTGTCCTTTCACATCCTCTGGCCGATTTAAGGCAAGCATAATTTGAGATATCTTGGCGTCCTTCTTCTGCTCAGCAGAGAGATCCTGGAGTGCAGCGAGACAGTTACTATCTTCATCAAAGTCGTGATGGTCTTGCATAGGGTTTCTTGAGAGACAGTCGGCATCTTGGTGTTTTCTTCCACTTTTGTACACTATGGTAATATCATACACTAGAAGACGTAGTGCCCACCCTGGCGAGTCGTCCTGTTGGATTCTCAAGACCTGTCAACCAACAGAGTGCATGATGGTCTGCAACAACTGCGAATGGCCTTCCATAGAGATACTGTTGAAATTTGCACGTGGCCCAGATCACAGCAAGACATTCTCGTTCTGTAGTTGAGTAGTTTCTCTCGGCTTTTGTGTCATAGAAGCATAGGTTATAACCTTCTCTTTTCCATCCGAAATATGCACCAGAACAGCACCGATCCAATACCCACTGGCATCTGTGCGTCGTTCTGTAGGCGCTCTCTCATCACACAGACCAAGTACAGGGTCAGTCGTCAGAGCTTTCCGCAGCACATCGAAAGAATCTTGTTGAGCACCACCCCAGATAAATTTAGCATCAGCTTTTAACAACTCTTGGAGTGGCCTGGCTTTGATGCAAAAGTCTTTGAAAAAACGACGGGAATAAGAACATAATCTGAGGAAGCTTCTCACTTTTCTAATACCTATAGGAATAGGAAATTCTGTTTTAACTCTCACCTTTTCTGGGTCTGGCCGCACACCTTCGTTAGACACAAAGTGTCCAAATAGTTTGATTTCTTGTGCTCCAAAGACACACTTTCTTGGATTAAGTTTCAGTCCGCCTTGTTGGGGACACTTAAGAATGGCCCTCAGTCTTTTTATATGCTCATCAGAGGTCTCTGAGAACACTATAATGTCATCTAAATAACAAAGACACATCGTCCACTTTAGGTGACTTAGAAGATTATCCATCATTCGTTCAAAGGCTGCTGGTGCATTACACAAACCAAATGGCATTTCCTTAAACTCATGCAGGCCCTCAGGGGGTGAAGAATGTAGTTTTCTCACGATCAGCCTAATCTACTTCGATTGGCCAGTATCGCGAGTACATCACCATGGTTGAGAAAAACTTAGCCCCCTTCAGACAATCTAGTATATCGTCAATTCGTGGAAGAGGGTAAATGTCCTTTTTAGTTATCTGATTAAGCTTCCTGTAATCAACACAAAAGTGCCAACTGCCATTCTTCTTCCTCACGAGAACGACTGGTGACGACCTTCGACTCTGCGAAGGTCGAGTGATGGCATTCTTTATAATTTTCTCTACCTCGTCGCGAATTATCCAACGTTCCGTTGCTGGCACACGGTATGCTCTCTGGCCTATTGGTTGATGGTCTGCAGTGCTAATCCGGTGCTTCACCGTCGATTTGTCTAATTTGCTCTTCACCTGTGGATTGAAGCATTCAGAGAACTCTTGAAGAATGACAAGTAGCTTCTTCTGTTGTTCCTTAGTGAGATATGGTGATAGTCGAGCTAGAAGATCTTGTCTCGTAGTGCTAGCGCTCATTTCGCTCACAGACTCGGCAAGGGATGTTTCTATGACGCTAAGCTGATCTTCAATTAACGGCTCAGCGTTTGCTACACACATGCGTCTTGGAAGGATCTGCGGTTCTCGACAACAATTAACTATCCACAGTTCACCGAATCCGTTCTTAAACGAGACGACAGAGGCTGGGGTGACAAAGTTACTCTTCTGTGGTATGCTTCGCTTACATTCCACTACAAGATCCATGGGTTGATGCATGGCATGACACATGACAGTTACCTTTGTAGCGCTGACTGCAGGAATGATCACTTCATACAGCACACATAGTCTCCACACACACGGATGCACATCTTCCTGTCCACAGTATCTCATCTCGTCTAGCATAATCTTCGAGTGACCACAATCTATAATTGCCTGAGAAGCTCTCAAAAAGTCCCATCCGAGAATGACGTCATGACTACAATCTTGTAAGACGATGAATTTTAAGGGCTGTGTATGGCCACTTACACCAGCACGAATGATTCATCTTCCTGTAGGTTTTACATATTTCCCATTGGCCACCTTTTGCATGAATGTTTTGCTGTCGACGAACACGGTTTTCCGCAACTGGTGACGGTGCTCCCATGAAATGACTGAATATGATGCTCCAGAGTCCACAAGAGTCTGGGCTGGTCTGCCATCCATGAGGATATCGACGTTGTTTCCTATCTCTTTTGTAGTGATCGACGACGAAGGAGTTTTCTCTTCAGCGGCCGCACCTCCAAGGAAGGTCGTACCCTTTAGTTTTGCAGGTTGCGGCGACTAGGTGATCGGCTGGAGCTTCTGAACGGCGATGGAGACAATGATCGGCGTGTTGGGGAGCGTTCTCTCCAGCGGCCACCTTGCGGCGGTGGTGACCTACGTCGTTCTGCACCGACATCTTCTTGTTGATCTTCGTCGTCCTTGAGTTGGCGCCGGCTAAGATCGGTCTGCTGTCTTCTGACACGAACGTCATCAAATATCCGCCACCTTTCTCGACAATAGCGCACCACATGTCCCAGTCGTTCGCAGTGGAAACATACTGATTCGTTATCCAGGGTTCTCCAGACATCAGTCTGCCTTGGTACCCAAACAGGTTCCTCATGCGGCATTGTAGGAACGTAGCTTCGCCTGAGTATCTACCTTTTCACCGTTTTGAAGGGAAATAAAGGACGAGAGCTTGTGTTCAATGTCTGTTCCACTTCCTCCATTATGACCTCTCGAAGCGTCTCGGTTTTCTGGCCACCGTGCAATCCAAGTGCCTTCTGAACTTCCTCTCTCACTATCTGACGAAGAACACTTGTAAAATCAGTTTCTTCCTCCATCACAGACATCGATACGACGTTTGGAAGCCGTTCAAACTTCTTGCATGTAATTATTTTTTGATGCATTGTCTCAATATACTGGCACTATTTTATGAAGTCGTCTGCTGTCGAAACCTCCTTCAGGAGTAGGGCTTGATACACGTCCTCAGCAACACCCTTTATGAAATGGGTAACCTTATCTTCCTCCTAGATTCTAGGATGCACATTTTTACACAGCTCCAAGACGTCTTGAATGTGGGATGCTGTAGTTTCTCCTGGACGCTGTGCACTGCACTTTAATTTAGCTTCAGCTTTGAACTTCTGACGTTGTGTGTCGCCGAAATTCTTACGCAGTTCCTCCTGGAATACTTCCCAGCTTGTGAACTTTTCCTCGTTGTTCTTATATCATTGCTTGGCAGTGCCCTCCAAGTAGAAAAATACGTTAGCCAAACACACGGTGTCATCACATTAGTTAAATTTGGCTATAAGCTCATATACCTTCAGCCACTTGTTTGGATCTTGGCCATCGTCACCAGAGAACCCGGAAGGATGTATCATGTGGTGGCACACAGCTGCTGTCATCGTGACGTCCTCTTCTTCTTCTGTCTCCTATAGATTGCGATCTGTTGAATATGGCTCGAACTCGGGTTTCTCGCCACGTAAACGGCGGCTCTGTCGTGGCCTGATGGGAGCCAATGTGTAGTCTATAATGTGCGCTATCACAAGTTCCAATACCCGACGCCTCCACCAGAATAATTTCACGTAGAAGAAGGTGTAATTGAATGAAGCACGAACACTAACTTCACATAACGAAGGTTTATTCAGCACTTGCACATACAAGAGCGCGGGGCGCAGTGCCTCCGGCCCGAACACATACAGTGTATCTACAGTTACAGAAAATTCCAGTACAATGATTCTTGACATTCACGGATACTTCTAGAACGTACTTGAACCGTATATATAAATTAAAATTTTACAATCCAAGTGAGTTTTGAACTCACGACACTCCATGCAATAGTTTGGTAGTAGAACCACTACAGGCCTGTGCTACTCAGCTTCTTCTGTGATAATATTCTGTGCATCGTTTTCAATATCCATAAGCTCTGGAGGACAATAGATACTTAATGAGCAATCTGAGCCCAATCTTGCAGGTAGTTATGAAGGACCAGTCTCAATAACTAGCTTCACAGTTACCACTTCAGTTTTATGGTACAATGGTTGGTTCGATATTTGGTTGTTGAAATGCCCTATTTATTTTTGATTAACCTGCTTCCCTGGCACAAACGGTAATTCAAAATAGTTTCATACGATCATAACATGTAAGCTTTCACGGCCGGCGTCTTTATTAATTAAAACTTTTGGGCTGAATTGCCGTGGTCCATACATAAAACTGCTTCTCCTTCCTGAAGTTTCGTTGCCTACTGCGGGCAACATCTTCTGAGGTGAGTCTGCGACTGGCTGCTAGGCCAGGAAGGAGAAGCAGTTTTATATATGGACCACTGCAATTCAGCGCGGAAGTTTTAATTAATGAGTTTCATACGATGTTAGCGAAGCCTTTAATAGGCCTGAGAATGGTCACATGATATTTGAAATCAGCGGAAAACCCACCTCTCCAAAAAACACGTATGGCAGCATATGCAGAACTGCATTACGATATATTTACCATCGATGGATTCTACACAGTTTGAGAAGTGCCAGTAAATTCAGAAGTCATGGGTAATACACGATAAGTCATTGGTTGTTGGTTCCTGAAGGAATACATGTCTTACAAAAAAGTCACAAATTGCAGATTTGCCAAGACAGTAATTCAACCTTTCCATTTGCCGACAGTCGTCATAAGAAAACTGCATTCAGGTTATAGCTTTTTTCTCATATAAGGCACTTTGCAGTGAGCAATATAGATGTATACACAAATGCATCACGAATGATATGTGCTTCAGTCTGTACTGAACAATTGTTCTGACAATAAATACGTAACTGACCAAGCTAATGAAAGGATTGCGAGTTGCTCCTGGGATGCTTTAACAATAAATACAATTCATCTCACTATTTGTTTGCTGTAGCCTTCAGCTAAAACACTGCATTGATGTAGCGCTCCACAATAGCCTATACTGTGTAAGCCTCTTCAACTCTACATAACAACTGCATCCTGCATCCATTCGAATGTGCTTACCGTTGTTAAGCCTTGGTCTCCCTCTTCAATTTTGTCTCCATTATGAAACTTACGATTCCGTGATGCTTCATAACATGTCCTGCAAACCAGTCTCTTCTTTCAGAGAAGTAGCGTCACAATTTCGTTTTTCTTCCCAGTTTAATTCAGTATCTCTTCAACAGTTATACGATGTACACATCTGATCTTCAGCATTCTTCTGTAGCACCACATTGCAAACGCATCCATGGTCTTCTTGACAGAACTGTTTATTGTCCAGGTTTCATTTACATACAAGGCTACACTTCACACAAATATCTTCATAAAATACTTCCCAACATTTAAGTTCATAGTCAGTGTTAACAAATTTTCCTTCTTCAGAAACACTTTTCTTGCTGTTGCCGGTCTGCATTTTAAATTTTCTATACTTCTGCCTTCTCCACTACTGCTCCCCTTCCAAACCCTTGGACTCTTAAATTGCAGTCTGGTTTCTGCACAAGTTGCAGATAATACTGCGTCCCTATGTTTTATCCCTGATACCTTCAGAGCTTCAAAGAGCGCATTTCACTCAAGATTATCAAAAGCTTTCTTTAAATATGCAACTGCTATAAACAGATGTTGAGAAGTGGCATGCCTTTCCGATGCACACAGTAGTCTGCCCCCTCTCATGTTTACAGCAATCATCTTACTCTTAGTAATTCGATTTGGGGAGGTATAGCCGAGAATGGTCATTAAAATGCTAGTATTGAGAACTCGGAAGATATGAATGTTTTCCTCTCTAATTGCATGCGGCGAAGAGTTGCTATTCCTTCCTACGCGGCGTCTCTCGTCGCCTGGGTGGTCTGGAAAGACAGGAAGGTTCTGATGGTCAAGAAAGGGTTACGCCGGCTGGTGTGAGGGATTGGCTGAATGGGGTGGATGCTGCCTCGACGCCGAGATTGTCAAAAGAGCGGGACGACACGCCCACGGTGGGTTCTGAGGGAGATATCTGGGGTGAGATATTCAGTTTCTTCGAGGATATTCGGTAAACACACCTTCTGGTGGGCTGCGAGCGAGGCGTGAGAACGACATGTGTTCCCAGGCAGTTTTCGCCGGCAAATTCCCGCGCTTTCTGTAAAAGATTACCTATGATTGGCTTGCTCAGGGAAAATCTCCATGACGTAGCAAAATCGGCGCAGAAATTGGCGCCAAGTATCTCCATTGGTGTAGTAGAAGTGCTTCGGCAATAGAGTGGAATTTTCCACCGGTTATCAAGTTGATGACTGGCACATTTAACCACAGCCATTGTGGTGCGAGTGGTAATGCACTGGGTTCGGCTTGTACGAGTGCTCTGTGAGGAAGTCTAGTCTCGCCTTTCGGTCTGAGTAGGTTACAAGATTGAGCACTCGCTGCTCTTTACAGTCTGCCTTTCGTTGGCTGTCTATTATACTTTTGTTTAATAGTATCTGTTTGCCAACGTTGCTGCAGTTTCGGCTTTAACATAACTTTCCGAGTACAGTTGGCAATTGAGCGTTCTGCGTACAAAGGGCCTATGTTGTCCGTCTTGAGCAGTTTTAGCTAAAGTTGACTGTATCGGAGTCTGTGTGACTTCGCTTGTTAAAATCAATCACTGACGGTACAGTGTGGCGAGCTTTCTTCGTCTCCCTCAGAGGCGCATTTGAACTGCTACGAAGTCTTTAGTCTGAAGAAACCAGGCCAGGATAATCAGTATCGGGCTATACTCGCAGCATTATCATCACCACAACGGGTCGTCGAAGCATCAATCGCCGCCGGTACGCCAGGTCGTGTTCTTGCAGTAAAGAAGACAGCGTGGTAATGTATGTCCGCAGCACCGGCAGATTAGGGAACTTTGCTACGTGATAATTAGAGCTCAGCAGAGCGCGCCTGTTTCCGTTCTTTCTATCTTCGTTCTGTCATGGGTTTTGATTGTCTGAGTTCTCACTACTGTTGCACCGCAATTAATGTCGGGTTTGCTGGGTGATTTTCTTAAGTTTTGAGTTGCAAGTAATTGGCTCCACATACCACTTGGTCATAAATGTCACAAGCTCGTTTAGGGACAACTTCACCTTCACAGCAATTATCTGTGTATTAAATCGACGTATTATGAATGTTTCATGTGTTTTTCATTTTGAATTTAGTCAGAATAAATCCAATTGTTATCTTGAACGGAATTTTCATTCTGTAGTTAGGTAGAGCAACCCTTTCATCTGTCATGACATTAATTAAACTTTCCACTGTCAAATTAATTTTTACCAAATTAAATTATTGCAGGTGCCAAACATTTCTCTACTCTACTTGCAGGGTCGATTCCCATCAGTTTATGTTTCTTTTTTTTAAATCCATGTGCAACAACAAAAAGTCAGAGTTAGGAAAGGGGGAGGGGGCTTAGGGCATCATATTCATATGCAAATTCTAGCTGAATTTAGTGCTAAACACACTGCTAGCCCCGGCACCCCGCAAGGTTTGCTTTTCTTCATTCTTATCTGCTACAATAAGTGTAGGACATTTCACAGCAATCTAAACTGGCGCCCACGTTAGAGCGTATAGCCTCTCCTCCCTCTCCCCTCTACATATTCCTTCCACCTTCCAGCTTCCTTCTCATTGCTTAGTTCTGGCTTGCCATCTGAGCTCTTGATATTCGTAGAGTTGTTTCTCTTTGCTCCAAAGTTTTCTTTTAATTTTTATTTTCCTATACGCAGCACCTATGTTTTCCAAGTGCAAAATCACAAAGCGAGAATGCCTAGCAGGAAAATTCAAGGCTGTTGAAAGAATCTTGAATTTTCCTCCTATACCACCTTGATGTGCAATTTTGGACTGTCTGTCAATGCTATTTATAGATAACTGTGTTCCCGATGGCGTACCTGATACATTTTTATATTTTCCCATGTTGTCAATTAAATTCAGTCTCTCCTCTGTTATACAAGGATTTCTACTCTACCTTTTTCCCAATTTCGTCCTCTGTGCCTTCACTACTTCTTCTTTCGAAGGTATCCATTCGTCTCGTAATGGCTTCATTCCTCAGTTCCAATCAGTCGTTGCTTAATGATCGCCTCTTTAGTTGTAATCTGCAGTTCATAACCAATAAATTATCGTCTGTCCGCATCAGTACCTGTAAATGTCTCGCAGTTTAAAATCTGGTTTCTAAAACTATATTCCACATACGAAGGGTCGGAGAAACAGAACCAGGAAAGTCAATTCTTATGAAACTCGAGAAGAAGCAATTTTAAAGTTTGAACTGTGATTATACTAATATATAAAGACATGCAACACTTATTATTTCATAAATTAAACATCTTGGGTTCATCGAATGTGGGACATGTGTTAGTGGTATACTGAGTGTTCCCAGAATGAAGTTATTTCCCAAAATCCAGTGAAACGGCACGTTGTAAGAGGAAAGAAAAGGATAATTCAAGAAAAACAGACGCAGTTATTCTATAATAATCACGAATTTCTGGTTTTCATTATAACAGAACAGAAAAACTTAATCAGTTTTTGCAATTTTTATACCATATAATGACGGAAAAAATCGCAACACCAAGAAAGAGCTGTGCGACTTACCTAACGAAAGTTGGTAGGCCAGTTACTACATCCGGAAGATGATATCTGTTAAAATCAGACTGGATATCTTGAGTTGATTATAGTCAAGAATGCGTAAAGGCGATAAAAACACCATTATCAAAACACAACTGTCCGCCCCCGGTAGCTGAGTGGTCAGGGCGACAGAACGTCAATCCTAAAGGCCCGGGTTCGAATCCCGGCTGGGTCGGAGATTTTCTCCTCTCAGGGACTGGGTGTTGTGTTGTCCTAATCATAATCATTTCATCCCCATTGACGCGCAAGTCGCCGAAGTTGCGTCAAATAGAAAGACTTGCACCCGGCGAACGGTCTACCCGACGGGAGGCCCTAGTCATACGACATTTTTGACACACCACTGAGTTTTAACGAGGCCGTGTAACAGGACTACGAAAGCTCGATGTTGCGTCTGCGATACTACAGGAAGACTTTGCAGGAACGTAGCCACAGTACATTATTGCTGGCTGTGGTAGTCACAGCAACGTACGTTCGCAAGAAGACTGGGCTCCAGTTGGCCACATAGAACTACTGACAGGGAAGATCATAATGTTCAACGTATCTCTCTGGTGACTCGAACTGCATTTGTAGCAGCAATATGAGCAGCAGTTAGTGCCACAGTGACACAATGAGCTGCTACAAATCGGTTACTTCAAGGACAGCTACAAGTCAGACACCCTGTGTAGTGCATTCCATTGACTCCAAACCACTGGCTTTTGCGACTTCAGTGATGTCAAGCGAGAGTTAATTGGATGGCAGGATGGAGGTCTGTTGTGTTTTCTGACGAAAGCCTTTTCTGCCTCAGGACCACTTAGGGCCGTGTGTAGCTTAGGAGGAGATCGGGCCTGCAACCTACCTGTCTGCGTGCTACACACACTGGACCTACACCTAGAGCTATTGTCTGGGGTGCGATTTCGTATGACAGCAGGAGCATTCTCGTGGGTATCCCATGCACCCTGACTGCTAATTTGTGCTTCAATCTGATGATTAGACCTGTTGTGCTGCCATTCATGAACAGCATTCCAAGAGGCATTTTTCAACACGATAACGCTCGCCCACATACCGCTGTTCCAACCCAAAATGCTATACAGAGTGTCGACTTGTTGTCTTGGCCTGCTCGATCACCAGATTTGTCTCCAATCGAGCCAATATGAAACATCATTCGGCAACAACTCCAGCGTCATTCTTAAACAGGATTAACCACCAAGTGCAACAGGCATGGAACTCTGTCCCACAGACTGACATCTAGCATCTGTACAACACAATGCATGCACGTTTGCATGCTTGCATTCAACATTCTGGCAGTCACACCGATTGTTAATGCATCACAATTTCACATTTTCAATGGCTCATCTCGCACTTTCATTAATCTGTTTTCTAGTTATGTTAATCACTTACATATGTTACCTAGATAAATTTATTAAAGAAATTTCATTACTCTACATTATTTGTTCTTTTGGTGTTGTGTTATTTTCCGTCAGTGTATTGTATACTCGAAATTGAAAGGAGATCCAAAATAAAGAACGGAATTTTTCAAATCAAATTACTGCGAACAGTAGATAATGGCAAATCTATTGTGCATTAAACAAGCAAAGAATTCTGAAGTTAAACATACCTTTATAAGCAGATATTGGCAGTCCACAGCCATCCATTGGCTGACAATCTCATGACGTCATTGTGGTGCCAGTTTGCATTCCTCCATGATCAGTTATTTGATATTCTAGCATACGGCAGTGGTTGCATTCGGATGATATTGTCATAATAATCTGAGATTTGAAAAGTCACTTTGATGCATACTTTAAGTCCAACAGTGTTTTCAATTTCTTAATTAACGCTGACCACAGTCAAACGAGATAGCTAATAAATGGTTGCTTTGATCGTTTCCTTCAAATGTTCAGGTGTTACCCTCAGTGCCTTTGCGTTCCATAATCCAATACTTCCATCACACTCTAATTACGAATGGCTAGGCACAAGGACTGTAACTTTTATGTTCTTCAAGCAACTAATTTGATTGAGACTTACATAATTAGTAAAGAGGAAGGTAGTGAAGTTCTATTTTGACCACCAATAGAATCACAAAATATACATGAAGTCCCAGGTGGAATGATCAGTATTCAGGGATATGACTGGAACGATCATTTAAATCGAAAAGTTCCAGTACACACGGGCTCTAAAATGCATACGTTAAAACCTATGGGCGCTTCATCTGCTATAACGTGAAAGAAAGCTCTTCTGCAGTAAGCCTTTTGCTTTCCATATTTTTAGCTGTGATAATCTGGACTATAACAAGAAAAAAATACCAGTGAACATGGGCTCTAAAGTGCATACCTTAAGAGGTGTGAGCACTTGTTCATCTTCGCTGTGTGAAACACATCTCTTCTAGTGAACAAGTGCTCATAGCTCTTAAGGTATGCATTTTAGAGTCTATGGTTACTCACTTTTTTGCTTTGAATTATCTTTCCTGTTACTTCCCTGAATATTGACCATTCCTGCTGGGACACTTTGTATACAACTCTTCAGTGTTCTCATCCAAGGCATGAGTGATGAAGTAAAAAAGGAATGATCTCACTTCATTTGCGAACTTTTTCACAAGGCATTCAGGATAAACACAAAAAAAGAATTCGTCCGTTCCAAGGACATGGATATTGAAAGACTATATTGAAATTTTCCATATAAAGTGAACGTCGTTAGCTGCTATATTTGGCAGGAATACTTTTCTGCAAAGTATTTGCAAATGTCCACCTTCATCTTTTTTCTTGCCTCCAATGTATTCAGAGGGAGAGATTGCATGAGAATTCTTTTTGCTCTGCCCTCTCGGGGCCGGATGAGTCTCCACTGACTTTCCTGCTTCTTTCCGCTGAAAAATTAACTTGCCTGGTTCTTTCCCCCTACAGCAAGACTTCGAATGTTAATATCTCTGGAATCGCTTGTTTCTTTCCAGTTTTAGCCTCTCAGCTGATGCCTGCTATCAGTCTGAAACGAGCTGTAGCAATAAATCAATTTTGAAATAAAGTGATTTAAATGTTTTTCCTCTAACCGTTCATATGCATCCCTCATTCATGTGTCTTAAGCAAAGTGTTAGTGTACCAGATGGCTTCCCCTTTCATTCCTTTGCCTGAGTCCACGTTCTCCTACTATTTTCTCTTCCTATTCTTCCTACTGATTTCCAGTCTTTCAAGACATTTTATATTTTTGTCTCTCTTAACTGAATAATTTCTTTTCCTTATTGTACATTCTAGTAATCTGTTCATTATCTGTGGTGTTGGTAGGCATGTTGACTTGTGCTATTGTGGCGGATGGGTGTTGGCTTTATGTCTGTCTTGGCTATGATAATGTTAATGGTAGTTTAGAGATGGAGTTGTGTATTGCTATACTACTCCACTGACTGTTTCAGTTATTAACATTCATAGAGTGGTTCAAATGGCTCTGAGCACTATGGGGGTCCGCAGCTCGTGGTCGTGCGGTAGCGTTCTCGCTTCCCGCGCCCGGGTTCCCGGGTTCGATTCCCGGCGGGGTCAGGGATTTTCTCTGCCTCGTGATGACTGGGTGTTGTGTGATGTCCTTAGGTTAGTTAGGTTTAAGTAGTTCTAAGTTCTAGGGGACTGATGACCATAGATGTTAAGTCCCATAGTGCTCAGAGCCAGAGCACTATGGGACTTAACATTGAGGTCATCAGTCCCCTAGAACTTAGAACTACTTAAACCTAACTAACCTAAGGACATCACACACATCCATGCCCGAGGCAGGATTCGAACCTGCGACCGTAGCGGCCGTGCGGTTCCAGACTGAAGTGCCTAGAACCGCTCGGCCACACCGGCCGGCCATAGAGTGGTCAACATACATGATCATAATGTACCAAATACTGAGGATCGACTGTCAGACATTTTCAGTTATAAATAAATGCCTTCGTAAAAGGTAATGCACTATCATTATAGAAAACTACGTTTACGTACTGCAAATTGCAATACTAAAGGTTGTTATGAGAGTCACAGCAAGTACTGTTCTGAAGCGATTGGTTTTTAAAATGCTGTCGACTATATAATTAGATAGGGAACAATCATGAACGGTAATTCATCAAATCTGAAACAAAAAACATGAACAACGAAATATGTGAAAGAATATTATGTAAAAAAAAATTGGTATGTCTTCACCCAACTGCGTGTTTCTTTCGTATAGATTCTTGGTACAGTTAATCAAATTTAGAACTTACTTTTGTGGGACCCCACCCATACCCCAGTGGCGGTGCTATTGGCTACTGCTAGCATCTGCCGCTTACAGTTTCAGTTCCACGTGTCTCCACGGGAAACGCATGCCGCTGCCGCTCCCACGTACCGCACTGCCTCTCTCTGATCAGAAAAGGCCTTTAAAGGTGATGGCGCATTAGTGCGGCCATGCTCAGAACCAACGGCTGGCAGTGGTCGCAGCTACTGCAACCAGGACTGCGTCTGGCCGGCGCGGCTGGCAGTCGACTGTCAGACATTTTCAGTTATAAATAAATGCCTTCGTAAAAGGTACTGCACTATCATTATAGAAAACTGCGTTTACGTACTGCAAATTGCAATACTAAAGGTTGTTATGAGAGTCACAGCAAGTACTCTTCTGAAGCGATTGGTTTTTAAAATGCTGTCGACCATATAATGAGATAGGGAACAATCATGAACGGTAATTCATCAACTCTGAAACAAAAATCATGAACAACGAAATATGTGAAAGAATATTATGTAAAAAAAAATTGGTATGTCTTCACGCAGCTGCGTGTTTCTTTCGTATAGATTCTTGGTACAGTGTTTTTAGCGATTACTTTGTAGATCAAGGCGATTTGTCATTTGAGTTAGATTACGTTCTTTGAATTATATATACACGTTGTGTTAATAAAATATAAAAACAGGTAAAAGGGCTTACACAGTGCGCGTTGTTCATGTGGTGTAGAACATTGGCTACTACCGGACGTAATATTCATTTCCTTCTACATTTTCTTTTTCAGGTATTTACCTGCATGTTCTTTGGATGACAAGTCCCACAAAGAATTCCTCTTTCAAAACTTTATAACAGCTATTCCCATATCGAAGTCCATTATGACAGAGGTCCTTTTACAGAAATGCAACGATAAAGAAATACTCCAATGTAAAAAATTCACACAGCTGGAACAGCATCGAGATCGCCTCACACTGTCAGTCTAGCTTGGGCACTGTCCTATATGGATGAATACAACCTTGGCTCACTGGCCAGAGGCTGTTCACATGACGAGACGGTCAGCTGTCTGCCATCAGCAGCGTGCGCACTGCACGGTCCGTTTCCATGTAGAATTGGTCACATTGGACCAGCCTCAAGTCTGGTCCATAGCCACACTAGTGCGCCATCGCCCTAATGACAAGGGCTGGAGTGACGGCCAGCCAGTATGTGCTTTCTAGATGGTTACTCACATCCGACTGTGTGCATATTGGTCTGGTACACACATCCTGTCTCAGTTACTCGATTCGCTAACATTTCGAAAACTTTGACACATATTCACATAGGATAACACAAGAAAAAAGCAGATAGGTTATACAAATTATGTCCCAAGTGGGGGAATAGGGAGAGGACGGGGGAGTGGTGAGAGGGGAGGGGATGAGGGGGGATGGGGAGTTAGGGATGGGAGAAACGGAGACAGGGAGAAAAATGGTCGCCCTCTAGCACTATCATTGCTAAATCCAGATTAATATACCAACCGGGTGAACACACAGCATAAGACCAGTAAAATGAAGAAGACTAAGAAGAAAAAAAAACATTAAATCATTTTAACATGTTAAGCATCTCAATGTAATAAGTGTTTTACTGTATGCCTGTAAATACACAGATGGCAAAAAAAAAAGGAAACAGAAAAACAAATCGCGACACCAAGAATGAGTTGTGCGACATAAACGAAAGTAGACAGTTGCGTTTCTATATCTGAAAGACGATGTCTAATTAAATTTCGTGTCAGTCACATAATAGTGATGCTACTAGCGCACTGGACTCGCATTCGGGAGGACGACGGTTCAAACCCGCGTCCGGCCATCCAGATTTAGGTTTTCCGTGATTTCCCTAAATGGCTTCGGTCAAACGCCGGGATGGTTCCTTTGAATGGGGGCGGCCGATTTCCTTCCTCATCCTTCCCTAATCCGATCTTGTCTGTAATGACCTCTCTGTCCACGGGACGTTAAACATGAATCTCGTCCTCCTCCCTAAGAGTGGCGTCAGTAGCGCCACAATGAGGATGCAAATCCGGTTTGCTTTAAATGCGCACAGGAACGGTCGTGAGCGTTAGTTACCTTTTTAGACTGGACATGGTGAGTTGCTGTTAGCCAAGAATGCCCTTAAGGCGACAAAGACACCGTTATCAACATCTCACTGAGTTTGAACAAGGTCTTGTATAGGGCTACAAGAAGCTCAATGTTCCTTCTGCGATACTGTAGAAAGATTTTGCAGAAATGTAGACACTGCACATTGTTGCTGGCAGAGGTGATCCCAGCAACGCACGGTCGCAAGAAGGCTGGGCTCCGGACGGCCATGTGGCGTGGGAAGACCATCGCCGTGGTTGGCGTATGGCTCTGGCGAATCGTACTGCATCTGGAGCAGCAATCCGAGCAGCAGTTGGCACCACTGTTACAAACTGGTTACACAAGGACAGCTGTGAACCAGAGGCCCTGTAGCTTGCATTACACTGACCCCAAACGACCGCCATTTGTAGCTTCTATGATGTCAAACGAGAGCTCACTGTAGAGCAGGGTGGAGGTCTGTTGTATTTTGTGATGAAAACTAGTGCTGTCTCAGAGCTAGTGAGGGTCGTGTGTTGGTTACAAAGAGGCCAGTTGAGGACCTGCACCCAACCTGTCTGTGGTCTAGACAAACTGGTCCTACACATGCTGTTATGGTCTGGAGGGCGATTTCGTATGACTCTTGTATTATCCTTCCTACACTGACTGAAAAATTGTATGCCAATCTGGTGATTCGAGTTGTTGTGCTGCCATTCATGAACAGCATTCCAAGGGTGTTTTCCAACACGATAACGCTCGCACACATATCGCTCTTCTAATCCAACATGCTCTACAGAGTGTCGACATGTTGCCTTGGCCTACTTGATCACCAAGTCTGTCTCCAATCGAGCATATGTGGCACATTATCGGAAGGCAACTCCAGTGCCATCCACAACCAGCATTAACCATCGCTGTTTGACCAACCAAGTGCAACAGATGTGGAACTCCATCCCACGAACTGACATCCAGCACCTGTACAACACAGTGAGTTCGCGTATTCAAGCTTGCATTCAACAGACTGACAGTTTCACCTGTTATTAATGTCAGGATTTCACGTTTGTAATGGCTTATCTTGCACTTACATTAACCTGTGATCTTGCAATGTTGATCACTCAAATATTTTACCTAGATAAATGAATTCCCAAAATTTTATTACTCTGCATTAATTATTTTTAGGTGTTTGTGTTTTTTCCATCAGAGTACATTTAGAGAAAGCTACATGAATGCATGGTGTCTGTCAATACCCGAAAGAACACACACGTCACACATTCATATAAGCACTTCAATGGGCAATGAATTCACAACCTGGACTGTGGATGCAAAATACATTCGACCTCTTGCGGGAATCTTAAAGTATCGAGTATGGAAGGCATGGACGGGATCCGTGGATGGGTGGCACTAGGTAGGAATGTGTATTGGCCGAGAGACTTGCTTAGACAGTCTACACAATATGCGCTTTGTCCGTGTGGCACAGTGGTTAATGCAACTGCCCAGTAAGCAAGAGATCCTTGGTTCAAATCGTGGTTCGGCACACATTGTCACTCATCAGTGGCGACTGATTTCGCGTACGGTCCCAATACAGCTGACGTCAATAGTTCCTTCCCTTTCCTTTCCTGTCTCCCCACTAGGCCAGTTTACATAATAATTTAGAAAAAAGTTCAGAGATGTACCATTTCTATAATGGACATTGATTCTGTCACATACGAAACACAAACAGGAGTCAGAAGGTGGAGCGATGGTTCCAAACGATGGAATGCGCTAGGAGAGCCTTGTTGTTGCTTTGTGGCAGTTTTCAGATACTAAATAAATGACAACTGTCAAAGCAAACAAAATGGGAATAACTCAGATATACTAATACGATGAGAACAGGATATATGTCTAATTGTGCATAAGAACAGTACATGTATCAATGTTTAGCCCCTACATATATTAAAAACATATTTGCCCTCTTCAGGATACTTTTCCTTCCACCCATTATGCAGACACTCCATCCCGAATGTAAAATAGTAGTAACTTAATATAAAACAATTACTACTATTGATTGTATGTAATATAAATAGGCTAGAATCTTAATATTGACAATGTCTTTTAAATTTTAACCACAAAATAGTTATTATTGCAGATATACTCGCAGCATGCACTTTTATACACAAAGTCGTTACTATTGTCGATGTTCCCGGATGTCCACATCTGTGGAGACCTCTACATATACTAAGGACTAAATACAAAATTTTCCTGCTTATCTAAATGCAGTGCAGTACTTTTTTGTGAGTAAAACTGTCTAGATCATTTAATACAAGTCTTTATTTATAGCCTACTGCTGAAACGACATGTACGTACTATCTACACAGTGTAATTCACAAAATATGCACAAGATTCAGACTCATTCGGAAAATTTATTTCCTTATCAAGCATATTGCAGTTCACAAAATATCCACAAGGTTCCAAGACTCATTAGGATAATTTATTTCCTTATCTCGTTTATTGCAGGTCAGTAACTTTAATGCCGTTCACAATGGTTACTATAATCTGAAACTGTGATTAAGATAACATAATTTCAGCTTAATGTATTTTCCAGCACGGTAATTAGGGGAAGGGGGGGGGGGGCAATGGCACACACTTAACGTTGACTCTCTGTTAACAGCTGTGTGCTTAATTATAACTCAACCAGTGGTCACAGTTGAAGTTTGACGGGAACTGGCTGCCCTGCAGTCTGTGTGAACCCACCCAGAACACAGAATGCATCGATAACACAGTTCTCCATTATGACCAAATTCTCCACGGAACAGGAGCACCTGAGATGTTTCATTTATCTGGGACGAACTGTAGACCAGTTCATGGGTGTCAACATCATCCAATTCATCAACCTGGCACAGTTCTGCTTTGTCATCAATTTCATCTGACGAACTGCTATCGTCTTAAAAGAGTCTCTTTTTCTTCTTATTCCTTTGTTTGCCCTTGAAATCGTCCAGCTGCTTTACACAACATTTCTTATTGTCCTTTTCAATTTCGCTTATCCCAAAATCATTTTCCTTGGAGTGGACGATAGCATTTCTGAATGTTTTTTAGGCGTTGACTTGCTTGATTCTAATGTGTGTGTTGCCATCTTAGGTATTGGAGAAACGTTTAGAATTGACACCATTGCTCCCCTGCAATGGGGTTCATCATCAGCGTTTGAGTCATCTCGTCTTTCATCTTTGTGAGTTCTGTACCTCCACAAGTGATTCATTCGTTGGAATGAAGTCCAACTCTGAGAATACATATGGGTTAAGAGGAAAGACTCCAGTCTTTTTAAAGCCAGATATAGTTTTATCAGTTCCTGCATTCTTGATGTAAGTAGCATTAAGAAAACAGAGACGTCTGCACTGCAGATCCTTTGATATCGATGACTTCTCATAAACAGAGTGCATTTTTTGTTGTTAGCAGTCTTAAGCGGTTCGTAGAAAGAAACATCTAATGGCTGTCATGATAGGAAGTGTAGGAATATCCGGTGAAGATTATGTCTCTCTTACGAAATGTGTCAGTCATCTCAGAAACAATTCATTAGCGATCCACCCTGACTTTAATAAATGCTTCCTGCAGGTCCTTCGTGTGTTAATGCAGTCGACGCTCTCACTAGGGGAAAAATAAACATGGGTGGTATAAACATGTCAATGTACTCATTACACAGCCCACATTTATGTTTCAGCCACGTTCCAAACTTTTAGCAGTTCCTCATTGTTTCTGACTGATGAAGGTTTTTGTACTGTAGAAATTACCGTATTGTCCACATTGTAAACATGTGATGATGGAAATTTACACTTCTCAGTAACTGTCACAATATTGTCATTAAACAGTCATACCTCTTCTTTATTAAAAGCCAGAATTCTGTTCACACTTGTTGGATCTCGTTTCTGCACGCTTAGATTTGGATTCCACCTCAAAAATTCTAGTGCCCAATTTTCCCCAGCCAGTTTAGTTTCAGCGATGAAACAGTTTCTAACTCGTTTCCTTCTGTAAATTCGTAAGCAATTCTTAGTTCTGACAAACTCACACAATAAAACAATTTTGCCAATATCAGCAAATGGTCAGTAAGTTGTTTTTCATTTGTTCGCTAAACACTACTTTTGTGCTCATTTTTAGAACACTTGTAACACCGATCTTCAAAATTTTCTGATTTGTAGCCTCATTAATACCAAACCGTCGTCCAGCTTCTGTAGTTTTCTTTCCGTTTCTAACAGCTGTCAGGCTGCGGCTACTTGTTCTTCAGTTCATGAACGTTACAAGTTTTTCGAGCATAATTCCAAACTACCTGGAAATAAAGTAAATCTATTACTAAAAGTATCTTAAATTTCAGATATTGGTTATCTTAAAAACGTCCATTAAACCAAACAGCTGTTAATTACACGAGGTGTAATAGTACACAGCCCAGAGTATCACGTCTCGACCTGCGTTCCAAACCCCGTCTTGCGCCAATTTATTTCGTTCACTTCACCTGGCTTGATTCAAATGGCTCTGAGCACTATGGGACTTAACATCTGAGGTCATCAGTCCCCTAGAACTTAGAACTACTTAAACCTAACTAATCTAAGGACATCACACACATCCATGCCCGAGGCATGATTCGAACCTGCGACCGTAGCGGTCGCGCGGTTCCAGACTGAAGCGCCTAGAACCGCTTGGCCGCAGCGGCCGGCACTTCGCCTGGAAACGGAGCATAAGCAGTAGGGTAAATTTCGTTCTGGTGCAATTCTGATATCAAATTAATTGTGCAAGTTAATTAAATTGATCTATTAATTACCCCCCACCACCTGATGTTATGGGTTTCCACCAGCCGGCGTGTTGTTCCCTGCCCCCTTATCTCCCCTACTTCCCCATTCCCATTCCCACCTCTTGGGAAATTCAAATTTATTGGTGGGAATATCAAATCTGTGAGTTCACCTTGAGGTTCAGAGACCACCTACCTAGTTCCAGAGGGTGGTGGTGGTGTTGTGAACTAGGGCTGGTGCTCCCTCCTCCCCTCCCCCATTTGGAAACTGTCGGGAAAGGGACTTAGTCTGTGCTGGACTGCTGCATAGGATGGACATAAGTCTTTATTATGTATGCAGTGTGGTATTATTGTTTATTTAAAAATTTTGAGTTGCCACTGATCGAGCACTAGACAGTAGCTCCATCCAGTTTCGTCAATAACTGTTGGCTGTGGAGTAGATATTTTCGCTATTAGTCTAGCACAAAGGAGTTGCTGCAGCCAGTTTACCCAATAGCTATTTATGGGAATGATGGGTAGTAATGACACCACAGTAAGCTATCACTGAAGTACAGGGGAGTAGCCTCCTGCCAAACAACAAGTGAATAACTGCTGCTTGGAGAAACAAAAGGATGGGTAATAAATATTGGAACATTAACCCACTGCCTCACGGCACCATTATTTTTAATGACACACTGTAAATCGAAGTGCCGTCATCGACGACGATCCAGACTGCATGGTGGAAGGTAATTAGGTGCTTGGGATCACTTCATTATGAATAAACATTTGGGATCCAGAATGAGATTTTTCACTCTGCAGCGGAGTGTGCGCTGATATGAAACTTCCTGGCAGATTAAAACTGTGTGCCTGACCGAGACTCGAACTCGGGACCTTTGCCTTTCGCGGGCAAGTGCTCTACCAACTGAGCTACCTAAGCACGACTCACGTCCGGTACTCACAGCTTTACTTCTGCCAGTACCTCGTCTCCTACCTTCCAAACTTTACAGAAGCTCTCCTGCGAACCATGCAGAACTAGCACTCCTGAAAGAAAGGATATTGCGGAGACATGGCTTAGCCACAGCCTGGGGGATGTTTCCAGAATGAGATTTTCACTCTGCAGCGGAGTGTGCGCTGATATGAAACTTCCTGGCAGATTAAAACTGTGTGCCCGACCGAGACTCGAACTCGGGACCTTTGCCCGCGAAAGGCAAAGGTCCCGAGTTCGAGTCTCGGTCGGGCACACAGTTTTAATCTGCCAGGAAGTTTCATATCAGCGCACACTCCGCTGCAGAGTGAAAATCTCATTCTGGAAACATCCCCCAGGCTGTGGCTAAGCCATGTCTCCGCAATATCCTTTCTTTCAGGAGTGCTAGTTCTGCATGTCGCAGGAGAGCTTCTGTAAAGTTTGGAAGGTAGGAGACGAGGTACTGGCAGAAGTAAAGCTGTGAGTACCGGACGTGAGTCGTGCTTAGGTAGCTCAGTTGGTAGAGCACTTGCCCGCGAAAGGCAAAGGTCCCGAGTTCGAGTCTCGGTCGGGCACACAGTTTTAATCTGCCAGGAAGTTTCATTTGGGATCAACTTCTTAGGGCCTGTATATCGGTCCGTAAGATACTGCCTGTTGGTGGAATGGGTTAGCATGTCATAGTGCCGAGTAATGTGGTACCATATACCGATGCCATGGGAGGAATATTGTCCTGCCCAGAGTTTCTGTGTGGTCCACATAGTTACGCAAAGTGTCGACTGAGTTGTGGAAGATCGTCATCCGTTTGAGAACTGCTACTAGTACTGTATCCATATGGACGGCAGCGTGCAAGTCAACGCTGTGAGTATAGAGGCTGGTACGAAGTATCCATCTGAGTACCATATTTTTTAAAACTTGCAGACGGCTAATTTGTGTTAGACTGGCAAGACCCCAGACTCAGCTGCCATACAGTATCTTAGAGACCACCGTTGCCTTATGTAATCGAAGCTTTGCTATGGTACTCAGGTCAGTACTCTTGAAAAAAGGGAGGAGTTTCTTGGCCATACCAAAAACTTTGTTCCTGAGAAGGTGAACATGTTTATGGAGAAAGAAGTGTTTGTCCAAAGTGGCCCCAGGCAAGTCACCGTCGTCCCCCCCCCCTCCCCCCAGGGGATATCCCGCCCATGCAGTCTCAAGTTGGTAGGCATTGAGGGGCTGAAATAGATGGCTGTCGTCTTGGCGGGATTTAGTTGCACTTTATTGGTCTTACACCAAGCGGCTGGGGTATCTAGTTGACACTGAAGGCGTCGAATGTTGGCGTGAATACGTTTGCCGCTAGAGAGAAAAGCCATATCATCTACCAATTGCGCAAATTGTACCCCTGTGACAGTTGGCATGTCATTGACATGGAGATTAAATAGTACTGGAGATACAACGCATCCTTGAGGCAGCCCAGCCTGCACCAGTCGGGTATCAGACGATTGACTGTCTACTGTAACAATCATCCTTCTGTCCGTCAAAAAACTAGCTATAAGTTTCACATAACAACTGAGTATCGACTTCAGTTCATCCAGTTTCCGAATTAGTTGTGCCCCCATACCTTATCATAGGCCTTTTCAATATCTAAGACGACCGCTGCAGTAGCACTAGGCACACTGAAATTTCTGGTAACATGTTCTTCCAGACAAAGGAGTTGCAGCTCCGTGGGTAATTTACTTTGGAAGCTATACTTTTCTGCCCTGATTGTACCGTCTACCATCAGTGGTTCTAAAATATCGGCCTGGATGACTTTCTCTAAGGTTTTGCCCAATCCACTAAGAAGACTTGGGTCGTTAATTTCTGGCCAGGGTAATGGCCTTCTGTGGTTTGGGAATAGGAACTACTTTCGCAATCTTCCACATGGTAGAGAAATTCTTTGTCAATAGACAGTCATTGTAAAATCTTGTCAGGAGCGCCAATGGCTTACGTGGCAAGTTCTTCGTGCATAAGTTGCTGATCTTGCCAACACCAGGTGCCCTGTTCCCATTCCGCTTCCTGAGTGTGGTTCTAATTTTGGGAGGTGTAGTTAGACGGCGACGGAACCGGTCAGGAGCGGTGATGATTCGATAGACGAGTTGTATGGTCGCATACTCATGGTCTCTCTGGGCTCTGTTCAGAGGCTCCCTCAGAAGCGTCATTTGTTGCTCAAATGCCGTGGCGAATGTTTCCGCTTTTGTGAATGGGTCTTCTGTTAATCCCTGAGGAGTCTGAAGCGGTCGCTTGGGCATGGGGTCGGCCCTCAAGTTTTTCACTAACCGCCATTCTTCTCTGGTTTGCAGGAGGAGGGAGGACATCTTATCCTCCCACATTCGTCAGTCAAGTATTCACCATCGAAGCAACCGTCGGCGGTAAGCTGGGTTTGCGAGACCGTTGCCATAACTTCCCGTGCCGGTCCTTCTGTAGCCGTAAATCTTCAAGTAAGGAAGGCAACGGATCGTAGGTCTGGAAGTCTTCAAAAACCGTTATAGATGACAGTTTATGGGCCTTCCGGAGCTTCCATATTAAGTAATCGACGGGATAATCGAGTTGGGCCGTCCTCTAAACCTCCAGTGTATGCACGATATTGTTATTTAAGTACCTCTGGGACTGGGGCCAGTTATTTTCCTGGTGAACTCGCTGGTTAGGTAGGTGATTCGTCCGAGGTAGCGACGCCAGAACAGGATCATTGTTCAACGATAAATCATTGACAGTAACAAAATGGGGGTCAACCCCATGTTCTTAGGTGATAACAATGCCAAGAACATCTGGAAGTTGATGACTGGGGGAGGGAGTGTGATTCAGCTCAAGAGATCCCCAGATCTCCAGGTCAAAGTCCTGTTCCAGGCGGTGCAGCACCACGTCCCTAGGATTGGTGGTATCTGAATTCCAGGTAGGATGCTTTGAATTCCAGTCACCGTCAATAAACGTCTTGCCGTTTGGTGCTAACATACGATGTAAGTCTTGTGCTATGAGCTGCGCTGCAGGACGAAGGTATGTCGCCACAAAAGTGACCTCTCCCAAATAATTCCAGACTGGAACCACATCGCCTGCAGCTTCTGTAGAATGGGTAGGTCGACATTCGAGTGAGTAATAGTACGGTGAAGACAAACTGCTGTGTCACCACCTCATACATGTCTGTCGGTACGGTAACCCACCATATTTCGAAGTTTGAAAGTATCATTTGGCTGTAATTATATCTCTGACAAGAGGAATATGTCGATCTTGTGACGGCCCATGAAATCTTCTAGTTCATGTTTCTTATTGCAAACTCCTGTAGCACTGCGTAGACAGATGCGAAGATCCATTGTATGTGTGGCCATGATGTTAATCTGACCCCTCAAGCTGAGTCGTTGTTTCCGCCAGTGTAACTATCTTAGACAGCTTGTCTTTAGCTGCTAACATCATATTCCCACCAGTGACGATTTTGTGCAGAAAGTTCTGGCTGATAAGAAACTTGAGAAGTTGTCACCTCTGTAAGACTAGCATCCACATCTTTGTCCCAAGACGCCCTCATTGTTGAACGACCAGTGTCATGCTGTAGACTCTGCATTGTTGATGCAAACGTTCGTGCCTCCCATTTTGTAGTTGCAGTCCACACCTGGTTCCATGCTGGTGGAGAGGGGGCGTTTTGAGCTGCCAGGCCAGCTGTGTCAGCCATTACAAGTCTCACACCATCAGGAATATTTGGACTTCCCATCTGCGGTTGTGCAGGACGTGAGGTTGATGTGCGGAACTTCTTGAGATGTTTCTGAAATTCGCTACAGCCCTTCCAAGAAGCTGCATACGGGCCCTGGCAACCTGTGCATTTAGGAGGTGAGCCTGGAGGTAGTGTGCATTCAGTACTGGGGTGCATCGCGCCACTTTTGACACACCATACCGGTAGCCAACAGTAATTAGATGTGTATGTCCAACGTTGACAACATTTACACTAGGACAATTCGTTGCGTAAGCGGTAATTCTCCACCTGCACTTTCGTCGACAGCACATAGCGGACTCCAAAGATGGTTATCAGATTTATCCCCGTTTGTTAGTGTCACAGCGTATACCGGCAGTGGGTGGAGCTTTCTCCGCTTCTTTTGCTTCAACTGGTGTACATCCTTTGTGGTAAAGTCTTGCTCTTGTAGGTCTTAGTGCACTTCCTCTGCAGTAACCGAAGGTGGCAAATCTTTGACCACCACCTTCATATCCCTGCTGGAACATCCTAGTATGTCTGGAATGGTAACTATTGATTCTTGCGAAAGGCGAAAGCCTTCTGGTGATCCTCAAGGGTTTCAACGTAGAATTTTGCGCCATCTCCAGTGTGTGGATCTTGTAAACCACCAGAAATTTGTTCCTTAATGTCACGACACAGCTTAACATGGTTGGCACGGTTGTAAATCACTATGGGTGGTATCTTCGGCGCCTTTGGGACCGACGGAGCTGCGGCTGGCGGGTCGGCGGCCGTAGGCTCCTGCACCGACGCTCCAGCTAGGGCATCATATCTGTTTTAATGACAAGGGTCGGTTGTGCAGCTCATTCTAGTGCCTGAGCAGCACTGCAGCGAAGGGTATTCTTGCGCTGAACTGGTTGAAACCCCTCGTTAGAAACGGTGTCAACAGTAGATTGGCATTCCATAGAGTCCCCATCCGGATTTACTGTCCTGTGGCGACATGTTGCTGTCGCTCCTTGGTCAGACGATGATAATTCCTCAGAATCAAGGCCTGTACCCTCCGGAAGCAGTCGTTTGACATGACATATTTCTTCTAAAGCTTCTTTGCGGTGACGTCGGTGGTCTTCGTACTTCTCCACCCAGTGTTTAGCCTTTGTATTTGGTATAGGCCTAGCCTTTGGGCTTTGTTTCATGGTGTCATGCTACAGCTGCAGTACAGTGTCACCCAGCGTACTTTCCGACGCGATGCCCGTTACGTGAGCCATGTCTTGACCATATGGGGAACCGATAGCACACTGCAATCGCCTTCACACCTCCGGTGACACGTTCGTGAAAAAAACAATTGTGCAGATTTTTCTGCGAATACACAAAAAGACACGATAACTGACTATCGACGTACACTTCGGTAAGAACACTTCGATACTATCGAAAACCTCAAGTCACAACAGCTAACAACCAACGATCACTTTGTTTTTTGTTTTTGTTTTTCTTTATTGTGATTTCATTCCCCTGCCCCATATGGGCGGGGGAGGGCTGTCAGTGGCATAATCCACCGCTCTTCAGCCGAGTGACATGACAACTAAAACAAGAATAAAATGATAGATATATAAGGCGATAAAAAGGGGAACATAAAACAGAGTAAGGGGAGATAATGGAGGTAAAAATACACTGGTGGGGAGACGTTCATGGGGGGACAATTAAAAAAGTCACCACAAAGTTAAAAAAACAGTTGGCGATTCTTAAAACACAAAGAAGACACTGAATGCACATGCACAGGTTAAAAGTCGGCCACAGTATTAAAAACACTCCAGAACGACACATGTAAAACCCACTTGGAGCACACACGGTGAAGTATAAAACTGCCAGGTGGGACCTGCCGAGGGAGAGGTCGGAGAGGATGGAAAAGGAGGGGAGAGCAAGGGGCAGCAGGGGAGGCGGCGGGATGAAGAGAGTAGGGGCGTCAGCACGTACATGAAGAGGCAGGAGACTGGTGGGGGAGGACATGAAGAGGAAAGACAAGGCAGGAGAGAGTGCAGAGACACTGAAAGGGAGCACAAGAGAGAGGGGGAGTAGGAGAGGGAAGCCGCTCAGGAGAAGGGAGGGGGAGGAGAGGGAGCCCTGAGGAGGAGGCAGGAAGATGGGGTTAGAGTTGGTAGGAAGGGTAGATGTCAGGGCGAATCTCATCATCCGGGAGGGGTAGATGGTGGAAGTTGCGTTGGGAAAGGAGGCGGATGGTGTGGAGGTAGAGAGAGGGTAGGACACGGTGGTAAAGGCATGGCAACGGGTTGGGGGTGGAGAGGAAGGGAGACACAAGGGGGTGAGGGGATCAAGGCGGCAGACAATATATAGTGTGCAGATGTGTTCAAGGAAAAGGAGAAGGTGGGGGAAGGGATGAGGTTGTAGAGGATGCGCATGGGGGATGGAAGGTGGATGCAGAAGGCGAGCGGAGCGCATAGCATTTGAGGATTTGGAGGGCTTTATAGAACCGGGGAGGGGCGGAAATCCAACCTACGCTGACATAACAGAGGACGGGGTGGATCAAGGATTTGTAGGTGTGAGGGATGGTGGAAGGATACAGACCCCATGTCCGGCCGGACAGGAGTTTCAGGAGGCAGAGTCTGTTGTGAGCTTTGTTTTGGCTGGTAAGGAGATGGGGAGTCCAGGTGGGGTGGCGGTCGAGGGTGAGGCCAAGGTATTTGAGGGTAGGAGTGAGGTGGATAGGGCGGCCATAAATGGTGACATAGAAATCATGGAGACGGAAGGAGCGGGTGGTGTGGCCTATGATGATCGCCTGGGTGTTAGAGGGGTTGATATGGAGGAACCACTGGTTGCACCAAGAGGTGAATTGGTCAAGGTGGGTTTGGAGGGTATCTTGTGACCGTTGAAGGGTAGGAGAAAGGTCTAGGAAGGCGGTTTCATCAGCAAACTAGAGAAGATGAACAGGTGGGGGAGGTTTGGGCATATCAGCAGTGTACAGGAGATAGAGGAGAGGGGAAAGGTCAGAGCCTTGGGGCACGCCAGCAGAGGGATAGAAAGTACAGGAGTTGGAATTGTGGATAGTCACACAGGAGGGGCGATGCGAGAGGAAGGAAGCAACGAGACGGATGAAATTGATGGGGAGAGCATAAGTCTGGAGTTTGAAGAGGAGCCCGGGATGCCAGACACGGGCACAGGCGTTCTGGAGATCAAGGGAAACAAAAATATCGGAGCGACGGGAGTTAAGTTGGAGGAAAAGAAGATTGGTAAGGTTAAGGAGCTGGTCGTCAGTGGAGAAGGAAGGCCAGAAGCCACATTGGGTAAGGGGAAGGAGGTGGGGCCAGTTAAGGTGGCACTGAATACAGTGAGAGAGGATGGCCTCCAAGACCTTACTGAACTCAGAGGTGAGGCAGATGGGGCGATAGGAAGAGGTATCAGAGGGGGTTTGTTTGGTGTAGGGAACAGCAGGACACGGGAAGTCTTCCATAGGTCGGGGTAAAATCCAGTGGAGAGGAGGACATTCTACAGGGTAGCAAGAACAGTCAGGAAGGATGAGGGGGATTCCTTAAGGTGGTGGTAGATGACGCCATCATGATCAGGGGCGGTGTTGCATTTGGAGCGGAGGATAAGTGTGATGTCTCGCGTGGTGATGGGAGTGTTGATGTCTGAGGGGGGTAACCGATCCAAGTACTGGAAGCTAGGGGCGAGCAGAGGGACAGAGGTGTCAGTGCGGTCAAGGACGGTGGGGAAGAGGGAGTAATCAAAATGGGGATCGTCAGGAATGGAGAAGACCTCGGAAAGGTGGGAAGCAAAATGGTTGGCCTTACTGAGGTTGTCAGGAAAGGGTCGAACGATCACTTTGGTTGCGCCTGTGTCTATATACAGGACTCCTGTAGGAACATCATTTGGGAAGACTCTTATACCTATTTACGAGTCACACCCTAGCCAACAGAAACATGAGAAATATACGATATTTTTCATGAATGTAATGCTAATTATCTTACCCGAACAGAGTGTCTCAAGACGGAAGAGAAAACTGACCAGTCGCCTCCAGTCTACTCCAGCGCCATCTACCGAGTATATTGTGTACCTGAAGAGCTGGCCACACAAGAAACTGCCGCTCGCCAGAGGCCAGGCTAATCCGCGACTTCATGTCGCTGCCCGTCCCCCTCGTTATTCCCGCCGCTGACCACGGCGCAGTGCGAGTCAAGCACCAGCAGGTTGGATGTATACAACAGTTCCATCCCTGACAGTCCGCAGCTCGTGGTCCAGTGGCTAGCGTTGCTGCCTCTGGGTCCCGGGGTCCGCGGTTCGATTCCCGGCCGGATTGGGGACTTTCTCTGTCTGGGGACTGGGTGTTTGCGCTGTCGTCATCGTTTCATCATCATCATCATCATCATCACTCGTGACAGTGGCTAAATTGGACTGAGTAAAGAAATTGGACTGTGTGAAACATTGGGACTTTGTATGGGTGCTGATGACCGCACAGTTGAGCGCCCAACAAAACCAAAACATCGTCCCTGACATAGACTCTTTAGTTTAAAAAAATTTGAGACAGGGATGTTGTTGACCGTACACCTCGAATTCATCACACGAACTGTAGATTTCTCCCTTTTATACGAGTTAATTGCGGCGATAGAAGAAAGCTGACCATACACGCGTTGTCACATCATTGAAGTATTCTTGTTGTGAGAATCCTGTACAACACAATGGTATAGGCTACACTTCCCTGTAAGTGGAAAAAAAGAATTGTAATTTAAGAATTTTTAACATTTTGCAGCCCTGTCAGCAACTGTGATAAATTAATATGTCAAAAATCCGTCTCAGTTGCAAAATGTTACTGGTCTTTACCCAGGTCTTTACCTAGCTTACTGAAGAAGGCTAGATTACTCTAGCTGAAAACTGGGTAAAGAGCAGTAACATTTCGCAACTGAGATGGATTTTTGACTTATGAATTGTAAATTATTTTGTTCTAATAAATCTGTGCGTATATCTTTCTGTCTTTATTGTAGGCGAGATGGATCGGTGGCACCATATAGAATCCGACGAGCATGAATGGGTCAGGGAGATGGTTCTAGAAGAAAAGCTACAAAGGCAGCATGACCCGGCCCTTTTAGAGGAGGATGACTTTCCAGAAGGGGTGGTAGAGATAAACGACAATATTGACGAAATACCGAAGCCGTGGACGAAGCCATAGCGGGAAAGGTAATTATTCTCTCTGCTTATATATAACGACAATGTCATCGTCTGTATTCTTTCTTTCCTTGCAGCAGCAGGCTGCACTGTTTTCGTTATTCTAGAGCGCTTGCGTCTCCTCAGCCGCAGCATACCGTGGCGTGAGTACCGGTGACGGTTAAGTCTGCCTCGCCAATCCATACGCATGTCTATGAGCCTGTAAATGGAGGGTCCAGCTATATGAAGCCCCCTAAGGATATAGCTGAAGCAAAGTAATGCATTCATGTCCAAAATAAAACCGATGAAGCTTGCTTTGCATGGTCCATCCTGGTTTGCACTGAAATATTAAACAGAATCCAGAGCATACATCTTGATACAGCATAGGTATTGACGTTTGTAAGAGCTATAACTTAGACAGTATCGAGTTCTCCGTCAAGATCCAGGACATACCTAAATTTGAGGTGCAAAACACCGGAATATCGGTTTATGGTTGTGGTTTGGAGAAACGCAAATCAGATGAGCAGAACAAGCATATAGTCGTCGGCTCCCTCCATTTCTCAGAATTTTCCGGTGAGCGTACGATGGGTGTAAATGTGCTCTCATTCTGCGATGGGAAAAATAAGGTGAAATGCAATTTTCATTATGTTTGGATCAAAGACATGTCCCAGCTGCTTCCCTCCCAGTTGTCAACTAATCATTGTGTAAAGCATATTTGATTAAGATGACTGAATTCATTTTTCCTCAGACAAGTAATTAGCAAATCATTTGGTAGATTGCGCTTCCAAGGACCTGGTACATGTCATTATGTCTACCGAGGACGAAAAATTCAAAAAGTTTAAAAATGCTCACCATCAGGAGCGATGCCCGTTTATAGTCTATGCCGACTTTGAATGCCTACTCACTAACTGTGACTTGCTGTGAAGATGATCCCATAGTGTCACATACTACCTTCACAGAAAAACACATACAATATGCGGCAGCGTACCAAACCCTTATCGTTCTACGACCAGAGTCTTAACCTCTTCAAATCTTATGTCGGTGATAATCCTGCAGTTTGGCTGCTCACTGAGCTCGAAAAACTATCATGCGAGGTTGATAAGCTTTACAGCGACAACGATCCCATGACCAAATGGAAGGAGAATGAATATCTGTACAATAACGCGGCTGACTGTCATATTTGTGGGCTGCCGTCAGATAGAAAAGCGAAAACTCCTCGTAGGGACCACTGTCATCTTATGGGGGAGTTCCGTGGCGCAGCCCACAATACATGACATTGGAAATTTGTGGTACGTCCTATGGGACCAAACTACTGAGGTCATCGGTCCCTAGGCTTACACACTACTTAATCTACCTTAAACTATTAAACTAGCTTAGACTAAAGACAACACACACACACCCATGCCTAAGGGAGGACTCGAACCTCCGACGGTGGGAGCCACGCGAACCCTGGCGAGGCGCCCTAGACGGCACGGCTACCCCAC
Source organism: Schistocerca americana (assembly GCF_021461395.2). NCBI lineage: Eukaryota > Metazoa > Arthropoda > Insecta > Orthoptera > Acrididae > Schistocerca > Schistocerca americana. The sequence continues at coordinate 534,456,195 of NC_060130.1, forward strand.
GTGGAATACATGAAATCTGAATTACCAGTTACCAAGGCACATAACCGTCTTCTTCCATAATTTAAGTCGGTATGACGCTCACTTCCTTATTTAGCACTCGGCTGATTTCGGCTGGGAGAAAAATCAGGTCAGTGTCCTACCTGAGAGCATCAAGAACTATGTTTCATTCTCCAAACGAATGTCGCCAAGAGTTACGCTCCACTTCCTTGACTTGTTACGTTTTATGCGGGCGCCACTCCAGAAACTCGTTGAAACTGCAGCTCGAGAGGTTATGCACATCACACTCTTGCTGCATTTTCTGGCAAGGAAAAGTTTCAACTTAAGACTAGGAAGGGGGTATTCAGATTCGTGTATATGGATAGTATGGCAAAACTCAGCGAAACAAGACTACTCAACATAACCACATTCTCCAGCAACCTTTCAGGAGATGCCATAACAGATGCAGAGTAAGAGCGTGCCATGAATGTCTGGCGGAAATCGAACATCACCACTTCAGGAGAGCACGCACGGCTTTACATCGACACAGACGTGCGGTTGCTTGCGGACGTTTTCGAGAAATTCCGGAGTATACTATGCCTGATCACATATTCTCTGAGTCCCGCCTTTTATTACACTGCAACTGGGTTGTCTTGGGACGCAATGCTCAAGAAAACGAAGCGCAGTATTGAATTGCTGACCGATGCTGACATGTTTCTTTTCTTTAGTGAGGGATCTATGGAGGACTTTGTCAGTTTGTCCATAGGCACGCCGAGGCAAATAACCCACAGATCGGTGACAAGTTCAACGCTTCCCTTGATTCGAGTTACATCATGTACCTGGATGTAAATAACTTACACGGGTATGCCAAGCAACAATCACTGCCGCTTGGCGAGTTTCGATGGGTGTCCTAATACGAATGCAAGGGATTAGGTGGAAAAACCAAGGAGGGTATGACGACTGATTCTGATGTGGGGTATGTGATGTAGGCAAAACTCACATATCCTTTTAGTCTGCATGACGCACATACCATTTTGCCATTGTGTCCAGGGCAACTAGTTCCGCGAGGAGGCTCCTCCCCAAAACTGATGACAACGTTGGGGAATAAGTGGAAGTATGTTATTCACTATCTTAATCTCCAGCAATGTCTTAGCTAGGGGATTGCAAATGTACCGCTTTCATTATCAGTATGGGAAAACTCATGTCGCAGGTCCTAAATTTCTTTACATGGATACAGATAGCTTCATCTATTGGGTGAAGAACTGCGTCCCATATGAAGTAATGAGGTACCATGGTAATGAATTCGACACTTCCTCATTCATGGTCGACAATCCTTGCGCTATTGTTCCACAGAACAAGAAGGTTATCGTCCTTATGAAAGACGAGGCGAATGCACTGCCCATTGTGGACTTCGTTGGTCTGTGATCAAAAGTGTATGTGTACTGCACAATGGATGGTGCCACCCAGAGGCGAGTTAAAGATGTGCGTTGTATGGCATCGAGAGCCCTCTCTATCAAACATAACTTATTTGCAATGCCTGTACGGCGGTGTTCACGACGCTCCACCACAGCTGCCGCATATGATACGGCAAACTAGTATTCTATCAAGAGGACACAAGATGTACACTCTGTTGCAGTCTAAAATCGGCCTGTCGTCTCATGACGATAAAACGATCATATGGGATGACGGGATCGAAACTCGCCAGTACTCATACTATTTTATTGTAGCGAGAGAACGGGTGGGGGGACTCTGAGTGGGAGAGAGAGATAGAGAGAATGATTGAGACAGAGAGAGAGAGAGGCAGGGAGAGAGAGAGTGTGTGCGTTTGAGTGTGTGCATGTGCAGAATAGTATGGCGCCTTTACCATAGTGTCCGAGCGGTTCTAGGCGCTACAGTCTGGAGCCGCACGACCGCTGCAGATTCGAATCCTGCCTCGGGCATGGATGCGTGTGATGTCCTTAGGTTACAAAATTGTTAAGGCTTTCGTGGCCACTTGTTGACATACTGCCTA